>NC_087558.1:12837467-13437467 GCF_036250125.1 Pseudopipra pipra
CCCTGCACGACAGCCTTGCCAGTGCTGGGCTCAGGCCAACCAAGGGAAAGGTGTTCTGGCAGGGCCACTGGCAGCAGCTGTTTAGCCTGGATTTTTCTTGGCTTTTGTCCTTCTAACGGAGGGGTTTGGTGCTGTCCTGCAGGGGTCAGGACAGAGAAGAGTGAGGCTGAAAGGCACCTGCACCCAGTTGGAAGTTGAAGGAGTGGCGCCTATGAGAGCGTTGTTCTCTTCGGAGGTGATGGATCTGGGGAAGCACAACCAGCCAAACAGCTACTCCAGCCTGCACTCCACACCACTCTGTCCTGCTTGGCATCACCCCTTGGCACCCACCTCAAATTTTGGTAAAACATAGGGGAGAAAACCCAAGGGGCTTTATGAGTGTGCTGTCAGGATGTGTCCCTGAGACAATCACCAAGGAATCGAACCCCAGCTGCAATGGAAATATCTCCCTGGCCCAAGCCCCTGGAATGGCTGAGATCTCCCCTGGAAGAGGCAGTTTAGGCAGGGCAGTGTGCCAGCAGCCTTGGCTCCAGGGTGCCCTCCTCTCTGTGCCCCTAGCAGCAAAAGCCTGGGCAGGAAGGCAGCCCAGAGAGGCCAGTCACCACCAGGATGATTCGGGGCAGGAAGCTGCTAGCCAGGAGAAGGGGAGGGGAAAGGAAGAGGAGGCATTTTTGGCTTTTGTTAACCACCCTGACCCCTGTAGATAGGAGGGAAAAGAGGTGACCTGTGGCCCCAGACCCCGTGGCATGGTGCAGGGGAGCCGTGCGGGGCTGCTGCCACGAGCACCCGCCTGCAGCCCCAACAGGCTTTGCTTTGAGGAGCTGTTTATAAACAGAGCCGGCGTGTGCTAGGAAACATCTGGAGAAGAGCATTTCCAAGCATTCAAAGGCCGGGCCCAGGCAGCCCAGATAAAAAACCCTGCTTCCACCGGGACTTCCCTTGCTGGCCCAGCGCAGGGCGCTGCGGCCGCACCTCCCCTGCCTCGCAGCCTGCGGTCACGAGCCCCAGCTCACAGAGCTGCCATCACACTTAAAAATGCCTCAATGGGATCAGCTGCTAGGGCAGAGGGGACTGCTCCACCCACCAGCTGTATTCTGCAGGCCCTTCTCTTGCTTTCATGCACAGCAAGGGACAAACAGTGCGTGGGGGGAAGACTTTGTCCAAACGCCTGATCTTCCACTCGTTCACTTCAGCTCTGGGCTATGGGGCAACTTCCTGGGATGAGCTGGAAACAGCTGGTAAAGCAGCTGGGTGCCCTAGCTGGCAGGAAAGGCAAGAAGGAGGGGTTACTGCCAGCTGGGTGACCAGTAGCAAGCTGAAAGCACTGGCCCCACAGACAGCACTGCTGGCCTTGCTGCTGAGGATGCGGAACCCCACCACGAGGCTGCACCTCTAAGAATGCAGACAGCCTCTGGGATCCCCCCAGGCAGCTGGGGACCCCAGGAGCCAGGTCAAAAAGACATGAAATGAAATGAGATGCTGGGCTAGACCCAGAGTGGCTGTGGTTAGAAGATGCTCCTGGAAGGCTGTGGGGTCTCTGAATGCCACTGCGCACCATGCACATGCACTGCATGAGCCTATGCAGTGTGGTACCCAGGGAGGAAGGCTGCACAGCTTCTCCCTCATCAAAGGGGGAAGCAAAGGCAACAGTCATGGGATAAAGCCACAAAGATAAGGGATCTGAAAGATTCTGGATATAATAAATGTCCCAGAATCAGTAAACTTCTTGCTGGAGCTCACTGGTTTGCTTCTACCTCTTGCCAAGCACTGGCAGAGTTTGGGCCAGCTGCCCAGGAGGGCAGCAGCAGCAGCAGCAGGCCAGCACCTTGAGGACACACTGTCACCAAGCCTCTCTCACAGGGGTCAGGGGCTGGGGGACCCTGAGCCCCATCCAGCCACGCACGGAGCTCCTGGCACAGAAGGGAAGAACGGGCTGCCAGCTGTCCCTCTCTGAGCCACATCGACAGCAGCCCTGCCAGCCCAAACACCAACTAAAACAACAAGTGCATGCTCTTGCTCCCTCCAAATACACTGTTCAGTTCCTGAGCCAGAACACAGATGGCTGCCGGCGTTATCCAGCTGCAGCTGCTGGCAAACACGGCGGATCCTGTGCAATGAGCAACGAGGCACAAGGACCGTGCTCTGGGCTCCGTGCGCTGCCAGGGCTCCCCCAGGGTGGGCAGGAGGACACGGCACCCGGCTGTGGTCCCACCAACCCATTCCTGGCCAAGCTGCCCACATGTTAGTGCCTGGTACCTGTGGGGCCCTGGAGAGCTGGCCACAGAGGCGGATGGGATGGGATGGGATGGGATGGGATGGGATGGGATGGGATGGGATGGGATGGGATGGGATGGGATGGGAGCCCCAATGGGAAGTATGTAGTGTCCTGATGGGGACAGGGGGATGTGTTTGAAATGAGGGGGAGAGAGACCAAACAGAAGGGGTCCCCTGACAGCAGCTTCAGTCCTGCCTGGAGGAGAGGGTGCAGGCAGTGGGAAGAGTGATGGGAATGGCAGCATGGTCCATTCATATGCTGATGGTGGCTTTCCCCCTTAGCCCTTAGAAAGAAGCAAGAGCACAGCTAAGAAACCTCCCTGCACCCTTCTCTTGGCTGATCCTTACTGTGGGATGCAGCTGCCAGCCCCTTACCATCACTGTGTTCAACCAGGATTAACCCTCAGGAAAGGCCATCTCCCCTTCCTCCAGCTCCTCCCACCTCCAAAAGCCATCTCTGCAATGAAGGTGGGCCCTTTCAAGTTTCTGCTGCAGTTGGAGAGAGGCAGCTGCCCCGGGGCTGCACTCAGAGCAGCATCCAAACCCAGCTTCCTCCACTCGCCCCAGAGCTGCCGGACCTCGGCCAGGCGAGCTCAGCAGCTTTGCAACAAAGCGGCCCTTGTTGCTAATTGCTTATTTTCCATGTGCAGTGCTAAACCCCTTCAGGAGCTGGGGCAGTGGGGTCAGTACCAGCCTGGTCCAGAGCACCTTAGCTGAAGCTGAGCAGCTTGTGTAATCCAGGAAATCTCAACTCCATGCTTCCTGGCAGCACCATGTACTCAGTGATGTGCAATGGCATCACCAATACAGCATTACCCCTTGCTCTGCAGGGAAAATTGTCACTCTGGGGCAGAGCAACCCCAATTCCCAGCCCGGGACAAAGGGCAGGATGTGTTGATGTGCACACCAGGACCATCTTATGCTCCTCTGATGGGTTCAGGGTGAGGGTCCAGCTCAGGCAGGACCTTCAGTCCTCACACAGAAAACACTGATGAACAGACAGACTGAGCTCCTCAACGAGGACATCAGTAATTCCTTAATAAACTTCTCACGCAATGCACAAATTATGTCTGTACAGTGCTGGTCTCTACTACAGCACAGCCTGCATGCCAAACTTTTAAAAAGCCTGTATTTAGAGCAGCAAATTGATCCTCAATGATGACATTTCTGCGTGGACTTAGTCCAAAAATGGGAACATTTAAATAGATGATGAGTGACAACTTGAGAACACAGTTGGCGAGTGAAACCTTTCCTTGGGACACAGATTTTCAAGGGCAGCCCTCCTCACCACCTAACATTTTTATACCCCACACTGGTGCTAAAATCATCCTCTGAATAGAGGTGGGACCATAAATCCCTGTCTAGGTTGCATCATTTTCTTTCTCTCTACAGATCAAACGCCCGTGGCACTGTGGAGTGATGGGCTGTGCGTGTCAGCGCCGGTAAAGGATGGGGGGCAACCTGTTCACAGGGGGACTCTAAAAAACTGTGGGCCCAATTATGGCCAAAATGGCAGATTTCTATTAACAACTGTGAATGAACTCTGCTCCAGCAGTGTTCTCCTGCCTGCCTCGGAAGTGCAGGCCGCCTGCCTGGGCCTCCCTTGCCTGCTGATGGGGCTCTCAGGAATAGGAGAGGTGCTCTCCCTTCACAGAAGCTCACCTGCTGCTTAATATTACTAATAGCATTTGTGCTAATCAATGCACAGTTGCGGTTGTCAGATCTTGTCCAATTTATTCATTGTTTTTAAATGACATTTCAAGTTTGCTTGGTAATGGGAATAAGTGCAACAGGTCCTACATATTAATGTTATGCACAGATGTAAACAACACAACCCTTTACTTCCTTGGATAATTTTTTTAATCAGAGGTAAAGCTGAATTCCTGAAATTAAGTCTGCTGCCAGTTCCTTGCAGGTTCTGCTTGCTCTGTAATTTTGGCTGCTTTGTGGCAGCCATTGCCAAACAATTCCTAGAACCGTTTTCCCCATGTGTCGAACAGCAGCACTTACTACAAATCAAGTCAAAATCTTGAAATGATTTCAAATCGAAAGTGCACTGGTTCTGGGGCTTGCCAGGACTGTGGGCAGGCAGCAATGACATCACCATGGCACAAATGCCAGGGCACAAACTCTCCTGCCTTCACTGACTGAGGGGCTTGGGGAACACAGAGCCCTTTGTGGTAGACAGCTCCTTGCTTCCCCAGGGCAAAAGCACTTGGAAAAAAGTCGCCAAATCAGGGCAACCTGCCTGCTTGAGGAGTCCATGAAACCAGACAAACTCAGGCAGGAGGACCTGCCTGCTGGAGATGGTTACATCCAGTTCTGGAAAGCTCCATCCCAGGCAGCAGCCCACCTGCACTGCTGTATCTTAGAACCACCACCACTGCCTCAACCGGCAGCCAGGGAATCCAGCTGCTCCCTGCTTGCAGCTGTCAGCCGTACTTTGGGGTTTTTTTTAGATTCCAAGAGAAGGTACAGGATGTACTGTCTCAGCCCAGACTCTGACAGCCTGGCCTGGCTATGGATTCAGCATTAGCCTGCTCACAGCCCAGGATAACTCTTTTCCTCTTCCAAACATCTGACAAAGTGACTTAGCACCGCTGCTGCTGAGCTCCCAGCAAACACCCAGCACTGCAAGTGCTGTGCCTCCACATTTGGAGGCTGCACAGTCCTGCTCCCACTCACTAATGGGCTTCTCAGGGTTATTTTACCAGCTCTCAAACAAACAAAACATGTGACAGAGCACACAGCACACCTTACAGCACCTCCTACACAATCACAAATAGAAACAAAGCTTTTCCTTTCCACAAAATAATGTCCTGTTTGAGGTCTCCCTAGGTTTTAGGCAGAGGCAAAGGCAAATGGCCTTGCAGCCATACAAGAACCCAAGTGTCGGTCCTTTGTAGTCTGTAGCTGTCCTTTTGATGTAGATATCCTTTCCTGTGGGACAAACTTTTATCACTGCCAGTACTGTGGATTCCCAAGCTGCCTCCAGCTTTAATTAGCTTCTTGTCATGGGGGACAGAAGTGAAGATCTTACCCAACAGCAGGAATGGAGGCAGCAGCCACCCTTCCAGCCCAAACTATGTGCATTCTTGGACCTGTGAACCTCTGGGACCTCTCCTGAGGTCCACCATCACAGCAAGTACCTTCTGCCCAGCTGGAGTAAGGGGCTAAAAGCACCCATCTGAGGACCTGTGGGTTAGGTCCTCCCTGTTGCCAGCAGACCATTGCTCTCTAAGGTGAGCAACACGGGGGCAGTGCTGAGGGCTCCAGGTGGTGCTGGCACTGGTGGGCACCCAGAGCCAATAACAGCACCAGCACTGCTTAGGAACTGAAGAGGCTGGGACGGCTGTGGGGATGGGAACAGGGAGCACGGCGTGGCACAGTGGCCCGGGGTCAGCCCGAGGCTGCCGAGAGCAGCTGTGCAATCAATACCACTGTCCTGCTTCCTCTCACACGCCACCAACGTGACCAGAGGGATCATAACCAGGAAACTCGGTAAGAATAGGGTTTAAGCTCTGCCTTTAGTAACCTGAGAGTTTTCAGGACATTTTGGGGAGTGCCGCAGCATTTCCCCACTCTGCTCCTCTCACAAGGAGAGGAGCTTGGGGCTGCTTTGAAATGGGGAGGCTTCACCTGGCCATCACACAGCTCCATTGCAGCCAGAAGCACGGCTAAGCCGCTCCACAGGCCAGGCATACACCCTGCACACACCCTCAGGACAGTGACCTGCCTGGCCACTTGCTCACTGGCTTGCAGAATGCATCTGCAACACTTGCCTGCACATTTCTTAGCAGGACTAAAGAGAGAGAGCCTGGGCTCCTCAATTTGGCCAGGATCTGCAACATAAATATTTATACAGACCATCATCACTCACCCCCTGTAGCCTGGTGAGCAGGACACTCCCAGCATGGCTGAGCAGCTGAAATGCTGCAGGGGACAACAGGACTTTTAATTAAGGTTATGCTTCTGCTTCCATGCAGAAGCACTTCCTTGTATGGAAAGCCTTTTGGACCATGCAAACTTCAGCTGCAGATTCTAGTCTTTCCATCAAAATCATTCTCACTGAAGCCAGAGCTCCCGATCTTGGCTGCAGTGTGAATCTTGTGTAGGCAGACACATGAGCAGGCACATGTCAGCCTGGGAAGAGGCTCTGCCTGCAGGCCAACACCCAAACGTCAGCCTGGCAGGAGGCATCCAGCATTGCCATGGAAAGCCCACAGGCGTCTAGGAGCCTAGTGCACAGTACCTGTGTCCTCAACAACCCCATCGGGGGGGGGCAGCCTCTTGTGGGATGAAGCTCTGTCTGCAGCCCCACCCACAGAGGTGATGACCACACCCCATATCACACATCAGATCCAAAAGCTGCAGGAAGGACAACATGCCTGACCCACGGACAGAGTGCCTTTTTCCCCTGCCACAGCTGGAGAGAAGTAAACCTGATGTTGATGGCCTCAGACCTCAGATCACCTCCTGCACCTGACGTGGGCTCCCGTCACCTCCCCCTCTGCATCCAGGACGTTCTGCCAGACACCACAGGGTGATCCATGTCCAGCTTCAGCAGGAGCTACTGCTCTCCACAGGCCACTCCAACCCACCCTGAGTGACCCAAGGGACAGGCCAAGCCCAGACTGTGCAACAGTTAAATCCCAGTGCTGGCCTTGCAGGAGGACCGGGAGATCCTGTTGCTCAGAAAAATGCATTTGTCCAAGACAAACAGAGGCCGGGCATTGTTTCAGCATGAGTCAAGCGAGTGGAAACACTCCCGTGCCATCCTGTTTTGCTGTCTGGAGGTTTCCCCTACCTTCAGGATGTGCAGACAGGCTCCGGGACATTTCCGATTTTCTGTTCTCTTTCTCCTCTGTTTCCCGTGAGTGTCCGTGCCCAGCACTGCTCGGTGCAGCAGCGCAGCAGCCCAAGCCTTCTGCAGCTCCAACCTGTGCCTAGAAAGTACAGCCTACAGCCAGGCAGCCAACAGGAACAGTGCTGCTTCCCAGAAAACAGGGCACCAGCTACAAAACACACCCATTTGCCTTCTCTGATGGGCTAAGCAGGTCACAAGGATCCAACACAGCCAAGTCAATTGATCTCCATCCATCTTCTCCATTGCTACAGAGAGAGGGAAACATGGCACCCAGACCCTTCCCAGCCACTGGCTTACCCTGCCCCAGGGCTGTGAGTTTACAGCTCCGTGAGCAAGCTCAGGACAGCTCTGCTAACTCGCCCGAAGCCCTCTTAGTGCTTTGGGACAAAGCTGGTGCTCCAGAGAGCTGCGTGAAATAGGGAGGAAAATGTGAGTGCCAACAGAGAGACCCCACCATTACCCCGTAACCCCCCTCCACCCCCACAACCCCTTTCCCAACTGATGCTTCAAGCCTGCGCACGTGGAAAACCACACGGCTGGAGCTAGTACCTCTGATTTCACACCTACAACACGTTTTTTATCTTGCTAAAAGTATAAAAATAGCAAAGTTTTGTTTTTTTTTTTTTTTTTTTTTTACAAAGACAGTCACGCTTTGTCAGTTCGTGTTTGTGTCTGGAAACCCTTTCAGCGGCGAGGTGCGAGCCCCGCGGGGCGCGGGGCTCGGCGGGAGGGCAGCCTGGCGTTTGCACGGCTCGCCCCGCCACGGGTGGTCTGGCGACAAGGAGGATCAGGAACTTGTTTTCACACGAAGATCAAAACAACACAAGAAGAAAAGTACAACATAGCCCAAAGTGACCCAGAACGTCAAAACTGCAACAACAGAAAGTTCAGCCCAAAAATGCAGCCTGCGAGGGCTGTTATTGCTTGGCTTGTTTGTCCCCACCACAGGCGGCAGGAGGGGGAGAACACGGCTGTGGCTTGGGTCAGGTATTCAGCGCTCAGCCCCGTGATCCCATGCCTTGTCCCCTGCCATGCTGAATGGCTCTCCAGCAGAGCACCCCAAAGCTTAACTCGGTCCCCTCCAGGCATGCCCGGCCCCACAAACCACATCCAGGCAGCGGAACACCATCCCCACTCCCTAGTCATGCATGGAAATAATGCAAAACCCTGCAGAGATGAAAACACAATGATTCTGCCATGGACTAACTGCAGGCAAACAAACGCCTGATTTATCCTGTTCCAGGTTGCAGCACTAACGAACGGGACCGGCCCTGCCGGGCAGCGCTGACCGAGGCTGACACTGCAACAGCCCCGCGGCCACACTTGGCTGCGGCTGCTCCCTCCATCCCCCTTTAAGCTCTAACAATTGGATGTGATTAACTGGGGCTGGATTTACCATTCTGGGCACCAAAATCCTGCCAGCACACCCAAAGCAGATACAGGAGCCCTCCATGCTCCCACGCTATGGAGACAAGACCTCAGCACCCCTGTTCCTCTAGTCCCAGCTCTCCTTGCCAAGAGTACAAACCAAGAGGGGAGATGACACTTCTGATACGGACACAGAGATGTCTTTTTCCAGCCCAGGAACAGTGGTGACTTCTGTAGTTTGAGCAACCTCACGCTCTCAGCTGACTTAGGCTACGAGGAAGTGACTGGTGGTGATTAATGACCATCAATCCCCTGCTGATGAACTCCTCTCTGTCTCCACCCTCCTCCCATCCGGATGCACATGAAATAAGAATGGCTGCTTCAGATCTTTGCAGCTCAGCCTTTGCCTAAGAGTGCTGCTGGTCATGTCTTAGGAGGTTCAGTAAGGAAGCAGGCTTTCAGTAGGGAAGGAAAAGACATACAGAGTTCTTCAACTTTTTTGTCCTTCTCCAAGAAATTTTCCATTAGGATTAGCAAATCTAGCCAAGTCACCTCAGATGCTCAAACTCAGCTCATCTGAGAAGCCATTAAGGCATCCTGAGTTGATTATCTGATTTACTTTGGATTAAAACAAAACCTGAGGTTCATCCTTGGAATAATGCAGGCTAAACTAAACCAATTTTTTTAAGCACGAGCCTGGAAATATCTGTGTCCCTGAAACCCATCAGTGGTCCACGACTGAGAAGAACTGAGTCTCCCCTCAGTGAGTGATTCCCACTGTTAGCTCCCACCAGTCATTGGCTGGTGGACCAAGGGTCTGAAGAGCAAGTGACCATGGGGTCACCCTCATGCTTGCAAGCCCAGGCCACCAACAGAGTTGTCAGTTTGGCCTTCCCTGAGGGAAGCAGAAGGTGCACTCACACTCCAGGGACCCAGAACCTCATTGTTGCCCAAACTCAACCCCTACTCTCTGCAATCTTCACAGCCGGAACCTCCGAGCCCCAACACACACACCGATGCTCCAGAATGCAATCACAGCCCCTCAGCAGGCATGGCTGGGCAAACAATGCCTCTAGCAGATGTACTATAGCCCAGGTATGGATTTTGGCACCAACAACCAGGAATTTGGCTCTGAAAGCCTTGTGATGGTGTGTGAGAACAAGTAAACAAACGACAGCAACACTGTACACTTTGCTCATACCTACCTACAAGTTTCAGATTAAGTTCCCCTGCTGGGATTAAAGCAGGAAGACCATTTAGCCCTAGAAGCCCAACCTGAGTTGAAGAGAAGACACATCAGCCACCCACTGCCCACACCCTGGCCCCCATAGGGAGGGAGCTTTACCTGTACACTGGTTGCATTTCCCTGGCAATTCCAATCACTGCTCCCTCTGGGAAATTGTCAAACTCATCAAACAGGTCTCGGATGTTGGTCTTGTACTTCAGGTCCAAGTCTACCTGGATGATCTGTGTTATTTCTGAAAGCACAAAGGGGGAAAGTCAGCTATATAAGACAAAACTGTAACCAGTGATTACCAGTGGCTACCTGATGAACTGCTCCCCGTGAGGATTTGGTGCATGGTGAGCATTCAGCTCCATGGGCAAGACTCAGCCAAGTCAGGGCAAAACCAATCTAGCTGCAACCTCTGCATGAAGCTATTGACCTTCAACCATCATGAGAGCCTTTACCACTGTGTATTTTAGGCATGATTTACTTCAGGAATACTTTCTGGTGACCTCCTGCTTCTATCCACTCCCTCCTTCTTTCCAAAAGACTGTTTTTCCATATGACCGACAAAAACAAGAAGCAGCTTCAATCCAGTCTTCTGCAGGAGCAGCCACACAAAACCCCATCCTCACTTCTGCTACCTACTGCTGGGAAAACCTGCCAACTCCATGAGCGTTTCCCACCTCAAGCCCAGAAAGCAGCCATCCCTGGCCTGACAAACCAGAGCAATTCCCATCACAGACATCAGGCAGCCACATGACACCTCCAGGATCACCTGCACAAGCCCATTAGCTCCCAGCAGGTTGCCACAGCCTTCCCCAAAAGCAGAAATTACAAAGCCCTGCCTGTACAGCATGGCTGGTAATCTGCAGCAGCCTGGAAGACTTTATTCTTGCTGGTGGTCAGAGATAAGGAGAGTTATGCAGACATAGAAGCATCTTCCACTTGCAGTGGGAAGTCAAGAACAAGGAGAGACTGGAGAACGTCATTACCAAGGCCAGGCCTGAGCTCAACAACAGGGTCAAGCCTCTGCCCAAATTTGTCACCTGTCTCCACTGCAGGACATGAGACTGATGGATGGAGATGCTGCCTGGGAGAAAGTACAGGAGATGTGCCTTGTCAAGGCTGTTCGTCCCATGTGGATCTGGGGATGCTGTATGGATTGCAGCAGGCCCAGTACAATGCAGCAAACACAAACACTGCAACAGGTCAGACCATCAGATGGATTCCCCCAGCCACAGGCAAAGCTATGAGCATCTTCAGCCCTCCTTAGGGACTGTGAGTGGAGTGGAGCCATCCCCCATGGCATTATGTAATGCCACCGCTATTTATATGTGTTATAAAAGCCAAGAGCAAATTGGCCAGGTTGCTTAGCACTCAGCACTAATTGGATTGTGTCAACCTGTTTCGGCCCCACTCATCATGCACAAGTGCCCTTACAGCTCCCTGCAGGCTACACCTGCCTGTCACCACCACTTCCACAGCAATTAGCAAACCAGGCCCTCATCCTTCCTCCTGCCGAGTACCTGCAGGCAGGAGGACAAGGCCTGCCTGCCCTCACCTTCTGCTGCCTGCATCTGCCATGCCTACGGGCAGGGTTTCCATCAGGCTGGTGTCACTGGAGCAGTGCCGACACTCCAGCCTTCCCACCACTACGGTTCCTCACTCCTTCATGCTCAGGATAGGCTGTTGGCTACCACTGGGCTGCTGAGAGCAGGAGGCATTGCTCTGTTTTAAGCCCCCAAATCCACCACTGGGACTAGAGACCCAGAGAGCAGCCAGGCACCAGCAGCTATTGCCTGGCATGGGAGTGCAGCTTCGCCATTTCAAACATGCTCATCACTTGCTGATTGTGTTTCAGGCAGATGCTGGGCTGTACAGCAGCTCTGAATTTTTTGCAGATCTTGCACTAATCCGGGACTCTTGGCAATTGGTCATACCTACCATGCTGTCCTCATTTAAGAATGAAAAGGCCCTGTGAGGTTAAGCAAGAAATATACCGCTTACTCTGCGAAGCATCCAAGCAGAAATATAAATCAAGGAGAAATAGTATCTAAGATACAACCCAGGCTGTATCTCAATTTATTTTTTTCACATCCATCATGCTCTATCTGCTAAAGGGAAAGGCCATGCTCCCTTCATCCGGCAGTACGGCAATCCCCAGGTCTACCTAGTATTTACCATCACCATAATCCTCTGTTTGCAAAGATTTAAAACCCAGGCGCAGTAATTCACCACAGGCTAAAGCAGGTCTTGACCTGAAAGCAATTTCCCCTAGGCTTCTGAACTGCCTTAGAAATGGCCAGTGCAACTCAAGCATGTGAATAAGCAAAGCAGCAGATTTGTGCAACAAGGAACAAGACATGTATCCCAAATACACCAAACCTCCCCAGTGGCCCATACCACAGCAGGGCAAAACCCCAAAACCTTGATGTTACTGCACTTGAGAATATCCAGACTGGTCACAAAACTCCAGGGCAAGGAGACCTCAGAGCTACAGCACAAGCTCAGCCCCAAAGAAATGCAGGGGGAGCCTGAGCCTTCCAAGGTACTGCCAAAGCCAGGAAGAGGGGAAGGGGTTCCCAGGGGGATCCCAGCACAACTACGCCCAGTGCACAGCAGCCTTCTGACGCATGGTCAGGTTTCAGTTAAATCAGCTGTGAGGCACGCCATCCGATTGTTCTCTAAAATTACAGATGAATGCCAACTGCAATTAATCACAGCGGAGAACGAAAGCTGAGCTTGGAGGAAGCTCCAATCCCAGCCCTGCCTGCCCCAGGTGAAAAGCTCCAGAGGGTCCCATGCAACCCAGAGGGTGCTGCCCAGCAGCAGCATCTGGCCATCCCCAAAAGCCTTGGCCGAGCAGGGAGCAGAGCACGAGTGCAGCTGCAGTGCCAGGCAGCGATGCCAGCGCCACAAGAAGCCCAGCATGGAGACGCACTGTTTATTTACACAAACACGCTGGGTTCTCCATCCTGCCCTTCATTAGAGGCTCCCTGTGTTGGGCTCGCCCCCGCATACTGGTCCCATGCTGTGCCAGCAGAGACCCCAGGAAACACTCACTAAGAAATTAGACCCAGTAAGCATCAACTACTTCTTATTTTCCTTTTTTCTTTTTCTTTCTTGTTTTTCTTTTTTTTAATTTTTCTTTAAAGCAAGCATGAACTGCAACACTGCAGACACAACCGAGCATGGGTGACACTAAGCACCACTTTGCCAGATGCAGCTTGCATGTTCAGATTAATGGCTGAGATGATTTCTCTGACTGGGACTGGCAAGGGGCCAGGCACTAATATTTATGATGTATCAAGCGCTTTGTCCTGGCTGCCATGTGGGGGTGGAGGAATCGCGTGCTCTCTTAGGCATACACTGCTTGGAGGGATCCAGCTGGAAATGTGGGGAAAGGCTGAGAGTGTTCTGCTCAGCAGTGAGTTTTCTAACTTTGCCATACTGTGTATCACCCTCCATTCCGCTCAGCTCCAGCTCTTCCAGCCACGGCACGGAAAGGGGAGCTGTGCCACTCAAAGTAGAGATGGTCTCCATTAGCAGTGACAGCTTTACAACACAGGTTGGCCCCATTAAAAGCTCATAATGTTTTACTGCAGCCTCATACCAGCAGCCACAGCAGGGCTGTGCTCCAAGCTTGGCTCAAATCCTCCCTTCCAGCCATGTCCAGAAGAGAAAGGCCAGTTCCAGGGATGATCTCACAGCCTCATCCCAGCAAGGGGGCACAGGCAGGCAGAAGTCATGTCAACCCCCCTGTGTCCTGCTGCCCTGCATTCTCTGCCAGGACTCAGCAGAGCTATGCCAGCACACGGAAAGGCACCCCGTGTGTGTGTGTGCTGAGGGGCCTGGCGGGTTGTCTGGATGCTCTGAGTGACGTCCAGGAGCCCCTGTGGCATGGGACAGCTTCTGCAGCAAGTCTGACAGCCCTTGCCAGGAAGCATGGACGCCACAGCACAGCAGGGACAGAGTGGGCATGCAGCAAGCCAGGCCACCCACCAACACACGATGAGATACTTAGGAGGAAATTTGGTCTAGATGAGCAACCTGACCTAGTGGGTGGCATCCATGCCCATGGCAGTGGGGTTGGAAACAGATTATCTTTAAGGTCCCTTCCAATCCAAACCATTGTATGATTCTATGACTGTGTAAATGCTCTTCCCAGAAACATCAAGCAGGACCATGAGTGGCAGCAGGGGGCACAGGGAGGAGAAGAGCTGCTTTGGCTGATTGAGCCAGAGTTCCGGGGATGCTGTGCAGTGAGAAATCCTGCAGCAGCTCTTACCTCTCTAGGGCCCTTTTTGATGCGCTGCCATTGTTCAGAGCAGCCTATGGACGGGCAGCCTTGAACCTGCCTGTAGGATAGGACTATATTTCCCTAGCCTGAGTTGAGAGGATGGAATGAAAAAAATGTAAATAGTGAATTTAGAACTACATGACAGTGGATGGAGGGTCAGATGAAGAGGCAATACAAAGGGTGGAGTCTGCACAGAGCAACACAGGCTGTTCTGCAGCCAATCTCATTTACACTCATCCTAACAACTTTGTATGAGGGTCACCACCCTGGCAAAGCTGAGCCCACACAGCAGGTGCAGGGCTGGTGTGCAAGTGTTGGCCTTGGCTCCTAACCCCCCACTTTCATACAAACTATGCCAGATCTGGGGCAGAGGCATGTCACCACTGACGTGGAGAGTTGAAAAGAGTGAACCTCTGTCCAGGAACAAAGAGCAAAATGGAGAGTTGCCATCTGCAAAGGGCAGAAGCTGTCCAGCAAACAGTGTGCTCTAAATCACTGATAACTGAGCAGTGGCTTAACAGCGGTAGGTAGAAGAAGCAAGAATTCAAACCTCCTGGAGGTGGTGAAATTCTCCAGCCCACTGACAGACTCACAGTGGCACGAACTCAACCCTCTCAGAGTACAAAACCCTGCCTACAGCTGGTCTGGCAGTGGAGATGCTGCAAGCAACAGTGGGATGGCAGGAGGGGACAGGCCATTGCCCTGCCAGGCTGCACTGTGCCCAGATCTCACACACACTCCTGAGGAAAACACCTGTCACCAAGGCTGGTGGTCATTTGGCTCTGCTCTGGCCATCCTCTGCACTGGCATCTCCACCTGTCTCAACAAACCTGTTTTTAAGGACCTAAACATTCTGATGCCCCATGCCAAGGAGGAGAGACTCCAACACAGAATCATAGAATTGTCTGGGTTGGAAAAGACCTTTGAGATCATTGAGTCCAACTGTTAACCTGGCACTTGGCATGTATCAGATGGAAGCACCTTGACCTCCCTGCACCTCCTCTGCATCACAGCAGCAACTTTTGGGGCCAAAGGCTGGCACCTTAAGAGGTGAGACCAAGGAGGACACTGCTGGGATTGCCAACTGTGCCACGTGAGCTCTGTGACCCAAGCACATGGCTTCACCTTTTCCATGCAGCCAGCAACAGCCAGTTGGGCAGCACAAGGAAGTAGGATCCCCCTCCATCCTACAGGAGACAGCAGGTGGCTGGGCAACGGTCTGGAGAGGGCAGGGTGATGGGCAGGGAGAGAGAGCTGCTGGAGGCAGAGCAGCTGAGACCCTTCTGCTGGGCAGCAGCATGGGTGACACGTTGCAGCCAAGGGACAGGAGTGTCCCCTGCTGGCTGCAGCTCTGGGTGTTGCAGGACTGCAGTGGGGTCTGGGGAAGGGCCAGGGGGTAGCGGTGCATTTTGCCATTTTGGACCATCAGAAGGAAGAGGGCCAGGTGGCCCAGGCTCTTTGAGTTGGGGTCAGAAGGGCTGGAGGGCTCAGATCTGCTGGTCTGCAAACACTGGGCACACCTGGACAGCTTCCCCTCCACCTCTCTGCATCTCTTTGAGCTTGGCTCTGACTGCCAGTGTTTTTCTTTAAGTCAGAAAGTTTTTAGCTGTCCCCACCATGACAGGGTAAGATCCCAAGGATGGAAGGAGCTGTGAAGGACCAGCAGTGACTTTCAGACAACTGCCCTGGTCAGTAAACCTCCTGGAGCAGGGCAGCAGCAGCCCCCGCTCCAGTGGGCAGTGTTCCTGCCAGCAGCAACACACAGACCCACAGAGCTGCCCTTGCTGGCTGTGAAACCAGGATCCTCCGCCCTCGCTGGCTCAGGGACACGCGTGGCCAAGACAAACTCCACTCCCACGGCCAGCACCAAGGCCAGGCATGGGCACAGAGCGGGTCACAGGTTCTGGAGGGGCCCTGTGCAACCCAGAGGGTGCTCCCCAGCAGGAGCCCACTGCCCCTGAATGCCTCAGCTGCTGCAGGGAGCAGGGCATGAGCACAGCTGCAGTGCCAGGCAGCGATGCCAGTGCCTCAACAATCCCAGTGTGGAAACACAGTTTATTTACACAAACACACTGGGATCTCCATCCTGCCCTTCATTAGAGGCTCCCTGGGTTTGGCTCACTGCCCCCTCACTGCCAGCTGCCCCTGGCTGCTCTCCCTCCTGCTGTCAGCAGGGCTGTGAGCAGCTTCCTCTCCGGCTGTGTGCTGCCCTGGCCAGGCCATATTTTCTCCACAGACTCCCCCTCTGCTTCCAGGATTAATCACCACTGCCCGTGCAGCTGACCCTGGGCAGCACCAGAGAGCCTCGCCCAGGGGAAGCAGCCGAGGCAGGGACACCCCTGCAGGTGTGCAAGCACAGCACACTCCCCGGAGCTTGCTGCCAGCACGCCGGCAACTGGGGCCTGCAGTCCCCCTTCTCAGGACCTGGTGCTGCTCCAGAGACCACCCTCCCAAGAGAAGACGACCCTACAAAGCCCTGCACCAGCAGAGCTTGCTTGCCAATGTGCAGTGCAGCTTACCTTGCCCGCTTGAACACAGGTCCTCACCTCTGCCATGCAGCCAAGGGTCTCCTCTGCTCCTTGGGGCAGCCCAGCAGCCCCCTTCCCATCAAACTGCCTCCCTTCCCTGCACACAAGGCACCAGGGGAGGGCAGGAGGTGAGGGGGGATGTGCCTCCTGCCGCTAACATGCCCCTGGCACTAACCAGGTTTCTGCAGCACTGATTAGGCGCCCAGTAGAGCAAAGCAGTGGTTGCAGCACAGCAGCTAATCAGCCTATCAGCTAATTAAAAAATTAGGCTGCCTGCCAGAGATAGATGACAAATCATTGCTAAGACCCACACAGAGCAGGCACCTGGGTGAGCTCAGGGGTCTGGAGCAGCAGCAATGTCTCCAGGTATTGACGATGGCATCGCTCTGATCACCTTGCTCCACACCCCACAACTGTCTCCAGAGGGATGGGGAAGACTCAGCAGGAGATGGATGTGTTTTGTTCCAGGAAATTAATTTTTCCTGTGCACCTAAGTGTCTCCTTGTAATCCATCAGGGTCTGAGGGACTAATATTTAGCAGTGCTCAACACTTTGGCTCTTAACTGGACTCCAAGGCAGCAACATCGCTGAGCATGTGACAGCTTTCAGGATGGAGCTGGAAATGCTGTTTGCTGTGTGTTTAATATATGGTGCTGCTGGGGCAGGAGTGTGAAGACACTTCTTGGAGCTGAAGGAAGAGCAGCAGGAAACCTTTTAATCAGACAAAATAAGGTTTGATTCCAGGTTGCTATAAATTACAAAACGGTGTGGATGGAAAGCTGTGAAGTAACAAGCAGGTAAGATGGAAAGGGAAACCAAAAGAGATACAGGATAATAAATTTTCTGTGCTCATGTCCTGTTTAACTGCATACACTGAGGGAAGGGGCTGCAGGTAGATTTTGTACTTGTTTCTTCCTGCTAAGCTCTAATGAGCCATGGCAGAGCGGGGAGAGAGGCTGTGGGGAAGAGCAGCCCCAGCATCAATGCTGGGTGACCCCCAGCACCTTCCAACCCTTGGGGATGGGGCAGCTGGTCTGGCTGGGGACAGAGGAGAGCAGCACCCACCCACAGCACCAGGTGATGAGACCCCGCTGCTCCGTGAGGAGGGGGGAAACAGCCAAACACGCCTGCCCTGGCCTGACAGATCTAGGACATCCAAAAATAATCGATGGTGGCACCGCAGCAAGGGGCAGCCAGTGGAAATGATGAGAAGTGACACTACCCCCAGGGGCTGCAGGTCGTGCTGGCCCCCAGAGGCAGCAGTGCCGCAGGGAAGGAGTCTCCACCGTGACGCAGTACCCAGGGGGCTTCCAGGCACCTGCTGAGCAGCATCCACATCCCCCTCATCACAGCAGCCCTTCCTGACACCTCCACAGCTGCAGGGCTGGGGCCAAGGAGCTCTCCTGCCAGGAGAGGCACATCTCACAGGCAGCCAGACGGGGTTAGTGGCTCACCTCAGCAGGTGAGGACCCCCCTACAAGCCCAAAGCCTACCCTGGTTACCTGGGGTGGGCTTATTCAGAGGTCTGCTGTTGCCTGCTCCCAAAAAGTATCACAAAAGCAACCCCCTTGGCATAACAGGCTCACCCCAGCAAGGAACAATGGCTGGCACCACTCTCCCTATTACTCACAAATTGATTACTTGAGCCTCTTCCCCATCACAGCATTTGACATGAGCGTGTGCAGCCTGGAGACAGGCTGGGAAAAGAAGCTGGATGTTTTTCACATGGTTGCAGCATGAAGCAGGGAGGGAGGTTATGAGAGCACACCAGAAACCATTAACACTCCCTCCATCCCTGTAAAGATGGAAACATTTTTGCCAGAAAATAAACCCTTCAGCTACTGCAGCATCCCATGGGAACTGTGGCTTGGGAGCATGTGGCTCTGGGGCCGTCTCCCACGACTCCGTCACAGACCCCAGTTTTCTGTGCCTCTTCACAACATCTCCCCTTTGGTAATGCACAGTCAGGCCTGGAACATCTGGGACAAGGACACTCTCCTCCCAGCGCTCTCCCAACCACTGCATCTCTGTGTACCCCAATGTGGTGGGGCCCAGCAGTGATGGCAGTGCTCAGCCAGCAGGAAAGGATCAGGAGTGACGCACTCTCAAAACGCTCACTTACTACAATGTAATTTGCAGTTTTGTGGGCAGCTGCCCCGTGCACCAGGAATTGCTTCGCAGCTGACAGGAGGAAGAAGAGGGAGTGGTGCCTCCCCATCTCCCTCTGCCAGGCTCCCTCTCAGAGAGCTCTGATGCACCGTGTGACACTGGGTCTGTGCACTGTAAATCTCTGCACAGGGGTGCCACTGAGGGGAAACATCAGGTGCAGGGACCTGGCACCCCGTGGGCAAACAGAGTCTGACCTGGGCAAGCCTGCACTACAGATTTGAACATTGCAGCTGCAGCGTCAAACCTCATGCACACACCCCTGCAAACACAACGGATAATGTTTTTAGGACTCTGCCTGCCAGCTTTTCCAGAAGCACACTAGCAGAAGACAGTTATTTGCCAAGGTGTTATTCCAGTAAACAGACTATTTTCCTGATACCTCTCTGCTTAACCCCTTCCCCCAGCTCCCAGGCTCTCCATGTTCACAGCCAGCAGCAGGAGTGCTCGGCCTCAGCACAGGCAAGGTACCCTGAGAAAGCAGAGCACAGCTCAGCGCCTGCTCCAACAGCGTCTCCTCCCCGGCCTTTGCCCTCCCTCCCGCTCTGCTCGGTGGGAAAGGCATAAGCTGATGCTCACAGAGGCCACTGTCTCCAGGCCGGTACTCCCAGAGCAGACAAAGGCTGATATCAGTTTCATGGGAGACCAAGCTGGAGCCAGCAGCTGGATCCTGCTGCAAGCAGCACCAAACCCCAAGCGGCCTGGGGCTCGGTCATTAGCAAGCAGTTTGAACAAACATCATTATAATTTGGTCTATGCTTAACAATGAGTACAGCTGTTGACAATGAGCTGGAGAAAAGGTCCAGTTCAGAGTCTGAGGCCAGGGAGACCACTGGACCTCCCATTGATCCCGGTGTGTCACAGACATTAAATCTGGACAGCAGCTATGAAGCCAAAGGCACAGCTCCCCACTGGTGGCCACCTCCCTGGACATGGTGTTGCTTATTCACCCACACCAGCCATCTGTGCTTCCCCCCACCACACAGAGCTGTGTCCCCCCAACATGCTCCTGCAGCTTTCAGCTTGTGGAGACCCTGAGGCTTGCTGTCCATCAGACAGCAGCTTGCCATGATGTCCTCATCCATCAGGAAATCCAGCACCTACAATATCCTGCAGCGAGGTGCTCCACAGATCACTGCACTCTGTTTTAAACCCACTTCTTGCCAACTTTGATGCCCCTCAGTTCTTGTACAAACATCTGCCTCGCATGGCTTGTGGTTTCATGGACCACATCGTAACTCCCTTGGCCAGGCACCCCCCCCAGACTGGAAGGTCTCAGTCAAACAGGCTCGTCCCACATAGAAGCCACTGCCCTTCTCTAAACCTATTCAATTTTTTTTTCCAGCAGACCATGTCAATATGCCATAAATTTCAGCAATACATAGTCATCAGTCCTACTCTTCTCTTTCCTCGTAGCTCCACATCTTTGTTTAGTCACACAGAAACTTACCCACTTCTCCCACAGCTGCTTAGTCCTCCTACAAGCCACTAACCTTACCGAACACACCTGCAGACCAAGCTCCTGAATTTTCAGGCAGCAAGTCCCCAAGTGCCTCTACAGCACATGGAAGATGCTGCATGAGGACAGGACAGCCCAGGGGCCCTTTGCAGCTTGTGCTCATCTTCCCACCCTTGGTCACAGCTTCTGCCTTCAGGCTGGGCTGGATAGTGAGAGAGAAACCCTGAGAACTCAGCAGGGGACAAGGAGGCCACGTTCTGAGATGATGCTACTCCCCAAGAAGTGAGCCAGCTGTTTGTACAGCCAGGAAACCCTGCTGCCTCCAATTTGTCAAATACCATCTTCAGTCAAGTTGTGCTAAATACCCTCACTCCGCATGAGGCACAATACCTTCAGCCAGGTCTCAGAGCCTCCCCTGATCTAATGGACTCCACTCCTCTGTCCAAGTTGGCAAAGAGAAGCCACAAAGCTTCTTCTCCATCATATCTCATTTTCCCTCTGCTCCTTCTCTTCTCCCACAGGGTCAACCTGCTGCAACACAGTCACCAAAAACAATGGAGTCAAACACCAAACAGCAGTTTTCAAAGCTCTGCCCAAGCTTCTGGATGCTGACATCTCTCCCTTGGACTACCAGCTGATGAGGATAACCACTTGCTAAATTAATTCTTTCTGAAACAAGGATGGGGGCCAAGAATTCCATGGGAAGGTCCCAGCTGCCCTTCTGTCACCTCAACTCCTCCTCCCCTTGCCTGTGCCACCAGGAAGGTGATAAAAGCTTGCTGGGTCCTCTGAAGTTATACAACTGAAATGACAAGTGATTACAGTGATTGTAGCCAGGTGGGAACGTTCCCTCTGGATGGGCTTACTGAAAAGGAAAATGAAAAGGTCTGCATCCTTGTTCTCCCTCCTCCTTGCCTTGCTCCACAAGTATCAAGACCATTTCATGCTGGCATTGTCCTCATCCTGGCAGGTCCTCCTACACCTGAACCTGCTCATCCTCTCTCTGCATAACCTTCTCATCACTTCTCCCCTGCAGAACCGCTGTGATGGATCAAGCCCTGCTCCAGCTTCCCAGGCCTGGCCACAGCACATTAAAACAGGATTTATGAGCTTTGAGCACAGACAAGAGTTATGCAGTCTGCACTTCTGTGTGCTGCATACCAAGTCCCCAGCTGGTTTAAATCAGATTAACTCCACTGATGTAAGACATTTAAGGCAAGAGTGTTCCATGATTTACACCAGCTAAGAAGCTGTTATATTATAACTTGGCAACTGCAGGTTTTAGATCTGGAAGTTTTTTGGGCAAGGATCCCAAGCAACAGTGAACGACAGAGCAGCTGAGTGGCAAACCCCATTTATCCTCAGTGCAATATTCATGCAGCAAGCACGTGTTCCACAAAAGTCCTTAAAAAAAAAAATAACCCTGGTGTTCAGTTTTCAGTGCCATTGGCCCACAAATGTGCCCTGTTCACAATCCAAAGGCTCCAAACAAATCACTAAGTCATGATAGTATGGAAATGCTTCCCTTCAAAAAATGATAAATTTGGAAAACTAAAGCCAGGCAACTTTAATGCAAAGGCTGCTGAAAAAAAAACACAGACTGATTAATGCAAATGCAAACAAACACACGAGAGTTTAATATTCAGATCAGGGCCTTCATTTCTGCTGGAGGATGCTCAAGCTTCCAATCAAATCTGTCCTCCACAAAAAACCAGTGCTAATGCTATGGAGCCAGATGTGCTTGGAGAGGTGCAGAAAAAGACACATCATTCAGGGCAGGAGAAATCCACCAAGGAAAATGTAGATACTGCCTCAAAAGGAAGGCTTGGTCCTTTCTTCTCCAGCTTAGCTAAGTGGCTTCTCGAGACCAGTAGATACTGGCTTGTCAGAGCCAGGAGAGCAGCAGGAGCCCAGTGCCATTCCCACACCACCCACAAGCCTGTGAGTGGGCAGCAGAGCTGAAGCCTTCCCTGCTGCCTCCAACCCACTGCTGGCTGCACATGGAAAGGGCCAGGGAGCCGGGCCAGCCCCATAAATCACCAGGCACCCAGCACAGTAAATCTGACCTCCCTCGCAAGGGAAATATAAATCAGCTTTACTAGCAGCTTCTGAAACAAAAACTAAGATCATAAAACTGTAAAAATGCCTCTTTAAACATCCTGTGCCCTGAACAGACCACTGAAAGCCCAGTCAGGATGAGGGAGAGCAAATAGAGTCGGGTTGATGAACTGAGAAAAGGCATTTCAGACCGAGCAGCTCCTTGCTGGCAGGCAGCACGACACAGATATCTTTAGCACACAGTAAAGACAGAGCAGGGAATCGGGAGGAGTGAATTAGCCAGCGTTAATACCATCATTTGTATGCAATGTACTTCAAAGCCCTGGCAGTGCAGACAGCACCAGACACACAAAAAACCACCCAAGTCTGATGGAGAGTGAAGTACAGCACATTTGCTGGAGCCCACAGAGTAATGATCAGCGGGGGATGGATGGGACCCTCAGGGTCACCACTGCCCCACTGTTTAATGAGCTAGTGTGGGATGGCCGTGCCAGGAGGAGAGGGGCAAGTCCACAAAGGACAGAGGAAGTCTCATGAAGCAGTGCAGAGGTAGGAGCTACTGGGTAGAACCAAACTGGGCAGGACTCAGTGAGGGCACAGGGGAGTTATATCTGCTCACATCTCAGCAAGAGTGCACCTTAAACCCATGGTAGGAAGTCTGCAGGGAATATTATGGCTGGGCAGAGGCTCCAGAGGCCAAGGAAGCTGCTGGTGTCAGCAGTGCTAGCCATGGGAACAGCAATTTCAGCGACACACATGTGGGAATTGGCCATCACCACAGGACACCCAGAAACAACTTCGAGAAGCTGGTCACCTCCTCCTGGGGCAGGTGTACAGCCAGGCAGGATCCCGAGGTCCTTGCCACCACTGCCATGGCCCAGGCAGGACATGTGGTCAGCCCAGAAGGGGATGCTGCCATCAGTGGTGTGTCAGGCCAGTGAGGCAGCTGACAAGGAGAGCCCAGGGACCAGCACTGGGAATGGACCGGCAGGCCTGGGGGAGTTCCACTGGAGGGGTTTGGAGCCCCAGGATGCAACATCCTCCTTGTGTAACCAGTCAAAGGCTAGACAGCATGCTGGTCCCAGGAGAGCCAACCGTGCGCAGCCAGGGAAGCAAAACATGGCATCAGCTGAGCCAAGCCCCTTCTGCCAGCTGCCTTGTTTTCCTGCAGATTTATTGTTGTTCCCACAGTCAATAACAGCAGAGCAAAGGCACAATAAGGAAACTGAAGTGATCAGTGGCTGCTAATCAGCAAAGCTTTCCAAGAGCTCCCCGAAGCCCAGAGGAAAGGCTCAACAACCGCCCTGTGCCGATGCTCTGGAGCGCGCAGCCGCACCACGGGCACACAGCACCTCTTCCTGCTGGCACCCCAAGGCTGAGGGGGGCTGTAAACACACACAGGGCAGACACGCTTGCTCTTGTCTCACCTCTCCTACCCTCTCAGGGCATGAAGGCATGGCCAGCTGCCATATGGCACAGAGAACCTCCTGTCACTCATCCCAGTGGAGACCTGGACGTGGGCAGTCTTAGACTGATGGGTCCATCACTCTGCAGGAAGGAGCAGAATCCCAGGAGCCCATCCCAGAAGTTTATTGACTTTCTTTGCGTTTCAAATAGTATTGGATAACATCTCTGCACAGAAGAAAAAGGGAGCCTGTGTTGCTGGAGGTGGCTCAGCAGAGCCTTACCTTTGGGCATGATGCGATGCATTGCGACCGACAAGAAGAAGATGGAGTCGCTGTAGTAGGTCCCTGATCCAGCGCTGAAGTGTTTCTGCATGGCTTCAACGATGGGAAACAGCTTTTCCGTCAGCTCATTCACATCATGGACTATTACCTGGGAGAGACACCAGAAACACCACTCAGCTGCTGCCTCTGGGGACTGGCCCAGCTCCAGCAGCCTTTGCTCAGCCCACACCGGCACGGGGCAAGGGGGTAGGTTGTTAAAGCACAAATCGTGCTGGTGACATTGCAGCTGCACAAAGGGGCCTGGCTGCACCAGCCCCTCTATGTCCCCTTGTCACAGGAGCCACTCACGTGCAGCAGGGAAAGGAGGGAAGGACTCTTACAGCCATTTCATAACTGTAAGATGGGCAGAGACTTGAATCCACTCACACAACCATGTGTGTTCCATGTTTTGTGGTTTTTTCCTAGTCTGTTCCCACTGCCTGATGCAACCACATATCTGGTGTCCCATATGGAGTCCATCAGAAGAGGTGACAGTTTGCTCCAGGCTCTGGCATCATGACGTTTAGAGGTCAGACCACATCACTTACCCCGAGGACCAAGGCTTGCTCCCTGCTACGGAGGCAGGCTGTGACAGGGCCAGGATGCAGCCCGGATTTCCTGAACCTCAGCCCAGCATGGAGGCAATCTCTGCAGCACATCCCACCAGGGCTGCAGGGGAGAAGGGAGGATGGGCTGCAGCACACCAATGAAAACCCAAACATCAGGAGTTACAGCAGAGCTGAGCAACTGCTCTATGTGGATCTCAGCCCACCTGTGCTGGAGCTTTGCTGGTGCTCAGCCAGCACTGCTCTGCCCCCCTCAGCCCTGCGGGAGCCCATGCACCAGCACGGGTCCTGACACGCCTGCGCTGGATCGTGGCTATGGCCCAGAAACAGGAGCAACCCCAAATGCACCTTGTCAGCTACTGAAACTGTACAAGCTTAGAATTTTTTTTGGTCAAAGTCTGATGAACAGGAACTTTCATGCAGCTCGTTACACCCACAGAAAGATACAAGTCACTGAATCACACAAGATAATGAGAGGGATTTTTGGGATAATTAAGAGAGACAGGGACATGACCCCGGTGTAGATAAGGGGGAGTGCAGGAAGTGTGGAGACTCGAGGTTGTGCTGCCTTCTTCAGGCCAGGGAAAACAGGAAGAGCCTCACTGGAACTGAAGGCCAGCAAGAACATAACTTTGCAGCAATACCCGAATTTTGGACAGGGTAGCCTATACCTCTTGTTTGAGGGATACCAGGACACTTCCCCAAGCTGGCCCTGCCTTCAGCAGGGAGCTCAGCCTACAATCTTTTTATGTCCCTTCCAAACTAAACCATTCCAACAACTCTACAGTTTCAATTCTTTTCCTTACTAAAACTTCATCTGCTTAAGAACAAGGGGAACATGCAGGAGAGAGAACTTTTTTTTTTTTTTAATTAAAAATACCCATAAACCAAACCAAGTGCTTCAGAGGAGAAGGCAACTCCGGAGCCTGTGCTGGTGCAATGACCATCCCCTCTATGGGGTTCACAAGGGGTTGCTTTGATGCCCAGTGAGGCTGGCACAGAAGCAGTGAGCAATGTGGAGCTTCCTCCTTCCACAGCTTCTTGCAGAACACGTTACCCCAAAGTGCTCTCACAGCAGAGCAGAGCAGAGCTCGCTGGGGTACTGCTCGTGGGACCCGCAGTACAGTGAACAAGGTGATGGGGCCATCCTGGCACTGGCCATGATGGCTGAGCCCACAGCAGGGTCTTGCTGGAGGACAGGCACAGCTGACTCCCCAGCCCTGTGAAGGGCACCCTAAACACCCACCCTTGGCCACTGGCCCTTGCCATCAGCAAGAGAGCCCTCACACAGGCTCTGTGGCCAGCGTGTCCCTCAGCGGGGCGGCCCCGCTCCGGGCCCGGGGCCAAGCGCCTGCAGCAGAACGGCAGGAAAAACACAGGACAACGTGTACCAGGAAAAGTGCATTGGGAGAGCTCACCAGCAGCCACACTTGGCTTTGGATAGCACGGCATATTCCCCAAGACGCTGCAGTGGAGGAAGCTCTGTTCCCGGTAACATTACACAGCACCTCGCCCAGCCCTGCCGGCTGTGCCATCGCGGTGAGAGAGTGGCACAGCTGTGGGGAGCAGAACAGCAGCACCAAGTGCTGCTGCCAGCAGCCATCCCAGGTGACCAAACAAGCAAACCACCGTTACTCTTCACGTGCAAAGGCACTGACAGCCTGTGCATGGAGCAGAGCACCACCAGCACCACTCCACCGTGGGGACGTGCAATGCTCTGCTCCCAGCCCAGCTTGAGTGGGGCAGCTTCAGGGTCTGCCTGGATTGGAGAAGCATGAAGGAAAAATACAGCACCTGTAACCACCCTTCTGCATCCAGCAAAGGCAGCCTTAAGTCTGTACAGCATGTAGGAAAGGTGGGGGGAGGGAAAGCCAAACCAATTCCAGTCACCTCCAAAGAAAGCAGAGTGCCAAGCATCACTGTACAAAAATTACGGGAGAATACTCCTGAAACTCCAGACACAGCATCATCTGCCTTCCCTCCCCTGCCAAAGACAACAGGAAAACCTGTCTTTTGCCCACTCTCTGGTTAGGTACTTCTGCAAAGCAAACTCCTCAAAGCAGCTGAATTGTCCTCCCGCAGCCACAGGTCAGGCAGCCTCTCTGGGGCCACAAGGGCTTCTCCTCTCCTCACCGCTCACTTTAGCACAGCTAGTTGATCTGCTGCTAATTTTGCACTTCGTTATTTATTTGTGTAACAGCTTTTAGTAAATCCCTGTAGCTAAATCTGGCCATGTTTGCTGAGGACACTAAGAAAAGTTCTAGGGGTTTCCTGTGCAAGCGCAATTTTATAAACACACGTCCCACACTGATAAAAGACCCTTTCTACTGATTCATTAGGAAAAAACCAACCCGCATTTCTTTTCCTTTTAACTTTCCCTCCTTCTCATGTCAGGTATTCTCATAGCTCTCCACAAACACGGAGTGATGGCAGCCGAGTTACATTCACTCCCAGCAGGATCTGAACAGGGGACTGGGACAAGCAGCGAGCCGAGCACGCGGTTCGTATTACTTTGGCAGGGAAATGGAATCAATAAGCGATAGGAACCGCACAAGGAGGGTGAGCACACAGGCCGGAGTGGCAGAACACGGGGCGAGCCAGGGCTCTCGGTAAGCACAGTGCCCACCGCCGAGGCTGGCCCGGGATCACTGCCGGGCACTTCCCGCTGGCCGGGAAGCGGGAGAAGCTGGGAGATCACCCTGCGACCCGCGGGCGGGCCACGCTCTCTGGGACTGCGGACATAAAGCCCTGGTAAAAACCCACAGAGCCTCGGCAAGCGGGGGCCGGGAGGCCGAGGCACAGGCAGGACGGCGCTTCCCGGCCCTTCCCCTCCGCCCCGCGGCCGCACACGCGGAGCTCGGGCTCCCTCTGCCGCCGCCGCACGGCTGCGCTCCCGGCGCCACATCTGGGACACATCTGTGCATCCCTGCGGGATGGGTGACACAACGTCACGCCCGCCCACGCCCGGAGAGCCCTGCTCTGCCGGGAGGATCCTATCCCTGAGCTGCTCCCATCGCCGTCACCCTCCACGCTGATCCCAGACTGCTGCCGGCTGCTTCGGTCTCCAGGAGACTGAAAGTTCCTGAATCTGCCAAGGGAGAGACAAGCCGCCCACAACCTTCCCCACGGGTTAGGAACCTTCCCCGTGGGTTGGGATCCACGTCTGACTCTGGGCTTCAGTCTAACAGAGGAGCCAACTGATCTCAGCTCCACTAGAATGGGAGGGCAAGGGAAGCCCCAAAAGCAGGGCACGAATTGCTTCCTCATGAAGAATAAAAGTAAAGTTCAGAGGTTTTATCAGTCCTGCCTCAGCAGTTCCAGCTGTCCCCTGAGCACATTATCAAGCCTCATCTCTGGGCCTGATCTAGGAAAACAGCGTAAGAACCAAGAGAATGTTCTGGAGATAACAGGGGAAGCAGGGACGGAGATGGTTTACTGCTGGGGCTGAGTGTCAGGATCAATCACCTTCGACATTTTAGCAGCAGCACCAAAGGTCCAAGCCAGGAAGATATTTTCTGCTGGTAAAGAGGAGGAATGAAGTAGGCTACAGCAAGATTAAAGCAGTGCTGTCACCTGCTGGCATTCCAGAAACTGGCACAGGGATTAGGGGCAAGGCTGTATGCTTTAGAAGCAGGAACAGTCTCTGCTCTGTACTGGGAACTCCACCTAAAAGCAGAGAAGTGGACAGATCCAAAGTGTTCTGTCACTGGCTGGCCAATGGAAACCAGGATACATCAGGCTCTGCCAGGAGAGAGGGAAGAAGCTGACTGAGTAGATCCCAGTGAGATGCCACCTGAGTCCTCCAGATCATGCTGCCTGCTTACACCCCAGAGATCAGTTCTGGTGCACAACCTACTCACTGAGCCATGAACTAGGGTTGCCTGCGAGTCCACAGGCATGTAGAGAGGCCCCTCCGTAACAGACACATCACTGCATACCCTCACCTCCAACTCCCAGCCCGTGTTGCCCTGGAGAAGCAAGACCAGCAAGGCTGTCCGCAAAGAAGTTTATTTCCTAGAAGGGCAGATGGCATAAGGCAGCCACACACACAGAAGGGGTGATGGCAAGGGTGATGCACACCATGGTGGTCCCAGGGGTCCTCCCACTCCAGGGGCCATAAAATCACAAACCTGAGCTGGGCTGTTGCACCACATCAGCACTGCACCATCATGGGGCAGTCAGTCCATCCTGCTGTGGCACACGGGAATCCTCCTGTGCACCCCCTCCACAGAGCTGAGCACTGCCGGCACAGGGTGGGTCACCCACCATGGGTATGCGACCTGAGTGTCAGCACTAGGAAAGGGCTTGTTTAAACAAAACAAGAGGTGGCATTATTTACTAGGAAATATCTGAACAACATTAAGGTTACGTGTCTGCTTACATCACAGCAGAGTTCACCTAATACTAAATAACAGAAAGATGAGTTATAAAAAGTCACAGCAGGACTAGAGGACACTTCCAAGCAATCCTCTCAGAAGCAGCACCTCAGGACAGGGGGGTCAAGTTACCTGGAGTCTCTGAACTTAACACCCTTACAGTTTTCAGATACCTGTTTGATGCAAAGGAAAGTCTGACTTTGCATGGACTGCACTGGGTATGTTTTTGGGAAGCAGGACGAACATTCTCATGTGGATGCACTCCTACCCCTGCAGGCTCTCCATTCCCGTTCTCAAGAGCCACCAGCAACAGGCCAACAGCCTCTTCCGATCCTGCAGGACGCTCAGGAAGCCACTGACTCAGGAGCACACGTGGTACTTGTGTTGAAATGCTGAACCAGGACTGAACCGGGAGTTTCTTCCCGCTGGACTGCTGTTCCCAGTGTACCGCAGGAAGATCACAAAGACCACACGGGACACCCGAGCGCGCCCCCCGGAGTGGGCAGAGCCCCGCTCGCCCCCGGCCCGCCCCGCTCGGCCCCCGCGCACCTGGTGGCGGAAGGCGGCTCCGCGCAGCAGGTCCCGCAGCAGCCCCAGGCCGATGTCCCGGCTGGCGCCGTCGGTGACGAGGTGGAGGTGCAGCGTGTCGGCGGGGCCCAGCCGGCCGTGCCGCAGCAGCGATCGCAGCGCCGCCTGCGCCTTGTCCCGGAGCGCGGGGCCGCGCTCCGCCTTGGTGAACATGAGCAGGAGGTGCAGCCCGCGGGCCCCGGCGCGGGCGGGCGCGGACGGCGTGGCCCGCAGGCGGCGGGTGGCGCTGGAGAAGGTCTCGCCGCCGCCGCCCAGGTAGTAGAAGGCGCAGACGGCCACGGCCGCGGCCGCCGCCAGGGCCGCGGGCTGCGGGCACCGCGCCCAGCCCCGCCGCGCCGGGCCCCGCTGAGCCGCCATCGCGGGGGCGGCGCCGCCCCGGGACCCGCCCCCGGCCCGCCCCGAGCGGGGCGCTGGGCAGTGACAGCTTTAATGAGGCCGCCCATTCACAATGACAAACCACGCTCAAGTTTGCGATACAAGTCTACAGCCATACACAACGCGGAGTACACAGTCTGTACAGTTACAGCTTAAAAGGGGAAGTTTTTTTTTTTTTTTACACATTTTACTGCTGGAATGCTTAAAAAAACCACCAAGTACAGAGGAACGCGTGGATAGAGAAATAAAAGTTCATTATTTCAGACGGAGTAACCTCTCTGCTTGAGGAAGTGATGATTTCTTGGCGATTTCTGTCGAAACATGGAAAATCTGGGATCCTAACAGAAAAGTGAGTGGAATTTTTCCTTCTCTGTCATCTCCTTCCATGGGAAGAGAAACAAGAAAATACCGTATGCAGAAAGATAAAGCAAGCATATGAAAGGGAATATACCAAAGTGGTACACTCATGCTTTTCCCCAGTACTGCCTTTCCAGAGTTGTCCTGTTTTAAAACTGTGCCTCCGTGCAAGCACAACAGCAAGGCACGTTGGCTGTCAGGATGCACAGAGCAGTGGCATAAACTCTAACTTGGGAAAAAGTGTCCATGATGAATGGGCTGAGGTCGTAGTCTGCAAAACTGATTCTCAAAATACTTTGTGTATTAAAGAATCAGAATGATCAGCTCAGTCCTTTTGACACTAAAAATATCACGTCCTTGGTACTTACACATGATTTGCAGTTCTATCAAAGGGTCCTTTCATAGTCACTATGTCATTTGAGATTCTCATTTGAGAAGCAGAGGTAACATCCACACTTTAAAACAGACGGCTACAGAGAAGCACTGAAGTCCTGGAAACATCACATCAATGCCCTGCTTATTCTAGTTCTCACCTTTTTTTCTTTAGTGCTACAAAGCTTTTGCTCTATCCAGGAGAACTAAGAATTTGGACAACACATATGTACTGATGTCATACTGCAAAACAGGAGAAACTTCCTCTCATACGGGGATTTGCTGACAGCAGTGGGAAGGTCTGGTTGCATTTTCTAAAACTATTTCAGCTCAGTATACAAACAGGTGAAATATAAAACCCCATGGAGTGAAAAAATGCAGTATTAATACAGCATCCTTTAAAACACTAACAATTAGAAGTCACAAATGGTACAATCCAGAGCCCCTCGAAATCAGTGGAAAGACTGCCACTAATTCCAGTGATTTCCTGGATTAGGTCCTAATTGGCAAGGAGTCTGAAGCCAGCTAGGTGCTAATGAGCACCTGGAACATGTGTTCATCAGACTGCAACATGGGCTGCTTGTGAAGGTAAAGAAACACCTCTACCTTCACCCAAATTCATGGGAACAAATTCCAGCTAACATAACTCAGTGACAAATTTCTGAATTATCATACTGAATTATAAGTTTTTATGCACTGAACTGACATTAACATAAAACATGAAACCTTATGAACAGTCAAAACAATTGAGACACTAAGGGCACACCACAGACACTATTTAAACCAACATGCAATGGACGTAAGTTACACCTCTGAAATCAAGCTGCATTAGAATATATGTTGAGCTCCTCAACATTTGTCTTTCCAAGAGACTCTTGGAACGTGTGTCTATAAATAGGAAAACTATTACACTATCTTTCAGTGGGCCATCTAGTAAATTACTAAAAATCCATGTGAAAGCTGCCTTTTAAATGCATTAGGAATCTACTGCTTTGTCCCTCACCAATTAAAGCCTACTATATTTCATACCTACGTGGAAACATGAACTAGAATTGAAGCTTTCCATTGCCTGGTACAGACTACAGGATGTTTATCCACAATGGAACCTTACTGTTTACTATTCTACTTGTACTCAGATTCACTTTGTGATAAAAATTTCATAATATTACTGAGCAGAAGATTAGCACTTGAGTCAAAACTTGATATGGAATCCGGACCTTCAGAGCCCTGGTGACAATCATACATTATTACTGAGGGCTGAATACTGTGAGCCACTGAGGCCACAGAGCACTGAGCCTGCCAGAGCCTGGTGGGACTGCAACATCAATACATTCCATGTAATTTAATGGTATATATTCATTTTTGCTGATGAGCAACATGATACCACATGTATTGCACCTGACCTGCAAAAAGCTCTAACTGACTGCAGTTCATACTGGACATCCTGGCGTACCTGAAAGGTACTGGGGAATGAGGCTGCAGGATGAGCAGTGACATAGCTACTCCCTGAGCCACTGACACTCCAGCACTGCTGACAAGTCACACAACCTGTCAGTCAGGTATGTGATTAGTCCCTTAGCACAGACACACTGATACTGTTTCCCAGACAGATGGGAGTCAGGAATGCAGCGTATGGATCTGCAGAGCTACAGGGAAGGAAGGTTTTTGTCTAGAGAAGTCATCCTGCAAAATTTTTTAGAGAGATTTTTGTGGCTAGGAAGGAAATCACCAATGGAGATTTGAAATAAGTGTCTCAGACCTTTTTTCAGCAGCATGGACTGAGACAGCAATTATGCCATCAAGCTTTAGGCAGCTTTAGATTACAGCCAATCACACTACATACAGCCTGTCACCTGGCTGCAAAAGACAAATATTTAGAAAAACCTATGTCTAAAGTGTATATTATACAGTCATATCTTACATTGTCCCATATGTACATTGGGAATCTTACCTTCTCTAAGATCTACTAAAACACCCACTGCTGTTAAATACTGATGATTAGGAAGTATATTATCATTCATAGACAGCTATTTAAAAACAACTTACTAAAAATTACTGCTTACAAGTGATATCTTTAACTTTCTTATTATTCAGACTAAATGCACTCTTTAAATGGGCACAGTCTGCTTTTCCTAGCATAATTAGACCACACACAAAGCAAAAACTGTAAGAACTTTTAGATTCTTCTGCTTGGAAAAAGAATCTAGTGGACAATTCTACAACACTACTAATTTTGTGGCAATAATAATATCCAGATTTGATACATTATTATATATTTGATGCAAAATTATAAATGTTTGAAATACTTTGTTAAAATTTAACGTGCCAGAAAGTTTAAATTTACCATAGTTTACAGATTTAATTTTTTTAAATCCAATTTTGCTTATCTTTGCTTGGAGAAAAGCCAATTCATTTCCTAAATACATTTAAACAGCAGGTTAACATAATGCCACAGCTACTAGGATTATGAAAAACTGACATTGATACTATGTTCCCTAAAATTTCTGCTAAAGTTGTCCATAGGGCAGACAAATAGAGCATAAAGAATTGCATCTGCTGGTTTGAGGCTTCAGGTGATTCCTATCTAGGTATTAAATAACCTGATATATAAGTATATATCTAGAGACACCATTTATACATGCACACCATCAGAGTGGGGCTCACTACTGAATAAAGCAAATTGTGCTGCTGCCCTCAGAACATAGCTGGAGCTGTGCTCACCCAATACTTGCCAAAAATGTGGAGTGAAATTCCTAGGTTTTCTCATGCTCACCTTAGTTTAGACAACACATACACATCATTACAGATCATATATGGGATACTGCTGCCTGATATAAAGGATTGATTGTCCTAAATTTAGGGTGGCTGCATGACATATGAGACTTCATATATTCAGCTTAGGGCTAGCAGTGAGAACAAGAAAAAGAAAAAGTAAAAAACAGCCTGTGCACGACTGTTCTACACAAGCTCCATTGGCTCAGTATTTATTTTCACTTTTCAAATTTCAAGTTTTGATGTCAAAATACTACAAAAAACCCCCACATCATGTCCAGAAGGATTCAGTTTATTTTTCATGAAAGGTTCCACATGCTCATTTAGAAGGATACTTGCTGCATTGAAAGTTTAATCTAAGAGGGGGGAAAAAAAAAAGAAAATCGAGTGCTCTTAAGAGTTTGGTCCCCCAGGATATATCCCTTTGTGACTGACCTGCAGTCACCAGCATAAAGGCCAGCCTGGTGTTAGAGCTTCCACTGTGAAAGAGCTTGCAAGACCAGGAGTTACCATGTCTGTTACTAACAGCCTACCTCTAACCAGAGTCAGCACAGGCACAAGAGGATCTGTTAAGTTACAGCCCCACAAACAGAAGGACAACTCAGTATGTCATTATCTGATTTCCCTTCCAAACAGTCCCAGAAAATGCAACCCAGACCTTCTTGTCAGAGGCACATTCTTTACGGCAACAGGGAGACAGATGACAGTGGATGATCCTGGACAGCAGAGCTGCTCTGACCATCCTGCCACTGGGAGTCTGTGACACACACCCAGCTGTGCTCGGCGTACGAGCTGCAGACAAACCTCGTACTCACAACTGGGGCTATTTTTATACTGAGCTAGCAGGTATTCAGGGTTTTAAACATTATTTCAGCTGCTGAGGTATATGTACTGTAGAACATAAAACAACTCATACATTTCCCCAGCTACCACAATCTAAAGCTACATTGGAGTGGTCATTTTATCTGAACTATCTAACAAAATGCATATAATTCATTCTGTCAAAGTAAAAAATGACTTGTACTATAAGCATCAGGTTCTTTTCCTTCTTGACACTTAAGACTTCTGGGAATCTGACTGCTGGAAGCGGTTTAACTTCTCTGGATTATTTGTTGCCATTTGAGAAAAGTCACGAAAAATGTCCTGATAAAGTTCATCTCCTAGATAGAAAAGAAAAGGGAAACAGTATTAAACATTTGTGATACTCAACATCACCCACCACTGCACAAATGCTCTACTGTGCAATCAACTACTGTGTAACACTTATTCATGTAAAAAGTTTGCTTATAGATGGAATGACACTGATGTGAACTGTTGGAGACTGGTTACTTGCATGCATGTTCTGTAGAAGCAAATTAAACAAAGCCAAACTATACCTGAAATAGTACCTCACAGGCAGCCACACAGAGGAAAGTTTAGAGTTAGAAAGGAAAAGTGAAAGCATTTTAAAGCAACTTAAAAAGAAAAATATTTATTAGCCATTAAAGAATAAAATCCTTGTTTTTGCAAGGTAGTGCTAACCAAGATCATCTTCAGAAAAATAGAATTATGGCATAAATAAAGATTAACTTGGAAACAGAGGTCAGAATTCTTACAGCCAAACAGAACTTTCCATGAAAGAAACAATCAGCAAGCAATAGTATATAAAAAAAAAAAGCAATCCTAAGTAGATAAATCATGGGTCATAAATTCTTTTGGTCTACTACTTCAGCAAATATAAATTTTTACATTCGCTTCATCTACATCTTTCATTATATTTTTCAGTTTTATCTATAAGAGTGATGATATTTCCCTTAAAAATATTTTTTTTTTTTTTTTTTTTTTAAATCTTCACTCTCTGTGCTTAAACACAACCCAATAGTATATATTCCAAAATGAGGGATGGCACCAATTTCCACCAGGCCTGTGTTCCTCCCCCTCCACACAGGAAGACATATTCAGGAATGATTACTTCTTGAGTCATTGCCAAGTTATTCTTTTGCCACTTTAAAATGGACATTTTCACATTCCTTCATCTGTTGCAGCATTTTGGGCCTTGAGTTCAGGTTTCATTTTAAAACATTAACCATACCCTATTGCCTTCAAAGGGAATTAAATGCATCACACATTTCATTTGGTCTGGAGTTATGCAGCCATCCAAATTTTACTGTCTTCCCCACACAGATGATCACACAGTGCACAAGATCCCAGCACTACTGTTTCTTGCTGACAGCTTGATTAATAGCATGACAAAGAAATCAACCCAAAATCCCTCTCATCATGTATGTTGAACATGAAGCTTTTTTTTCCAACATGATTGTGGAAAAAAAGAATGTTTTTGTGCTTAGACATTTGCACTACTGTGAACAGTTACATTGTTTTGGTTTTCCATATCTTAATTTCTATTTCCAATGTTAGAACTATTATTCTTTTGGAGATGAGACTCCATTCTTTTGAAAACACTTTTACAAATGATAACTGACCTTCCAGAAATATTTAACGTGCATGGCATGTGGGTTTATACAAAGATGCAGTGACATAATTCTTCCCAGACTTTGAAAGATGAATACATTCAATACTGCTCTATAGGAAAAGTCAGTTCTAGGGAAATTCCTTTTTGGTTTTCAGATTTAATTTCAAGTATGGTGTCCCTGCCCATGGCAGAGGGGTTGGAACTGGATGATCTTTAAGGTCCCAAACCATTCTGAGATTCTGTGTTATAGAGATGAAGCAGGCACAGGACACATTTCATTGTAGCAGTTTGTGATAACTGCCTGCACTGGGAGATCAGTACAGAATGGAGCTGCAACATTCACCAAAAGAACAGCTATGAAGGGCACAAGGCAGAATCAAGCTTGTGTGATAAAAGCAATTATGCTTTTAATACAGAAGTGGGTTTCACTGCTGAACTAATACTGTAGTTCAAGTTGCCATACTTGCTTCTTTCAAATTAACTTGAAAGAAAAATGGAAAGCTATTTCTGCAAGATACATTGTGGCTCTGTTTTTGGCTCTATTACATAACAAAAATATTACATACAAAAATAGACTAAAATAAAGTGCCCCTTTAGTTTGTATGCTGCATTAAAGTACTTAATACTGTAAACATTATAATTATTTTAAAATTCTACTTTAAAACTGAATTCTGGAAACTCCAAGCAATGTTTTCCCTAAAGTGCAGATATTATGTACAAAAATACTGTAACACTGCTTTACCATTTAACACCAGAGTAACTCAAAAGGCACACATCATACATTCAAGAAAAGGTAGGAAGAAAAAGTAGCAATGCTAGTACCAAAGAGTTGGCAGACATACTGTAGCACCAGGAGATGAGCACTCAAGTGTTATACAAGGAACAGTACTATGGTGCATATGGCTTCTACCACCAGAAACGAACCTTTTGTGGAACAAGCTGTTTTCAGCTAGTTCCCATTCTAGGAATATTTTGGAAGACCAACTGTACCTTGCAAAACAATATATACATTCTCTCAGTAGCTCAAACCAGCCAGATAGATTTACATTAGAAATGTTGATGCCATTAGCTACATTAGCAATTGTTCAACTGCATTACTAGAGCTGAGGAGTTGGTAGTTGGCTTCACTGATGACAGCAAACTCATACATCAATATTTACCCTCACATAGCTCCCAGCAAAAATACAATTGTCTTGAAAATCCTTATTTTCTTCTAGAATCATAATTTTGGAACACTGGAGCTCTAAAATAAGGGCAGTGCAAATAATTTAACTTGTATATGCAGTGAAAAAGACCTGCATCTCCTACAACCACGAGAAGGTGTGAATACCTTGTGACAGCAGAGACAGGTTTTGTGCTTACTCTGACACAACCCTTCCAGCAGACATGAACATTCAAAACACCCAAATATTGACTTTTAAACTTTTAAAAGAGGCTTCAGCAAGTAAAGAATAGAAGGGGGCAGTGCTGTGCTACCCAAAGATACAGCAAGATCTCCTGGCTGGGACTCTGTGCTACAGCTTCTGGCCTTAATGTCAAAAATTATTTTACTGATACCTTCCCCTGATTTTGGGGAAGCTCTGCCTCCTGTGGCAACTCACTGTTGTCAATCTCACCTTACCAGCTGCAAAGTATCTGGATGAGATTGTATCAACTGCAGTCTCTAGATTCTACTGTAATACAGACTGATAGAAAGGTCACAATATTTTCAATGAAATATTTTTCTAGCTTTTTATTTCACCTACCTAATTGAAGAATGTGTCTAAAAAATATATATATATATAAATGAATTTTCAGGGGAAAATAGTCTCCCCCATCTACTTCACGTTTTCATGTAGGCAGTGCCTGTATTTGTTAGGAATGAAGCATTCATGAACATTTGTAAGGTTTAGTAAAAAACCAAGGATTTTTGTACAAACCATGGAAACATTTTTTCTGGTTTATAATAATTTTGGATTTGTGATAGGTCAATGAAATGATCTAAAATATTCACTTATGATTTAGCACAGAGCTTTTGAGCCAAAATACACACCTCCCTTAAAACAAAGCCATTTTACTATTTGAAACTGATAGTTATTATTTTTACCACTTAAAACAAAACAGAGGAAACTCAGAAATACTTCAGCATTTGCTACCTTTAGCCTGTCAGTGAAGTAGTATGCATTGTATCAGAAAACATCTTTAAATTGAAATTGGCCACACTGGCAACAGCCTTCCTCATTTTCTGAGAGGGGAATTCTTCCTCTTTTGAGCTCATAATCAGACAAATACTTGTAAATTAACTGTTTCACTGTCAAGGAAAGCATTTGAATTCCTGAGTGTCTATAGTACTTTTCTTGTTTAATTTGAATTTCCTTGAAGATTTGTTCAAAAATAGATTTAAAAAAACCCCTATTCTTAAGGAGAAACCAAATAAAATTGGTCTATTTAATAGATTTCATCTAGGATTTTGACATTAGGCTCAGTGTTGCCCCTTGACTATATTTCAGTCTTAATCTGGTAAGAATTATAAGCACACAATCCTTTTGAATCAGTGGAAAATACAGAAGGGCTTTATAGGAGTGAGCCAAGAGTACTCAGCACTTAACCTTAAAAGTAAGGTTTGCCTTTCACCTCTGCCAGGTATAGCAGGGTGCTTTTAGCTGTCTAACTTCACAATCAAGTGTGCCTTCATTACTGGTATTTGCATGACATTAAATTAGGTTCCTGTGGAAGCATACCATAACAGAGGCAATGGCTTGCACAAATATCACATTAGGACATGGTATAAATTGGGACTGAGTGCCTGAGAATAAAGTTGCACATATTCATTAAATATAATTTGATACTTTCCTGTTGCAGTTGGCTCAAATGTCTGCCAGTTTTTTAACCAAACAGAAAGATACTATGCATACAAAAATACATACTCAAGAATGACTGTTTTGTTTCTTATTAGTATCTTAACAAATAAAAATATTTAAAAATAAAATTTGAGGAAATAATACTTTCCTATTTCTGTCTGGAGTTATTTTGAAATATTTGATGTACACTTTTTACACTGGTGTGCAACCATTTTTTTCTTACAAAAAGAAAAAGAGGACCATTCCACAGGAAGGAGAATGGTATCCTGTAATAAGATGAACTCCTCAACTCCTCTGAGCAAGATGGGTCAGAAAGCCACTGTTAAATAATGTCAGATATATCCTAACATTATACAAATTTCAAAGGAACAACAATTGGAAGAAAACTGTGGACAACTACCAGCAAAACAGAGTGGTAATGGCTGTAGTAACACACTACTATAATGATGCTATTTAAACTCTCCTTTTAGTTCCTCTAAATACTCTTACAAAGTTATGTCAGTGAATTTCAATGAAGTTTTAACATGTGTTGGTTTATAAAAAAACATTAAATGTATGAAGCTATCTTGGATTTCCCTCAGACACTAAGAATCTAATTGTAAACTGATAAATTCCTGTATACACTTCCTGTACTGCATTTCAGTGTGGTTATTAGTAGAGTATTGACCTGGCTGCCCATAGAGTCCTTCTGATTCCCGCATTTCTTCATTCATCCGTGCTAAACGCAACCTGGGATTTAGAAAACAAAAAGAACAATGTCATCTTCAAAGCACAAAAAAAGACTACAATGCAAGACCTACAATGCATTCCTGAACATCACATCAATGAGGTCATCTATGGATAATGAATTCTGATTTTAGCTCATTCTCCCTGTTTTTATGTAAAGGAATTTTGACATTTCTTTTATTTTTAACTTGAAACAGAATAGCAAAACTTAAGTTATCTAGTCAAAAAACAGAATGTACAACTTACAATGTTACAATATCTGCATTTGCAGCTTCTACTGCTATACTCAGTGGGTCTTTCCCATCTTCATCAGTGGCATGCTGGTTTGCTCCTCGTTTTAGGAATAAACACACTTGTCTGTTTAGAAAAAGCATTTAAGAATATTTTTGACAATAATAAAGGAAAAAATGCAAATAAATTCAGGCTGGATACCATGTATTTGGCTTAAATCACAAAAAGTCTCTCAAATATGTCAAAATAGTGCTGTTCATCTAGAACATGTTACCACAGTAGTAAGCAAAACCTTTATTTAATCCACATTAGAAAACACATGTGTTTTGCTAGTGGATGAGACTGCTAAATCAAAATATTATTTTCTTTCTCACAGCCAGAGTTTAAAAAAAACCTCTATCACCTGAAATGGTATTAAAATGCCAGAATATCTGGGGCAATGAAGAAGCTTCACATGAACAACTACAGTAAAGGACGGCAGTTTACAAATTGAGGAGCAGCAAGTTACCCAGTGTGTCCCAGAACTGTGGCATGGTGCAGGGGCCCTCTTCCCTTCATGTCCCTGATGTTCACATTGGCCCCATTCTGCAGCAAAAATTCACAAGTAACCAATGAACCCTATGGAATAAAAGCAAGGAAACAACTCAGCACCAGATCTCTAGAATAAGAGCCAAATCTGTTCTGCCTTCTCACCATTTAGCCATGTGGCAAAGGAAACAAAAGGGATTTGCTTCCATATCAACTTTGAACACTACTAAGGTTATACAATTCCAAACAAAGCATTAACAGGAAAAAAATAGTTCAGAAAGAACTTAGAACACTGTAAATAGAACTTCAGCATCATGTTATCATCCATTAGTGAAGCAGTTTAAAAGGAACAGTGACACAGAAACATCCCCATTATCCCTTCCCTCCTCCCCCACCAGCCAGGGCTGTATATCACATACCCCTCGCACTGCCTGAATGAGTGGAGTTGCTTTGTTTTCTTCTACGTTGACCCAGTTTACTTCAGCTCCATGGGCCAATGCTTCTGCCATATGAGGAAGATTCTTCTCAAAGGCAGCTCGGTACAACTGCAATCCTGGACTAGGCTGCTTGGAGTCACAGAACACAGAAGACTCTTGCTTGTCTCCTTCTGAAAAGAAAAAGAATTGCTTATCTAATCTCTGTTTTTACAAGGTAACTCCTGGAATTCTGGTCAAAACCATCACTCTGGCATAAGGAAGTTCAGGTTTTGCAGAATGCTGTGTATTCTTGCCTCATTCTGCCAGGGAAATCATAGATGCCCTTAGCCTGTTCCAGCATTCAGGCACAGCCTCTTGACAGAACTATTACTGCACAGAAATCATTCTCTCCACATTACTAGCACATGTGTATATCCTGCAATCTAGATATTCCATGTCATTTCTAAGAAATTATTTTAGGTTTGAAGTGTGTTTTATTCTAAACTACAAGATATGAATAAAACTAATCTCCTGCAGAGATGTAGTCATACAAATATATCTTTATCTGCAACAGCTTGATACACCTGAATTTGAGACTAATACTGTTTTGACCTACTTTTCATTAAAAGATACCATTGTCATTTACCAATTACTTGCTGTGGCTATAATCTTGGGACTAAAGCATAATCTTTCTCTTCACCTTAATAACAGTTATACAGAGTGAAGTCTGGGAGATAAAAAACGTTGTTACATAAAAGCTTTCACGAGCTACAGCACCAGAAATGTTTTTATACCACAGTCAAAAAGGATCCAAGCCACGTGCTGCCTGCCTACAACCACAGCTGTGAACTACTGGATTTACAACATACCTCAGAAGAGTGCTTTGATGTAGAAGACTAACTTTGCTTTATAAATAAATGTTTTGGATATTCTGACAAGTGATACTCAATACATCTGTCAGAACAGCATGCTAATATTATATAGCAAATAATTTCATCCATAAATTTATAGAACTTCTGAGTTGAGAGGGTAATGTTTAAGGACATGGTCAATTCCACATAAGTAGAAAACAGAAAAATTAAGCAAGAATGCTCAAACAACACATAAAAGCCCATTATCTGTGACTCAACAGGAATTCTGCCTCCAAGGATTTATCTATTTATAACAGGATTATGCATTTCTGTGGAGACTTGTCTGCCTCAAAATGCAGCATTGCTCTATCTGCAAAAAAAACCAAAGTCTTGGATCAGTCTCATATGACTGGAAAAAACAGTTCTTTGAACACATTTAGAAGGATTTAATGCCATTCTTGGTAGCAAGTCTGGAGGAAAGATTACTCAAGCAATTTTTACCCTTGTTAAAAGCATTTCAACCCACCAGGATAGCAGAGACAAATGGTATCACCAAGCACTAATCTCTTTAACAAAAAATGCTACCAAGTGGTAGCATTTAAATTTTCATCTTAAAATGCAAAGCCTAACACACCTGGTTCATACAAACTGTTAGCTGATACAGTAGAGGCAAGGTGTTCTCTGCTGTCCTCAGCACTCGGCTGGATCCCACTGTCACTGCTTCGGACTGTTTTGGGGAGAAACTGCAATTACTATGCAGAGCCTAAATTATCTGCTCTTCACAGATACCATGATAATAAAGCAAGCTCTTATACTTGGTCCTGAGCACAACTTTTAAAAATGGCTAGTAATTATTCAGTGTCCTTAATGCATCCATAGAAAAATATGGAGTCATGTTTTGCAACCATAATGTTTATAATAATAATAATAATAATAAATGTCAAAGATCACTAGAAAGGAAAAAAAAAATCAGGATAAGTAAAAAAGCTTAAATTATTTCATGAAGACACTAAGCAATGCAGTAGCCTGGAGACAATAGATTAAAGCAGGGAGATGGCCACAACACATGATGGATCACTAGTGCAAATACTGAACACGCCACAGCTGTAGTACTTACTACTACGTAGTTTTGAAGAGGTATCAAAGTAGGAGAAGAGTGAATCTAGTTCATCAGGACAGAACAGAGACTCCCGTCTCGCCTCGTCGCTACTTACAGCAACCGCTGGGACATGCAAGTTAGCAAAGCACAAAGCAGGCAGTAAGGAAGGGACAGGGCAGGAGAGAACGTTATTGGAGAAATTAAGGGTGAAAATACGGAGGGAAGAAGGTGGTTAATATGTTTCTGAGTGATAAGCATCCCCATTCCAGGTTCTTCCCCATGTAAAAATGCACATCTCTGAACAAGTCTTTTCTCCCCTATACTTCTGCACTAGGCTACGACCCATTAAAAAGGAGATTCTGATTTTTCTGCATGAGGCAGAAATCAATGGATATAAAAATATATTACTTTACAAAGAACAATGGGTAACACAGCTAAGAAGATAAGTGTGTAAATACCTTTTTGGGATGCTGCACCTTGTTCCCCTGCCAAAAGGGATTTTTCAGGGCCACTGTGCCTTTTCTCTTCCTGACTTGGAGGCAAAACTTTTGTTCCAGATTCAAGCAGAGGTACTGATGCAGCTTGCTTCTCTACAAACTTTCTCTCCACATATTTTGCTCTGATGTATGCCTCCTTCTCCTGCCTGTCATGTACAAAATCCCCGGAGTTAGTAAGCTAATATTTTAGTATTTTCATGTATTAAAAGAATGCTTATTTCATACTAAAGTCAGTAACCAAGACTGTAGTTTGGCATTACACATAAGACAGACCTATAGCACATTTTCAGAAATATGCAAAGCACACTGTCTAACTTTTTCTGGATTCTTGATTAACTTTCCATAAGGCTCAAAAGAAAGTAATTTTGTTAAGTTTATGCAAGTGTATTTTCCTTCAGGCAGACACTTTAGAAAGTGGTGTGTGGAAGAAATAAGCATTAGTTACTGTATGTTACTTCTCGGTATTAAACCTTTATATGTTTTACATTGTTAATAACCAATTAATAAAGCATATATTTAGTTTCTTATGTAAATATAAATTGCAACATTTGTTAAGGGAATATCAAGATTATACAAGAAAACATAACAAGTCTTAGGTAGGCACAGCCCCCAATTCCATATCACATACCAAAGTATTTTTTCTTGTAACCTGAGGTTATCAGCTTAAAACACAAAGCCAATTCACAGCCATGATGAAAGGGGCTATAATTATTACCATTGAAACTGCTGAAAGCAGTTACCACTAGAAGGAATAGCTAGCAAATCTCCTACATTATTTATACTAATATCACTGTCTCCAAATTGCCAACTCTCCATAAAATGCTGTTTTCTGTACCATAAAACTACCTGGTAGCAAGCAGCACAGAACCAGAAAGGTAGTAAAAAAACAAGTTTTAAGAGATACCCTATACAGCAGCACAAAATATCAGAAAACTACCTTCAAACACAAATTGGCATCAGAGGAATTGAAGACAGCAGCACAATGATTAGAAGGCTGCTGTAAAACAGCAGAATTCATGTACAATGTAGGCAGGAAGAAGAGAACATTCTGGGGGATCAGGAAACAAAAGTCAAACTCAAGAACAAAGTCACTGTAAACAAAGGCACAGCCAGAGGCTCCTTCCAGGAGCACTCAGGAGTACTGGCTGGCTGAGCTGGTACCAAGAAGAGAGGAAACAAAATCCACATGACCACTTTGATGCTACAGAGCTGTCATCAAAAGGAGAGAGTGAGATCAGAAAAAGAACAAGTGAACAGGAGAAGCAGAAAGGGACCAACAGAGGGAATACCCAATAAAGACAGAGTGAGAAAAGGGAGAGAGCAAAACATCCTGGTGATACAGGTAAACAAAGAGTACACCAAAGGAGTGTTACACAGTTAACTGGCAGCATGTTTTAAAGCCAGAGGCTGAAGGAAGCAACAAGAAAAGGAAGTAACAGGCACTGCTAGTAAAATACTACCTTTGGCTTCCAGATTGTGGCTTCTTTATTCCCACTTTTTCCAACTTCGCTTCATATATTCTATTTATAACATCATTTCCCAATTCACACATAAGCTATAAAGCAAAATAAATAAATTCAAATATAGTTGTAATAGGCTTTATCTACCTATTTAGTTGTTTTTAACCTCACTCAGCCTATTTTTACAATATTTTTCCCTGGTAAAAGTACACTTACAGAAATAAGTATGGGTTTGCATCATGATAATGAAACAGTCAATTAACAGAGACACCAAATCCTGAGTAAGAGAGCAAAAAAAACAGTCCACTCTATTAAATTGCCATTCCCTACTGAAAGAGGATTGCTAAAACAACCACCAGAATGACACCTGCAGGCCACATTAACAAAGGTGCTCTTTCCCACCAGCTTTGCCAGGAGCTGTTCTTACCCCATCAATAACCGACAGTTTAATGAATTCTACTCCATCCTATCCAGTGGACAGTTTTGCTAAACCATAATCTGATACAACTATAGAAAAAGAACAAATACAAAACCCAGCCTGCAGATACCACTTAAAGGAGAATTTGGCCCTATTGATGGCAATGAGCAGACTTCTTGCTTCTAATACCAGGTAAAATACTTTGCTCTGGTATTTACATAAATAGTACAAGGGGTCTAAGGTTTTTTTTTGGGGGGGTGGGTTGTTTGTTTGTTTTCTTAGCATGAACACACTGATATTAAAATAACTCAATGTCAAACCACAAATGAAACACCACTACTCACACTGTCTTTTGATAGTTCAGAATAGAGAAGCAATACCTAGGTGCCAGAACATCACAGCTAGAAACAAACGCTTTGCATCAGTTATCCAGGCGCACACATGCACCCGTGCACGAGTTCCTATGTCAGTATTGCAGACTCACATGACTTTCATAGCCATCTTTCAAGCTGGAAGTCTGGCATACAAATAGCACACAAGCAGTTGCATGAGTGATATCCCATAAGCCAGTAGGATCTTACTGTTAAGAGCTGGCATTCAAATTTTCAAGTACGATTATGCTTTAGGCTGATACACCACTTGCAAAACTTTTCAGCTTGCTACAAGACACTATTGGTCTGTAAATAGATTTTGCCTTTTTTAGATGTTGAAAATATCAGATAAAACTTGGTACTCAAAATGCACTTGCAAACCTGAAGGTGGTGTAAATTTTTCTGACTTGCAAGTTTGTAACACAAACGACTCCTGCTACAGCGGGGATTATAAAAACTGTGAATTAAAATAAAACAACACACAACTATAAACATTTTCTACTCAGAAGTGTAGGACATCTACCGGGTACAAATTCCAGTGTTTCCTGCACTGAATTTTCTGATATAGAGGCTTTAGAACAACAATCTAAGTACCAAACAGAAATCTCTTTCAAAAATACTATCATACCTTTAGGAGTTCAGGTTCCCATGAATCCAACGTTAAAGATCTTACTTTTGAAAAATGGACTCCCAAGCTCCTAAACAGCATGAAAAAAAAATTAACCTGTAACTACTATGCTATATCTTAGACAGATTGAACATTAATTTATGCAGAGAAAGCAGTTACCTATATTGTGTTTACAAACAGGGGTCCCTAATTTTGCTTCCACATACATTTGAAGAGGCAAACACCACCCTTCCTAATTAAGTCAATGCACAAATCAAACACAGTTCTGAAGAGTTCCCCAACCTGTGTATCCCAGAGCACTCGATGCACAGTGTGATTCCAAGGTTGATACTGGCCCAGCGAGGATCTGCCAAGCCACAGTCACAGCAGGCAGCATTACCAGGAATACACTGAACTCGCTGCAGAGCACTCTCTCCCTTTAACAACTTCTCTTTTGACTCACTCCCAGATTCTAGGCTTCCAGTAGAAGGGGATGATTTCTTTTCCTGTTTCTAAAAGAGAAAAAAACCCAAACAAACCAATAAAAAGAGACATACTAAATTAAAGTAACAGAAGTCCCACAGATACTGACTGTGCACTAGAATCCAAGAAAAGTCACTACTGCATTAAAGGCCAAGGAAATCCATAGAACTGAAAAAATATTTAGCTTTTTAGAAGAAACACAGAACTGAGTATAGGAGTATCCTATGAATTTTAATCACACTACAGAAAAATCTCATAAAAATATATAGGCCAAAATAACATTAATAAGATGAAATGAAAGACAGATTACACATAATTTCATTGCATTTCCAGTGGAAGACAAATAATGGATTCTTTTTTTTCCTTCCCTCTCATTAAAAGAGGTTTTATCTATTTTAAGTTTTCAGTGTCTAAAGGGGGGTTGTCATTTGGTTGATTTTTAAACTCACCTCAGATTCATCTCCTTTCTCTCTGTATGCTGTGGCAATACTGGTCTGAACAGCCTTAATCCAGGCCTGCCGCAGCTTTTCCGAGTCCGCCTGAAGCATGCAGCTCCTGTGACAAACCACGAGTGCTCAGAGTAAGAGAGAGTGGCCAAGCAGCTGACATCCAACAATAAAAACTCCTGAGGAACTTCCTTGCTACCCCCACAAGTATACTGTTTAGCAGGCATCATCTAATATACCCATTTATTTTGAGATAACAAAGCGGCTGAGCCTTTGTGAGTTGTAAACTCCGTATTTCAAAATTATTTGCAGGTAATGCTAAAACACACAGATCTGACTCTTCAAATAACCTAAAGAATGCCTTAGCTTCCTATTCCTTTTTTTATTCCAAATTTTTCATTTTCATATCCTCATATGCATTTTACCCCCATGACTAGTTACACAAGACACAAGTACAGTCCTTAGAAACACACTTTCATTCACTGAGATCAAGAGAGAATAATTTAAAGCTCTCTGACAAAGAATGATCTACTTTTCACACCAACAGTCAAAGGAAACAGGTCATGAAGTATAAAACTGTTCCAACACTCAAAAAAGCACAGACAAGGAAGAGCAAAATGCAAGCTATAGTGAATCACAACTGGGAATGCAAACATCAGGATGGACAGAAATCTATTCAGAAGAGAAATGTAAGGAGTGGGGAGTGCACATAACATCCAAACCTAAAAGCAGGTTGACCTCGTATCAAAAACTTAAATATGGTCACATCTCAAAACCACTAATGAGGAATCCATGTCCTGCCCTTGCTGTGGCAGGATGCCAAACTTCCCCAAATACAGCCAATGCACTGCACTGTTGGAGCTGAAAAACAATTTTATTTGGCAGTTTCATTTAGTGCATTCTGAAATATAATTTAGCATTACCAAGAGAACTTACTAATGTGCTTCTCTCTCATTACACCAATCAGAAATGTGGAGAAATTGAGACCTATTTTCTACCTTATTAAGCAGCTGATAGTATCAGCTACTTCTGAGCTGCAACAGCTCTGCACCACAAGCTATTTATGCAAAAAAGCACAAGAATGTATGTTTATTTTAATGCCAAAAGTAAACTAAATACCAGGAACACTTCTCACAGCATCACTTACTCTTAGCCAAAATTTCAGAGAACAAAATTGTTCAGATAGTTTTCCTGTTTTGATCTATCCCAAGAGAAATGTTAGTCTTGCATTTTAAGACAACTGGATGTAATGATTTTTTTAATTATTATTATTTTTAAATAAACATACTATATCACTTCTCCTTACTTTGTTGGAGAAACCACCTCAAAACAGAAACGTCTTTCTATGTCTTCACAGTGTTTAACTGTGCAGAGCCGCAAGTCTTCAACAACTACTGTGGGATTATCCTAAGAAACAAAAAATTAACAAAAATGTCAGAGAGGAAAAATAATATCGTTGCTAGTAATCCCAAAATATGCATAATTCAATTCTATTTGCCTGTTTACACAAATTTTTCCCCTAAAAATAAAATTGGAAACAGGTGGATCTGGAGATACCTAGCAGGATATATTTAGATAAATTTTAATGAAAATTTAATACAGAATTTCTTTTTGCCTACAATGCAATTCACTAAGTATTAAACACCCTCAATTTAAATAACAGTATTTAAACAATGGTATTCAAAGGAGTACAAAGATACTTTCTAAGAGATGCTATTAACTCACAAGAAAATCTGAAAAATTATCAGCAGTACTGTAAATGCCAAATAAAAAAACCCCAGAAGCTGAAAGCATTGCTTTTGAAAATCTGATTCAATTCATAAGAATTCCATTCTAAGCTATCACCATTTTAAGGGTGCAGTTAAAAAAAAAAAGGTAATGGGAATTTGCAAACAGAAAATGCCCAACCCAACCAAATGTGCTCACACACACACAACTGTTTCCTTCCTTTCCAACCACAAAGATGAAGCCCCTTGGTTTGACAGCATCAGAAAACACGGAACAGCTCTGAACCCAGGCTGTTTGCAGTAAAGAGGAAGGACTTGTCATAAGCTCTTTCCTCTTTTTTCCCCACTGTCTCCATACAGTTTTCTAGTTTTTTCCAACCTGAAGAACAGTTACAGCTACATGGTACAAAAGCAGATTCTGGAACAGCAAACAAAGGAGCAGGGGCCCAAAAGCTGACTAAAAAGGCTTCTACAGCTTGGGGCAGAGCTGGACTTGCTTCTGTAATATACAGCTACTGCCCCTCCCACCAGCAGAAAGGCAGATATTGACTGCTGAACCCCTGTGCATTTTCGTCAGTAAATACATGTACAAAGCAGCCCTGACTGCTTCATAATAAATCTTTCATGCCTCTTTTCCCCCTCTCTCCCCAGCTGCTAAATTGGGTATGTGAACCAGTAAGTAACTGGAGGGAGCAAGTCCTGAAAGAGTTAAACACAACTGCTCAGAGAACAGCACGGAATATTTGACTGGCAGCAAGTGTGCACAAGCCTTTTGGGACCAACAACTTTTAAAGCTTTAACTAGGTTACAAACCCCACAGCAAATAAAGTATGTGCTTACAAGTCACTGCACAGGAATCTCAGAATCTGTCAGTGTAGCCATTAGTCTCATTTTACAAAGGGAGAAACCAATTTAGAAAAAGCAGTGGGTTGTTGAAGATCATGCAGGATGCCAAAGTCAGCACTGTTTTCCCAATCTATCGGCAAAATCGTCACCCAAACCCCAAACTATCCCAAGCCAGTTTTCGATTCCTACCTTAAATTTCTTCTGGTACACAAGTTGGTTATTTTGTATTGAGAACCAGCGCCTATTCAAATGAAGAGACATCCAGAGAATATGTAACTGATTTTACAGTGCTTATTGGACTGAAATGTGCAAACATACAGTCTACAGAGAGACTGAATAAAAGAATTCACGAGAGTAATGCTGCAGTCAGTTTTGGCAAGTATTTCATGAGAAGAAGGAAAAAAGGGAAAGTAGAGACAAAACAGAAAAGAAAGCAAGGTTCAAATAATTTGAGTCCTAAACAAACACATTCATGTTATGACAACATTAGTTAAGCTATCACAAAAAAACATTTTCATTTCAAAGAACATTTCCTTCTGTATTTTAGCAGCAAGCTACAATTTTAAATAGCTGATAACACAAATTCAGATAGTTTGAATAACAAAAATACTTGAACCACGTAAACTACTCCCAAAATAATTCTGAGGGTAGAACTAAGAAATAACTTATTAAGGCACTAAAAATACTAGTGTTGCTATCCTATGCAGGTTTAATATCTATATTGGGCATTTCTTAAAATTTTAGATCCTGAAATAAAAAGATTGCAAATAAAAACTAAAAAAAACCCAAGATAACTTTTTAAGTAGGATCTTGACTTAAGCCTCAGCTTGGAATGAAAATATAAAATAAAAGATTTAATGAAGGCATCCTTTAAAATCCAAAAGATAATGTAATGCTTAAAAACTCTGAACTGTATCCTTCCCTCTCTAATCCCCTGTTCAGATAGGATACAACTCAGAGAATGAAAAGATCTTTCATATTTGGGAAATAATTAGAAGTGTCTCAGATCTCTAACAATGGTGTTTTATCAGACCACTGAATATAACAAAAAAAGGACCAGATATAACCATACCTTTCTAGATATTCTGGGGATGCACAAAATAAAAGCTAACTAATCATCACTGGTTTTGAACTGACAAAAATGAAGGGAACGTAAAAAATAATTCCGTCCTGCAGTGAATTTTACACTTTTTGTTTTGTTCAGGCTTAAAATGCAAACCTGTGTTTACCACAGCGTAATTCCTCAATTATCTCCAACACCCCACTTGTACCACACGTCATTTTTGCCTGCACTGCCAATTAGTTTGAATGGTAACCATACACAAAATATTGTATTGCAACAGATCTTGTTGTTCTCCACAGACCTTTGAGCTTCAAGCTGTAGTTCACTACAGTTAGTAACAAGAGGGCTCCATGTATTTATTCAACCACCAAAAGCCATTCATGGAAAGAAGCGCACAAAGATTGTTAAAGAAAATTAGGATATACAAAAATGTTAGATTCAAAACAGAAAACCTAGTATTTGTTAAAAAAGTTAGTGCTTAGTAGACAGATGAGATTCTACCTTTTAACAATTAATCTTTTCAAATGTTGTGCAGATATATTTAATTTAAAAAGCAACAACAGGATATCCTGTTGTCCTTGATTTTTCCAATTTATTAACAGCAGTAGTTTTGGTCACTGCTATTGAAAAGGTATCACCTTTATCATCTATTTACAAATGCAGTAACTAAGCCTCATACCCTGCATAAGGCAGGTTGTTGCTAATATTTAAATAGGAAACTCAACAAAAAAAGCATACCAGAAAAGGAAAATAAACTCAGGCTTTTTTCATGTGCCTTTTTTTTTTTTAATATAACACAAAACAGAAAAACATGAAAAGTGGTGCCTAAGTAATAAAGGGGGGAAAAAAAGCAGCCTTGCCTCAAGACAACATGCAAGGGAGCAAATCCCTAATAATGGCCTTAGGCAGTGTAATTAACTTCGTTAATGCAAGGCTTCATTTGTTCTACAGCTAAATATTTCAGGATTTACTATAGTAAATAAGCTCCACTCTCATCCACTGGATACAACTGAGCACACAAATTGTAACACAAATTTGTGTCACCTTCAAAGTCTAGTCTAGAAGTTTTCAAAGTATTTCAGTCCCTTTTTTTCCTAGCAGAGAAATTAAACCTGTTTAAGAGAAATTTCCAGTCCAGCTAAAAAGGTTGCAGATTTTGGTAATTTTTTAAAAGAAACTTTTATTGAACAAGATCAACAATTTAGAATGTAGGATAACTTGCAGATCATACTTTTGAAGTAGACATCAGAGCTGATGCATTTAGTGTATGCTTGACAAGATAAAAGTGGCAGGCTGTCCCCCAAGGTGTCAGTGCCATAGCACTTTTATTCAGGCCAAAATCTTTCAGAGTTATTCCTCATTAACCAAATACCATCAATAAAGTCTATGTAGGAAACAGAATGCTGGGGGCCTGCAGCAGTAACAGCCATGAACTCCTGAGGGACAATGAAGGTGCTTTTATAGGGTAACCCACAGCTATTCTGTTGTAAGAATAATGTTCATAAACCCTTAGGCAACATGTGTGCAGTAAGTACTGATTATTACCACACTTTCTTTAAATGTGCCACTCTGTCAAAAACAGTAGAGAAGCATCGTGAAGAAGAAAACATACTTGGGAATCTTAAAGTAATTTACACTGTCTCACTGCTTAAATTTAGTTTGTGTTTAGAAGCAGAATGTTTTCCATCCTTTATATCTAAACAATTCAAAACCATATTTGTTAAATATAAAATAATGCAAAATTTATAAAAAAAAATCTGATTTCAGAGAACAGAATAATACTGAAAATATAGAACTTAACTTGAGTTTTACATAAAAAAAATGAATCATGTTTATTGATTCTTAAAAGGAAACAGTTTTCTTCGCTTGTTGCAAGCAGCACACAAGTAAAACAGAGTGACTAAGAATGCACAACATTTAAAAGTACATCTCTATTCCCAATGCAGTTGATAAGAAAAAGAAAATCTCACCAACTTCAATTGGAAAAAGTCAAAACACTGATTTGTACGCTCAGAAGTTTGAGTGCAGAAACTTTGCTTTAATTCCTTTTTAGCTAAAAACTAGCTCAATCTTTCTAATTCTTTTAAAAGTGTTGAGCAGCAGGTATGCTGGCATCCCAGGCAGAATCCTTCTGTTATTTTCTTAGACTGAGTCACTTATACATCCATTGCGAGTAATCAAAATTAAATGCAGGGTTAATGAAGAGCTTTTTGCGTGCCAAAGAAACATTGGGAAGGTATAAAAGAAGCTGGTTGGTACCTGATGTGATCTGGCTTTTTCCTGTCATGTGAAAAAATGGGGTAGGATTAAAACATAAGGGAAAGGAGGAGAAGGAATGAAAAAATGCAAAATGAGCAAAATAAGCAAAGAATTAGCATGACCTGAAAATACAGCAGAATTAAAAAGGAAAACATTTAATGCACCCAATCTAAACGCTATTTAGAACATACTAGTGGTTTGACAAATGCTTTCCTCCCTACACACATTTATTCACGCATATCTTTCTTCATGATATGAACTTATTTTTCATTTGAATTTCTAGGAACCAAAACAGCTTTCTGTGCCATAGTAAATGCACCTGACTCCAGCTCCTGATGCCTTAAGAAAAATGGTGTACAATAAGGTATATCATTTACCAACACATAGACACACATTCAAAACACAGGTATATCTCCCTAGCTGTTACTGTAAGACCTAGCAGTATAAAGATGTAACTCTGATTTCACTAAACGGTATTATCTGAAACACTCGTGTACATTATACACTGTCCTTTAGTCACAACAAAAAGAGATTACAAAATCTCCATCTCTTTCAAAGCACAGCAACACTGAATTGCAGCTAGCTCGTGGTTTACTCTGCAACTTGCTCAAACACTTATTTGTTTCTCAAGCCAAAGTTTTCTGTCATGCAGAACCATTCCAAGAGCAGGAAACTTGATGCAAAAGCCCAAATAATTAAAATCTTGAGACAATGAAACCCAAGCTGCCAGGTGCCCTAGGAAGAAACTTCATCATCCCAGCAAGACATTACCTTGGACCAGAAACAAAAGAAGTTTTCATTCATTACAACACATTTGCCCTCCTTCAAAGGGTTGCATTATACAGTTTTGATTTTTTTTCTCCCCCAACAACAAGGCTTTTTCCAGGATATGGGACCCTCATAATCCACTATGAGGGTCCATGGATTCACTGACCAATAGGTGACACAGAAGGATCACAATTCTCTAGTCTGTCAGCTAGAATCACACTGACGTGTGTCAAACCTAGACAAAAATCTATTGTACCATTTCCTTTTCCCTTATGTTTTTAATACTTGCAAATTTACACTAACAGTGGTCATTGTAATGGCTTTTGGTGCCTTTAATTTGGTCTTAAAGGAGTTCTAAAAAAGGTCTAGAACCAACAAAATAACAAGTGACAGCAGCAGAGGGAAAAGAGAAGCTTCCATTTTAAATACATATTACTACTGATGGTGCAATTAGCAGTCAGCAGGAAGATCAGTGCTGTCGCCCTCGGTTCAGAACAGCAGGAAATTCCTGTATTTCTGGGCAAATTCTTCTGGTTTTGCTTCAGCTGGTTGATTTTCCACCCACCTTCCAAAGATGGGCATATAATGAAGCAGCAAACTACCAATCTGATAAGAACACTGAAAGTATCTTGTGTGTCTTGGGGTCTCTGACTTCAGCTCAGAATTTCCTCACATAAAATACATAATTCTCTAAATGTTTCCTCCTTTGATATTTTGTATATTTTTTTACACATAAAACAGTTCAATGCAATGACACAGTCCTTTCTTGTACTCTACCTAGTGACTGGAAAAACATTCTAATCTCTAATATATGGTAAACTTTAATCAGTATTAGCTCCCCACAGCTGAAACTGCAACACTACATAAGTAAAGCATTCCATCAGGGGAAACAGGCAATGGAAAATGGCAGTGACCATTCCAGTGCCTAGAATATAACAAGCAATTACAAATGTATTCAGAAATAAAAATAACACAAAAATACCTCTCTATTTTTATTAAAACATAGAAAAAAATGGAGGGGCTAGATTCAGAAACTAAAAGTTGTCTTCATGAAGGTCTTAAATGCATATTTTATGTATGATAGTAGTAGTTTCATAACAATTAGTAGTGGTTTGTGAATATGTGAAATACAAAATTAAAATAATTTATTCAATTTCTGAACTGCTTACAGATAGCATATCTAATCCTATTCTCTTATTCTGAAGCATCCAACTAGTCTATCACAGTGAGATAAATTATCAAGAATCTAACATTAAAAAGGTTAAAGGTTTTGCTTTATTGAACACTCCTGTGATAAACAGGAGAAAAACTATAAGTAAATATCAATTATGTAATAAAAGTAGGTAGTTCTGACTCATTACCAAGCTGTTTACCTTGGCTCTCTTAAATAACTTATTGTTTGGGTACACTCTTATTACATATGTTCAAACCTGTAACTTAATCTGAAGGAATGTCATGGTGTATCTTGATTTAATTACAACTTATTTACTTTGTGTCTATTTAAATTTCCAACATACAGAAGTCAGTTTTAATTGAATCCTACTCTCTAAACACTTTAAGGTAAGATACATGCGCAGTATTACTAGATATGGAGCCGTGTGGAAAGAGAATATTACCCAACTATCCTCCAACACTCCTCTCCTGCTCCCTCCTGTCACCTCCCTGAAGAGGAAGGCCTTCCTGTTACCCAAAAGAGGAACTCAGAGAGAGTCAGTTTTGCCTTCAGTTAATCCCGCAAAACACCTTGGCAAAAAGGTGTTTCCACCTTTCAGCCCACTGAGAATCCAATAAAGGACAATGTCCTGCCCTGTTACTGCAGATTTTTCTCCATATTCTCACACTAACGTTTTACTTCACACCAGGAATACGCTCTGGAAGCACATCTCCCCATTTCCTGCCTTCGCCGTCCTTTGATGCTTCACAGATCTGTCTCAGAGAACTCTGAATTCTGCTTGTAGGAAACTAACCCAGAAGGTACATTACAATTACAGACAAATAATCAGACCATAGGACCAGACCAGAATTAGTCCAAAGCAAAATCCTGAGTACAAGCTGCCCATGACTTGCTAACACAGATACAGTTTGATTGACAGCATAGCCCTTGCATCAGTCTACAGAATGAAGTGAAGCAATCCCAATTTGTTACAGATTTGTGGTGTTCCAAGATGCTCAATACAGTATAGAATAATTAAGACTGGAAGGGACCACACATCCAAATGCATATACTGGCCTTTGAAACAAAGTAAATAGTTTAACAGAAGCACTGCTGAAAAAATTGCAGAACACGAGATAGGAAAAAGAACTCTGCATTACAACAAATTATCTTTAAAATTCAAGAACTGTATCCAACTGTGCTATAAATGCTCCAGCATATGTATTTCCATGAGAAAAGTATATACCCTCGGAAACTCAAAAGAAATCCTATTCAGGGAGAAAAATATTTAAATAGTAAAATGTACATTGTTAAAGATATATGACTAACAACATACTTTGAATTTTCAAAAGAACCATCAAAACTACTTAGCAAAAGTCACTGCACAAGACAGGAATTGTAAAATATAACAATTACATTGTTTATCTTTCAGGAAAAATAGCTTGAGTCCTTGACTGTGCTTCCCTGTTTCCACTGGCCACCCAACTTCCATTTTACTTTGTCTTCTAACACTTTCCTAGCACATCCACTCAAGAGTTTATTGTATGCAATCACAAGGATTGCTCTGTTTCAACCCCAAAGTAAGGCCAAAGCACAATTACAAAGCAAGGCTGCACCCAACAGAGCAGGCTTTCCATACATAGGACTTATACAAACAAAGGTACACTCTTAGAAAAAGGTCTGCAAACAATTAGGACAGAAAACAAGGAAAAATGGTTTTGAAGTGTCATCTCTACTTCAATTAACAGAGTCACCCCAGTGTTCTGTCAAAGCTGTGGAATCAGAGAGTTACACAGATTTTAAGTCAGACCAGAATTCAGCTTACCAAGCAGTACTTTATAAGCAGCAAATAGAGATTCTCAATAATTACCTGTTCCAAGTCTTGAAGGCATTGCTGGCTCGCTTAAACAGATAACCTTCCATTACAATACCATTGGCTGCATCTACATTGTATTCTAGTTTTGTATCATCACTGGAATAATCCTAGGACAAAGGAACAAGACAAGAAAAAGACATTGCAGTTTCAAATAAAATTTCAAGTATGGGCAGTACTATTGTCAAAGAGTAAACATATCTAGGAAAGATGTTTTGCTTGCAACACTTAATAGTCAAACCATGACTCAGTCCCTGAAGATTTTTTTTTAAATGCAGTTTTAGGAGATCAGAACACTGAAGATTTTTACTTTACCTGTACACAAGGGGAATTTCTTGCTCAGGTATTGGTGACCTCTACAGAGGGCAAACATTGCTAACAGAGCATCTCATTTGAGCAGCTTCAACTGCTCAAATGATCTCACATATATTCCCAAGAAGAGGGACAGCAAAGCACAGGAAATGGGGCAATGAAAGTCAGGAATCAAAACTGAAAAACAGCTGCAGCCTGTTGCAGACACCTGAATAAAGCCAGTTGTGCTTCAGCATTTCCTTCAGCTCTGTCATCTTGACAATTGAGCTGAACAGGAATTTAGAAGACAAGTAATCAAATAAAGATGATGCCATCAGTTAACTCTAAATTAAAGCAGTTACAGTGCTGGAAATGATGACAAGAACTTAGTAATTTTTCCTTTATGATCTTGGATAAGATTACAAAACTACAGGTAGGACAAGGGAATATACATTTTCATCAACCTAATAACAAATAACATCAGCTAATAACAGTTAATAGCAGCTTTACAAATTTTAGAAGGTTGACTGCTTCACATCTCCAGCAAAGGCAGATTAGACTAAGTAATAATACATGTGGTGATCATTTGCTTTCACATCTCATTGAAAACAGCATGAACTCTTCCCAGGGAGGTAGAGTTCAGATATTCAGTGAGTGGGAGGCTAACAGCTACTAGGGGTACACGAAAATGGAATGGAATCACATAATTTATCATATGCTATGTCCACATATCAAAATAACATACATGCTGTAATTTAATTTCACTGTTAGTTCAATATATCCTAAAGTAGACTAGCAACATATGGCTTCCTCCCCTTTACAAGGGCATAAGAGACACATCACTGAAAATTAGCTTTCAAAAAAAAATAAAAAATGAACAGGTTAAATACTGAAGATACAGAACATTTTGTAATATCACTTTCCTGAACCTTCAGCAGTTACTTATTTTACATTGCAAACATCAGCTTTGTGTGAAAAGCATATCTGTAAGTCTGTTTTGCACTTTGCTCCTTAGGAATTTATCTACGTACACGAGGAAAAGAGGCAACATTAAAAAAAAGAAATAAAAGGTAATCAGCTTCAAAACCAACATCAGCAGCCCTATGTAACAGCCCGGGCTCCACACAACTTTTGTGCTACACATGATGTTTGCTCTTATACATGCAGATGGTTTGGTCCAATCCAAGGTTAATTAGACATGACAGTGAAATGGCTACAAATACTAAAATGGGGCCTTTAAACTCCCTGGTCAGCACAGCATAAATACCCTAAACTTACTCAGCGTTTTCAGCTAGTACCAATCTGAATAGATTAACTAAATTTGAAATGTTAAATCCAGATTATTTAACTGACAGACGATCAATGGAAGATGCCTGCATTTGTGCATTTATTATTCGGCATTTAATAACTTTGATTTTCTGCCTGTTTTGGAGATCAGAACATCCTGAATATAAAAGACTTAATGTAAGCACAAACACTTAAGTATCACACTACAATTTTAATTTAGTATTTCACAACTTATGGCACACACAAACTTTCTCAGTGTTAAAAACTCTTTTTGGTTTCTTATGCTCTCAAAAAAAAAAAAAAAAGGAAAACCACTATAAGCACAACTTTGACAGGCTGATGCCACATTCCCTCCCTCCCACAAAAATGATAAATTACTCTAACTTACCAGCTCCCAAACATAATGAAACCTGCTAAAGATTTGCATCTTCCTGCCTCAGTGATGCTTGCAACTCCTTGTCTAGTGAAAGACAACATACATTCCCTCAGTCTTTTCTGATCAAACTACTGTGTAATCACATTTTCCTTGGGGTTTGGAGAACTGCTGCAGAAAATGTAACTGTCTTTTCCAATGAGTCTTGATCCGTGCTTTGAAGACATATACAAGTATGACAGGAAACCTTCTTTGGATTGTTTATCACGCCACAGTCTCAGTCCAAATTGTCTAAAACACTGACCCTTCCTCATGAAGTGCATTTAGTGTTATTTTAATGACTTCCCTGACTGAATTCCACCTTTATACAGCAAAAAAAGACACAAGAGTATACAGACAAATGTTAAATAGCTTCCTAACTGCAGAGAGCAGACTACCAGCTCGAGGAGGAGGGGGTAAGGCTTCCATATGCTTTATCCATAAAACTTCATTAATAAAGTTGTGGTCAGGAAAAAGATGACCAAACAATCACAAAAACCCATGCCCCACTTCATTTCAATTACATGGATACAAGTAGGAAAAGAAACTAGGTAAGCTGTATCTGATCTTATAGTCTCTGCTATTTTATAATTAAAAAATTGGAGAAAAGCAGTCACATTATAGTTTATTTTTAACTTGGTATATGGAAAAGTTTAGTGAATCATGAAGAATCATCAGGGGGTGGAGAGAAATACATCCATATCTTTCCAGTGTCCTGCATAAGAGAATCACATGTTAATAAACCCAGTCACTGTATGTGATTCAGAATTTTGTGTTCATTAAGCAGGTACACAACTGATAAATATTTTATTTTAAACATAATTTGTTTACTAATTAGGTATCAGTTAGGGCTAAAGTACATTTCACCTAATCAGAACTAAGAAAATCAAGCCAGTATTATGCAAGTTACACTGAAGTGCTACATCACACATTTCATTCAGATTTGAAAGAAGAAACATCTATGGATTCTATTCTGACACTCGTTTTTCATGGTTGGCTGCTACTGGAAAACAAACATGTACAAGTGGGTTATATAAATGAAGCATACAGCATGTTTTCAATGCCTTTTTTCCCCTCTCTTTTTCTTTAAATGTCCATGAGGTACAGCATGGTACATGGTACAGCTGGAAATGGAAAAACAACTTTCATCTCCAGAAATAATACTAATTTGGTGTGTCACAGAACACTTAATATTCCTGACAGTGTTTCAGTGAATGTATTTTCATATGAACATATCAATTCATCACACATACTTGATTCATTTCATAGCTTGCATGTTTTATGTTTCTCTACATACAATTCTCTTGTTACCAAAACAACCCCTCCCATGCTTTTCAGCAGCAGAGCTTTTGATTTACTTTCAACATGAAAACTGCTATCAGGTCATGAAAGCTGTTCAAGCCATTTTACCAGTAAATCTTAGGGACTGTATTTTAACACTGAATCTTAACATTTATCTCAACATTGAATACGTTTTCAAAATGTTTTTTTACTCTAGAGATGCAGCATTTTAAAAGTTTTTTATAAGGGAAGTAAATGGGGGAGTGTAACTACCAAAGAAAACGCTAACCTGAAAAGTTAGGCCAGAATATACTAAATAAAGGACAATAATTGTGCAAACCCTCCATTCAGAAAGTTGCTTCCATTCCATTCCCTTCCCCATCGATCAGCAAGAAATGTTTGTCATGCTTAACCTGAAAGTCCCTCCAGAAAGGGCTTAAAACAACAATAGACACAAAAAGTAACAAGGTTTTTAATCCAAAACAGAGAGAGAAGGCAAGAGCGTCACTGAGCAAACAAGTCATTTGAAACACGAGCACATCTTTGCTTTTGGAGGCAGGAATTAGTTTGCATTACTTCTCAACAGCAGCTCTGGCTCACGTGACTGTGGTAGCATCTGGTTTCCTACCACCTTGTTTACTCAAGATGTTAAAAATTTTCAAATCATTCTCACTCCAGCTGTTTCCTGAGCAGTTTTTCGGAAGCAGATTTTTATTTTAATGAAAAGGGGATTTGAATAAAACGAAAACTATTTGAAGTTCAAAAGAAATAACTTTTCCTGTATTATTTCCCTTATTTTGGAACAAAATATTAGCTCTGTCACAAAACCAAAAAGCCATAATGCTGTTTACAGGTCCAAGTGACTTTTAAATTATTTCTTAATTCAATATGTTATTGCAGCAGTGGGCTGCAAACTGCTCACACAAAAGTAATGTCTTAAGTATTGTCACTGTGACATCACTCTTTTTTCCTATAAAAATATATTGCAAAAATTTCCCAGAATGATGATGTCATTTCTAGATTAATTCATAGTATGTATTGCTCCAGTTTAATATGGAAAAAATAATTTCTTACACTAAAGAAAATAAAATTGTTTCCTGCATATTTTCTGTGTCAATAGACCTCAACACTTAAAAGAAATAAAACAAACAAAAATCAGATATCAGCTCTCTTACAAAAGAAATCACACTATATCGGTGACCAAGCCCTTCCATGACACCTGTATCAGCCTCTTCTACAACAGCCTAAATGAACAGGATGATGATTCTACAGAAAAGTGAGATGGATTATTTAATTAGTGCAATTACTTTGCATGCATGTGCACATATATGCAAACACAGGTAGTGGGTGGGTAGGTGTGTGCACATATGCACTTACCTATACATTTCAGAAAAGGAACTGTTCTTTATCCACACAATGAAGGAAAGGCATCATTCTGAAGCATTAGATTAAAACTTCAGTATATTAAATGCACATATACCTTGTGGGATATTCAACACAAGCAGCTTCAGAAGTTTCAGTTTTTATAAAACATGGAAAGATTTGGGAATGTATGTCTAAGAGGCAACACAGTAGAAAGCAACAATACAAGACATGGGAACAGAGAATAGAGTTGCCATCTGGGTCAAACTGACCAGATGACAAACAATGATACAAAGAACAAGATCCAAGGTCTAAGGCAGTTCTCATCCTGATGAGCTGGAAACTAACTTTGTGTGAAGGTTGGGAAAAGCAAGTAGGAGGAGACAAAAACAGACAACATGATTTGAATAAGAATCCAAGAAAATGACTGGACAAGCTATAAGAGCAATCTCCAAGAAAGCACAGTCCAGGCATTATCATCACAAAAATGCAACAGTGACTGACAAGGACAGGAGACAACATACACAACTCGAGACACAGAATTTAAGAGGGCAACATACAATACAATCTGACTGCTCTGATTATATTTTAGAGACAGCCTTGTCAATTAAAGCAAGCAACAATATAAGTAACCTCATTGTGATTGCCATTTGTACTAGAAATCAAGAACATTTATATTACACACAGATACGACTTATCGAGTTTCATGAAGTTTAAAAGTTTCAGTGATATTTGATACTACTAAAAATAGTTTACCTGTAAGGCAGCCTTAAGCAGCATTTGAAGAAAAAACAAAGACTGTAAACACCAACCATAATTCACAGTAAGAAGTTATTATTCCTATGGCTAATTAAAAGATAATTGCTCATAACTTACATACTTCACCAAGCACCACTGTTCTCTAACAGTAAACTCCTCAACTAGTGCCCATTCCTAAAACTAGGCCTATTAAGCCCAAACAAATTAAAATTTGAATTTCAATGTTAATTCTCCAGTTCCATCTCTTTCCCACTTCCCCCTCTTTCTTCCCTTTCCTTTGCTGTTATCTCCTGTCTTCCTCCAAACACAGCACATCAGGACTGTCCTAAACTCCATCATCACATCTGCTCGATTTCACAGCAATCCTATTGTTTCCCACCAATTCCTGAAGGAATGACAGGATGAACCAACAAAAATTTTTTCAGCAACCAAAAATGTTACCTTTTCCCATTAGTATTAATATTGGCTCCTACTAAGGCTACCTCAATTATAATCTCCACTTGCTTTCATTTCTGAATTTATTTACTCGTCAGATTTCAATTACATTGAGCTTTTTTTTTTTTAAATTTATGCCATCTGAATGGATACAGAACATATTTGAATGAGAGTAAGAAGTGTAGCATTACCTTTAAACTGGTATCTAATCCCTTTCAAAAGTACCTGCAGTATTAGCTCACTACCAGAGTTCAGTGGAAATATTTTTAACTTCTAGTATTATACCTGCAAAACCAATACTGACCTAGAGCTTCTGGAACATCCAAACAACAGAAGTCATTTTCCCCCTCAACATAAACTATCTACATTTTTCTCAACAAGCAAAAGGAAGAAAATTATTGCACATAAAAATCTTCCCAAAGCAGGAATCCAATGTTATCACTTTCATATTTGTGTACAGTTAAACCCATGCATTACACAGCCTTTCCAAAAGTTCACTTTTGCTCTTTATATGTGACAGTAGCTGCCACACCACCTCAAAGTGCTGCACTCATATTTGGCACAGCCCAAAGTGCTGTGTATGTGTGTGACTGTAGGGCTGTGCAGCACACACACCTCTTCTACAGACACACAGCAGGGAATCACAGCAACTTGTACAACTGCATTGAATCCAAGATGTAACTGAAATGTTAGAATCCCAGCATTTGAATAAATTATACTGTTCTATTCATGTTTCAGTAAAAATATAATATTTGGTTCTGTAAAACAAAATTAATATCTCCAATCTGACCCTGTGCTTACTGATGTGTAAATCTGTCTCTCTGCACTAAAAGATACCATCCCTCACAGTTCTGATGCAGAGATGCAAACTGCTGGGAAGAGATGCTACAGATACAAAAATGTGTGTGCAGCCTGCCTTTTATATTCTCTCAAGTACCTTTTGTTGAATAGTGGAGTGCTTTTGCTCCATATCTCTCTTCTCCTTTGCAGCATCTACAGCCAACTGATCCAGCTGTAAAGAGAAACAGAAAGTTGGATCTTTAGATATCACGAGAAATTTAGCTCAGTAGATTTCATAATGCTGACAAAAAAAAAAAGAGAACACATTATGTCTAGACACTGCACGACTTTTATTTGCATAGTATAATTACTTCTTTGTCACAAAGTGTTTACCTTGTATAACCACTGAAGTCTCGTTTAAAGCACTGCACTACCATCCTGAATTAACCTCTACAGAGGTGTACATTTCTTGTAGGCACTAGAGGGAATGTTTCAAACAGCATGGTGCCAAGCACAGCAACTCTGCACCGCATTGGTGCTCAGCCTCCGAGGGGGATGACTCAGGCTTTAGCTGCTCCTGCTGGCCTTTGCAGCAGCACTGGCAGGAGCAGCAGAAACTACAAGGAGCAAATGACAGGGATTTTTCCCTCCACAAAGCAGGGGAACTGCCTCAACCAGGCTTTTGCATAGATAGTTTTGATCAGGTCACCAACAGTGTTTGAGCAAGATTCCTGGAAATCTTAGGTAAAGGCATTCAAATTGTTTCTAGTTTCAGAAATAACAACAATATGATTTTGAAAAGAAGAGAGACTGTCACAATATTTAAGTTGGCATCCTTACAGTGATAATAAAAAAGCCCCAAAACTTGCTGCAAGCATTTCTCTAGCACTACCACACAAACCTTTTCCTTATAAAACCAGAAAACAAAACAAAACAAAAAAAAACGCAGGAAATTTTACAGAACCAAATATCCTGTATGAGAACATATGTTTGGTTGGGGGTTTCTGTGGTTTTTTTTGTTTGGTTGGGGGTCTTGTTGTTGGTTTTGTTTAGTGGGTTTGCTTCTTTTGTTTTTGTTTTATGCTTGTTTGTTTTTTACAGATTTTCATGTTTAAATAAGAAATGCAGTGGACAGGCAGATGTTGCCTGAAAGACCAGTTAGCTTGGTACTTACACAACAGGAATCTGATGAACTCCTTTATCCAGCCTGTAATACAAGCCTGCCACTAACCCAGTCCCAGCATCTCACTGACTAACCATGCCAATGCAATGCTGAGCACAGTGCACAGCCTGCAGCTTTCCATCTGTGGGACAGACCTGGCTCTGCTCCAGGCCTAGAACGAGAAGACCAGGAACAGGGAGCAGCACCAGCTTTCCAGCTGAGTCAGTCACGTGGCGGAAGGCACAGTGTGACTAACAGAACCTCTAATCCACACACAAATAGGATTGCCTCCACCCACTCTCAGAACCACAAGTGACAAGCCCTGCCAACCCTGGCCATTTCCCCAGTGTTTTATTTCCCCTGCTTGACATGACATAAATGAGAAAAGAAGTGACAGTAACAGGCTCTTACACCCTTGTGCCAGACAATCCCCAACAATTACGGAGCCACCAGATAGCTGGGACATCTGGATCCAATTCCACACTCTGTTACCTTCCTTAACTCCTCTCTCCCTGTCTTCCTCTCTGGCTTAAAAGGCCACACCAGCACCTTCACACCTTACAGGTATTTGTGAACATGAACACATTGAAGACTGAAGTATTCAGATGTCACATTTATGTAGCTATAGGACTTAAAAATGACACAAGAGCCTCTAAAACAGAGACTGGGATGCCATTGTTCTCAAAGACTATTTTGCACCAAGAACCCTTGGGAATAAAGACGAGAACTGATCTAAAGGCTGTTCAAAACTTCATAGGAATCCAGTTTCTTGATAAACCTTCAGATTCAGGAATCTGCACATGGCCCCCCAGAAATTCCTCCTCCTACCCCGCTAGATGAAACAAAAGACAGCCACATTCAGAGTAGGGTAATTACCTCTAATTTATCTTAAATACAAGTGTTTGAGGATATATTTACCACAGCATAAGTGCCAAAACAAAGTTTTAACAGCAGCTCATTCCATCATTTTTTTACTATAAAGTACAAAGTTATACTATAAAAATAAAGTTATTTTTTTACTATAAAGACAGCATTGTATCATTCCTGTTTGAAAGCTCAAATCAGAATTCCTTCCTTTTCACTCAGGTGAGCAGCATACCAACTGTCTTAAAAGAGACTAACAGCATACAACTATCAAAAGCTGTAGCATATCACATAACTAAAAATAACTACCAAAATCCCAGTCATTATACCATTACTGGGTATTTCGTAAAAAATTAGGTTTTTCAAACTACTGCATTTACTGGCAAATGTATTTTTATAAACATAGTGCTGTAGGTGGTATTCTGTAGAGAATTAAGTCAGACTAAAATGTTTAGCTTTTTGAATAGTCATCTCAATGAAAATTCAATTACATTTTCTTTTTAAGATAACCACATTTCACATGAAAAGTGCCAAATTCCATAATTTCCATGCAAAAGCTCATATTACTCTTCTGTGTCATTGAAGATTCCCCTACAATGATCTGATTCACAGGGGATCCTACCCCGACCAGAAAGCAAAACTGCTCAATCCTACTCCATCATGTAAAACAGTTATTTGAAAATATAAAGAAAAAGAATTCAAAAATTATAACTACACTATTCAAGAACACTTCAATTTTATTTCAGGTGCTGTTAAACCTTGTAATTAAGATCATATATGAAGTTTACCTGGGAAAGAAAACTCACTCACCAACAGAAGGAATCTAACAGTGTTGTCACAAAAATCCAGCAAATCCCAATTATGTCACACACACTTTGTTAGAGACAGAAGCTTCAACCAGTATAAACTGCAAAGCCATTAACTGTTAAACTTTCAACAGTTATTTACAAGCCTGCTTCTGTCATGAAAAATATCCGTTACTTAAATGCCAAGGTCTGCCACAAAAGAACAATTGTACAACTTCAGGGTCTTCAGTCTATCCTGCTCTAATTGCAATGTATTTAAAACATTCTCAGCTTCGGATTTGCTAAATTTAACTCCTTCAGTTGCTATGATACCAGCACCAAAATCAATGTTACACAGTGCTCCTTACCAGAGCAAGCAAAAGCATGACCAGACATTCAAAAATAACCTTGTGTTTTCTTGCTCCAATCATGTCAATGAAATGGAAAAACTGAAGCCTGGTCAGCAGCATAAACCACTACCAACTCCATAGGTTTGTTTCCTTTCCCCATCCCCTCTTCCACAGAGGTACAGGACACACATTTTATGTTACCAAAACACTCCGGTTCAACAATTACAACCCAAACCAGAAGGATGTGAAAGAATAAAGGGCACAACTAAGGAAGGGTAACATGCACCTGAACTGTTCAGGTGCCACTATTATGGCAAACACTGACGTGTTTCTTCTACAAGGAGTTAAGACCCACAGTAACCTGACTGGGGACTTGTCTCGCAGAAAAATAACTATTCAGACATTGCATTGCTGGGAGTTATTTTCTACAGTTCCCAATTTGCTTCACTGCACAGACACAGAAGCAGGTTGAGGGGCACAGAGGACAACAGTGTGGTGGCAGGAATAACCAGATCAGAACAATGTAATTTCTTAGACATTCAGGGACACATCTACTCAAGATAAATGTAAATAAATGTTTGCTGTCATCTACTTGCTTTTGTACCTGGAGAGACACTCAGAATTTGGGTTGGCGGCGTGGTGTATCTGGTTGGGAAGTGGCAATAAAGGAGTTTCTATCAGAGCACTTGTTACAAGTCCTCAGATGTAGGCAAATAAAAAGTGTTGTAAGAGTATTTTCAGGTCCATTTAACTTGCACTGAAAACAAGTCAAGACACTGCTGAGTCTTCTTCCTGTACCACAGACATACACTCGAATCTCATATGTTGTAATCTATTTTTATAACCATTTTCAATGTCTCTTGTGTGCAGCTGGCAGTGGTCCATCTAACCTTCTCATGAGTCCCTCACAGAAAACCCAGAAGCTGCAACTGCCTGTTCTTAAACGTAAACAACAAAAGTGGGCAAGAAGGATTCCATGTAGGAACTCAATTTTGCACCACTTATTAAAATCAGACTTCCATTTTATGGTCTAAGTTGCTAACACTGAAGTTATTTTTGCACACATCGAAGTTTAATTATGCACACCACATAATTGATACAGTAAATAAAGCACATGAGTGGAAGGAAAACCTAATCTACTTTTTATTATTAAATATATTTATAACATGGGTCATATACAAAAAATTAAAAAAAATAAATACCTCAGTGTCCTGGATACCACAGGGTACTTCAAAGAGCACTCCTGGCTATTTTTAAGTATGTAAATCCTAAAGGCAGTATTAATTTTAGTAAATGGACAACTTTCAGTTTGTAACTGGTTTCATTCAAGCCATTTACAGTATGTTTTTATGCTTTGCCTTTATCACACCACAGTTCTCCTTTTGTTGAATAAATCTATGATGTACCTGATACATAGGCATATATCAGGTTTTCATCCATTCCAGCATATAGTTATGAATTTTTAAAATAATTTGTTACCTGTGCACCAAGATCTTTCATATAGGGCTCAAGTTCACTAAACAGATCATAGCCTTGATGGAAAAAAGCCAGGTGTGCATACATAAATGATAGCATCTAGAAGGAAAAAGTAAATATTTATTTTTTTTAAAAAATATATCAGATATCATGTAAACACATCACTTCAGTAATCCACATGAAACCAACTTAAAATACAATTCCAGGTTTAATTTCTGCTCTTGTGTCCTGATAATTTTACAGCAATATCTCACAGAGTTTCCAGTGTTGTAAAATAAATGTGAAAGGTAAAGGCAGCAAAGAACCAGGCCAAAAATCTCAGAAATCAGTTGATGGGATTAACCCCATGAGCAAAACAAAAGAAATCTACTTATGGGTAGAAAATTACTTCTAATTCATGTCAGTTTTATTATCTCCTGTTTAAAGGAATTAAGAAAATTATGGGAGGGCAACTTTAGACATTTGATAGAAAAGCACCATTTAGTTTGTCAGTCCCTACCTCAATAAACTTTTTACAGAGATAATGTGAAACAGAAAAGGGAATACAATCAGAAGAAAACTGGGATGCAGATATAGCTGTTTATTAATTTAGCAGATACCGTACTATTTATATTAAAAATTATCCTCTTCTTAGAAAGAGCTGAATCCCTCTTAGAATAGTAGTAATAGATTATAAGTAGTACTTATTGTTTATGAAGTAATGTACCAGACCTAAACAGCAGAATTCTTGGCAAAGTTTCACTTTAACTGTGAAACCCAGCAGTGAAAATCTAAAAAAAGTGTTCAAATCTGAACCAAAAGGACTGTCAAAAGCAGTTAAACATGTACACCCAGTCATGGTAATGGTCAAAATGACTGTCACCAAATTGCTAAATGTACCAATAATGCTTTGATGAGTAACAGGATCAAGTTTTTAACATATTGCTTTATGGTCACATTTTTAATTTTAGACGTGTGTAAATATTTTCTATGTAGAACATAGAGTGCATCTTACCGATTTTAAGATTTCTGCTCTCCTTTTAGATTGAAGAACATTGATCTAGAAAAAAAGAACAAACAAGCAACTTATTTTATTCTATTTTTGCAATTTTTCCCCACATAAGTAAACTTCAAATTACTTCCAAATAATCATATCAAAGCTTAAAACATTGGAAGATAACATCAGACTTCACAAAGCACTTTCAAAAGAAGATGCATTCTAGTTCTGCCACGATATCAAAATGATGCAACCAGAGAACTCTTGCAAAGCTCGAATTTCACAGTGATAGTCACCATTTTCTTACACTGGAAGGGAGAATACAGGACACCACGTGCTGGCTAGAAGTAATGTAATACACCTTTCAAGTCAGGAAAACAGGTACCCATTTCCAAGAGATTGAACTCAAGATGTTTCAAACAGCCTTTCTGACAGTGTGAGCTCAGCCAGCCCACCAACTTCCCAAAGAAGCTGCACTCAGCACCACTGCTGTCTGCTGCCAGGGGAGAGGAAAGGATGGGGGCATGGTTATTTTTTCTCCTCAGACTGACAGTGGTTAAGTGTCCCAAAAGTGGGATATTGTCCCAGTCTCAGAAACAAGCATGATCATAACAGCTTCAATAAGTAACTTTCCAGGTATATTTGTGCTTTTAAGCTATCTGAAGTCACTGACCAGCGGTGTTGCCCTAGAACTTAAAGATTTCACATTCCATAGAAAAAAAAATAACTGATTTTTCCCATTCATCCAGTTCCTCTATCTTCTTTGTTCCCTAATCTTTAAAGGCTGACATCCAGAACTACAGACTTTACTTGAAAAGCCCAGCTTAGCAGAAACATGCATGATTTTGTAATTTAACACCTCTATGTCAGTTTAAAATTCCAGCAAAAGAAATAAACTTACTGAAGATATAATCAAAACCAGATTGCACTTCTCTACTTAAGTGGTCAGTATTTTGGAAAACCTTCTGCAGCAAAAATAATGAAGATTTGTTTGTATAGAATAACCCCTCAACTTATGAGGCAAAACAAATTAAAATAAAAGAAGAGATTTTGAATTACAATTTAAAGCCAATCTAGCTCCAAGGAGATCATAGTTGTGAAACCACTTTTTCAGAAGAGCCACCCAAGTAGAAAGAATTTCTAAAGCTGAATTCATTTTTGCCCACATTAATTAAGAGATGATGAAACTTTTCCCTGTAACTTTAAATGCATCTTCATCCCAGGAACTGCTCATACTTTGAACATACAAATTCCAGGAGACAATGCAGTTCCATGTTCACACAAGAAACTGGCCTACTACAGTAATGACTGCCAGCTCCCCCCACACCATTTAGTGCATCACACTAGTTAGCACAAATATTCCATTGGTACATAATTTACATGAATTTTTAAACACCAAAATTATCTTTGTTCTCAGTGCAAAAAAGACAGGAGTTCAGGTTCAGACTGACCACAGACCATCATATCTGTGCATGTGCCCAGGCTGATCAGTTCCACTTCACTTTACAGGTAATAATGCAAGCTATAGAACAGTTAATTAAGCTTTAAATAACTGACTGGACTGTCACAAATCAAGATGATAATGTCTAACATAGAATAAATTTAACTGTAAAGGGCTGTTCTGTGTTTGGTTATAGGAGACTCTCAGGCCCACTTAGGAGCCCTCAACCTCTCGTACCATCTGAGTTGCAATAATTCTGTTTTGCTGTAGCTGTGTGCAAGTATGAAACAGATGAATTTTAATTATCAAAAGAAAATTTATTACTGTATTACAGGATTCAAAGCAGTATGACAAAGAATACTTCTCAACACTCTATGGGAGACCTGCACTAAAAAGTAAAAGGACAGTTCTAAGTTCTTGCCCTCCCATATGGCAAAATGCCAGACTCTGAGGCATCTAAACAAGTTGGGTTTGTTAAACAAAAACCAAAGCTAACAGCTAAAATAGCCAACATCCTATATCAGAATTATTCAGGTAACTTGTATTTCCTAGGCTAGGTTAAAGGTTTTACTTCATATATATTAGGAATTACAGCATAATCAACTCATGAAACATTTAGGTGAATGTCAGGTAAATATTGGGATTTTTTCAAAATTAATGTTCAACTTGAAAATTAAACTGTGCCATTACAGTAAGAGCACTGAATACTGAAGAACCAAGCAATAAGAATGCATCAAGTAAATTAATGTTCCCTAGACTTTATTAAAAAAATAAGTTACTTGCAGATAAAGTTCTCCCTTTTTCACTCTCTGCACAGCTTCCAAGAAGCTTGCAACAAGAACTTCTAAAGGACACATCTCTAACAATATGTAACAAATGGTTTTGAAAAATAGCTTTAATTGTTGCACTTACCTGAAGAACATAATCCAGAGCTATGTGTCGGAAACACTTCCGAGTTGCAGTCAAAATATTGGTTGCTTCCTCTACTTCGTGCTGCTTATTTCTTTGAACTTGGGCATTTTTCACCAGAGCATTCTCTTTTTCTTCGCTCACTTTTTCGAACTGTTTCTTTGCATCTTTAAATTTCCTAATATCTCTAAAGAAAAAGGAAAGGTGGATAACAAATTAATTCCAAAGCATGAAAAAGTGCTTAAAGCTACATTAGACAGACCATGTTCAAGACTGCCTTAGGTGGTTTCTCTGTTTTCATACTCTTCAATACATGCTTGGGTCAAATGGGAACTCACAAATTGTAACAGAAGCTTCTTAGTCTTTTCCGAGGGAAGGACAAAACTGACATGTAAAGAAACACATCTTGTGCTTACTGGAGACAAGCTTTGGGCAGTACTTTTTCCACCCAAGCTTAGACAATTACAACAAGTACTTAAGATCAGTAATTCATACTATTTCAATATTTCTGCAGCTGGATCTAGAGCCTCAGTGATCTGGGGTGATATCTGACAACTTTACTACAAACTTCTCAGTTTATGGCTGGATATTTGCAGGAAGGATGTTTCACCAACTCACTCAAAGCCAATGTTTTTAAATTCTACTTTACATATAATTTTCCCATTAAAAGTGCAAATGAACTTACTCTTTAACAAAAGTTTGAAGCTGTGTTTTAATTGATCTTTGGATTTGGTCAAAGAGAATCTGAAAGAAAAGCATTATTATGTAGGTCAGTAACTTAGAGGTATTCATACCTTCCGATTTTAGATATACAAATGGTAATTATACAGAACTAAATGAATTATTATTAAACCAATATTGGTGCCTCTAATACCAAGATATAACACCACCCCTACAGAGTAGTTTTGAAACAAATTAAATATAAAGAAGAAAATAAGGAAAATAAACTGAACACCTTTTGCTGGTCTTTTCTTAAAGACTATGGTTATAAGGGGAGATAAGAGCTCCTGGCATCCTATTCTCTCATCCTGACAGTATGAGACATACCTACTTTCATAGAATAAGTTTATTATGTTAATTGTACAGTAATAGTCTTGAAGAAAAAACTTCGAATGTTAAGTAACAACTCTTTTGGTTCTTAGACTTTCACAATTTATCAACAATTAAGAGACAAATGAAACCATAGAAAGAACATGCCCTTAACTTCTGGCAAAAACCCCCCACAGACTGAAATTAATGGTGAAAATGTAACATTCATGAGTAATTAGTACCATCTCCTTTACATAATACGTTTTAAAAAAAAACGCCCACTATTGAACTGCTAAAAGGAAATTGTTAATTTTTCAAGGCCAAAGCACACCTGAATGTGAGAGAACTTGAATTTTCTCTTATGACCCCAGAAATTCTAACTGGGGAATGAAAACACACATCCCTTCAGCCTCCCATCTGCCCTCTGAGTTTTAGGATGGAACAGAACAGGTCAATGGCTACTGAACAAATCCTTTTGTCACTTCTTAATGTGAAGACAGCAAATGATGCCTCAATTTCCACCCCCTCTACACCTCCCATTCTGCATTACAGAAATAGGCAAGGCACCATCACAAAAATAAAGAGGTGAAAGAACATAAGGAAGCAGCAGTTGGCCCAGTTGAACAGAATCTCTTACAAAAGGTAAAGATCTTGAAGCATTAAATAATTCTATTGAAAGAGCAAGTCAAGAACTCAGTTTCAGGTCAAACAATGTTTTAAGTGTTCTCAGTCTTAGTTTCTCTTCACAGACTTTGGAAATGAGAAGCTATGCAATGCCAAGTACAAACAGCAAAACCTTTAGCAGCTTGTCTTTTTTTTCTAGAAATGCTGAAAGAGGGAAAACATGATTGAATTTAAGTCACCCATTTACAGTGGTACTGTATCTTCCATTCAGTCTCTGTGTTTGGAGGTCTTCAAGACCAAATGGGATAAAAGCCTAAGCAACCTGCTCCAGCCTCAGATGACCCTGATTTCGGCTGGAAGTTGAACCATACAACTCCTGGGGCCCCCTCCAATCAGAATTGTCCTATATCTACCAGTAACACGCAGAAGATCTTGTTTGTACTCCCACTTTGGGAAACCAGAAAAACAGACAACTAGAATAGATAAAGAACTTCTTGACAGGCTGGAAGTCATGCTGGGATACTCCCACTGCTGACATTTAAGCTTGCCAGTGCCTGAGGAATGCACCAATCAAGATCAATAACAAAAGAGTATAACCAGATGGGTACTCAAATGATTAGAGGACTCCCAGAAATATGAGCCTTGCAATTCTGCTTACAGTAATGAAGAGAAAAAGTGTGCTAGGCAGAAAAATACATAAGTATCTTTTCCCCAAAAAGAACAGAAAGAAGTGCCCAGACCACAGTCTGACTGGATTTACAGCCTTTCTAACACACCACCTTTCATACACTCCAAGTTTAAGAAAGCCACTGTTTGCCATTAGCTGTCAAAGCTACTCCCCCACTGCTGACTCAGTGAAGATGCTGCATTAGGCTGGTTCCTGAACTTATTTGTAGCAAAACCCCATATGAAAAAACTGACAGTCATTCAGATCTCAGTGGGAGCATCTCCTACCTCTTCAACTTGGTCAACAACAGAGTGACACTGAGCCAGGAAGCCCTGCAGGACCACAGCATGTCTGGCAAAGCATTACATCAGAACCCCACAGTGTGCCTCACTACTGATGTTTGTATCTTTTGGTAAAAGCCACTGTTCTACTCACTATGCCTGAGCACAGCAAGGGCATGGAGGAAAGAGAAACAGGACAGAACTCAGACTGGTCCTACTCAGATCTACAGAGGAATCTTGTTTTAATATTCCTTGTTCTTTGCTTTCTGCCTTCAAACTGCCCAAAAGGCAGAGTTGTGCTGTGCCAAATTTTACCAAAGCAGTGAAGGAAGAGGAAGAAAATAGAAGAACGAATACATGCCTTTGGCTTTCAGGATACAACTCCTTAGAGTAAAACAAACAAACTAGTTTTCAATCCAGGCAAAACTGGACTTTCTGATGAACTCTGACGTGCTAAAAATCACTATTAGTCTTAAGTCCTAGCATTTTCTACTTTCTCTACGCTTCTCTAAATCTGTCATACTTCCAAAACCAAAACTATATGCAAATAAGAGAGGCTTCATTTCGTGCATTACAAAGGATAGGGGAAAAAAAGTAGAAAATATGGAAAAAGTAATCATTATTTCAGACGAGCAAAGGAATATGCTCTTAGTTTTTAACTGCTACCCATCAGTTTGATTTAAAAAGATGAAACTATCCAGGATTTACTGTCTTAAAACATTGGGTTTTAGCAATGCTTACAAATTGCAAATGAAAAATAAACCAAGATAAAAATCTGCAGAGAAACAGATATTTATAAATACTTGGTAGACAAAACATTAATAAAATATTTACAAGTATGAAATGAGAGATATTTAATACCACTTAAACCATGACTTTGCAAACACTATCAACAAGAAAACCTTTTCAGCTAGAAATACTCACATTGTGATAATTGATCATTTCCTGTAATGTATCAGAGAACTTTGTCAAACTGTTCTGTAAAGAGAAAATCAAAGTGGTTTAAATTAAGCCCTACGAAACACACAGCACAAAAGCAACATTTCAGAGGTTTACAGCTTTTCAGTAAATGACATGGAAATTCATTTCCTTATATCATGATTATTACACTAAAATCATTATGCTAGGAGACCATGGGAGTAATATCAAGTAAATTTATCACAGCTACAAGCAACAAAAATGTTACTGCTACCCATACATAAAATACCCAACTGAAGCAAAGCACGAAAAATTAAAGTTGAGTAAATACTATGGGAAGTTCACACAATCCAACACATTAATTTACAATATTTAATACTGCACTACTTAATATTTTTCACATTTACAACTCTTACTCAAAAAAACTGGTTAATGTGTTGCAATCACTTGTACACACACTAATCTAATACCTATTTTCTGGAATTTGGAAAACCCCTTCCACTGCAGGTTAGAGGTGAAACTAAACACAGACACTTGCAGTGCACCACAGGCAAAAAACCTCACTCTTAAAGACATCTCAAAGAAAAAGGAGAAAAAAGGCATAAACTTCAACTACTTCTATTTTACCCTTTTAAGTTTGTTTCTCTCCCTTCATTTTCAATTCTTAAGGAACTTACCTCAACCAATGCATCTTTAAAGGAATATTGTGCAAGGTCTCGAATTCCATTCATGAACTGCTTATTGGCTGTACAAAATGCTTTCCCAGTATCAATCATTGCAATACAAAGCTTCACCAGCTAAATTGAGGGAAAAAAGGAGAAAGCAGAAGGCTTTTTTTTGTTTGTTTTTTACACTATCTTATAAACATGAACACACTGAGCTTAATTAAGGCTTTGAAATACAGATCTGAAAAGTTTACTGCTAAGTGTACAGAGCCCTGGATTTTAAGAAAAGCTTTCTACTGTATAGTGACAGCTATAAAAATACTACTCTAGGTCAACTGATATGCCATTAGGAAGGTTACCACTCTTTATAAATTCTTTCATTTATTTTTTATTTGTTTTATTGTTAACTAAGATTTTGCACATATTTCAAGAGAGAAATGGGGGAAAAAACCATAGCAACTGAAAAATTACTGTTTAGAACCCAAGCAAATACAAGGGTTTTGTGGTTTCCAAGTCAAAACCAAACAAACAAACAAAAAAGAAACCCACACCCATTGTTTCATCTTGAGCCACTCAGAACACAGGCACAGGAAAGCAAAGGGCTCTGTGCACAAAGCGCAGCTGAAGAGAAATGGTTACACCTCAAAAGGTGAATTCATGTTTTCACTCATACAACAGACAAGTCTCTGATGGGTTTCCATCCCCACCATTCATTGCTTCGGGCAGCACTGCAGCCCTCATGGTACTGCACAGTCTGACAGGAAGGTCCTCAGTATTTACTCGGTAATTTTTGACTCAGATCCTCCTAGGAAAAGTAGAAAGCTGAGCAAGATCTCCCACATTCTGATGAATGGCTTGAACAATAGACAGAAAAATCACTACCAACATGAACCTTTTTCCTTCACTTCTGTTCACAAGGCTGAACTCAATGTCCTTTCTTCCAGGGAGAAGAAAACTGAAGACAATGTAGCCCAAAGTCACAATTCTGGGACAATAAAACCCAGTTTAGTGTGAATAACTGAGCAGAAAAAGTTATCAACCTTGCCTAGATAAATCATTAACCTCAGGCCATAGTTAATTCAGCTCACAAAAGAAGCTTGGCTTTCAACTTCAGTGTTGTACTACAAGGCCCTGAATAATGCCTCTTAAGGAATTTAAAAATTCTTGTCCCCAGAAATGACCCTTTTAGACTGATGGAAAAGTCAAACTTCCAAAATAGATTTTTCAGATCCTTTAGACTCCTGGAAAAGTCAAGCTTCCAAGATTTTTCGGATCCCTTAAATACTTCCAGTTTGACCTACCAAAACAGATTCATCATCCCTACAGTAAAAATGTCTCTTATACCCATCAGTTTCACCAAGATTCACACCAAACCAAAATTAAGTTTCTTGAACTTATTTTGAAAGAGCAAATGGTTAGATTATTAACTACAAAAACTAGAAATATTACTACAAGAAGTAAACAAGAACACCATCTTTCTCTCTAGCTTTCTGCAGCCAACTCACAGCTGCAGGAATAAAAGTATTTATTCAAAAAGCAGCTAAGGAGGTGAGCAAATGACATCTGCCTGCCATGTGAAAATACAGACAAAAATAACTTTAAACGTTTAGCATAAAATGCAAAAGAAAGAAGATTTTATACAGATGAAACCCAAAAATAAGCCACTTTCAAAATACTGGCACAGAAAGAACAAAAGCCTCCAAAGGTGAGGAAAGCAACAAATGGACTGTAAGGTGCTGAAAAGATGCTATGCATAATTTTTCATACACGTGCACAAAGCATGACAAAAAGCAGGATGAATTTTACGATACTTAAGTCCTCCAGACAGCAGTGAAGGATATATATATATATATATATATATATATATGTATATAAACCTGGCCTGCTGTGACTGTGCCTCAGATTACCAAAGAGAGAAGGCATGGACTTTAAAACAAAGAGTATCCAGATGTCCCCCCAGTGTGCAGTTGTCATAAAACAGGCTCTGGATGCAGCGATTGCCAAGCCCTGGCTTTTATCTCAGGTGAAACCTGAGAAAGTTTGCCTGTGAAAGCTGAATGAGTTTGCAGGGAGCTCCCAGGGGGGCTGAGCCCCAGGGGTGTGAGGGGGCCGGGTGGGGCACTGCAGATGCACACCCTGAGGTGGGACAGAGCGAGTCCACACCGACTGTTCCCGCTGTTACTCCAGCCCGGGTCTCCCCAGCGCTGCCCTCGACCCTGATCCCTTCCCTCTGCAAGAGCTGAGTGCTTGGTCGGCCTCTGCCACTTCCCAGCTGTGAACTTTAAAACAAAACCTAAACACATCTTCTAACATTTTTAAGAACAAACACTGTTGAATTAAAAAGCTTACCTTGTCAAGTTTCAGTTCCAGTTCTGTCACATCTCCTTCTACTTCTTCTAAAGCTGCCCTGCAAGAGTAAAAAATGTTTTCCTCTAAAACTTTATACAAAAATACTCTGGACTGCGAGGAAGGGGCAAGGACACGTTCATTTAACTCATTTATTGGCATCATAGTTTCACTTAAATTTCAACTACAAAACAGCATAGATTTTAGAGAACCACAAGAATTGCAGAAAATTTGACATTAAAAAAAAGAAAAAACTACATCACTGATAAGACATAGTTTATTGATAAAGATTTGACATCAAATTTTATTAATCCTAATGTTTCTCACATGGAAATAGATTTCCTGTATTCTTGTATAGCCAGTAGTAAGTTTGAAGGTAATGACATAGGAAAGAAACTGAAATTATGAGTGAAATTTCTTAAGTAACTCTATGGGAGACTCTCCTGGCTCAAACCTGCAAACCTGCAGCTATGTCATGACTGACCTTGCAGTGAGATCAGGAAAAAATAAAGCATTTGCCACGTGTCAGTTGACTTGCAGGAAGGTTGGATGGCATGCTTGTTTATATCATTTACCTCTACTCTAGACTGGTTGAATCTTCCAGGCCAGTCAAATTTTACCTGCCAGTAAAAGCTGCTTTCATGAAGCACTGCTAAAGCATAACTTGTTTTTGCTTGAGAGCTGGTGTTTCCTTTGACACCTCCTTCCTTACTGCTACCTGAAAAAACAGAAGACTGAGGATGGATGACATTTTGTTCAGTCTGTGGACGCTGTTGCTTCATCGGGCTATTGCCTTGAGAGCACGAATGTACTAAGTTCTGGCAACATCTGGCAACTAATTTCTTGGCCCATCACAGGGCACTCACTCTTTCAGTCATTCCAGCATAACTGTTCATGGAACCACTGTTCTATTTACCAGCAGTGGCCCATCTTGGGGGGAAAAAATAAGTAATAGGAAGTTTTCCGTAATGCTTTTTGGAAAATCGGATCAGACAGTTCACATTTCAGTCGTACAAAAAAAACCAGCTCTTCCTGGAAAAAGTTATACAGGCAGGGAAGTACAATTTGGAGCAGGACTTTCTTAAGCCAACTTCACCACTCAGGAGAGACTACATAGAACCACAGCTTTACTGTCTCTTGCTAATTCCATCTTAGTTCACATGAGTACAAGCCAAGAACACAAAAAAAAAAAGTAAAAGAAAAAAGAAAGACTTGATCAGGCCCCAAACTCATGAAAAACAGTTTTTTTACTAGCATAGTTCTGAAAAAACACTGCCAATTGCCTGCAGATTTCAAACACTGAGCATGACGTTCCCAGCTTTTTGCAGATTTCACTGCACATAGTTGCATTCCAGTTTTTGTATCCAAATCCATTCCCACAGTTACATCCTAAGTTTTATATCTAAGCACATTCCTGCAGCTACATTTTGGCTTCTTCCTCTTCTCTAGCTTCAGACCATGAAGGATTTCAGGCAATATCAATTTCTCTTTTACTTTCTTTATTTTCTTACATAAAAGATTATTTCCATCTAAGTCTCTAGACAATCTTGTTTCAGAAAGCATTAAGGAGAAAAAAAACAAACCAACAAACCAAAGGAAGGAAAAGTATCTCAATATTTAGACCACAATTTTGTATTTGTTTGTTTATAATCACAGTGCAACAAAATTTTATTTGTTTCTGTTATTAACATAAAAGCATGATTAACTAGCTTGTTTACAGAACTGCAGCAAGATCTGATAAGAATATTATTTTTTTCAGTGTCTTTAACTAGCAAAGAGTTCCAGCTCCACAGGAATCAATGAGCCTAAGATTCAAGATGAAGAAGAGAGATAAAGGCAGTGAGAACAGGCAGAATAAAGACAACACATCTGCTCAGTAGTTAAAGCTCTATTCCAAGAGGAAAATTTTGAGACAGAATAAGCTCAGCTGTAAGAAGTAACAACAGAAGATCAAAAAACTGAAAAGATGAGGGGCAGGTCAAGAAAAGAGAAGTATAAAAAAAAGCAGATAGAGATATCATGAGAAAAGGAAGACACACAGCCCCTCTACCACTTGATTCAGTGCAGATCACCTTTGAAATGCCAAAGGTCTGAGGCACCAGGCTGCTCCTCTGGGCTATTTCCCACCACTGCCATATAATGGAGGGATGGCACATCTGGGGCTTACAGCTGGATATGAATCAAACAGCTGTTGGGTTCCAACCAAATCCATGTTTCTTTGCACAGAGATGGCTACATTCACTGTTTCCATCCCATAAAAACTAGTAGAAGTTCTTATCATACAAATACATTCACAGTATTAGTTCAGCATTGGATTACAAGCACAAGAACAACAAAGGATGTCCTCAGCCTATCAGAATACAGACACATATATCAATTATGTACCACCTGGTCACAAAAATTGTTTTCATACTGGGTTAGCAATACATCGAAAACAACTGATCTGAACTCTGCTATGTTAATTCTATCCTTGTTTTTCTTAATACTTTCTGAAGCCACAGAATACAAAGGTGCATTTCTCTCTGAAACATCTGTGTCAGGAGTAAAGTTCACAGAAAACTGTCATAATTCTGAGTAAATGTCATGTCCACAGCCAAGACACAACTTCCAGCTATAAACACAGGAAGTGGTGGTGAAACATCTGACGACCGGGTGCCAAACCTGACATGTAACAAAACTGTTGCTCCTTAGTGAAGCGGGAACTGGGAGCAAGGTTTGCGTCACCATGATCTCAGCCAGGAGGCTCCAGCATTGGGAATCGGGATCAAATTGGCCCCAGTGTATGAGTCAAAGTCAAACATCTGTGGCTTCCCAAGATATTCCAACACTGCATGGCAATGCACAAAACCAGAACAGCTGCTTCAGGGTGGAGGACAACTTTTATAAATGAGCAGTCTCCCATACTCTTCATGCTCTGTAATGAGGACTCTCAGGAATGTGTTTCTTTCCTCTGCTGTGACCCCTCTCCTCCATCACCCCCCCAAAACACAGTTCAGTTTGCTAGATACAGCTTCCTGCACAGCTGCAGTGCGGGAGGAATACAGGAGATTATGGAAGAAAACTCAAGATCTGACTTAGCAACCTTTTTAAATGAGGATAATGTCACCAGCTACCCAGCCCAGCAGAAGTGAAGAGCAGCTGAACTCTGATGTCCATCATAGCATTCCCTTTAAGTGACCAGTGAAAGACTTTCTTCCAGGCTAAGGTACTTCAAGGAAGCAAATCCCAGGAACCAAACAGAACGATGAGCCAAAATCTCCTCAAAAAAGAGAATGGGTCAGTCTTAGATCTGAAGCTGCAGACATGTGCCAAGGAAACAACTTAGTCTGGACTAATCCACTACACCCACCTGACCATAAGGCCAAGCACACCATGGCCACAGACAGGGGCTGCTGGGTCTGTTCACTCTCCCAAAAGAGTAGTGATAGCCAGGGCTTCTCAAGTCAGCTCTTCAAACAACATCTAACTGCCACCAAGGACACATCCTGCCCTTAGGCTTTCGCTCAGTTATTTATCATATTCTAGCTTGCATTTTCAGACTGTGTTTCTGGAAGTGAGGAGGCTGGCATCAGTACTCATTATAAACCAGATGCTGACACACAACAAATTGGAGAAGTCAAAGGTGCTACAGATAATTAATCATTAATTATTGTTAATTCTAGAATTAACAATTAATTTATTTTAATCGAGGAAAAATCGATTAAATCGAACCTTTTGAATATACTTTCGGAAGAACAAGTACACAAAATCAACTGCTATTCAGTCTGGGACTTCTGAATATATTCATGTATTTGGACTCATGAAATGGAAATAACTGATTTTCACCACAGCAATTTTAATAGCATTACTGCTCAGGTCTTGTCCTCAACTCTTGGAAAGACACAGTTCTCTTGGTTGCACATATTCTGTGCAGAACAGCTTCTCAATGGACAGCTTGGACTTCACTGCAGATGACAGTTCCTTTCAGTCAACACTCACTACACCTTAAGGACAGCATGGAAAAAAAGGTACTATGGAAAGTGAAAAACTGGAAATAAGATGAGATGCGTAAGTGCATGATAAGAATATGGACCTGATGATTTACTGGGATGTCTCCTCCTCTATGTCAGAGCCTGTCAGGTGACAGATAGCAAAAAGGACAGTAGACATTAATCAGAGATAGACTGTAAGCTGCAAGTATGATGTAAAGGCAAACAAAAATGCAGGTTTACCACAGAAGGTGATATATTTGCTCACCTATTTGGTCTGATCTGTTTCTCCCTCTCTCCCTGCCCCCTTTCCTGAACAGCAGACCTCCCCTCCAGCATTTCAACTGCTCATTGTGTACTTCATTTGATTTCCTGCTTCTATAGTGAGTATAAAAATCTATCTAGAAGAACCTTAATCAAAATGCTAACAAGGAATACAGTTGGTACATGTATAATGGCATCAGACAACCACAGGCTAAAAAAGAAACTTGACATATTGAGGGACAAAGAAGCCATACACTGAACAATAAGGCCTAATAACTTTGGATAACAGCATGGACAGATAGAAGAGTTTTACAACTTATGTGTCATAACCATTAATACGGTCTGAAGAAAGAACACTGTTGCAGCCTGTCATAGAGCCCATTGAAGTCCTGGTTTGGCACTGCAGAGATTTTTCCCTGCTGGCACAGAGTCCCTCTATACTGAGGGATGATGAACACTCCCTGACATGCTAAGATAAAATTCCTCATTCATGCTACTACTCCTTACATTATTAATGCTTCAGTCATTGCCACAAAACATTTTATCGATAGCTTGGAAAAACGTCTACGTGCCCTACATGAACAGTAGGGCTTTTAATCAGAAATGGGAACCTCTACCCTGAAATCCTAGAAATTTTCAGTGAGTTTGGTGGATTGAAATATGGAAATGCATTTCCTGAACAGAAGATTATCATGTTGATGAATAAGCCAAGGTCCATAGCAAGTGCTATCTGCATTTCAAATTTCCCCAGAGAAACAAGAATCAAGTCCTCCATATTTGAAGGGCCATTCTTCTACTCCTCCCAAGTCAGATTTCTCCTCTTACAAAATTATCAAATGAAATAAAGCAAGGGTATTTACTGAATTCATAGAATCATTAAAGCAAAGGTCTGCCTGTAGGTACTACTTTTTAAGGTTGTTTTCACCTAAAAAGTTTAGTTTCTCCTCAATAATTCCCATGGTCTTTGATATAACAAAGAAACAGGACAAATCCTTTTAAGACTCATGCTTCTCTCTTGGTTTGCTCTTTACTGCTTTACTACATATGGTTCAAGTAATGAACACGATAAACAAATCAGTCCTCCAAAAGGAACAGGTTTTATTGCCCTTAATATCCGTGGTTGGAAGTCAAACTGATTACCACTAAACTTGCACCAGCACTGAATGTATCACACACAGTCTGTAAGGACCTCTGTGCTACAGGCTGGCCCTAAATTCCCAAGCTTTTTCTCTCATTGCTCTTTTGCACTGAATTGCCAGAAATGCCTAACAGTGTTCTTTTCCCAATAGTTTTGCCTAATATTTTTTTCTTAAGCTTGTTTTTATCCCAGGAGAGCTTGATAGCAAGCCTAAGCAGGAAATTAGCAACGCTTTTCCTCCACAAAGAGTCTGAGCAGCAGGGTTTTCTTCAACTTTCAACTGGAGTGTTTTGCTCATCATGAGACAGCTGTTAACAAGATGGGGACACAACGGTGACCATGAAAACTTCACAGACAAGAACCTGATTACACTGAAAGTCGATAAGAACACAACACATCACAATACATGTCCTGCACAACTTGGACCAGAGATTCCAACATCCAAGAAGGAGTCAAAACCTTTTTATGAGGCCTTACCATCAGATAAGGAAGTAGGATTATAGTATCAAGGCGTTGCAACAAAAAACGGGCAGCAGAAACAAGCTCAAGAAACTGATGGTGCTGTGCAGAAACCTCTTGTGCTGAAAATTTGCAAACATCACAGAACTGCTTTAATCTTTTAAATCTCAGCAATAATACAGAATCTTGAACACAGAAGCAGCAGATGGAATGAAGGATTTCAACATCTGAAAAGTCAAATATGTAGTAAGGTCAGGAAGTGGAGCCATAAATATAACCATCAAGTTAACCAACTGCAAAAGATACAAGATAGGACATCTAAAGACTACACTCTACTACTCCCATGATCTGGAGTTACTAGTCAGGGGCTAGAGTTATGTCAACTTTTCTTTTAAAAGCTGTAAGTAAGAACAACCTGAAGAAGAGTGAAGATATTAATCCCAGATTTGGAAAGTTGTACCTCAACTGCAGCCAATGCAGAAAGAATAAATATCACCAGATACCCCCAATATAGGATTATGAGGATCAATAGGCTCAGCATTGGTACAGCAAGACTTAACCTGCACAGAAAACCTTGTGGAAAGTAGAGGCAAGCAGAGGTCAGAGTACTGTGTAATTAAACAGAAAGATACAATCTTCATATGAATCTTGTGTTTGTCTTGATTTCAAAAAAGGTAATATCTGTCCCCTTCCTTTCGTAATTTCCTCAGTTGCTAACTCATACCTTATCCCACGGAAGGAGGAGCACTGCTGTGTCCAAACCACCATAAGCTGGCAAAGCTTTTGTAATCAGAGCTTGCCATGTTCCAGAGGAGCCAAGGACCATTCGCTCTCTACGATCCAGTTATACCAGATGGACCTTCTTTACCAAAACCTGAGGAAAGCTTCAGATTTGCTATGAGGACTTGAGTCCTCAGCAAGCATTTATCCTTTTTGTCCATTTCAGAAGCTGAATATTTTGGTAATACACTTTCACCAAAGCAGAACGCTCTATTTGATAGTCAGAGGGGAGGCTGCAGCTTTGCTGTAATAGACAAATTCTGAACCTGAATTCTGTATTTAGCTCTCAGGTGAATACACGTACATCTATCTCACACTCAGTTACCATTAGTGCATTCTACATGTAAATTAATAGTTTTATTGTTCCCTCATATAGCAAAAAAGCAGTCTGTTTGCCTGTTATGCCTTTGCACTGAAGCAGTCAGTCAAATCAATCCAATCTCAAACCAAGAGAGTGCACAAGCACTACAGTAGGAGAATACAGAAATACAGTGTACTGGTGTTTTCCTCAAATTTACTGGTTTCACATTTGGAAAGGCCAGTCTCTTTTCCTCATCATTCCTCTCAAATGATAATGGGTGACCCATTAAAAAAATAAGTATTTGGAACTTTATAACATAAAAACTACAAAATGCATATGTTACACCCACAGTTCTGGAAAAGGTTTAAATGTTCTTTGAATACATTTAGTATCTTTTCTCCCACTACTTTTAGTCATCAAGAGATTTTAAAGAACCTGGGATTTCATTCATTTATCAAAGCTAATCGCAGGTAAGCTGTTTTTCAACCAAACAGAAGCTTACATATCTTTTAATAAATACATATTAAAGGCTTTTCATCTCAAATCAACTGCAAATATTTTCAAACAAGGTTTTGCAAGATTGATGCTGACAATATAGTAGATACTTTGCAATAGCAAGCACATTTAATGTTTCACCTTGTCATTTTTCATCATACTTTTTGAGATAAATCAAGTAGGATAGAATAAACAGGACCAAATGAGACATTTCACAAAATAAAGTACTTCAGGAAGTTAAATGACTAATTTTAAAAATCATTCTCTACAGATTCTTCTGGACAATAATCCTGTACAAGTGTGTAGTCCTTTTAACCAGACATCACTTTAGCAACACACAAAGTCAGCCAGAAGCTGCATCCTCAATGAAACATCAGATTCCTCAGTCATCTTAAACAGTTTTTATCCTCAATGACAACCCTGTCTGGCAAAGCCAATGCAATTGTTCTATTGTTGTAGTGTGCCTTATCTGATTAAATACTGGTATCTACACAGAGATACCCCAGTTAGTCATCTAAAGCACCTTTAGAAATGACAGAGTAGAAACACGTGATTTCCAGGGTGCAGTTCACCTTATCCTGACACATATGGCTAAAACAAATCAAGAGGCATTTGGGATCAAATCTTAATGGAGATTATTAGTTGTAAAGAGCCTAAGCCTAAGATCTGCCTTAAGAGGAGGGATGGCCACACAGCAGATGAGATGAACTCTGCTTTTCCTGTTTAAGGAAGTTAAGAAAGAAGGGGCCTATGTCATTATTTACTGAACACTTCATACAGACAGGAACTCAAATTTACATGAATGGTACAAGTCTAGGAAAGACAACACATAACCTACATTTCCAGGTGAGCAGTTGAGTCTTTATAGTGCCTTTTGCTGTGTCAGTTAAGATCACAAAGCCCAACATTGCTCCACCCACATTATTTTTCTTCACCCACCTAGTTGTTACTTGGGTTGTCTTAAACCTAAAGTAAATTAACAACAGCATGTTATATAAAACCAGTGATATTGTAATAACACCACATGTTCTTTACATTGAAGTTCACCACAAGAATCCATTCATATGCTGAGTCTGATTACTTTCACAAGTACAACAAACAAACAAAACACAAGCTGTACCTTTCTATCTAAACAATTAGCAACATTCAGACACCCATTACTGCCCACTGAGCAGGAAGGGAGTCACTGGAGAGCTGGAGTCTAGGAAGGCATCGGAGAGCAGGACAGGACTTCCAGCACGGACTCACGATGGCCATGACCGCTGTGCCAAGCAGAGACCACCAGACAGGGACAGAAAAGTCTCAGTGCCTCCCTGGGTAGAGTCCACAGAGCAGAAAACCAAACCCCATCTCCCAGAATAAATTCCACACCTCTTTTCTGACAGGCAGAAGGGATAACATTCATGGTCAAAAGTCTGACTCCAAATACGACACGTTCTTCCTTTGTACCAAAGGTTTGAATTTTATTCAAATTTCCTTCTAGAACATGCCATTCTAAATATCAGTACACTAAAATCTGCTACGTGATCTGCAGCATTACGTAAGTTATACATATTTTTAAAAATAACGACAAGATAACTAATAATTGAAGACTAGGATATTTAAAATGCATAGAAATGTTGAGTGTGTTTGATATCCACGTGTTCCTACTTAAATTAACATCTGGTACACAGAAAGATGGAAATATGAAATTGTCTTGCATAGAATATGTTTTTAAAATTTTATCAGACAGAAGACATTTCAGTACACATGGCTTCTCCAATTTCTCTTTGTATTATATCCAGCTTAGAAACGTCAAAATCACATCATGCAACCTCTCACTAGCTCTGCCTTATGTTTATTCATACAAAACTGCCAGTAGAAGTATTCCTTCAATGACTGTTACTGAAGGCAGATCACAAATTCATGAAATGAAAAAGGTAGTTTGTGCACTGACTGTTAGACTCCCAACTGAAACCACAATACAACTATTTAAATGCCCATTACTATTGCCATATGAACTATAAAAATTATTCAAGAGTATTGTGCCTGAATACCATAAAGTCTTAGAATATCAAACAGAAAGTTCAGAATCAGCAAGCCCGATTCACAGAAAGGCTCATGCCACACGAGTAAGTTTGCCAGCCATCTGACAGGCGTTTTCTCTGCTCAAAACCTCCTCTCATTCATAAAACCCCTAAGAAACTACTTTGCAACAAATTATTTTCTCAGTCTATCCTTGTGCCTTGTCAGTTTGAAGATGTATAAAGGCCATCACCCCATAAATTAGATTTCTCCTTCACAAAGGCATGAGTTCTTTGCAGCGCATCAAAGCAACACAACTGATCTACCCAGGTCTGAGGCCTGGCTGCTTTTAAAATTCACAGAGTAAATGTTAACCATAAAGTCATTATTCTGCCACATACACAAAGAATCCTCTTGAAGAGATTACCAGCAAGGCAAAGCAATGTTTCACTCTACTGGACTGTTTAAAACTGTTTACTTTACGATCATAATAATATCTACTATTTCTCTAGTTCTTGATCTTTTGGTCATATGAAAAAGTGGCAACAAAATCAGGATTTACACTGTCACACAGAAAAGTATGGAAAACTCGTGCATGTGTTAAAACGACATTACAGTCCACACACTAATCTGCATTTCCTCCTCAAGGTCTTCCATTGCAGACAGCTACTTTTTAGTTACAAATCTGCCACCAGCAAAAAGTAAAGCACCTTAAATCATTACCTAAACTCACAGGAATACCTAAACCCCAAACAAACAGCACAGTATCTGCTCAAAAAGATCACAAACGCATTTACACCGTTTAAACTTCTATACATGTTCTTAAACTGAAATCTGCATGTACAAGTGAGAGGCAAAAAAACCCCACACCACAACTAAATTACTCAGAATTTATTCTTCTGTTTCCTGCACACGTAAACATGACACTTCTATATTTGCATCTCCTTGAGATACTAAACTAATTGATTCAGGCAGCAAGACCTGCATCAAGACTGAGGCAATGGGTTCCTGGCTCTAAGAACAGTAACTTCAGTAGAAACATTCCTGTAGTCAATGAAAATTAGGTATTTTCTTTTCCTTTTTCTCCCCAAATGGGTTATCAGGACAGAGTTTGCTTTGGGAAATTTTTAGAATTATTTCTAAATAATTTAAGTCACATTGTTCACTGCACGAAGTAAGAAGAGGAAAAATGCTGACTAAATAATGTAGCTCTGAGTACAAGGTTGTCAAGAAGCTAAGCCTGAAAAAAGATCACAGGACACTGCTGACATAGCTGAAATCAGCACATTTGCTATTCAGAGGCCAACAGTTTCACAAATGTGCACAGGAAAAAAGTAAAGCCACCCAAAGCCCACCTAACCCAAGACACAGATTTCTATTTTATAGTTGCCACCTCCCTAGTGAATATTCTATTTACCAACCTCTTTCCAGAGATTTTAACAGATATTCCTCCCCTGCCCCCCCCCAAAATACAAAACTATCTGTAACTTCAGTTCTTAATGCAATTACACGAGATGTGCTTAGCTAACATAAATGAGACACTCCAGGCTAAAGAACTAAACCTCTTCAAATCTATATTTAAAACCTGAATGACTGTAAGGACTCGTGTAATTACAGTTCCACTGCTCACACATAAATACGCTGCCCTTCTAATTCTGCAAGTACTCATTAAAGATCAGTTGCACAGGCTTAATTAACATTAGTTCTTCAGCAACTGCCCTGCTGCTGTGCTAGAGCAACACTATGATAACTTGCAGATTTTGTTATTACTTCCACTGTAAGTTCCCTTCTCAGTGTGGGGTTTTTTTTAAAGATTCCAAGACAAAAATGAAAAAAAAAAAAAGGAAATTAACATCTTGAGTTCCTATTAGCAATTTGAGATATAGCAAAGATTTTTCAGTTTGCTGTTACTTAATGTAAATCATAATCAAACAACAAAGAAACGGAATCACCATCAAACCCCCTATACTTTGTAATTCATAATTGTAACAGTCAACTTTTATTATTATAATTAAAAACACTTAGGTTCACTAACCAAATGAAGATGACCTGATTTCAGGACACCTCTAATCTCCATTAGGAAGGACTGCAACAACTTACTGTTAAAGCCTTTTCAGATTTAAAGGGTTTCAGCGTGAGAGATTTTTAAGACGTATTTGAGAGGGATCTTGGACAAACCTTTTTTATTCTTGAATGATTTCCCTAGCAGAAAATGCTCTGACGTTGCACACTATGTTCAAATACACCCCCCTTTCTTTAGGTCAATCATTTTCTTAATGTACATTTGAAAGGCATAGTTACAGATTTAAAAAGAAATAAATCCTTAGAAATCTAGAATCAATCAGTTTAACTAACTCCATCAGAAGGGAGTCCAGTCCCAGCAGTAGGGACAGGGATGTTGTACACGTGTAACTTCCCAGCACCCTGCCAAGATTGTCCTCCATGTCACTCACTTCAGCTACAAAAAGTGCAGTTCTATGGTCACAAACTGGAAACTATAAACATTAACACCACCACACAAACATGAAAAATGCTAAATGCAAACTTAAACGTTTGGCAGCTTTCTCTTCTGACTTACTGTATCTTTTTTCCTATTCTTCTGCAATACTTTCCACCCTGCCCTGCCAAATAAGTTACAAATTTGCTTCTCAGTCCCAAACACCAAGGACAGAAAGCACAGACTAAACATTTCTTTGAAAATTTATTCTAAAACAGCTAGGTAAGTCTGAGCAAAACAAGCAGATTTTGTATGCAGAGTTCTTGGTCACATAATTCTTCACATTTGAAATGTGGCTGAGTTTGCCCACAGCAGCCCCAGTGATTTCAACTCAGCCACAACCCCACAGATGAGCTGTGCTATAAACCCAGACCAAACCCGAGGGGTTTGTTGCCACTCCCAGCAGGTTGGGAAGCAGCTGCCCTGCAGCACCTTCCCACTGGAACCCAACACTGAAGGGACAACTTTACTGATGTTCTTATTTCTACATTTCTTCAGAAAGTAATAATCAGACCAAAGTATACGTGTTAGACACTTAGGATAATTTTCTGAGTGCAGAATACAACCTATTCCAAAGAAGTTAAATAAGTCACTTGCTTATATTACTCATATTTTAAGTGACAAAACGTTTCTTGTTACCTGGGAAACAGCTGTGTAGTGACTTACCTCTGATTACACAGCACCAAAGAGGAGAGAAAAAACCCACATCATACACCCAGAAAGCCATAAAATGGCACAAGTGGCCCGTTCAGCCTCATCCCCTGCATAAGCACAAGGTGCCCCTCAGCTGGCCCCATTCAGACAGACCAGAAGCAAAGCCACAGAAGAAGAAAACCAGCACATACCAGGGAACTCCAGTGACGAGCCAGTCTTACACCATAGACTGCCCACCCAAAGCAACACTCTAGCTCAGATTAAATGGAAGACTTCTCAGATGAGTCCCTTTGAAGGGAATACACTATAACCACCAGTTCTACTCAGATACTATCCACGGATACTTTTACTTAGAATGGTAATTGGCAACAGTTTCATTTATATTCTTTCATCTACCTCATTCACCCATCATCTGTTCTGCAGCTGGGGTCTCAGGAAGCAAACAGGAATTTAAATACAAAAAAAAATTTAAACTTCAGCAACAATGACAGATAAGGGCAAAGAAATTATCTCAAAAACGTTCATCTTTTTCCTGATACATTTTTAAAAACTGGATCAGACCAAAGGTTTTTGTAGAGAGTTCTACCATTGCACACATTGCAAGCTTTTTCTATTATTTGTTGTTTATCAAGACTGTTAACTGCTACTTACAATAGCTGTTATTTCCACATCACTTAAAATTGCTTCTCCTTTCTAATAATTTAGCTGCAGACTGATTCATGTGGTTAACAGTGCCTACCTCACTCATTGAGAGAAAATGTTCTTTAGTTACAAGGAAAAACGAAACAGCAATGTAAAAGCCTGTTCCATTAAACTCTGAAACTCAAACTCTCATTGTTTAAAGGAGAAAGAATTGTTTCACAAGACTATTTGCATATCAAAAACTACTCTAGGAATTCCTGATTATATACACAGAACATGCCAGCACAGATCAGTTCTTACTACTCAAGGACTGCCCCTCCCCAGGCAACTTCTTCATTTGATGGGAAGTCACCACACACTGTTGCAGAACTGCAAATGCATTTCCTTGCTAGATCTTTGGCCTGTTCATATTTTAAGAGAGGCCATTATTAACTAATCACGTATCAACAGGCACAACCCCCTCTCCCTTCAGATGCGTTTCAGGCAAGGAAACAGACCTTTGTTTCTATGATTCAGGGCCCAACTAAATCTCAAAGCCAAAAGAGATGAACATGAACTCCACAAGAAACAGGTAAGCAAGAAAGCCATGTGTCTGAAGCTGTCTGTAGTAGCATGTTTGAAAATATTTAAACAGTTCCCCATGAAAACAGAGATTTGGTGACTCAGGAACTCTGATTCACCCATGTCCTCCCAGATCTGTCCACGACCATAAGAAAGTAACCTCTGTGACATTTCTCTACACCATATGCCTCCCAACAGGTTTATTTAACTGCTCCAACAGGTACAGTGATGGGAAGGAGGGAGGCTACACCCTCCTGCTCAGCAAAGTCAGGAGAAAGCTGCAGCTCTGCTTTGCTACAGGGAACATAGCACAGGAAGGTGCTTTATGTCCATGCTACTCCCTGCAAGAGTGAAGGACTTTGTCACGACCTTGCTCTACATCAGTGTCTCCAACATCCCTCAACAAAACCAGAGCAGTAACCTTCATTCAGAAGGCTTCTGGTGTTTTGGTTGGGCAATTCACAGGAACACTAAAAATGATCGAAATTATAATAGCAAATATTAATGACTAATAATGAGAGATATAAACGTTTTTTCAGAAATACTATAGGACTTTTTCTTCATGATTTTAACCACTTCCTATCAGTTAAAGGCTGGAAGGATGTTTTGCTGGCAACAAGTGATGGCACCACAAGGTTTTCTGCAATTTCTTCAAGGGTAGTAGTATCAGAGACTGAGGGAAAGACCATGAAGTACTAAAGGATCCTGAAGACAAAGTTTCTTTCCTTGAAGGAAAGGAATCAAGAGGGGCAAAAGGAGAATGATACAAAGTGAATTCAAATGAACTTGTATGTCTTAACCTGAATAAACAGCAGCACACTTCTGCTCACAAATTTTAGTCACAATTTCTTGTTTTCTCTAATGTATTTAATACTTTAGCAAGTATCAGTAACCAAAAAAATGCAATTAGTTCTGTGGTTAAATTAAGTCAATCTACAACTACATTGTCACCAAACAGGATGGACTGATTAAATACAGTCGTGACAGACAGTACACACACTAGCAAGCATGTCCAACTTAGGGCAAAGTTTTGTGGAGCAGCTGAGCTGCCTGTTGCCCTAGGGGAGGTCTCACTCCTTGCTGCCTTCCTCTAGCCTTGCTTCTGGCAGTGAAGTTTCCTCTCTCTCCCCCCTATAAGCTTTAGCAGGTTTCACACCCCTTGCAGTGCTGACTCAATGCACCAACCTGGCAGAGAACCAACCAGTCTCTTCTGCCAGAACACCCAGCTCATTGAAGGATCCAACAATACATGTCACAGTCACCAAAAAACCCATGGCAGAAACAGCCAGCAACCAGCTGGCAGCAGGGACAGGAGCAAAGGAGGGAAGAACAGGAACTCCAACTTCTGCCAAGCATAAACCATTCAACCCTTCTTCTCCAACTTCCTCCACATCCCAGAACCATGCGATTGGTAAAGCTGATACAAAAAAGGAGGCGTGAACACACAGCCAGAGAGCAGAGGAAGGGCAGGAGTATTTCCCTCAACAAGCAGAGCTCATCCAGGCTGTGTCAACCACAGAGCCACAGGCACTCCAAACATGGGCTCAGCATGGGACAGGAGGGGCACAGCAGTGACACATCATGTCATGGAGCTGTTTGTGTCTCCACCAACGAGCAGGGAGGGTGGTAGGTGTATGGAGGCACAGACCAGCCACACATCCCTTAGAGAGGCACAACTATGTTGAGTAGATACAATGGTGTAAAATATATAGAGAGATAATGGATAAAAACATAGGGGAAGATGAAGGGGAAAGCTGCCCGACATAAGCAGAAGTAACCCTACAGCAATGACAGGCAACTGGTCACTGGAGTGGGGAAAAAACAAGAGTCTGTGCCTTGGTGTGACAACAGGAAGTGAGATTATACGAGTTTGTTTTGTACTGGCACCCCAACAGTGGGCACAGCGAGTACGGACCGTGCAGCAGGAGACACGGGGGACTGAAGCACGAACACAGCCCTGGAGAAGCGGAGATGGACCACCAAGAGAGTCCACGCTCCCGAGCCCGAGCTGGCATTGCTGTGGATGATGAGCACCAGCTGCCTGGCACTCCTCACCCATCTCTTCAGAGGGGGTGACCCCAGCAGCGATCACCGCGCACTCTGCCACCTCCACGCGAGCCCCGGACCCGCACACTGCCCACCCAGTCTCACGTACCACACACGCTGCCCCTTTCCCTCGCACTTCCCGCGTCCCCCTCCTCCTCAGAGCCCCCCACAACCCGGCAGGACCCACCACAGCCCCGCCCGCCGCTCTCCCCGGAGCCGGCTGCCCATACCTGTCCCCCCCAGGCCCCCACGGCCCCCGCCCCGGCAGCCCCTGCCCGCCCCGCGCACACCCGGCCCCGCTTCCTGTCCCCCGGCACGACCCCGGCGCGGCCCCTTCCCGGCGGTACCTGAAACGCGGCGAGTCCTTCAGGCACTCCTCGAAGTCCACGGTCACCTTCATGCTGCCGGGGCGCCGCTGCCTCCGCTGCTGCGGCTGCTGGCGGTGGTGTCGCGGAGAGCCCGGGGCGAGGCGAGGCCGGGCCGGGGCCGGCGGGCGGTGCTGGGGGCGGGGGCAGTGCCGAGGCGGGGGCGGGTAGAGACCTCCGAGCACCGCCCCCGCCCCGCCGCGACTGACGGCCCGGGCAGCCAGCGGGGACCGCCCGCCGGGGCGGGGGCGCACGGGCCAATCGCAAGGCGGGAGAGGCGGGCACAACGGGAAGAGTGCCCAATCAGCGCGGCCACACAGAGGAGGCAGCCAACCGCCGGCCCCGCAGGGATTGAGTGAGAAGAGTGACAGCCGGTCCTGCCAATGGGAGCGCGGCCGCCGGCCTCTCGCGCCAATGGGAGGGTGCATGGCCGCGGCCGCCCGGAACAGAGGCTTCGGGCCCGGTCGGCGCTGCCGGGGCGGGACGGGCCGTGCTCGGTCTGTGCCTGCGGGATATGTTACATTAAAGCTCCTTATTAAACAGGGGAACCCCTCCCCTGGGGAGCGACAGCTGTGCTGGAAGGCCCGGCCCGGCGCCCGTCTGAGCAGGTGATGCCGGGGGGCGAGCAGGGCCCGCGGTGCCGCGGCCGGCGGGGCGGGCACTGCGGCGGGAGCGCGCACGGGCCGGCACACACGGACTAACACGGGGGTTCAGACAAGGGCACACACAGGGGCACACAGGGCCAGTCCCTGCTGAGGGTGTCACCGTGCAGAAGCCCCGGCTCTCCGTGCTCTCCGGCGTGATGCACTTCTACACCGTGGTAATCACTGCGGAGTTGTGTTACCAGGAGGAGACTCGAAAGTGTCTTTAAAGGAGAAACGCAGACCGCAGGTGTTCCTGTCAAAGACTATCAAGTGTTTGTGTGTTCGTGTTTGCCCGATAATACTCTTTGAAGGGCCGTATCACAGAGTGAAAAAGGACCATGTCGGTCCTCTGGCAGTTTGCAGTGAAGGACTGCAAAAACATTGTAGATTTCTGATCCCTTAAGAGAATGCAGAAAAGATCTTTAGCCAGTTTGGCACTGCTTACTGTTCCCAGATGTAAAACTAACAAGCAAAGGAGCTCCAGCCATGCTGCTCATCCCCAAAGGAGGGACAGACAAGTACGACTTACTGTTCAGGTTAGACCTGGCACAGATGAAGCAGTCACACGTCCCAGGCTCCATCCTGCAGGCACAGGGGCGCCGTGCTGGGAAGCTGATGTGCTTCACACTTGGCTCCTCCAGGAGTTTGAGGAGCTGCCATAGCTGCTTCCAGCGAGCCCACTTATCCCCTGCAGCCCTCACACCTTCCATTGCCCCAGCACCTGCACCACGTTTCACCTCTTTTTCCTGTTCTCCCCATTCTCTCACCTCTGACATCCTTTTGGTGTCACAAGGAGAAACAGTCAGCATGGAAGGATGGAGGGGAACATAAGACTTCTTTTGTTTCCAAGAGGGTGAATGCCTCCAATACCCTTACTGTTGCTCCCTCAGTTCAGGTGTCCTTTCACAGAAGCAAAGGGACACTTTGTGGTTCATTCAGTTGTGGTTTAGGGTGTCAAGGTTTTTTCCTAAGACTGGTGAAATGTCAGAACCAAACTCCAAGTTACACAGATGTAACAACCGTATGTTTTTGTGAGCTATCTCTCACCAAAAGTAGCCAAACTACCACTAGTTTGGTTAAGGAGTCAAGTCACACCCACTGAGAAGAAGCATCATGTTAAGGGATATTTGTATCACTTAGGCTGCATTGATGTGAAATCCACTTTTCAGCTGAAGTACGCAATTGAAAAAAGCCCAGCTCTTTTTCTGAGAATAGTTTTACTTCCTAAGGAGTAGTTGGTGTTAGTAATTTTCCATTACTCAGTGCTGGTGAGTGATTACTCAACACTGACCATGAAGAGACAGAGCAGTCGTGCCTAAATCTTACAACACGCAAAGAAAAACACCCTGAAAAATGCAACCTTTTATGTGGTGCTGCTGTCTTAAATTCGTGATTCGGGTTATCAGATCTACCCTGAGGTCCAGGTAAGCCAACAAATCTGAAAGTGTGTACAAACTTGATTTATATAAAAGTTACACTAAAGAGCACATCCTCACTTGCAGTCACAGGGAAATTGCAATATTGGTGTAAGAATTTATCTGTGAACACACCTGCAAACTCTGCAGTAGCTGCTGGTTTCTTCTGAAGAGCTCCAAGAAGTACAACCAATAGATTAGTATTAGTGCCATAAGGCAGTAATGAAAACAATGGTTTTATTTACGTTGTGACACTTAACACTGGTTTCCAATAGAATAATTACATTTGCGAGGTGGCATCATAATCAACACCACAAAAAAAGCATATTACAGAAACAAAGAGTTCTGGTAAGATTTACAGCTTTAACATGAGAGAGTGGAAAAAATATCTGCAGTTTCCACGAACTGTGTACAACTTGGTGTGAAAGAAACTTTAAGAACAGAAAAAAAAACCTTTATAGACAGAGTTAAGGCTCTTATTTGCAAGTTATCTTCCTATTGGAAGCATATTGAAAATGCTCTCTCTAAACAAGATGCAGCTTGAGGACTCAAACCTGTGCAAGAAGCTTCACAATTATGATGCTGTGGAGCTCACTGTCCACATTAGTAAGGGCTGTATATCTTTTGTTTCCTCTTTGTACCACTCTGTACTGTACAAATGAGCCTTTACCATACGCACCTAAAGATTAAGATGTGCATGCAAGCTAAATCCCCATCAATGTAAAAAGAGAAAAGGCATTTCTTCTCTTGTCCCTTCAGCAGGGAACTATAACTGATATTTCCCAAGTAGAGGGAAATCAGACATCCCTTTGGAAAAAAAGCTATATAGAGTATCTGTAACTACTTGCCTGGTTTAGCTTTTAAAATGCATGAAGGTGTAAGCCTGGAGAAAACCAAGTAAACCTGCCTTTCAGTTAAAAGCAGTGTCAGGGACATCACGTTTGCACTCCTGGTGAGGAAGATGAAACAGCACAACAGAATTTTTGCCAGCACCGAGGAGAATGAAGAGAACAAAGCCTTTAAAAAACCCCAAACTAAAACAAGTTTCAAAATGGCATCAAACTAGAACTTAGGGGTTTGGTGGCATGGAAAAAGGGAAATCACTCAGCTCAAAATCATCTGACTGATGAAAGGGCCTACTATACATTCTGAGGTTAATTTAAAACCATCTTCATGCATTTATGTACTGTACCTCCCTCAAAGCTACATTTCATTCGGGACTTCGGAAGCCATTACAGGAAGGGTCTTTATTGGAAATTAGCAGAGTTTGTTTGTTAAACAAAATGCTTTCTAGACCTTGTAGGGTACAGAGAAGCCCCACTGAGCACCAAAATGGTCTTGGACACAGAAGGCGGGGGGTGGGTAAGGAGGACAGGACATTAGCTTGGATAAGAGCTGGTGCTGCTGGATTTTACCTTAACTGCAGGTACAAAGTACCCACGTGTACTTATCACCAAGTACAGGTGATGTGTTGTACAGCCTCGCAGAACAGATCTGTGTTGCCCACACACATTGGTCACCCCCTGACCCACCCACACCTCTCTGACAGTGACATGACTTTGCCGAGCAGGACCTCAGTGCCTGGCACGGGGTCTGAAACACAGCTCAGTGCAGACAACACTGAACACTGCAAACTGCTATGGAAAGGGAGCAAACTTAAGAGTTTTGAAATCCTATTCTTGCGAGCCACATTTAAAGCTCAAATAAATCACTTGAGGAGTCAGAAGTATCTAAATGCTTGCTCTTAACCCCTGTTTTTTCTATAGAAGTGACTGTGTTTGATGCAAGAAGAAATAGCATTATCCATCTTGAAAAATTAGCATCACCACGCTGGCCTGAATCAAGAGTTCAAGTCTTTCTTGTGAAAAGATGCTATTAATCCTGATTGAGGACCTTAGAAGATTAAATAACCCACAGCTGACTAACTACCCTGTTACCTACTAAAGAGAGGAGATAGTTGGGAAAGGCACACTACAACACCCAGTTAGCACAACTCACAGGTATCTTTGGCAATGCATCCATTCTAATGAATTATTCCTGTATAAATCTTCCAAAGGACAGCATCCTATCACCTTATTCACTCTCAGTCTCTCTGGGACTTCAGGAAAGCTCACACCTGAGAATGCATATAACTGTAAAATAACTTTCATTCCTTTATTCAAACTTCACATATACAGTGGAGAAAAAGACATTTTAAAATAGATCCATATAATTATATGGATTTTTGCAACATATCAAATTCAGATCAAAATTAAGATATACACTGTATTCCATAACCAAGCTAAAGCTTAAGTGTATTATTTTGTTTGTGTAATAAACCCCAGGAACTACTCTGAATACCCGAACATTCACCAGTCAAATTTCACCCAGTGGGAAGTTGCTTACAGCAATTTGGAGGTGCAGAATCCCTCTTTATGGGGGCTATATAACCACACTGTAAACAAAGTATTTGAATTAGGCAGTTTCCCTTCTAGTCTTCCAAAGAGCCTTCATTTATAAAAGCAGTTGCTCTAAGTTGCAATGGACATAGGAAGATACAGACCAGTGGTTTTCAGTATGGGGATTGCCAACCCCAAATGAGTAGATCAACAGCAGTTATCTTTAATAAAGAACAGCCAGAGCCTAAGCTCAGCACATCTTCACAGTCCTGATGTGGATTTCCTTGTGGCTGGGTGTTTTTCCTCAGGTGCTAGTAGCACAAGCACTGTTCATGCAACTGGAAAGAACCAAACGTCTGAAATGAGCCAGAAGAGTGACAGTGGATGTGGTTTTAAGAGAAAAGCAGGAGGAAACTTCCATGTTGTCACAATAAGCCAAAGAGAGCTCCACAAAACAGCCAGTCCCGATGGAAGAGATAATGACAGTGAAATGCAAAGATCAAGTCAGCCATTTCCAGTGTCAAAACATTCTCTCCACCAGATGTTAGTACTGCTTTAGTCAGAAACTAACAACCGATTCCAAACACCGCTCTTAAGAAATAACACAGCTCTTGTTCTAAAGACTGGGAAAGTGCAGGTAGTAACATACTGAAATCTAGATTAACAGGTCAACACTTTACAAAAAGGTTGTAGGACTTAAATAATCCCTTTTTAAATTGCTTAACACATCTGATAAGTAGCTCACATGTCAATCTGATATTATGCTGTACCGTTTGGCTCTTGAATCCCAAACCTTTCGATAAGAGACACCACATCTAGAACACTCTCAAATAAATAGTGAAAAACCGAAAGATAGTGAGTGTTTCAAAGCAAGAGTAACAGTACATCACGCAAGATAATCAGCATTATACATACAGGGAATGCCATTCTGGTTGAACAGATTATGAAGCAGTATTCTTCATGAAATACTAGGCACAAGAATAAATCAATCAGACAGTGTTTTCTGCCTAATGGACAAGTCTAAAATTAACATTCTTGGCAATACAACATTGTAACTGATATGCTTCTCAACATTTAAGAGCCTTAATTGCAAAAAACATGAAGCGATGTTTATATTTGTGTCTTTGACAAGCAGTTACAGTTCTGGACAGATTTCTTCTATGCTGTGTGCTCTACTTTCCAGCTGGTCACGAGTAACATGTGCTGTGTAAGAAAGATTACAAAAAAACAGATAATTCTTCACACTCATTGAATATTTTCAAAACACACATAAATACCTCCTGAAATCATCTTTGCTTCTCCAAAGGTTATGTTTGCCATCTTAGCAATGTATTAGCTTTTAGTCTAAGAGTGCAGAAACTTAAAGTAGTTATTTTACCCTCACGCTCTGAAAAGGTGGCCAACACCACTGCTCAGCACACTGAGCACCACCCCTGGAACTGGGAGGATTTAACCCAGGAGTTAAGACCTGTCACAGGAAGTTCTTGAACATCAGCAAACACAGTACTTTCCATGTCAAATTTCAATTCAGTGAGACACTTGAAATAAAACCCCCCAACTTTATACATGAGGGAGCACAGTCTGTTGTGTTTTCAGGAAGTTGTTAACTCATGGTTTTGAGCCAAAGCACAGCAATAAATTGGAGAAAACTCCTTATTAGTGCTTTTTATACAAAAAAGCCCACTCTCTCTCTATATATGTATGTGCCTAAAAATTAGTGGCAGAAGAGAAAGATCAAAGAATACCACATCAAAATGATAATAATCTTTTTAAAAGACCAGTTAAGCTTGGGCATGAGTTAGGTTTGGTAATGTGCAGTTTAACAAGCAAACAGCATAATTATAACCAGCAGAACCAATTGCTGTGAGCTCCCAGCCTTCTCACTTAAATCATCTTTAGGGTGATGCTTGCCCTGGTTAAGAAAACACAGATATTCTGTATCTACCAAAGGCCAAAGGGCACACCCAGTCAGTGACAGCTCAGCTGATGGGCACTCTCTGAGCAGGGTTAGCACAGCTAAATGAACCAGAGAGAGAGAACAGTAGTCTTACTGCTTGTCAATTAAACTGCTACAGACAACACCCTCTACCTGATACTTTTCTGCAGCAGAAGTAAAGACAGGTCTGCAGGGCAATCATCATGCTTAAATTTACCTACATCAGGAATATTCCCTTCAGTGATTTCAAAGAGAATTTCTAAAGGAAAAGTTTTTATGGAGAGGAACAAAGGTCACTTCTGCTGGCAAAGTCTATTTATGTTGTTCATGGGGTCATAAACAGGGAGTAGCCAGAGAAGCTGAAATGTTGAAACAAGCAAACACAGAATCATAGTATGGTTTGGGTTGGAAGGAACATTAAAGGTTCATCTAGTTCCAATCCCCGTGCCACGCGCAGTCTATTGCGACTTCAGCTTCCTTTTCCACAAAAAATCTTGGCTGCTAGAATCCATATGAATAGGATAAGGTACAGCTACTTGAGGCAAGCAAGGAATGACCCATCCATTAAGAACACTCAGCAGCCACAATGGAGATGGGCAAAAATACACGAAGAGTTCTCACCATCACTGACTGAACTGGCCATCTTCATTTCGATCAGCAAGAAATCTCAGTCTGTAACCAAGAAGCGCAACTTGGATTAGTGAACCTGGGAGTGTCTGACAGGAGCCTTCTTATAAACCTGCCCTAAGACTTTAGCCCCTTCTTCAAAAGGGCAGTGTAGAGATTAGAAGAGTTAGTTTTACTCAAATACAAAACAGACAGGATTAGAGGGTAAAAAAGAACATCAGATCAGGGAAGCACAGAACCTTTTAGGGATCTTCATAGGAAAAAAAAATTCCAAGTGAGAAGAAGGTCTCAAATTGCCTAAAAGACAACCCAGGAGCCAGTGGAGCCCTAAAGTCACAACAGACCACTAGGAAATGCCTCTTATGTCACATCTTTACCTGCAATAATCATCAGTACTACAGAAATCATGTTATTGGGTTGGAATAAAAAGACACTGCATTCCAGCTCCCACTCACACAGACTGACAGGCCTAAGTGGCGAGTGGTAGCCACATCGCCTCACGATCTCCACAACTTCCCAGGAACTCAAGTCAAATGGAAGAATTTATCAAAATGTAGCTACAATACAACACCAGAAAACCCAAGACATTTCCTTTGCAATTAAAAGCAAGTGTCAGGGCTGTTAGTCAGGGAAGCCAATACAAGCCATTGCAAAAATCAGCTCCTGCATCACTCAACCCCTCCTTTCCTATACAAAAGCACTTTAAAACACAATTTGAAGTCAAAGAGCTCTTTGAAAGCTATCCAGGTGAATAATCTTTCCATACTCTTACAGTACTAACAAGGGAATCTCAGGAACATGAATATTAATAGCATTTTGATCTAATTCCACAAAGGAAACAATCAAATTGAAATACTGTTTTAAATACTCAAGTGCTTAATGTGACCAAAAGCACAGCATGACCAAAAGCAGAGATGGGCAAAAAACCCAAGTAGCAAGTGTTAAAACCATCAATTTGAGAAATGTTCCGTAGCTCTAATTGACATTTATGAATAAGAAAATTCTTCTGTGCTCTCAGAATACAGATGAGAGAGAGAGAAATAGATGTAATCTCAAAAAAGTTATTCCAGTAAAACTTTGACATTAACACAGCTATGTTGCTGAACATTTATCGCAATGTAGGAACGTTTGAGGACATTCAGTTCACCAGCTGCTACGGAAGTGAGACCAGTACTGAACCTCAGAAGAACTGATCCAAGGACAGAGACCAAAAGCTGTGAGAGTTGATACAGAGATTAGGAGATAATGAAACATCAGGGTTTAAGCAGAATGATAGAAAAGTGAAGAATTGAGAACTACATCAGGTTAATGGAAAGTATTTCTATATGCTATGGTGTGGAGGCGAACCAGTTAGTTAATGGGTTGATAAACTGGCAGACAGTTTATAAGCCATGAGCAGTCTAAAATTGATAATTACCAGTTGTGGCTCTGAAGCTGGTTATGAGGAAGGTGGAATGGACTTCAACAACAGAGATGGAAAAATGCTGCAAAGGTGTGCCTTCTTTCCAGTGGCGAATGCAGCTGGGGAGCGGAGTTGCCTCTGTTTTACAGCAGAGTGCAGAGAGATGGCAGCTTCAGGCCATGGAGAAAGGTCATACGGTTGCCTATTGGAGCCCTCCTTTCCCCTGGAGAGTGAAGTTCTAGTAATTAGCCATTATAAGGCATATGTTAAGTTACTGGATTAAGTCAGTCCAGTAATGGGTCTCAGACATGAACCAAATGACCCTTTCAAAGCAATTGTGAAGGCATTAGTCCCCCTGTAATAAATGACGGGACTAAAACGTGCAATTCACAGAACTTAAACATGCAACTTTGCATATCATCTTTTTATTGCGTGGAATTTAAATGAATTTTAGAAGAGGTCCTAGTTCACATGGTTGTGAAAAGCACATGTGAACCAAGTTAAACCCATGCAGCATCTTCCCAAGTCTGCAGACCATGCTAACATCTCATAGCTTTGCCACCCGCAGATGAATGAGGCTTACAGACTTCACAGCCCATCAGCAACAGATGTCTGTTTTCTTAATGTCAAAAACTTGTTAGAAGTGCTGTTACACACACAGGTGGGAAGTGAACTGTAATTATTCACCAGAAGACCACCACAAAAATCTAAAACTTTTATTATACAGTTTACCCTTTTCACCCAGAGAGCAGCTTAAAGATGAAAGAGAAGATGTCAGCCTCTATAGTTTTATAAGTTTCCTGTGAAGAGACAGCCCTGAAGCAGGTTCCAGAAACAGCTCCAACCTAAAAGTCCCAGACTTTCTTCCAGTAGCTGCACTAAAAGCAAAACTGAGAGTCTTATCCCATACTATAGAAATAAACATTACTGCTCAAGGACAAGTCTGTACTGAAGGCCTAACACCAGTTTTACATTAGAGTTTTCTTCCTTAGGAAGTTAAGATACATTCTCAGTGGAGAGGAAACATTCATGGTTGTTTCCCGTTGCTGGCTCTAGGATGGATTGGGAGCAGAATGGGAACTGACCCACAACAAAAAGCCAGGCTCTCCTGTGTGGCCACAGCTTTTAATGCTGGGTACAAGACAGCTTTTCCCTTAAAAAGGATGTTGGCAATTTCACTGCCCAAAGTCAGTTATGTTGGGGAAACAGTAGGAAGCAGAGATGTTTGCTTTTCTGTTTTGTCACAACAAACAAAAGCTTACGTGCTATTTATCAACACTGGTGGTTTGTGTTACATGCTACAAATCTACCTCTCAAGACAGTGTGCAGCACTGCTCACTGTTTCCCAACAGTTCAAAGAGACACCAGTACTTACACGTGCTTTTTAATTAATCAGTAGCTCACCATGTACAGCAGCTTCTGTACTCATTGTTTCCACATCTGCAGCATCAGACATCTCTTCATCCTCATCATCATCATCCTCTTCCTCACCATGTAGTTCCTTTGCAATGAGCTGTCTTGCCAGTTTGATGTTTCTTCCTTCATTGTAGTGCATTTTTCTCTTCATTTCAAACTGTTTCTTTTTCTCTGTGAACAAACAAATGCAAATATTTATTTCTTCCCTTAAAAAGAAAAATCAACCTATTTCTTCTTCAAAGAGGCACTCGCTGCTTCCTAGATCAAATTTGTTCCTACCTTGAAAATGCATTATTTAGTCAATCACTGAATTAAAATTATTTTCTTCAAGCAGTGGAGTGTTCTTATATTGAGTCTGACTCACAAAAAGGATAGTAATTGATGGACTGGAATGGCTGAAGCACTTTTAAAAGAACCTGTTTGCAACTAAGAGCAAGTCTGAACCAAGAGAAGCATCTGGTAGCAGCACACAAAATTCCAAAGTTTCACAAGCCTTGTTTCTAAGTAAACTTAAGGACAAACTGAGACATACTGGTGGGACAGAAGACGAACTTGTGCAGATGTGGCCTGACTCCTGGCTAGCTACCAAAGGGCAGTTATGAGAGATATATTTATCACATGTAGAAGAAAATATTTTCCACTTTCCCCATGGCCTGAAGCCTAACTCTGCTCCATATACTAAACATTAGCAGGTCTAGCAATAATGCATTATAATTAAAATAAACTTTGCTTATTGGCAGCCCAAACACTGTTGGTTTCTTTTCTTACTTCAGAATAGCAGGGTTACATGCTTAAAGCTGGGACCAGGAAATCTGAGAAGCACCAGCTAGATAATGCAAGACTGAAACCTCAGAAGTATTGTTTGACTGTTCCCTCAAAACACTCCAGTTCAAGTTAACACAAAACCACATCTCTATTAAAGGTGCTATTTGCTTTGGAATAACTGTAGATTTCCTACTGGATACACCTACTAGTTGCTTTGAAAACAATAGAAATAGCATCTGTATGTTTGCAAGCAATTAGTAGCATCTTAATTGCAGTGGTACTCATTGAATTAAGCCTACCTGAAATATGTCCATATTAAGAACTATTCCCTCACCCCCAAACCAGAACTTCACTGAGGACTCTAGATTTTTTTAGCAGGAATTCCCACAGCTGAAGCTTGTATACAAGAAGGCATCCAGCAACAGCAAATTCCTGTTTATATGTAGATCCCAAACCAAACAGTCCTGATTAGAAACGAACAGCATATTTGTTCAAAGACTATTTATCTTCATTTTCAAATCACAACATTTTTCTAACAGTATTTTTTCTTCCCAAACATTTCTAACTGAAAATCTGAAACTATTTGGTAGGAAAAAAAAAATCAAAGCAAAACAAAGGAAACAACTTATGCCTACCTCGTTCCTCAGGTGTTAATTCTTCATCCTCTTCCTCCTCCTCACTGCTTTCCTCTTGCCTTGCTATGATCTTGGGTCCTCTACCTTCAGCTGCAGCTGCCAGTCTACATAAATCATGCAATACAAAATGCTGAAACAGCAAGTTTTTCACTATTTCAAATACATGGCATTTCAGAACACTCATACAGACTGCTTTGTTCATTATTTTTGCATATTTTCATGTAGTAACAACCTGCAATTTTACTAGTGGCGCCATCAAACACTGAAAAGCAGTTAATTTGACAACAGCAAAAATGAAACTTCTGGAGAAACCAGCAACAGCTTTCCATAAAGAAAATGTACCCCAGGAAAGAGCAGATTATCATAACATTTAGTCAATTTTTTCTATGACAATACTTACTTTTTACTCAGCACGTCTGCTTTTAAGGGCTCATTTGCTTCTGAATCACTCACTGGATCCTCATCATCTTCTCCTACCATGCTTGGAGGGCAAACAAAAAGTAGCTTTTATTAGTAATTTGCTGCTTAAAGTTTGCTGAGAAAACAGTCAAAACCTTCAATTAAAAGACTGCTTTAGTACTTCAGAAGCTTTCCAAATCTACTTTAAATAATTATATGACGACATTAGATTCTAGCACTGAAAAAAATAAAATCAATACAAGTCAGACTTATTTATTCCATTCAAAGCCTAAAACCTGCTAGACATAAACCTTCTAAAATTGACTTTGCCCTTTTAGATAGTTCTCCTCAGTAGCTATAAGCTTTATTTAGCAGCTTTGTAAATCTGAATACATTGCATACATTCAGTAGGCCTGCACAGTCACAGATAATCAGCCATAATAAATATTACATCACCCACAAGGTAAATTTTGCTGTAAAACTATGACGTCACCTGGCTGCACTCAGGAGTTTAGCAAGCATACCTGTGATAAGGAGTACTTGGTTCATCTATTTTCATCAAGCCATAATCTTTGCCTGCAGGGTGGTATGTAGCTATGATGTTCATTTCATCCCACTTCTGGGACTTTTTACTGAAATTAGAAAACAAAGTTAAATTTTCTTATATTCTAAAAACAATTAGTGCTGTTTGACCACAGAAAGAATGTTGAAAACATTTTTTGATCTTTACTACATCCTAAATGCAAAGAATATTGTTGTGACACACAGACATGTTCAAAGTATGACTAATAAATACTGTTCTATAGATACTTCTATCATGACAAATTATCAGTGCAACTTAATTTCCCTAATAAGTCATAATAGCCAGATAAACTCAGTGATCTATAAATGTATTCTTGTTCATATAATCCAGAAACTACTGGTCTCGTTCAATCAGTGTCTTGTGAACTGCTGGATTTTACAGTAACTTGTAACAAAGCATTCTTCCTCTTATTACACCCCACAAGAGCTCAACAGAACCCATACCTTCCAGCTCACCTCTGCTCAGGGAGCTGCTATGATTATTAGCAAACCTGTTACATAAACGATACCAACCAGCAAATCCCCCCCCTGCAGTAAAATAAGCAACACAGAACAAGCTGGTTATTAATACTGCTCTTGTAATTCTAAATTGGAATCATAAGCCAACCGATTCACTGCTGTAATTAAGCTGAGGGAGTTTCACATTTTACACAGACAGGCACCAGTGATGTTACATTATTTAGAATTTCCTCACTCAACCAGAAAATGTACCATTTTATGTGTATTTGGAGAAACAAAAGCTCACCCACACTGACTGCTCACTGACAAAACATATAAGCCACAAGGAAAGCAACTGTCTCGTAGCCAGAGGAAGAGCCATCCCTCCACTGATCTAAAAGCCACAAAAAATGTTAAAGGAACAAAAACCACCATGTTCCACATTTTCGCTAAAAAAGGTTATTGCAAGCTTCGTATAAGGTGGTCTTTCCCTTAGCTTAAGCCAAAAATCTAACTTCAGACTAGTAAAATAATTTCATAATTTAGTATTACTTTATGAATTAACATATTCCTGTTGAAAATTATTAGTTAAGAAGCAAATGTTACAGGACTTCGTGAGTTTTGTAGGGTTTTTGTTTGGTTTGGTGTGGTTGGTTTTTTTTGGGGGGGAGGGACAGTTGGCTGGAAGACTTCCACTTAACTACTCTTGTTAAACAGACTGTTCCAATAACAAACTTGAAAAATATATTCAATCTCAATAACACAAATAGTCTTGAGCAGAATGCTCTCTGTAAAACAAAAACTGATAAGCACAAACTAAAATTTTACATTTACGGGAGCACTGCGTAATACAGTGTGGGAGGAAAAAAACTGAAGAGAAAAAAAATAGATGTGGGGGCTGATGCTGAATCCCACATGCCACAGACTTACACTCCAAAAATGAATACAAATTGAGTGATCTTAATCCCCTCAGCATACAGTAACCAATGCCAAGCTCTCATGTTTGAGGCTTCAGGTCTATTTAATCATTTTGTGCAGCCTAAGCGGACAACACGTGAGCCCGATCGCGGCTCTGGCCAGGAGTCATGAGCTTCCTGATGACAAAGCAGCAGCTCTGGTCTAGGAACGCCAGTCATTCAAACCTTTCTATTTAGGAGTCGAAAAATCACCAGTTAAACATCAGCCTGAAGTTCACCTATGACTAACTAAGATGATCACTTGGTTGCACAGTGAGGGTTTTTATGAGCCAGGGCAGCTGGCCAAGGGTACACGGCCCCTGTAAACAGACAGAGCTCAGCTGAGTAGGAAGTATGACAGATGGGAGCAACTCCCAGCACAGGCTTTGTGTTCATTTGCCCAGAGTCCATCAAGGTTTATTGCCTAGGCTCACAACTCAATACTTGACAATAATATTGGCAATCTTGGAACAATCCCTTTGTATTCGCTGCTTCGAAATCAGACAGCCTACAGCGAGCAGGGACTCACAAATAAAAGAGTGAAGAAGTTCGTAGTGGTTTAGTTTTTCACACTCATTTCTTTAAACTCAGATTCCAACATTAAAAGCCTTGGCTGTGGAACTCCTCCCAAAGCACAACTTAAAGTTCGGCTAGGGAAAAAAGAAATCATTAGTGGCAAAGAGACAAACATGTAATTTCTCCGCTGCATGTAAAAAGCCATCACAGGAGAGTGACTAAGTGCTCTAAAAACCCACATCTCCCTTGTTTGTCTCCAATTTTGCATGCTTAGGCATGTCTGCACAGTGTAACACTAATGACAGAGCTCAGGACTATGACAGGGAAATGCCTCCTGACACCCCTTCAGATATGGAAACAGGAAATCTAATCTTCCTCAGGAAAATCATATTTGCAAAATCTCAGAAGTGCTCATTTGTATTTTCTCATATCTTTAAAAATACACAATAATTTCATTTGACACCACACCCTGGACTGGCAAGAAGTCTCAGCAGCAGTGTTACTCAAGGAACACCTCACTCCTCGCTCCTACCATAGCAGGCTCATCTCTTCCACCACAGGTGCTGAACACACACACTCTCACACTGTTACTCCATAAAATATCAGATCCCATTGCTCACAGGCTCTTACAGGGGCCTGGAGGCAAAAAGTACTGCACATGAGAAATGCCAAGAACATATCTACCAATAAACCACAATCTCAGCTCTCAGGATGCAGTTCCAGGGGTGTCCTAATTTCTCAAGCTTCCATCTTGCATCATATTTTCATTAAGGAAGTTTTCCAAAGAATGTTACCATCACTGACAGCAGTGCAAGGTCAAGAATGATGCAAGCCCATGAGAGCTCTACTGAACATGGATCTTTAAAAGATGACAGCTGACACAATGAGCTCTTTCATCTGCAGTTATTTTTAAAAGATATTCAAAACTGAATTTCAGTACTGGAAATAAGCAGAGAGGCTGCTGACAGAGGTACGTGAAGAAAAAAGATACCTGAATTTATTAAATAATTTTTAATCTGCAAGGAAAATCACAGCTGTACTATTTATCATTCTTTTAAAAACAAAAACACTGATATGATGATGCTTGCCAATCAAAAATAATAACTGCACACAAGCCAGCTTTAAATACACTGTACTGATCTTTCCTGGAAATCTCCTAATGCAGCCTGCCAGGTTTAGCCAATATCCTTTAGCTTGCAAGGCATTTTCAGAAATAATCTAATTGACTTTATTGACTCACATTGGTAAACAGGAAATAGAAGCTGGACTCCTGCCCACTAACTGCTTCCCAAGAAATTACTGTGTGCAATAACCAATACACCAGATGCTCATCAGTTCATACTCCAATTCCTGCTCATTCAACATGGTACAAAAGAAACTGTAGAAAATTAAACAGAGGCTACCAATAGCTGTACTTCATGTCTGGTGTGGTACTGAACACCCTGTGCTACATAATAGTAAAACTAAAGAACGGGAAAAGAAAAAAAAAGAAAGGAAAAACCCCTGCATGTCCATTTTATTCTAATCATTATTTCTCTCCTTGCAATATGGAGTTAGGTCCCACATAAAGAAAAATGTCAAAAGCAATTTTACAAACAGAGCTCAGGTCAAACCTTGCTCACCATAATGTGATGGAGTCTCAGAGCAACATTAGGAGGCAGATGCTGAGTGCATCAGGAAAAGTGCAGGAATTCTCACTGCCAGAGGACAGGTGCTGGCCGGCTAAAGACCACTTCTTGCATATTTGGACTAACTCAGCACGTTACAATTAAACCAAGATTTTCATGTCAGTCAGATCACAAACCACACAGCCTGTGCACATTCTCAAGTGTGAGATCTTTACGTATGATTCAATACATCTTGATGACACTTCAGCCCAGGAGAGGTCCCCTCCTCAGGGACACGCTTCTGGTTATCTGAGCTGCCTTTGAGAAGGCTGAGAGTAAATCTCACATGGCAAAGCATTACTTCCCAAAGCGCGAACTACCCTCGTAGCATCTGTAAAGCTCTTTGTGAGCTGCCACACCGGCAGGGAAGTGCCACTCCTTGGCAGGAGCCACGGCCACAGTTACCTCCCGCCTCCGCCCAGGAGCATAGCCCGGCATCCCTCCGCTCCCAGCGGTGCTCCAGCCCCGGCAGGTGCTCCCACTGCCGATGGAGCCGAGCTCCCGGGCCGCCGCAGCACGGGGGCACCGGATGGACCCCCTGATACCCCCGGCACCACCCGGGCAGCGCAGAGCCCCGGCTGGAGACGCCCTCGGCTGACCCCGCTCCGCGGGACCCCGGCCAAGCGGGACGGCCGGAGGGAGGGCGAGAGGGATGGAGGGAGGCCCCGCGGGGACGCGCCGCCGCCCCCACCGCCGGGGCCTCACCCGTGCTCGTCCTCGTCGCAGGCCGGGTTGGCCCGCCGCGCCCCGAGGGCCGCTCCCGCCGACGTTGCCTTGCTGCCGCTCTTCTTCAGGATGCCTTTGATGGGCCCGCGGCCCGCGGCGGCCGGTACGGAGGGTACCGAGGGCACGGAGGGCGCCTCCATGGCCGCGCCGCCCGCCCGGTCCCGCCCGCTCGGTGCCGCCGCCGCCCCGGCCCGGCCCGCCCCGCGCCAGCGCCGCCGCCCCAGCCCCGCGCTCCCGCCCCCTGGCGGCCGGGAGGACCGACAGCGCCTCCGACCCCGCCTGCAGGGCGCCTGCGCCACCGCCGGGGGGCGCCCTGCCCGCGCGGCGCTCGCGCATGCGGGGGGAAGGAGAGCACGCGGACACCAGGACACACACACGGACACCGGGAAACACACGCGGACACGGGGACACCGGGACACACACACGGACACCGGGACACACACACGGACACCGGGACACACACACGGACACGGGGGACACGGGGACACACACACGGACACCGGGACACACACACGGACACGGGGACACACACACGGACACGGGGACACACACACGGACACGGGGGACACGGGAGGACACGCACAGGGACACGGGGGCACACAGACACGGGGACACAGGGACGTGGAGACACACACGGACACAGGGATATAAGGACAGAGGGATAACACACGGATACACACAGGGACACACAGACACAGGGACACACACACATGGGCACAGGGACACATGGACACGGGGATGGGGACACAGCAGCAGCACGCAGACACAGAATCACTGAATCACAGAATTGGTCAGATTGGAAGAGATGCCATGCCACAGGATTGTATCCAGATGGTTCTGAGATATCTCCAGTGAAGGAGACAACAACCTTTCTGGTCAATCTGTTCCAATGCACTGTCACTTGCACAGTAAAGTTTTTCCTCATATTCAGGTGGAACTTTCTGTGCCTCTCTTTCTGCCTGTTGCCTCTTGTCCTACTGGTTGGCACCACCAAGAACAGCCTGGCTCCATCTTCTTGGCACTCCCCATTTTGACACTTACAGGCACTGATCAGGACACATGGGGTACCCAGGGTCGGTGCCCACACTGGGGGCCTGCTGCCCTCAGGGTGTCTGCACAACCCCAGGGCTGGGGAGCGTGTGGGCCTTGTGTGTGGGTGGCACTCCTGTACACACACAAGGGTTTTGCACTCACAAGGTGTCCCACACGTGCTTTGCACTGGGGACATTTGGTGGCACATGGCAGGACAGGCCACAGCCGTGCTGTGGTGTCCCTGGGCCCCTCTCTGTGCTACCGTGTGGAGATGCCCCTGGCACTGTGCGTTTGCCAGAGCAACCCAGGTTTGTCACAATTCCTGTGGCACATCGAGGGAGGCAGTGTGGTGTCCAGAGGGGTCAGGCATCGCAGGGTTCTGCTGCTGAGTGAAACACTCCTGTTTCTCAGCAGGACCTGCCTACCCAATTCCCAGTGGTATCCAGGTGCACTGGCTGCCCCTCCAGTGAGGCTGCAGGTTTGCACCCCAGGGGCTCAGTGCCTGCACAGCCACCCTGCCTGTGGCAGCATAGGGGATGAGGGTTACAGCAGCACCGTCCATGTGAGGAGGAAGATAGGGACCTGATGAAACATTGATGAAATAATCCACCCTCAAAATCTGACACACTTGGGAGCCACCATGCAGCTGTCGGTATCCTGGTGTGTCCATCACCCTTACAGCCTAAGAATGAGGGTGGAGTGCTGGATTCTGTGTCATAGGAACTGTGGCATTAGGATTTGAAAGTTTAAAGGGATACTGACTTAAATATGGCAATTGTTTCTGATCCCTCCTGTCTCAGCCTCCTCCAGCTAGTGAGATTAGTGGCATACTGACTCCCTGCTCACCCCCTGTAGCCCTCCCAGGGCAAGAAAGCTCTCTGCAGCACACCCACACCACCAGGGTCCCACCAGCGTGTAGAATGTTTCCAGCAGATTTACAACATTCTACATCCACATGGCTGTTTCTTCATGCTAATAAAAGCAGCAGGAGCTGAGTGTCACTGCCACCCAAAGCCACAGTGCACGTTTGCTGGCACGGCTCAGGCAATGGCGGGGTGCCCACACATCCAACCCCAGAGAGCTGGAAAGAGCTCCAGGCTCCTGGAGCAAACCATTTCACTTCAGCCATGGCTGTTATGTTGCATTGCATTCCTGCTCTGGCAGTGCCACGACCTCAGAGGAGGTCATGCTGAGCCCTCCTGCCTGCTCACAAAGGCCACGCAGCTGGGAAGGTACAAAAGCCCCAAAGCAGGTATTTTTGTTTCATTTTTAATGAGTTGCATGAATGCTATTCAAGCAGAGTTGTCCTGGTGCCTGGTGAACACCTGCCAGGGCAGATGCAGTGCCAGCAGGCACCTGGCACTTGGAACAGTAGGGAGCAGGGTGTCAGGCAGAGCCTGCTGTCTCTCCAAGTTCGGGGAAAAGCCTCTGGAAGAGAAAACAAGGGAGCAGACCCATCTCTTTCTGTCTGCTTACAAGTATAGTCAGGGCTGACCTCTCGGAAGTGCAGGACCACATTCCCTAGAGGCAAGAGAGGACACATATAGACACCTGGGATGGAGTGATGCTGAGTTTCTGGACATTTTTAGACTTAAAATACAAAGGGCCAGATCTGATTTCTAGCAAGGAGGTCTGCTGACTTAGCAGCAGCATATGTCTACAGCCCTGCACTGGGAAACTTTCAAGACCACAGTGTCAGTTCCCAGGCTGCAGGACCAACCCACCATGTTGCTGCTGCTAAGGCAGTGCCAACAGACACTGTAGATTCCTAGCAGGCCCAGAAACATCAAGACAAAAATGGGAAAAACACCTGGAGCTGTGTGATAAATGATTTTTTTCCCAGGACTAATACTTGCACATCACATCTCATACCCTTTTCCATCCACAAACTGGAGGACTCACAGCAACAGCAGAGGTTCATGTCTGCACTTCAGGGTTTCTTTTCTTCACCCATTAGCATTGACTCAATTGCAAAAGTCAGAGCAAGGCAAAAAGAAAAGGGGAAGAGTGACAGAGGGAATGATAGCAAAGAGTAACTCTGGGCTGGCAAACTATAGTTAGCAAAGAGGTTATTAAATTTCTCAGTTACACAGAGAAATTCTAATGGATAATAAAGCAAGCAACAAAGTTCATCGCTGGTCTGGTGCTGTGTCACTGTGTGCTGGGAGTTACATCTCAGCAGGGCAGTTGGCTTGATCAGTGGGAATCATTTTGTCGGTGTCGATCTTGTAGGACTGGAGAACACTCTTCAGGTGCTCCACAGTTTCTGGGTGCAATTCAGGAGCTCTTGATAAAATCCAAGCGTAGTCCATGTGGAAGAGCCAGAGGATGTTAGTGCAGGAGTAAACCAGTGAGTAGTTTTCATAGTCGGTGGAGACAACCCAGTAAGGGGCAGCAGGCATGACTGGGAGAGAGAAGGGCATGTGAGTGTGATGCAAAACCAACTCTGGATGGCTCTGCAGCACTACAGCCACAGCTCCTGGGGCTGTTCCCACTTTGGCTGCTCCATAACTGTGGTCAGTACAGGGAGCTATAATTTATACAAGCCTACCAGGACTCCTTGTTCTGCCCAGACAAACTCCAGAGAGCCACAAAGCCCTGACTAGGAAGGACTTGCTGGAAAGTTAACACTATGACCTGAACAGCTCACCTGGGCCACTGAAAGCCAGCCCAGCTCATACACGTGTGAGGGTTCTTGCTGGTGGGAAGGAGCTGACATTGGTAATCCAAGGAGCACAAACCACCACCCACTGCCACGAGGAGCCCTGGCTCATGGAGCCAGCTGGAGCCCAGCAGTGGGAGTCAGTATAGCTCAGCCCATCCCAGCTAAGCCAAATTCCCTTCTCCATCAGGCAGCTACACCCAAAGCATCTGCTCTGATGACGGACAGCTACTCCAGTTTCAAACCACCAGGTGGAAAGCAAAGGGGGGTCCAGCAAGTAGGTGTAAGTGCCCTGGGATTTATTTCTGATGCCCTTAGAAGTGCCAGGCACTGTTCTCTGGGGTTCACGCCTGGTGAAGGTGGTTGGGGCTACACATGCTGCAACTGAAATGGCTGTGGGTGATGCCTTAGAAGAACAAAATGAAGTCTAGCTGTGCTCATGAACAATCATTGTATCTCCTTTGCAAGTACCTCTGCTCCAACCCGTATCTGCAAATAAACCTTCTGTGAGGGAGGGCTGTGAAACAGCCAAGGAAAAGGTGTGAGGGAGCAGAATAAAAAGGGATTCAAGAGGAGACTGATGCTCACTTTCCAAAGTGTTGCTGCGGACAGAGGAAAGTGCTCTGTAACATGAATAAAATGCGCTGCCCCTCAGCAGGGCCCTGTCAAGTGTTACAGTGACAAGGGAAGGAAAAAGCAAATGAAAACATATTTAGGGTTGTTAAAAGGCACTTATAAGCAGAGGCAGAGTGGGCTACTAGCTATACTGCTGTGTGCAGAGAAACAAGCCTATTCCTGGCCCTTACAGTGGCTGTGGGGCTGCCTCCCCCACCTTCCCTCCTCCCTGTCCCCATCTGTGAAATGACCTGGAGGAACAGTAATGCTGCTGATCTTTCTTGCTTTGAGATCAGCTGGTGAGAAGAGCTCCACCACTGAGCGGGCTGTTGCTGTAAATGGCGTATCAGTATCACCAAACCACTGCCTGCTGGTCCCAAAGTCTGTCCTAACCCTTTGCCACTGCCCCATTGTGCCACGCTGAAGTCACCAGGCGAGCTTCACCCCTTGCTTTGCTGTCTCTGACCCCTGATGCCATGGCAGCAGTGCCTGCTTCGTGCTGCCCGTGGTGGTGCTCAGACCACAGCACAGCCGAGGCCGTGGGCACCAGGAGCCTCCTCACCACACACTTACACCAGTTAAAGCGGACACCCAGCTTGGCCGGCTGCTTTACATCCATGTGCATGAGTTCTCCTTCAGCTTCATTGACTTTGCCATTGGAACTAAAGGGAGAATGACAAAGGTGAGAAACAAAGTCAGGAGAGTGGGAAATAATTATGTTTTTTTGCTTCCACTAAATCATCCCTCCTGACACATCCACTGTCAGGAGGTGGCTGAAACAGGTACTAGTGAACCCCAGCATTCCCGGAGGGACAGCTCATCCCTGAGGATGAGCTGCACCCAGGGCACAGCAGATCCTGGGCCAGGTGCAGCAGGTCAAATGGTGTCCCAGGTCAAACCACCCCAGCACCCCAGGCTGCCTCTCTCCAAGTGCCCCTGCAAGTATGGTGTCCTTTGGTGCCAGAGTGGCAATGACAGACAATATGGAGAGCAAGACCTCTCTGTATGGGATGGGAGGATCCCAGCACTGATTTTGGATGTGCCAGGGAGCAGCTCAACTCCTATTAGTTGTGGAAGACACATGTTCACATCTGTTTATTTACTTGCGTTTTTTCCAGGTCACTGCACATTCCTCCTCACACAAATTACCTGTACCTGTGTGGTGAGCCAAGGTTTGTTTGGCTGCTGGTTTGGAGCACTGCCCTCCTGGCAGCAAGCCCTATGACTTGGGCTGCCTATCTTATAATTTCATTTTCCCCTGTATGCCTCAAGACCTGGACGCTGCCTGCAGGGCAGGAAAGTTTCCTGCTTCCCTGTGAAACAGGAACAGCCAAGGAGGCAAAAGCAAATCCTGTCAGCAGCAGAGGTCAAGGGGCTGATACTGTAGGGATGCACAGTGCAAACTGACCCAAAACATTCCTGATATTTCAGGGTTCTGAGCTGCTGCAGTGGGCACAGCAATGGTTGGATTAATGTCCCACAGACCAATGCAGGCGCAAATGAATGTCCAGCTGTTTGCCAGGCGCTGCCCCAGCAGTGGAGCTGCTGAGACAGTGCTGGGCAGTCAGTGAGAGGCAAGGATGCTGCTCTCTCCGGACACAAGGGATGTGTTCCTACATTGTTGTTGTTATTGTGAGCCAGAACAAAGTACCCTTGCCATGCTGGGAGCACAGGGGACAGCGCTGCGCTCCCCCCTCTCTCCCTCTCATTCATTCAGCCCCTCACAGCAGCAGCCCATGACAGCCAGGGCTGGTGATGGAAACAGATGAATTCTGCATCTGTCCATGCAAAAATCCAGGAGGGCTCAGGATAATTATAACCTCTCAACTGTAATAAAGGAAAAAGCATTCACTTGGCTACTGTTTTAAACTGATATCGACTGCTGATCCCCTTACACAGCAGTTAGTACCTGTGCAAGGTAAATGCTCCAGAAAACAGCTGACAAATATTTAAGTAAAACTGACCCAGATGTTCCACCTTTCCTCAATTTTTCATTGAGTTCCTTTACTCTGGAACAGAGAAGAGCACAGGGCACAAGCACTTCTCAGCATGCAGGAGCACAAGGTGGTAGCTGCCATCCCATAACCAGCCCCTGGGACAGGATCCAGGGCATCCAGCTCTTAGCCATCACTGGGGATCACAAATTGGCCAGGGGGTAGACCCAGGCTATTTCATACTGAATACTGAAGTCACCATGTGCTCTTGATCTATTTTCTCACCATTCACCTTGGTCAATGAGACAGAGACTTGGTGAGCCCCAAGGAAGCACTGGCAGGAACTAGAGACCCACATCTCTGCCGTAACCCCAGCAAAGCCCCTTATCCCAGCAGACCTACTGCAATCCGTCTGCACCCCCAGACACAGAAACAGGCAATTTAGAGAAAAATAAACACCCATAACAGCAAGAGGGGTGACAGAAGTGCCACTGCTGCAGTGAAAATGTGGCCCGAACGCAAACACTTACAGCATCTCCTTGTTGATCACCTTGAACTTCCCATTCTCCTTCAATGAGTAATTTGCCTGGATGCAGCTTCCTTTCTCAAAAGTTGAGGGCAGCTTCTCTATCTCATACCATTTCCCCAGATACTAACAGAAGAAAGTTTAAAGAGATGCTTTTAGCATGAGTGGGCTGAGACAGAGCAGTCCAGCTCATTCGCCAGCACAGTTTTTGCCTCTCTATGGCACAGGGAGTGTGGGGGGGTTGGCAGAGGCACAGACCTTCCCTGGCAACTCCAGCACAAGGCATTGAGACTGGACCTGCCAACTTCCCTGTGCACCCAGGGAGTTTGCCATCAGTCTCATACACCCTTAGCCTAACTCAATACCCCCTAAAAGACTGTTAGAAAACTTTTCACACCTTCTCAATATCGAAGTCTTCTTGGACTGATGGATCTGGGCATGGTCCCATATGAAACATCTGGCTTTTCCCAAAGCTGAAGACGCTCAGCAGGACTGAGAGCCGCACTGCCGTGCCCAGCATGGCTGCACTGGGATGCAGGCAGCAAACAGACCTGAGGAGAAGGAAAATAGCTGAGCTGGGGCCTCCCTGGAGCAGAACTTTGTGTGAAATACAGCATGAAAAATAGGATGTGTGCAGCAAAACACATCAATGGCACAGCAAGGAGGAAAGAATCATGAGAAGAGCACAAAGGCACTGTGCCAGAAAAGTGCCCAGCTCAAAATGGCCTTAAGCCCTGACAGTGCTCAGGCTGTGCAGAAAACCAGGTGAGTCTGGTGAGAGCACTTGTACTCATCACCCACATGTGACACCCAGCAAGATGCAGGGATGATAAACCTCCGAGGACACACAGGAGCATCATTGTCCAATGCTGAGGCAAAGGGAAATGAAGAGATGTTTGCTTTAAAATGCTGGAGCACAAGGAATGTGATCCAGAACCAGCACAGAGCTGGGACCCTGGGAAATGGAAGCTGGCAGTGTACACCTGCAGGAACCTGCATGGCAGGAGAGACATCCCCGTGGATGCCAGGGCTGCCTGACACTGCAAGGTGGTGGGAGAGACAGCGCAGCTGCCTCTGGAGGAGTCATTGTGTGCAAAGACATACATAGTACTGCAGGATGGGGAAGTTGGTAAAGATTCAAATCAGCACCAAATGCAACATGAACCAATCCCCAAAAGCATGGTGTGATGAGGGAAAGGACAGGGTTTCCTGCAGAGCAGAAGCAGGAGCTGTGCTGCTCATACCCAACAGCCCCTGGATCCGGGATGCTGCCCAAGTGCTTTGGGTTCTGCTCGAGTAGGTTGGCATGTACAGACCCTGCAGCACAGGGCTGCTCTGCTTCCCTGGCCAGAAACTCCTCTGCAGGAGCAGTGGTAACATTTTCCCCAAGTTTAAAAGAAAAGCCCAGTCTGTCTCCAGCAGCAGGAACGAGCCCCACTGCAGACCAACATTTCCCATTTTGAATCTCTCAATTCAGAAACGTACCTTGTGAATGAGGAGGAGTGATGCTCTGCAGAGGACCAGGGCTGCAAGGAACAGCTCTGTGGTGAGCTCTCTGCTTCGCTTTATAAGTGTGCTGGGAACATCATTATTCAACAATGGCACAAGCCACTCCCTGGTCCTCGACGTGTTTAGGTTTTTTGGCAGGCCAGTCAGCTGCCTTAGATCTGCAGCTGGAATGAAGCTGGAGATGGGCTGCAACTTGGCTGCTCACCCAGGCAAACAAAGGCACCTCACGTGTCTGGGTATCGCCCCACAGCTGCAGAGCTCTCTGCCTTTCAGCTGCTCACAAGAGCCTCAGGCCTGGGTGCAGATGGCAGGGGAAGGGGAGAAGTGCCACAGCCTTTGAGAGGGGATGGGGACAGCAGCAGCTCCTGTCCTGCTCCCTCTCATCCAGGAGCAGCCAGCCATGCTCCCAGGGGGATGAGCAGCCTCCTCTGCCAGGGGCCACTTGAGCCCCAGAGACCCTCTGGGCCACTGCAATGTCCTTGTCCCCACCACAGTCACTTGCAGGAGTACGCGAGGAGGATTAAGCAGCAGGAGACATCACAGGTTTATCTGAGGAGCTGTAAGACCTTTCAGCAGTTTTTCTCTAGACTTTCAAATCTCACTATGGGGAAAGATGCCGGTGCAATTAATTCCATGCTGACCTGGCACTTTTTCCAACAGGTGCCCAGCAAAAGCCTTTGACAGCAAAGCAGCCATCTGTGAAGGCAGCCAGTCCCAACAGTTATGCAAGGATAGCTGAGTAATTGACAGGAAGTTCTCTGTGTTTAATTACATTTTCTTTTAATCTGATCTCTGTGGAGACATTCTCTCTAGGTGTGTTTTTACACGCATTTTACATGCACTGCATGCCTTACATGCACACACACACTCTTGAACTCCTGGCTGCCCAAATGCCACCCCAAGAGCCACAGATAGCTCAGTCCTGTCCCCTTCTGGGGCTGTGCAGCCAAGGTGTGCCCTGAAACATGGCCACAGCTGAAGTGCTCCCAGGACCTCAATGGCCATCACAGCTGTGCAGGGCTCATCCAACACAGACCCAGCAGCACCAGCTGGTGGTGAATAGCTCAGGGGAGCACCAAGTCCGTGGTCTGCCACAGTGCTTGGCACAGGGCAGGGGAGCATGCAGGGGCTCTCCCTGCCTGCACACAGCTCCATTGGCTCTTGGGCAGCCACCCATGTCCCTGATGGGGTGGCTCTGGCTGCCCATACCAAAGTCAGAGGTGTCCTCCAGACTCTTTGCAAGCCCCACATTCATCTCTACCTCTTGTGATAGAAACAGGTTAGAAATCAGAAAATCGGTGTGAGCATTTCCCTGCTTCAGTGCACTGCAGAGATGGGATTCCCCATGCACAGCAGACCAGCAAGAGCAGTTTTTCTGCTGAGCTTGGCTGACCATATTCTGCAGAGTAACCAGAGGAGAAAGCCCCATAGAATGGCCAGCCTTGGCTCAGCCTTGTGTGCATGAGTACAACCATGTGGAGGTGTGTCTGTGTGCGTATCTACATCTGCACGTGGAGCATTCTCCTATGGGATGAAGCAAGGACTCCCTGATGGTGGTGGCAGTGATGGAGTGGTTCTGCTGCAGCAGGAGGGGCTCGTGCTTGCACTGGTCTACAGGCACTGCCCAGCACCCAAGGGCTGCCCTACCCTGCCAGAGACGTGGCTGGGTGGCTGGGCACTGCCATTTTGGCTCCTGGCACCCTGCAGCCAGAGTCACACTGAAACAGCAAGGCATCCACTCAGCCACGCTCCACGGAACCAGCTGCAGTAGTCTACATTCACCTGGGACATGGCCAGGAGGCTGTGAGGAGACAAGAGCCACCATGAGCTGATGCTCCTTGAGCCACCGAGAGTGGCAAGCAGAGGTGGGGTGGGCTTTGCTGTAGCCATCACCTCCCTCATAGCCAGCACCAAGAGCAATGGAAGAAAACCCATGTCTTGGTAGGAGACACAGGGATCCCACCTCCAGCCAAGGGCAGCACACTCAGGAGCTCAGGGGCTGCAGTGGAGTCCAGCTCCCCCACTGGCTAGTGCCAGCCAAGAGGCACCCCATGGGTGCTGAGGCACTGCACAGCTTGAGGCACAGGTGATGAGAGCTGACAGCCAAGCTCGCTGCCCCTGCTGGGACCCGTCTCTACACAAGCACTGGCTGAGGCTTCCCCAGGGGCACATTTCTGGGCTCTGCTTGACCACAGTGGGAAGCACCCAGATATCTGCTGCTCCTCTGCTGGAATGGAGCAGGCTTGGGCTGTTGCAGCTGAGTCTCTGCTCAGGGCCACCTGGCCAGAATGTGTTCAGTGGCCATGCCAGGACTCTCCTATCATACCACCTTCAGCACCCACCAGCACCACTCGCCTGCACAGACCAAGGTGTCTGTCCTCAGCCCGCAGCAGGACTCTACTCTGAGCCCATCCACCTGTGCTGCACTCCAGAGCAGGGGTCCAGAGAAAAGCATAACCTTATAATTGCACCTAATTGTGGGGTGGGAACAGTCATCTCCACCTGGTAAGCAGTTTGTACCCTGAAGCAGAGGAGGGGAGGCACATCAAAGAGCAGGAAGCTGGAGCAGGGGTGGGAGGACAGGAAGGAGGAGAGCTGGGGAGAAACCAGGGCAAAAGGGGGGGGCACCAGACATGTTTGGAATGCTTCATGCAAGATTGAACCCACATTTCTGGGTGATGAGGCAGCTGCAAGGCAGGCAGGCAGGGCGTGTGCACAGGACATGGACAGGGAGGTACCGCAGGGGCTGCAGGAGGACAGGGCAGCGCTGCCTGTGAGGCACAGGGGTGTGGATGGGGTGGGCAACATGCACGCGTGGGGAGGCAGGAGTGGGTGCAAAGCATACACAGGGTGAGGTGGCACGAGGCACACAACATGTCCAGGGTGGCAGCTGAGGCAGCACTGTGCATGGGGCACTTTCAGGTGGGCTGTGTTGGTTGGGATAGTCTTGCGTTGGCAGAGACAAGGCTCGCTGGCCCCAGGAAGAGGAGACAATGGCACTGAGTGCTGCCAGCAAAGAAAACCCCTTGGTTAGAACCAGCTGGAGCTGCATATAAAGTTCAGGCATCTGAGGGCTGGGACAGGGCAGTGCCACTCCACCCATGACATTCTACCTGCAGGCGACCTGGCTTAGTAGAGAAGTGAGATTGTCCCATTGCGTACCCCAGACCACACAGAAATCTGCTTTTGGCACCCACATAACAGAGAAGCTTCAGCCAGCCAGGCCTGGTGGGGACCTGGCTCCCCAGGGAAAGACTGTCATATCATACTGGGTACCCAGCCGGGATTTCAGCCGCTGCAGAGAAGCCCCCAGAAACTTTCCACCTGCCTTGAGATGAGAGAGCAGCTGGAGAGACATTGTCCTCTCAACCCTGTGATGACATCCTTGGCATTTCTTAGGATAGTCAAGAAGCTGCCCAAGCTCTTATCAAGAGAAAAAGCCTCCAGTGGAAGCACTGCAGGGATCAGAAACTCTGGGCATATACTTTCCTTGTAGGACACCACCAGTGCCAGTTCTGGTAGCTGCTAGCCCAGGGTTCCCTGCCTATCCCCACAAGGAAGTTTTCATCTCCTGATAGTGCCTCAGCAGCCCAAACTCACGGGGGCTGGAGAGCTGCCACAGACATGGCCATTTTGTGCCATTCTGCATGAAGAGATCTTGTGTGCAGGCCTGCTGCCTTTGAAGATCCAGTGTTGGAGCCTCTCTGTGTGACCTGCAGTGTTGAGGTATCATATCCTGGGAACCAGGATAATCTGGGAGTCCTGAGAGTCCCACCACGGAGACAATGTTGTTTGCATAGCCAGCTCTTCCCAGCTCAGGGCATGCCTTCCCTTCCTGCCTCTGTCTTTTCTCTGGTAAGTTCATTTTTTGTGTTTTTCTTCCTCCTCTGAAAGAAATGAGGCTTTGGGTTGGTCAGACAAGTTGCAACATGTATACAGAAACAAAGATTAACTTGCAGGAGATAAAACAGAGAAAAGGAAGACAGGTGGGAATTTTCCTCTGTTTTCAGGAGTGGCAAAAAGTGCTTTGAAATCCATTTATGCAAAATGGTGTCAAATTTTAAATTACACTTATGACAGCAAAGGAAGTAAACAGACTCTGGAAGCGTGAACTGGCCTCTGGGATATGGGAATTTGGTCCAGTGCAAGTGCACAAAAGATGTTGTGATTCATCTATATACTATTAGTGAGTAGCTCTCTGCCCTGAAAATTAACCAGTTATGTATTCAAAACACAAGAAACTAAAGAGAGAGATTTAAGAAGTTGGAAAACCAAAAAGGATATTATTATTTAAGGGACAAACCCTAAGGTGAAGGACCAGCAGTGTTTCTGGCCTGGCTGAGGAACTGCTTGGCACTGCTGCAGAGAGAGGAGCCAGAGGGATATTTATTCTTCAGAAAGCAGAAAAAAAAACCAAAACAGAAGAAAATAAAGGTCTCTGTATAGAGAAATACATTGCAGAGCTGGATCTGTGGTAAAGCTTTGGCTCAGTGGCAAAGCTTTGGCTCAGTGGCATCTCACCCCTGTGGATGGGCTCACCATAAAAACCAGAGTTCCAGCAGTGTCCATAATCCTGGACATCCGGTATGTCCCAGTGCCCCACACCAAGGGCAGCCTAATGCTGCTAAATAAGGTAAAAAAGGTTTTGTTGATGCATTTGCTGCTGCGTTCTCACAGCAGACACCAGGTTCTGGCAGGGCAGGTGTTCAGCCAGGTCTTGTCCTCACGAGGGCAGTGAGGAGTGCACAGCAGAAGGGGGCAGAATAGGACTTCTCCAGTGGATGTGGGAGCAGATCCCATGGGCAATTACCAGACTCCCATGGGCCCTGCCTGTGGATGCCTGCTCAAATTTAAATCTCATGGGCACTGCAGGGCCCTGGCTCCGTGGCTCAGCTTGGCTCAAGGTGCTGCTCTCCCCTCAGATGGGTCCTCTTGTGCCCTGCTGAGCCCAGCCCAAAGAACACCCCAGTTGTCCTGCTCTGCATCCCCTTCTCAGAGGAGATCTCATACATTCCCCAGAGGATTCATGATGCTTTTCTCTGGACCAGCAACCTCCAGCATACTGAAATATATTTTAAATGGTCTAAAAAAGGTCATTAAACATGCTTAGAGAGCGCCTTCTGCAAAGGGATTTTCCGTTCTCCTGGAGGAGGCACAGTGATCTGTTCACGGAATCACCAGCTCTGTCCAAGAGATGCTCGAGTAAGGCTATTTAAAGCCCACAGCCCTATTTTCTGCAGTTAAGCCATATTTCAGCCCTTAGCTCAGGGATGCGTTAATGCAGTTACACAATTATATTTTCTATGACCTATATACAACCTACATCTTCCTCATGACACAGATTTATAGTGTGTAGGTTATCGCAGCTCTGCTCACGGAGAGAGAGAATGGCCTCTACTGCATTAAGAAATGCAATTAGGGAATCTCCTGCAGATTATGCTTCCTGCCAGCCAAGCGAGAAGCCCTTCAGCAGGGACACAGGATCCCCTGCTGCAGGAGCACTGCAGAGCATCAGCTACCAGGAGTGCAGGAATCACACACAGAGTTCAAGGGTGGCCTCAGACCCTCAGATATCCCCCACTCATAGGCCTCAAGGCTGTTTTATATTTGTTTTATATATGCACCAGGAAGACCCAGGGGCAGCACTTTGGCCCTGATGGACTTCTCCACCAGCCAGCACAGCATTTCCTCTCTGTATCTCTGAGCCCCCCAATCTCACACCACAGGTCAGAGGAGAATTTTAAGAATGCCCTTTCTCAAAGAGCAAGTCACATCCCTCTGCACAGGCTGTGGAGCACAAAGACACTGGCATATGTGTTTGGCTTTGCCCATGAATAGCTGCATTGAGGCTGGGCCTGAGCACACACAGCTTGCATTGAAACACAGGCCTAACTGTTTGCTAGACTGGGGTTTATGCTGTACAGAAAATAAATAACATAAATTCAGTGGTCAGTAATTTTGATGCAATATGTAGTTACAGTTTGAAACAGCACAGAGATACCATTCATGGTGAGTTTCATTCAAACAAGTTGGGAGATTTTAGGAATGATTAGTTTAGACAGTAGTAAAAATGCTGTGCTGTACCCCAGGAATACTAGTCAGGCATGTATTTTAGTGTAAAGAGACCTGGGGTGAGAACACATATGCATTATCAAATTATCTTGAATTTTTATGACAACACATGTTATTTCTTCCATTCCCCAACATAATTATTCTTGAAAAATTCTTGAGAACAAAATCTTCTCATACCTAGACAGATGTAGAGCAGTGTAAGAACTTCCTTGGGATGCAACGGATCAACCTGGGGCTGATTTTGAGTCTGTAAGTGCCCACGCACAGACAGGGCTGGAAGCCAGCTCCTGGCTCGTGCCTGCAGGAGGGAAAGCTGCCTGAGCCAGGAGCTGGACCAGCTGTGCCAAGTGCCATGCCTGCCCCCAGTGAGCTGGGGGCTTCCTGCTCCTGTTAGTGCTGCAGGAGGGGAGCAGCCACCTGGTACAGGTGTCCATCCCCAAAGCCTGAGGGAATCAGGCAGCTCATGTGTGACTCATGGGTGGAAAAGAGACAGTGGTGCAAAAACAAGGTCCAAATGTGCTCTTGGGCTACAGAGTTGTAGGGACTCACTTGTCGAGCAGGTGTGCAGCAAAAGAACACGTGCAGGGAGGGGATGGGGTTGGGACTTACATAGTGTGGGGGCCAAGAGTATGTGAGGAAGATGGGGAGGAGAGGTATTTCCTGCATATGCACGTGGTGTGGCAGCAAAAGCCAGTAAAAGCACTGGCAACATCCCCACACCAGTGCTGACCCTGGGAAAACTCAGTGTTGGAGTCTCTTACTGGAATGGACAGACCACTGAACCCACTGAGTGACTGTGTCCTCCACCTCCTCTAGGACACCTCATGCCAAGAGCCAAGCCACCACACTGTCTCATCCTCTTTAAAGATGGCCATTGCCACCTGGAAGCCTTTCCTGAGTCCCCAGGCAGATTTTCTGCAGGCACTTCCCCATTACCAAAGTATTGGAGCACTTGATCCCCATCTTCTTTTCTGGAGGGCTGCCAGGGTAAGTACCTGCACAAGCAATTGTGCTCTGCTTCCCACAGGAAGAGAAGCTGCATAGCCATACTCCAGACACCCACTGGATGTCTCTGGTGGGATGCAGGGACTGACACCCCTCCCTGCAGTAAGTGATGGAGCTGAAGGGCCTTGTCAGGGAGCATTCCCTCTCCCAACAGCTCCCTCCTTAGTCATGCTTCCAGGAGCAACGGTTGCCTCTCATTAGAGCTGGAAAGGGAAAGTTCTTTGCTGTGCTCCAAATGCTTCAACACCTCTGAGCAGGCAGAAAACAGGAAGGAAACATGAGGACAGCCTGCTGACTGATTGTCATAGTAACCCTGGTTAAAGTCCCACCAGGAAAATGACTTCTCTTGAAGCACTTGACCCCACAAGGTAACAGGTGCTACCTGCACCCCTGGGAGCAAAACTGCTCTGGCAGAGAGGCCCTGGAGCTATGAAGTAAAACACAGTGCAGAGCTCTCTCCTGACTTGCAGCTCAAGGTCCCTGGGCAATGTGCCTGTGGGGTGATGGTTAACCTTGGTGCCCTTTAAAAGCAGCACAATGGTGTTAATGGTGTTAATGCCTGCCCTCAATCCTGGCACATTCCTCTGTGCAGCTGTAGCAGTTCAGAAGACTTAGTAAGACTTGTAGCGGCTTTCACGCAGAAGATAAGAGATGCCACATTTATTATTCTGCCACAAAAAGTAATTGCTCTTCCTGCACCAGCACTCTGCTCTTCTCACCCCCAGACACCCACCCAGGGCTTCCCATCTAGGCAGAAAACAGATCAGGCACTGGCTGAGCACTTTTCAGGGGGCAGAGGAAGGGACTGAGGCTCACATGCTGTGAAATCCTAACCCTGACTCAACCACAAGGTCCTGCATGGCCTTGGACACTTCTTGGCTTGCCAGTCTCTGTCCTGTCTGTGAGAAGAGCTAATCCTTATTACCAGGCAGCTGTAGCACTTGGATTAGTTACACAGAGCACTGAGGCAATGAATGATACACAGCACTGCTCTCAATGCTGTCCTTTGAGGGAAATCACATAAAACACAAACACTGACAATGTGTACCTTTGCAGAGAGGCCTCTCTAGCTGCCTTCTGCTGAGGAAACAGACCATGCTGTCTGTTCTGCTCCAGGAAGTTCTCACCGAGCTTCTACAGTCCCACTATCTGCTGAAGCATCACCACCACCTTAATTACTGAACTTAATGAAATACCGGCCTCAGATTCTAAAGGGGTGAGAAAACCAATGTAGAAATGAGCACTGGTGCCAGAGGTATATGCTTTACAAATCTCACAGTTTATTTTTCTCTCTGTGCAAATCAGAGTTACTTAGCAGTAATCATATTTCACAGTGCAGGGGGAAGAAGTGATTAAAACACTGTTTAAGCTGCAGTTCAGTGGGATCCTTCTAGGTCCTGGATCCCAGGCAATCTCCATGTGCCGATGATCTGGAATAAAAAAGAACTGCACAGCAGTATTTCCAGGAGTTGTTACTTGTAATACAAACTGCTTTGACAGCATCTCCAAGGGAAGTCTGCTTTCCTCCTCAAGGCATCACAGCATTCATGGCTGCATGCAGATTCCAAGAATTTAAGCCAGTGGCAATCAAAAAGTTTAAGGCACAGTTTCCACGTCAGAGCTAGCAGAGACAGATGAAAAAAGAGCAATCAATAAGCTCTTTTCACAGCCACTGAATCTCACATAAGGCAAAACAGTGGAAGGAAAAGCTGGTCCCTAGAGTAAGAGGGTGGGGTACCAGCTTGGCCAGCAGCACCCCCAGCCTGCTGGCTGCTCCACCAGTGGTTACCACTGGAACAGAGGGAATAGAGCATGAGGCCAGGCAGCCCCAGCACTTGGAAAAATTATTGAAATCCTATATATGGCCAACAGGAGAGACCCTTGGAGATACTGGGCAAGAGTAGCCCATAACAGTTATCAGGAGGTTCTCAGAGAAGATGATTGTGTGACATGCAGATTTCACTGTGCAATATTAAAGGTAAGAAATGTGCCTCCTAAAGGACCTTTCCAGAGCTCATAGTCAGGTCATTCTGCTTGCACACTACCCTGTCACTGTTCAGGCACAGAGGATTAAACCAAAAAACTGATTTGGGAAAGCCAACAGCAGCTCCCTCACCAGCAAGAGGGAGTCTGGATGGGACAGTGACGTGAGGGAAGCAGGGGGAGTGTCAGTACCACAGCTGAGTAGTTTAGGCACCTAAGGTAGCAGTCAGAGGAGCCAAATTTGTTTGCTACATCAGCTTAAACCTTGTTCCGCAAAGCTCTGCAGCAGCAGGTGGAGAGAGGCTGCAAATCCCAGCACCCACAGGGACTGACTGAGGGATGGCTCAGACCTCACTCATTATTAGAAGCGCTTTTACCAGCCCAGCCTATCCCCAGTTGTTTGCTCTGGCATCTCCTGGCCACAGTGCAGGGAGGGAAGAGCCCTTCTTTGCAGCTAGGTAATAAGGCTATTTAGAGGCAGTGTGGCTGTTTCCCTGGAAAGAGCAGACAGTCACAGTGCAGCAGAGCTTCCTAGCAGTATCATAAAAACAATGGAAGGCTGTGACTGACCCATTTTCAATCAAAAGGAAAACTTTGCTTTGGTTTCCCATTTTAGTTTTCCCTTTGAGCCATCTCATAGCAACAGCTTTACTCTGCTATTAGCAGGTCATCCTTGTAAGGAAAAGCAAGAGCCCATTAATGAGCCAAATTTATCGCTGGGGGAATTCTGCTGACCCAATTACACTAGCCACATATTTGATCCATTATGTTAACCTTCCTCTGCCTCCTAGTTAAAAGGAAAATACCTTTCGACTTTAATCAGGACAGTAGGGAATACAAACAAGAATTAGGAAAAAAAAACAAACAAAAAAGCTATGCTGTTCTAGCATTCCACAAGACACGACTTGAAGCCATAATCCTGCATCTACAGGGGAGACACATCAGCAAGGAGTGCAGAAGTGAGCTGTAACCTGTGCGTGAGTATGAGCCCTGGAAGGATGCCAGAAGGACGGCCATTTACAGGGTGGCTCCAGGGATGTAAAGCCAGTCGGCAATGGCCGTGGGCAGGTGGGTCATGACCTGCAGCCTCACCCACCAGTAGGTCTCCATGGGATTGTAGCGGTTGTTGGGGCACGGGGAAGTGAGCGCATCAGTGATGTCATTCACAACCAGAGACATGTCCTTCAGGCCACTGTTAACAAAGGACTTCATCATGGCCACGTGGCGAGTGAAATACTCCCCCCCATAGTCCTCCCGCACGGTGTCACTGGCCCCGGCCCACAGAGCCTCGGCCTGTTTGTCGATGCCCTCTGCCGTCAGGATGCCGGTTGCTGCCACGAAGTTACTGGGCTCCACCAGGATGACTCTGACACCCCAGCGGTACATCTCCTGCCTCAGGCAGTCGGAGAAGGCTGCCACCCCAAACTTGGACACGCAATAGCAGGAGCGAGATGGACTCACCATCCGTCCCAACATGCTCGTGATATTCACCACACGGCCTAGAGAGAAAAGAGCAGGGAGAGGTGATGGGCTGCAGAAGCAGCAGCCAGAACATCCCAGTAAAAGGGTGCTTAGTTGGATGATGCTGATTTCTAAGATCTGAATCTTGAAGAGGCATACAAATCCCCTGTCAAGGAGCCTTTCTCTCCTGATTCAAGCAAGGCTAACCCCTGCTCTGACCTCCTCCATGGATGGTGTACATGCCTGCCACAGTATCAAAAAGAATTTACAAATCATACAAGACATTTCCCTCTGAATTTCCACCTGTGGAAACCACCTGGGAACGACCTGCTGATCTGATGGGTAAGATCCCTTCTGCAGTGAGATGGAGCTTGCTTAGTGGTTACTTGCTTTCTGGAAACGGTATCTGAGCAATCTTCTCAATACACCCCCTTTCTGTCCTCACAGAACACACACCTGTGCCAGCATTCCCACACATACCAAATAAAGAAGCTCTTCAGAGTTCTGCTCATACATACCTTTTTTAATATAAAACAAAGAGTTTTGATAATACCATTGTCTTGTAAGATATCTAAATTGGCTGCTATTGACTCATTCATTCCATCACTACCTGAAGTCATCTGTGAACTGAATAACATGAAGGGAGAAGATTCAGTTATCCAAACACAAGCACTCAGTGGACTCTGGATTATCTTGTCTGTGTGATATCTGCCAGCATTACACAAAGGTCTCTGACATCCTGCATATTTAAGATAACACCTGCAGTGTAGGTGCTTGGCCTGCCCCAAGAGTGCCCTGTACTACCAAATGCTTACACTGCATGCCTCAGACAGCCTCCTTGGACTGCACAGGCATTCCTCCAAGCACAGCCTGAATTTTTAGCTACATCTCTTTGCTGTGCTACAATAACTCTGAGCCTTGCCACACTACCCAGTATGTACCTTTAGCTCTTCGAATGAGGGGCAGGAAAGCCTTTGTCACCCTCACAGTGCCCCACAGGTTGACCTCTGCCACCTTCTTGTAGTTGTCTAAACTTGCAAATTCCACCTCTCCGAAGGCTGAGACGCCAGCGTTGTTCACCAGGCCCCACAAACCTGCCAAAAAACACATGGTTGAAGAGTGGAACAAGGAAGAGTGTCACAGAAAAGTCACCTTCCTTGTTGTTCACAGTAACCTAAAATCTTGATAAAGAACTGGGGACTTCTAGAAAAAAAGGTTGTAGAGAAAACCCAGCAAGGAGATGAAATACACTCTTGGTATACTAGGGGCTTGTTTGCAACATCAAGGAGAGTGATGGGGCCACACAAGCTTTGCCTCCCTGAATGCCTGCTGTAAGGTCACATGCTGTTCTGGGGCTTCTCATGGCTGGATCTTTCCATGCCTCCTGTTGGTCCCAGGTTTGTCTTTGTTCAGTGCTGTTATGCATTTTTGGAGGGGGCTCAATTTCCCCACAATTAAAAAAAAAAAGGCAAGGAAAACAAATATCATGGCTTTCTAAATCCCATTCACAACTCTGACTCACTCTTTTGGAGAGTGCATGGTATTGATCTGCAAGTTCATGGCCTGATTAACAGCTGTTGTGTTTTAGTCTAAGTATCTGTTTCCCTCAACTCTAACTAAGGGTCAGCAAGCTTACAATGAACCCTTACAACTACTAGAATTTAAAAATGAACATCTCTTCTGCATGCAAAGACTGTCAAAATTAAGTTGACTGCACTTACCAAAAGCTTCTGCACTGAGCCCCTTACATGTCAGGACTTATCAGGTCACCAAGGACTTGACCCTTCAAAGCAATTACTGCTGGAGTCCCAGTGGCAAACAACTGCATGACTAAATCCACACTTCATGGATTTATTGAAATATTTGACTATGCAGCCATAAACTGCATGAGGAGCAAACAGAAGAGCTGGAACAAGATAACAGAGCTGCTCTTTATTAGATGTCCTGCTATACACCACGGTTATTTTGCACTGTGTTGGAGTGAAGGCTGAACTGTTGGGGTGCATTGGAGTCAGGGCCCCTCCACTCCCTGACCTTCCTCTTACCACCAAGAACAAGCACAGGGCTAAGGAAGATCTTTCATGTCCAGGGAGCTCCGACACTGCTATCAAAAGCACCGATGGGACTGTGGCAAATGTCATGCCACCCTGTTGATAAAAGTTATTAAGCTCTTTCTCAGAAGTTTTTTGGCTGTTTGCCCTGCCTCTGCTTCACAGTTTCCCTGCCCTAATGTATGAAAGTATTTGAATAACTTCTAGCCTGTATTTATTCACGGTCAGATAGTAACCATGTATTGTACCAAACACAGTCCTCCAAGCAAATTGCAATACTCTACCATTGTGCAATGGAATGTATCCTCCTGGTGCATTTGAAAACACCAATGTGCCCTTGCTAGCCTGACACCCTGTTCTCACATGGGTCCCAGTAACCTTGCCCTGTTCCCAGCTGAGGTTGTTCTCCCTGGAGGCTGTTGACCAGCTGTGTATAGCAGCCTGTCACTGCTTCACTTACTGAAGCTGCCAGCTTCAGTGGGTCAAAATGACTCTAAAATTCATACTCATCTGCAGCCAGTACAGCATCTCAGCCTGAATGGGGACCCCTCTGCTGCTGCAAAGCAAACTCTAATTGCTAGCAGGAGGACCATGGAAACAGAGCACCTGATGGGGTAATTTCACCAGTAACAAGAAACTATGCAGAGCAAATTTGGCAGGGATTTACCAAAGACTTATCAACTGTTAGACAGAAACTGATGTCTGCAGAGCATTCCTGACAAATTCCTGTAGATTTCTCTACAACCATTTCCATTTCCTGGGTTATGAGGTTAGTTTTCATGAACGTCCCTGAATCACTGTTTACAATACTTTGTTGTTGGAATTCCATTGCTCACCCATCAGGGCACGTTACATACAGAACAAAGTGCTGAGGGGTGCCCAGGCATGGGGCTGTTTGCTGGACAGTGGTGTGTTTATTGAGCAGAGCCTTATCACTATTACGTCTGTAGTGTCAACAATACAGTGGGAACTGCATAAGACCGAAAACAAACGGGCACTCCTATCAAAATTAGTTCAGCCTTATGTACACAGCTCAGGGAGAAGAGGTACAAAAAACTGTACAGCACAAGAACTGTTCTGCAGTAGCTCCTTTGGGGCAACATTCAATGTGCAACAACCACCTCTGTGCAAGGCACCTCAATAGTCTCTATATGCCAGCACTTATTTACTGACCATTATTTTACTGGCAAGCCTCCAATCTCAGTCACACTGATGGGCCTAAAAAGAAGCCTTTGGTGCTTTGCACACCGTGCTGGAGCAAACAGCTACAGGATAAGGCTCTCAAGAGCAGGAGGAACCGGTCCAACTTGCTTCTCTGTCCCTGCTACACACACAGTTTTGCAAACACTGCTGCATTAATAGAAGCAACAGAGCTGCTCCTTTCCAAGCTTTCACTCAGTGGGAAATGGCTCTGTGTCACCACTGCTGTTGCTGGGCTCCTCAGGAAAAGCTTGAGAAGCTGTGAAATATGTGATGAGGGCTGGGTGATTGTGTAGGAAGAAAAGCCATGCAGAGAGAACGTGTGTGGGATCAGAGCTTGTGCATTACTCAGTTACATTTAATATGCTTGCTTTAGGAAGAAAGGTGTGCTCACATTATTAGCGTGAAGATTAGAGCTATTGTTATTTATTAGCTTTATACTTGCTGTGAACAACGACAGGGCCATGGCAGTCTCCTCCAAGCTTCAAGAGGAGCAACCACCTTCAAGTCACACAACCCTGAAGTCCTGGAGCCACAGACGCTAAACTTCAGCTCATTCTCAGCCTGTGTCTACAGCTGCTGTCCGGCTTGCTACTGGCACAGAGGCTGCAGAGAAACCTATGCGGGGCAAGAAGCCTCACAACCTCACTACATGGGAAGAGGTTAGGTGGTGTCACACCAGGCTGTAAACTCACATCCCTCTGCCAAACCACTCCCAAGAAGGAAAGAAGGGACTCCTATCTTCTTTAACATGCTTTTGGGATCCATGAGTTGGACTTATGCTTAAGGTGACACGTGGATTAAGGTCATCTATACCAAGCCCGCCCTGGATCCCACTTCATATCACCTCTGGGATGTTGCATGGCAAACTGGAGACATGGACTCACCCAGCTGAAGATTAATGCAGGTTTTGGGGCAGGTCAGATTTGTGCTCCAGCAGTGCTCAGTTGTACCTGCACAGCAGAGGGGACTGCACTAAGCAGCCAGGGCCTGTCACCTCTTCATTAGCAGGGTCACTAGCAAGGTCTGCATGAGCCAGGCTGTGGCAGGAGCACATGGAAGGGATCAAGCTCTGGCTGTTCCATGGCCTTCACAGACATTCAAGGACAAAGACACTTGTGGGCTTGCTGCCACTCCTTGCTTTTTATGGGATGCAGAGTTAAAGCCTAATCCTCCAGCCAGTCTTGGTCTCTTTCCATGTGGATGCCACATCAACAGCAAGACAATTGTCCTCACTGACCTGGGGACAGTGCTGCCTGACTGCCAGCCATACACTGTCACAGGCCTTCAGGCTTGTTAACCCTCTTTTGGCAGTACAGAGAGAGAATGACCTGGTCAGTGCATGGCCAGCTCTGTAGAAAGGATTCTGTGAACAAGAGATCCCCACATACCTTTCTCTGGCTCCTTCAGGGTCCTCTTCACAAAATCCACAGCCTGAGCCACCTCCTGATCACTGCACACATCCATCTGTAGCACTTTCATGCGGTCTGACTTCATGTTCTTCAGCTCCCTGGCTCCATCTCCATTCTCATCCTGCTCAGCAGAACAGAAAGGTGTCCCACTAAGGTGGACCAAGAACAGTAATGCAGTTTGGGGCCAGGCATGTCCACAGAGTCAGGAAACAGAAGCTATTGACATTGCACACAGAGGTGTAAACCCGGTGCACAAATAAGCACAGGATCCACACAAACCCACGTGCCTTCTATCTGTTTCCTCCAGCACCACTTCTATAACTGCATCGGTGACCCACTGCCGTGAGGGGCCATGAAGCCCCCCTGCTGCTGGCTCCTCACATGATGGGTTTCACATCTGTAAAATGGTGAAATACTGTGCCAGCCTGGGAGAACTGTGGGTGACTCCACTGCCTCAGTCTTCACACTCTACAGGTGACACAGCAAACACTTATAAGGAGATTGGAGTCAGATACTCAAGGCTTAAAAGCAAACACCTAATTAGGCACTGTACTCATGTCATTTCAAAATACTGCCTGGGTTCTAATGAAATAGTATTGTCAGACCACTTTGAAAACAAGACAGCAGGCACCCCCTCAGCATGGCCTAACAGCAAACAGTCTGATGTACAGGATACAGCAGGAAACATTCACAGCTCAACCTATACAATATTGTGCTCTTACTCCACAGCAGCACAGATGCTCAGTGGACATCTGCTACACAACAGCACGATTACAGGCATGAGGCATGAAAGGAGATTCTGGCTAAGGAAGAAAGAACAGATTTTTTTTTTCACACTATAGGCAATAAGAACATGATGGCTTTCCTTTCTTTCCTCCCCACTCCACTGCTATCATTAGAGATTCTGTTACTGTTGTGGTGGTTTTTTGTTTATTCAAACATAAACACAGTTAAAATTCCAAACTTTACCTGCTCACTTCCAGGCAGGATTGCTGCCTAAGCCTTACAGCCTTGCTCAGGTGGTAAATAACAAATAAAAGTGAAAAGAGAACAGATTAGCCGTGCAGTTTCACAGCAGGCTTGAGATTTAATTCACAGAACTGTTCCCTGTGTCACAGGCTCTGCCTCTTTAGGGAGGAAAAAGTTATGAATTGGTGAGTCACCGTGCCTGGCTGCCACTCTTCCTTTAGCACTCGTTATCAACTCCCACAGCACGAGGGCAAACAAGGCGAGCGACCCTCCCACAGTCACCTGCTCAGCTGCCTCTGCAGACAGGCAGATATAAAAAACATGTAACTGCTTAGTTTTTTATAAGTATCTCAGGCTATTTAATTAATACAGTATACAACATCTCATGTCCACCTTCAGTCGAGTGAACAATGACATGTAATGAAGGAAAAGAGACGAAATGTCCATCACAGCTTTGAGCAAAACAGGGCAGCTCTCTTAAAAATCAATATATAGTTACATTGCCATTATGACAATAGTAGGAACGAATTCCTGGCCCCATGGCTGCATGTTATTTCACAACTCACTTATTTCCCAGTATCACTAGAACAGCAAATACAGCTTGAAGCTTTTCTCGTGCACATCGAACGTGATGTGGTGTTGCGTTGGCTTCTTATCTGGCCACAAAAACAGTCTCTGAAAGTGGCATTACAAGTAGCCAATAACATAGTCACCAAAACATTTTATTCCCTTTGAAACAGATGAAGGTTGTATGATGCCTGACTGTATTTCTGGAAGATGCTCTTGCATCTCCACTGAGTTATACAAAGCAACTTTCGGCTACTTAACAGTGAAAAAAGTGGAGCTAATTCAGCTTGTACAGAGAGAGCTTTATGGTATCTACATAAAAATGAAAACGTAAGTATATCTGTATTCAAGTGCTAGTTGTCATTTCAGCACTGACAACACCTTTCCCTACATATTTTTTAATCTTTCACAATACTTGTAAACTAAACAAGAAATATCTTCATTGTTTTTTTAGAAACAGAGTCACAGGACAGCAACTTAAAAATCCAACATAAATGGTTTGTATTGTTCATATTGAGATGAATTTTCCCCTATCACCAATGCAACTCTATCTGCAAAGTTACTTTCCCAGCTACAGTTTATTCATTGTTGACAAAACATATTGATTTTGGAAGACTGACTTCAATACGCAATATCAATTGGAACCACTTTTCATAGTTGTAGATACCACTTCAGCCACTGTTTAACTGTAAAACAAAGTGCTCAACTCCTTTGTCCAGAAAACCTCTTCACAAATGAAGCAGCCATGTATTTGTATGGAAGCAACTGAACATCATCATATGTTCTGTGGTCTTCAGGGGCTGTAAGCACATTTCCTGTTGAGACATCCACATGGTACATCCTCCTTGTTTTTTTAATGGTAGATTTGCTGGCTGGGAAAACACCTGGAGAAGTTCCCATGGGACCAGCCAGGTTGTCCTCCCAGGGATGACCTTTCTGATCTTGGGATTCACCAGCAGGAGCCATGAATCAAGCGAGGTCTTGGCAGCAGTGGCCCTTCTCCCTCTCCCTTTGCTGTCACTTTGTCTGATTTTTGTCCTCTTAGAGAATCTCCCAGCTTCCTCTTCCCAGTTCCTTCAGAGTTGAAAGCCATCCTGCTCCAGCCCAGCCTGCTGCCTAAGTACTCTCCAGAGGCCTTCAGCAGGACTTTGCCATTTCCTCCCAGCTATCTCCTTTCCCCTGGTTATCCTGCCCTCACAGCCCTGCACGGCTCTGCCTGCCCATCCCACCCTGTGCTCAGCAGGGGCTGCTCCAGGCCAGGAAACCCAACAGCCCCACAATCCCTCTCTACCCAGCTGAGGAATCTTGCTCCAGCTTTTGGCTGCTTCCCCTTCCCCTTGCTCGTTCCTCTCCCCTGATCTGGTTTGGAGGATCCCAAGGCAGCGGTGCTGAGGAACAGGCAGATCACACAGGCATTTGTTAGCAGAGAGCCCTCCTGTAACAGACATAGCCATGGCTTTTTCCCAGGGAAGCTCATGGGATTCAGGATTAAGTTCTGGCAAGCACTCAGGCACCTGCAGTGAGATGTCAGGGGGAATCAGGAAGCCACAAACACAATGCTGAACACCCGTGGATCCAGCCAGCCTGCTCTATCTGCGCCAGTTCCTCCCCACCCTGCTGCTGCCCATCCACCCGCTCCCTTCCTGCCTTTCCTGAGCGGAACACCTCGTGCTTGTCCTTACTGGATTTCACGTAATTGATTTGAGACTCCATCCGATCTGTCAGGATCATTTTGAACCCTATCCCCCAAAGGGCCTACAGTCTTCTCTGCCTGGTTCTGGGCATATTTTTTTCCAAGTGAAAATTCTCTTCCAGAGGGTACTTCCAAGAAAATGGTCCTGGGACTGAACTTAGAGCACAAGTCACTTAGAGCACAAGTCACTTAGAGCACAAGTTTGCTCATGAGACTATCATGAGGGACTGTAACAAAATGTGATTCAGGATACATTTATTCCTTTCTCTTTAACTACCTTGCTGCTTAGCCAGAATAGGATTAGACTGACAGGGCACAGTCTGTTCCCAGTAAACTTACACAGACAGTGTCCATCACACTGTGATCCCATCATTTGTAAAACTGACAGAGCAGTGTGTAGCAATTGCATCTAGTGCACTGAAGGTGAGCTGCCTGGTAGGCAATTTCAGAGGTCTATCTCCTTTGGGAAGGGAAGTACAATATCTGCCCTCTTCCAGCCTTTTGGAAATCTCCTGGCCTCCAGATGCTCTGGAAAGTATCACCCATGGGGCAGAAATCACAATGGCTCATCCTTTAAATGCCCATCAGTACATTTCATCAGGCCTTATGAACTTGAACATGTTCTATTTATCTAAACATTCCCTGCTCTTTACCTTTTCTTGCCTGCATGTCCTCATGACAACTGCTGGCAGTAGGCATCTGAAAACAATTTATTCTTTTCTCAGTAGGATCAAAGAAAAGAAGACGATTATTTCAACTTTTGCTGTACTTTCTACATTTCGGGTTACTTTATAATCTGTTTCTGTGTGCTTTTTCATCTTAATCCTAATATATTAACAGAAACTTTGTCTGTGGGCTTACCTGCACTTGCTAAATGTAATCCCTTTTGCATTTGATCCTCTCCAGTTCTATCCCAGCCTGCCTGAAGTATTCTTGTTATTCCTGTAACTTTATATTTGACTGTCTGATCAGTAAGAAGCCCCTGATGCACCTGACAGTCTATTACCTTGTATTTAATACAAGAGCTTTCTGTAATGGTTAGTACATTAGGGATCCTTTAAGTCTCTGTATAAAAGCATGTAAGTAAGTGATGATGGACTAACTAGGTGTGAACTAAGAGTATGGCACCAGCTTTATGACAACTGCCCCCACACCTGCTCTGACCCTGCAGGGAAGCTACAGCAGCTCACAGTCAATAAAGCAACCAAGCAAGGCTCACTTCAGGAGCATTTAATTTCTTTATGTGGCTTCCAGCAAAGCCTTTCCCTCTCTGCTCCACACGCTGCCTTCCGAACAGCCCCCTCAGCCTGCCCTATCTCCCCTCTCCTTTCTGTTCCCTATATCTGCTGCTCTGCAAAGTGAGTGCCTGAACTGCTATCAGCACAGACAGGCATCCCAAAGCAGCGTATGACATGATTACTGAAGGAATTACACAAAGCCTCCGTATGGAAATTTCCAAACAGTGGCAATTTTCCAACAGGACTCTCTTGCTCTCAAGTTACACAATATGTCAGCTGATAATAACTTTCCCTTCTGGTGTGGGGGAAGAACGTAACCTCTGTCACGATCACACAAGGCAAAGAGGGGCACTTTTGTTCATTCTCATTCTCCACAGTACTCAAAAATCTGTGGTCATCACTCCCTGAGCACCTGTGCTGAAATGGCCATCTTCAAATGGAGAAATAAGTGGCTATGAATTGATCTTGAACAATCCAGGTCAGAAATTACATGAGTTTTGACTATCAAAATAGCAAAAAAACAAAGCAGGGGTAAAATCCCATCTGAGATGGAAGTGAAGCTGACCCAGTTTATAAAGAGGACTTCATAACACTAAGTTGTAAGTGTCATGCAAGAGCAGGGACTGTGGGATGAGGGGTCTGCAACCCCTTTTGATTCGGTGTGCCTAAACCTATCTCTTACAAGTGATGCCTCCCATCAAACACAGAGACCTACAAACAAACACAGAGACCTACAAACAAACACAGAGACCTACAGATGTCAAAAAGGTACAGTAAATTTGTTTATTCAGGTATCCAGAAACCAAACAGCTTCTACAGAAGCTGCAGAAGCACAATTAGAAGATATTTTGGAAACAGAGCCTGAATAATGCAGGAGAGACAGCTTAAAAATGAGTTTGAGGAGTGAGTCCACAAAAGTGATAGTGTGAAGGACAGCAACAAGGATGCCAGGGAAGTCAGAAAGCCATAGTGCCACAGCAGTCCTGGCCTGTCAGATTTATTGAGTGTGCTGTGGTATTGCTGAGAGGCTTTTAGCAGTGAGCAGTGCCCTACTGTGCAAGCTACTGTACAGACATGCAGTTGACAGACAAACCCTGCCATAAAGAGTTCAGAATTATGGGAATGACAAGATGCAATAGGCACATGAAACAACGGAAGATATAACGATCCATGCCCACTGCACCTCTCTCAGGTCTTGGGTTGGGGTAAAAGGAGACTGCTGATGAAAATGTTTTGACTTGAGAAGCACTTTTCTCTAATCAGAGAAGAATTTTGATCGATATCACTACTCACCATGAGCAAGCATCCAGCGAAAACAGTAAATCCCTTTGCATGAAGGTGTTTTGCCAAGGCATGTCCAAAACCTTTGTCACAGCCTGTTATTAGCACCGCCCTCCCTTCAGCCTGCATGGGAAAGACAGTCATACAATATCATGAGACACTGCATGGAGCCACCACCAGCACCCTGCCCCACACCATAGGAGCTGCCTGCTGCCAGGGCCAGACACCATTTAGGAGGTACAATTCCAGATGCAAGTCACAGTGGCACCTGTCTGCACACGAACCTGACTGCAGCCTAATCCCAGTCATTTCAGTGGGTCAACCAGCATAAACGAGGTGACAAGACTGTAGTGTAGAAACACAGCCAGCTCCCAGCTACTGTGAAATCCTAAATTTATTCAGTTGCTGGCCTGTAACAATTTGTGTTGCCTTGATACCTGAGCTAAAACAGGAACTCTTTCTTTCAAGTGCCAGTGGCCAAAGGAGAACAGAAACATTTAAAAAGAAGTTAATGATCTATCAGCTCACAGACATTATAAGAAAAAGCAGCACAGAAAACATCCAAATGGCAGGATGTCACTGGCTTGAACAGTACAGCAGCTCTTTTAGCTGCCAGTGACGACTGTCTGTTCCCCACCTACTCCCACTCTATGCGGCACTTTCCTTGCTGTATTTCAGCACGAAGGAATGTGACTGCAGGTTAGAGTTTCCTTCTGAAACTTGTCAGTCTTAAGAGGAACAACTTCTCAAATCCTACAGTTCTCTCCTACATCATTATTGTCTTTTGACTGACAGATAAATTGAGAGAGAAGATTTTATGTTCCATCTGGTATGACACAACAGGCTTGAGAAATCCCAAATCCTGAAGAGAAGTCCATTCACCCTCTGTCTTTGCTTGAAAGTCATCCTCTCACCACAGCTGTGAAGCAACGAACCCCTAACGCTTAACCCAACTGGCAGGCTGCCAGCTGCTGTGCTGCACAACGCTCCAAGCTGGAACCATATCCATGAGGCAATAATGTGATATAGCAATAAAAGTCTAGAGGATGCAATAAGGAAGTGAGGTCAGTTCCATCTCTATGGAGATATCTGCAACTAATATTCCCTGTTACTGTATTCACAACAGCTGGAATATGAACATACTTATGTATTAAGTGCACTGGCTTGTCCAGCCACTTTTTCAGACAGAAATGGGTCAATCACCATTGCTCTCTCATCTCTTGCTTTGCTGACACTCAGTGCAGTGAAGCAGCAATAAGGGATAATTGCAGGGTGATAGTGATCAGAGCATTACTGCACAAACTCAGGTGAGCCTAAGCAGAGAGCAATAAGCAAATAAGCTACACCCAGACCTATAACTCATGTTGAAGTTATTGCTCTCAAAGGGGAGTCATGAGCTGAAGTTGAAACAAGAACTGATCAAAAGTCTATCCTGCATTTATCATACAAACACCCACATTAACACCGACTCCTGTTTCAGACAAAGAGCACCCAGCTACAGACTAGCTCTCCTAAAGCTCTGAAGATAGCTATAGCTAAAGGAAAAAAGATAAGTGAGAATTAAATATACAGTGCTCAGACTTAATTTAATTGACAGTGACACAACTCCAAGAGAGATGAGAATCAAGCATGAGCCAGATCACAGAATTTGTCAGCCACCTCCTGCAATAACTCAAGCAGCTGGCCCATGGAAAGAAAAAGACTGTTTTCCTCCTCTGCCTCACCTCCCTAGCCCCTTTACTTCTGAATCCTGCAGACAGAGAACTTCACAAAAAAGCAGGAACCGTGAAGGAAATAAAAACTACAATCACTTCCAGAACCCAGGAAAAGCAAACAAAGAAGATACTCAATCTTCAACCATCATTAGTTCCTTTGCAGCTGGTGTGATCACGACAACTCAGCTGCAGGAGATAAAAGCAGATGGCTGGGGTGTGCTCCCCTGTGCATCTAGTTTTAGCTCTCAGCAGTTGGTTTGCTTTCCCTAGAAAAAAAAAATAAATCCCCAAACAAACCACCAAAATGTAGACAGAAAGGAGGAGATTTAAAAATCCTCTCAGCTGCCTATAAGAGCAAGAAAAGTGAGGAACAACTTACAGTATGAGAACCTACAGTATGAGAAGGTTCCTATGATTATTCGTTAATTATTTGCCATGACCCTAATTGCTGGTAATAAAACACGACTACAGCAGCATGGCTCCTAACAGCCTGAGGTCTCAGCAGCACCCACAAGCGTGCAAAAACCCAGGGGATGTACTGGATCTCACATCTGTACCTGCACCTGTTTGTGCTGTGCCTGATGGACAAAGAGCTCCAAGGGAGGAGAGTAGGAATCAACCCCACTCCCAGTAAAAAAGATCCTATCCCAGAAAAACTTCCAAACACAGACAAGCCCAGTTATCCTTATCTTTTGAAAGGATAAGGTCCCAAGATAAGGCCTAATGGGCCTGTTCCTGGAGTTTGATAAGGTCAGTCTGCAGTTTACAGTCTGGCTCAGTGCTGGGACAGGCAGAGAGGACCAGCTATCAGCACAGTGACCTTAATGAGCTTTCTGAGGAACTTCGGCTGCCTCCTTCACTCACGTTCATGCAGAGCTCAGGAAACACTGTACAGGGGTCAGCTCTCACACACAGTGCTGACAGGGCACCTGGGACCTGCTACAAGCACAGAATAACTTGTGGTACCAGAGGTGCTGCTGTGGCATGTGGGCAGAGTAACACTGGCTGTGTCCTTGCTGTGTGATCCACGACACTGTAATATACAATTCTCACAGTTCAAACAGCCCCAGCAGGGCAGCCTGATTTTAACCTGCAGCCAGCTCAGATGCACACACCTCACGAGCTTTTTCTACTGGGAATGACTGCTTTATTACGTTGTAGAATTAATTCTACTAATGCAGGTGATCTATCAAAATTATACATGTTTATTGCAGAACAGGCTGAAGAAACTGAATCTACTTTTTCAGCCTGTCTCTGTAGACCATGTGGGAACCCACCATGCTTGCCTAGACTTTATCTTCTGTTGTGCCACTTGTTTTTTTGATTCAGTTCCCTTTTATGCTCTACCCTGACATTATCAAACAGATTGATTTGAAGATGAGTGCAGCTACACAGCAAACTCAGCTTGTTTCCTTTTTCCAGGGTTGGAAAGTTGAGGTTTTCAATCCCATGAAAACTGAAAACATTCACTTAAAGTGAAGATATTTTTCCAGGTGGGACAGGGATGCAGAAGGTCTGAAGAGCAGAGTAGACAGAAGAATGAACTGGGACACTGCAAGCAGGCTACAGCTGTTATCTGTTATTTCAGGGGGGCAAGACTGAGCTGGAGGCCCTGAAGCAAAAACATTGACCCAGAAAGCCAATTTTATCCTCGGGCGCATCAAAAGCAGTGTGGCCAGCAGGTCAAGGGAGATGATTCTGCCCCTCTACTCCACTCTGGTGTGACCCCACCTGCAGTGCTGCATCCAGATCTGCTGTCCTCAGCACAGGAAGGACATGGACCTGTTGGAGCAAGTCCAGAGGAGGCCACCAAATCGATCAGAGGGATGGAGCACCTCTCCTAAGAGGGAAGGCTGAGAGAATTGGGACTGTGCAGCCTGGAAAAGAGAAGGCTTTGGGGTGACCTAATTGCAGCCTTCCAGCACCTGAAGGGAATTTACAGGAAAGATGGGGCAGGACTGTTTACAAGAGCATATAGTAACAGTACAAGGGAGAATGGGCTCAAATTGAAATACAGTAGGTTCAGATTAGATATTAGGAAAGAAGTTTTACTTGAGGGAGGTGAGGCACTGGCACAGGTTGCCCAGAGAAGCTGTGGGTGCCCCATAGGTTCAAGGCCAGGTTGGACGGGGCTTGGAGCAACCTGGTCTAGTGAAGGGTGTCCCTGCTCACGGCAGGGGGGTGGAACTGGATGATCTTTACGGTCCCTTCCAACCCAATTCTCTGATTCTATCAACACACTCCCTCCAAGTGAGGCACACCGGGGTGCGCAGCGGAGCAGCCGCCGCGCCGCGGGGTCCGAGGGCAGCGCCCGCCGCACCACGGACCGGCCGAGCCCCGCGGCGGGTCTGCACTGCCCCGGGCCGTGCCCAGCTCGGCGCTTCGCCCCCCTCGCACTGTGTGCCCGGCTCCACCAGCCCGGCCCCGCCGCTCCGGCTGCGACACCATCCCCGGCCCGGCTACACGGCCCGGCGCCATTTTGGGCCCGGGGGCGCTCGGGCGGGCTGTGCCCGGCGGGCCCCGGCCCCTCTCCGCGGTACTCACGGGCAGGGCGCGGCGGGCCCGCCGCGGCAGGAGGAGGCGGAGGACCAGCAGCCCGGCAGCGCCCAGCGCCAGCAGCAGCCCCGCCGAGCTCCCCATGGCCGCAGCCTATCGCCGCCGCCGGCCCGGCCCTGCCCCCGGCCCGCCCCCCGCCGCGCCCGGCACCGCGGCCCCAGCCCAGCCTCATTCAAACGGCAGCAGCGTCCGGCACCCGCCGGTCCAGGTAACGCGCGGGCGGGGGATGGGTCGCGGTACCCCGGTGGAGCCCTGACAGCCGGTCCGCACGGCGACCCTGCCCGCGGCGGACGGGGGCTCCGGCATCCCCCAGCGCGGCCCCCGCCCGCAGCGCCCCACGCGGGCCGGGCCGGGCCGGGCCGCGCCCCCTCGGTCCCTCGGCCGCGTTCGGGGCCGCGGCAGCCGCGCCCCGGAGAGGGGCTGGGCCGGGCTGGGGGGCCCGCGGGGACCCCGCGCCTCGCCCGCTCCCTGCAAACCTTCTCGCAAAAAACCGCGGGGCACCAGCCGAGCTCCAAAGTTTGATCAAACCACCGGGATTTCTGAGGATTAACCAAGCCAGCGTGCCCTCCTGAGCCCGCACCGCTCCCTCCCTCCGCAGCTCGGTGCCCGCCGCTGCTGTTTTTGCGGTAATTCCGCTGTTTTTCAGCCCGGGCCTGGCTCCCAGCAGGCCCCGGAGCTGCCGCGGCGGCGGCCCAGCCTTCGGCAGAGATGCAAACAAGCCCTAACAATTAGATCCCGTTTCTCGGCTTCAATAAAGGAGGCTGTGCGTTAAGCTGGGGAAATGTTTTTGTTTTGGTTTGGTTTTTTTTTTTGTGCCATGGATCAGTTTCATCCAAGATAAATGTGATTGAAATTGACTTTCCATAACTAAGTCTTGTTCTTTAGCTGTTTTCACCCTGTAGTGAGTTTAATGGTGGTTCCCTGTGCTTGGTCCAGTGTAACCAGCTACTTAATTGCAAAGAAACGTATCTTTAACTGTAAAGCCCAAGGATTCCTTTGGAAATATGTAACATGACATCACCTGTGACTTGAAGTTATGTTTTAGTTTAAAATTATTTCATATAGCTCACTTGAATAATACATTCCATGTAAGTACCTTAATTTTTACCTGTTTCAGAGAATACAGTTAAAGATGCACTAAAGGAGTAATTCACATTTTGTTTAGATGCCTCTCTGCTTGGTACTTTACTTATAATGCTTTTCCTTATTTAAAAGCATCTTGAAGCGGTTCAAGGTTGAGCTGTTTATCTCAGCATGAGGAACTGCAAGGGGAAAAGATGAGTTCCTTTGGACTTTATTTTCTTGTTGAAATACATGGAGTCAGCATGTCTTACAAAATAATTGAGCAACTAAAACAGAGGTGCTATCTTGTGTTGCAGAGCTAAGGAAGAACAGTCTTGCTGTTGGTAAAGTGCATTAATTGAAAGGATGTTGGCTACCAAGCTGTCCCGGCCTCTCCTAAACTTTTCTGGGAAAGCCCTTAATTTCAAGGACCCAGGGAGTGGCTTTAGGTAAGTAACTTGGTGGACAAGCAGCCATGAGATCTTGAGTAAAGCACACACCAAAGACTCATTTGATTTCAGTGGGGCAGTTTATTTTCAGAGCCACAAGGTGATTGAGGTTGGAAAGGAACTCTGAAGGTCACGTGGTCCAACTCCCCTGCTCAAGCAGGGCCTCCTAGAGCTGGTTGCCCAGAACTGTGTCCAGTTGGCTTTTGAGTATCTCCAGGAGTGGATATTTCACAACCTGCTCAGGCAACCTGTGCCAGTGCTCAGTCACTGCTCTGAGCACAGAGGAGATGGACTCTATATGCAAGGAGGGTTTGGCAACGTGGGTTTTTTTCCACACTGCAGTGAAAAAGGTGTGAAGTAGAGCATTAATTAAGTATCCAGCAAGGATTTATTCTTGCATATCAGCAAGTAGGCTTTGCTGCAGTGCAAGAAACTGCCATATGTTTCTGTGACTTCATTAAAGAGGCGATGAATCACATTAAATGAGAAAGTTAAGAGGGGAGGTTTTAGTGAGAAATTGAGGTGGGCTGAGTAATGAAGCTGTTTTTTTCTGAACATGCAGAAAATTGGCTATCTAATTCTAATTTCTGGTTCTGAAAGAAAACCTCACTGTTTAAATTGCTATATGATTGGAACCCTACCAGTCCAAATCCAGAGGAAGTTCAGTGCTTTCCCTGGCTTTGTTTTAGAGCGGAGTTCCCAAACAGTGGTGTGTGTACCACTAATTGTACATAAGCCATTTAAAAGTGGCTTATGGCCTGCTAAACAGGAACTGCCACCTGCAGTGTTGTTCTACTGCTGTTGATAGGGGTGTCCAGCACCATCAGGGTCGAGGGTGGCTCTGCTAACAGGGTGTTGTAGATAGCTAAGCTGTTAGAGATTTCCTATGCAAACAGACTTTTATCTCCTATTTGCTCTACACACACCAAAGCTCACCAGCAAGAATCTGCTGTGGCCTTTAAAATAGGAATTAATGTTTTATTAACTTGAGAAAAGAATTTTCAGCACATTTTTTTTCTTCCTTCTGTTTTGCTTATTGTGTATTTGTGCTTTGTGCGTCTTGTACTCAGGGCAAAAATGTGTTGCATTTGCAAGTCCCCACAAGCTGCTAAACCTGAAATGAAAATCCAACTGTTCATCTGAAAGGCAGTGCTGTCACTAAACCAGTGTCTTAATGCATTGAGGCAGGATTTATATACTTGACTCTTCAAGCTCCCTTTTTTTGGTGGAACTGAACAAAAGCCAATGCATGGTTACAAGCACAGATTCAATCTGAGGACCATCTCTGTATTCTGAAAGTCTCAGTTGTGGTCTCTAGAACTCAGTCATGCAGACAAAAATGGCTCCTGGTACGTTCATGTACAGTGTAGGGGCTCACATGCTTCGTGGCTGTTCCTGCTGATGACGTTCCCGCTGATGACGTTCCTGTTGATCAGCAGCCAACATCTACTTTCTACCCTTGCCTTCAGGTTCAAGGTAGGCAGAATGTCAATAAATATAGTAGTCATTCTCTACAGGTTATTGTGAATTGAGTGCAGAAAATCACTGCTCTGCAGTGAAATAACAGGACTGGACTTGACACTGAAAAATAAAAAACAAGTTCACGCAACTAAAAGAAATGTTATGAACATTTCTGGGCACTGTAGGACACACAAAGAAGCTTATTGTTGAGGTAAAAGTTCCAGTCCAGGATTGCAGGTCAGTGATGTTAGCACACACTTTGCCTGGAGACTGACATATACAGCAATTAAATTGGCTGTAACTATTTCAAGATTTGGCTTGTGACACTAAGTTAGAAAAAGGGCTAAACTGTTGAAGGAGAGTGAGTGGACACCATTGCCCCAATGTAAACCAGCTCCTTTTCCATCTGGTTCAAGGCTGCTGCCGTCACAGATCCTTTTTCTAGCCTTGTTTTCCCAAGATGTGGCTCAGAAGCCAGTGTGTCTGCAAGCTGCTGTGCAGTGTAGCACAGGTCACCCTGGGAGCACCCGTGATGTCTGAGCTGGAGATAATTGTGAATGATTATGCAAATTCACTTAGAAGACAGAAAAGCAGCCTGCAGGATAAGCTCTGCTGAAGGATAGATGCTGTTAGAGGAGCTGAGGGTAGATGAAGTACAGCAAGTTTAAGGGAAGGCCAGAAGGCTCCAGGAGGGCAGTGGTCATTGCCTGAAGCAAAAATGAAACAGCTGATAAAGTCTAGAGAGGTGGCTGGCAAAGACAGAGCTTGGAGTCACTCTGGTGTGTTGTCCAAGCCCAGTTTTGATGAATGATGGCAAGACCTAAGACAGAGTGATGCTACTGGTAACATAGCTTTTCTAAATAGAATCTCACTCTCTGGAAGGTGTTGTTGCTTTGCTCTGGTCTGTCTTTGTGAACATGTTTTATCTTCCTGGGAGTCAGACGTACTGTGCGGAGGAGCTTCACATCTGCACGCCAGGTATTGCTCGAAGATGTCTCTTAGCTTAAACACTTGCAAAGAGGGGATATAAAATCTAAGAGTATCTAATGGGTAGACACTGCAGAAGTGTCATCCAGGATGACAGAAGGGTGGAGCTGTGTGTAAAAGCAGTGAGATATATCCAAGGAAATTCAACCTCAGGCTGGGTATCAGAGACAAAACCACAGCAGAATACTTTCATCAAACAAGTGAAAGACTTCTCACATCCCAGCTTCACGCAACCCTTAAGTGAGAGCATTGCTGCTGTTGAAAATGCAAACATTGCACTGCCCATTTTGTGGGTGGAAGCAAGTGTGTGCCTTCAGACCAGGAGCTATTTTAGAATTCTTCATAATACCCAGACAGCTCTTGCAGCTGGAAATAGCATCAAGGTCTTTGGAGAAACAAATGTTTCATACTGTAGGAAACACACAGACTCAGACTAAGGAGAACTGGATTCTGTCTTCTCAAAGGACAGCCTACATCATGTATGTAGGCAGCATACATTCCTTTTCATGTGCATGTTACAGCAGCAAGGTATGAACAAGATATCCCATGCTTGATTGTTCTGTTGGTTTGGGTTTTTTTAACAGGCCTGTGCAGAAATTTTTCCTCCCTCTCTTGTCCCCATGTGGCAGCCGCTCTTATGCAAGTGAAGTCGATCAGGTGAGTGTGAGTTTGACTTCCAAGAATTTGTTCTGCTGAGCTGAGATTTTAAAATCCCTGAAGCCTGGTGACCAAATCTGTCTTTCTGATTTGCCAGAGAGACTCCAAGCTGGATCTCCAACATACTCCACATTCTTTCCTATCACAGCTTCCATTGACGTAGCACAGTACACGCTGCTAAGGATGGAAATAAACAATCATACGAGTGGGCTTTTTCTATTTTTGGAACTCACTCAACAGATGAAATCTTCCACCTTAGAGCAGAGGGAATTTGCATGACAGGTTCTTAATAAAGCACTCATTCTGGGGTATGGTTGTCTAAAGAGATGTAAATAAATCGGTGTGTCCTCACCACTTGATCTGGAGAGTAGCCCCCTTTAACAGCCCTCTCTCTGAAGGCGCTGACTTGCCAGGAACAGTGCCAGACAAAAGGAAGGGGAGTGTTTTGCCCTCTTGCCTGTCTTGTGGCACAGAACTCAGCACTGTAGCGGTGCTAGAACATGCACAGCTTGCTCCATAACTCTGGAACAGAGTCTCAGAGGAACTCAGATATGATCCTTGCATCACTGCTGGGCTTCCAGTGTGACCCTGATTGGTCCTTGTGTATGCTGGGGAAAGTCAAATTTATAGTTTGTTAAAAGAGATGAGTTGGAATGAATTTCAAGTAATTATCACCTAATCCCACCCACTTTGTTGGATGTGCAAATGTTGCTGTTGGACTGTCTGATTCACCATGCAATTTTTAGCATGTCACTTAACTGCTGCCTCTCTTTGGGTTAGAAGAAGGAGTTTGGAGAAGGAATGAGGTATACTTCTATTTAAATTGTAAGTTGGAAAAATAAGAAGGCAAAAAAACCCCAACCAAACAAAAAGACTGATGACCAACTGGTCTTAATTTTAAATATTAACCCCACTTGATTCTGCTTAGCTTTTAAAACCCAGCACTAGAGGGTTCATGTGCTACAGAGAGAAAGATGAGTGAGCAGTCAGTAAGATTAATCCATATCCTTTCTTCAGTCAAATTTTCTCCATTTCCTATGGCCTGCATGGGATACTTTAAACATACAGAAACAATTCCTGAAGAAGGGAAAACATGTCTTCGGAACTCTTTGGTTTACTTTCAGATTTCAAGATGGATGTGAACTGCCAGAGAATGGTGATTTGCTTGATCTGTTTGCCTTGGGAGCCTCTTGCCAGAGGTGCCAAACTCCTCTTTGTGTTGGGAGGACAGTGATCCTGCCTCACTGGAGTGAACTCAGTATGAAACCTTCGTTTTTTGTCTTCAGGAGGCACTGGGTGGCAGTAGCTGGCAAAGAGTGTAGAGAACATCCCTGGAACAGGCTGCTCCTGGCCAAGGACATGATTTGTTCTGTGAACTGCAAATCACCAATTTCAGATAATTCCAGAGTGTTTTGTTCTGTTTTGCTTTGCAGATTGGCAGCAGAGCTGTGCTTATAACAGGCTGTGACTCAGGATTTGGATTTGACTTGGCCAAACACCTCCATGAAAAAGGCTTTATTATTTACGCTGGCTGCCTGCAAAAGGTAGGGAAACCAAAAACTGTGTTCTTCACCTGTGGCGTGTGCACCAACACATAGCAAACCCAGTCTTCCTTCTCCTCTCTGCACAGCTTTCTGCCTAGGAGAGGGAGGGTGGGTGATAGCCAAAAAGACACGGCTGCTTGAATTTCAGAGAGCAAAACCTGGCCTAGATCAGAACCAGGACTGAACAGTATCTAGGGTGGTTCTTATTTAAACCACAACACTGTGGTCTATTCCATGTCAGATGAACTGGAACCCCAAATCCAACTTTATAGGCTTATCCATAAGCAAATTTGGGGGTCAGGTTGAGTCTGGACCATTGGCCCTGCTCTCAGACCATACATAGTTATGCAGGGTTTATTTTGAATAATTGTGACGTACACCAAGCCACCAGTGATTTTATGGCATGTGGTACTTTATTTCTGCTGCCTTTTGGTGTCTCAGCGTTGGGTCAAGGATTTCTTTGTTAGCTGGGCTCCCTCTACAGGCGTTACAGCAGAACAGACACTTGTTACAAACTGCCTTTCAAAAGAGGTCAAGAGAAAGGTTAGATGAGTACTTTTTTGATAGCTATTTTGTAACTGAAGATCAACATTAGAGAATATAAGAACACAGCCATACTTTAAAAACACAGTTCAGAGTAGTAGCCTGCCTCTACACTGACAGGAGCCAAAAGTTTCAGAGTTGCAAAGTCACTTCTGAGTTTCACTTCCTCTGTCTGAGCTGCTAGAAAGACCCAGTTTTCAGTGGGCATGTCTTATCTGTCACTGAAGTCTCCTTTCCATTTTGCTGTCTTCAGTACTCTATTGAATGCATGTTAGTGGAAAATCTTGGCCTCTCACAATTTTACCATAAACTGACATGCAGCAGCATGCCTTAAGTCTTTTAGGCTTTGATCAATATTTACTTCCTCCAAAAAAAATCAGCAGAAAGCTTTGCAGCGTCACTCTGTAATTAAATCTTGCTTCTTTAGCTGGATTTCCATCCCATGTTTCAAAATCTCTGTGGCCGTGGCAAGACTGGTAACAGCAGTTGTCATCAGACAAACACTGGAAAATACCAAAGCTCTTTAGCTAACTGCTTGGCCTCCTGCGTGTCTTCTGGCCATATGCTTTCTGTAGAACAAAAACAACTCAGGAGAATGAGCTGATTTCTCATTGTGCCACAGGTTTCACTAGCAAAACCATAAGCAGAATTCTGATCAGAGTGCTGATTTTAGTGGCAGAAAAAGCTTAGTGTGTTTTTAGATGCTAGATGGAAGTGGAGGTAGACGTAAGAAGCATCATCTTTTGCTTGGGTATATTTGACCTAGCCCTGAAATAGAGGAAATGACTGTGAAACTTCAGTGTTATTTTCATGGGTTTGTTTTTGTCAGCACACCTGCACATCAGCTCTGGCTGCTTGGTGGTTGAAGCAGTTTCTACCAGCTGACTTGGTGAAGGCTCACGGTCAGATGGGGGTGCTTGAGGAATGGATTTCTGCAGGACCAGCCCTGTCTGTTCCCCTTCCTCTTAGGGCTGCAGGACTGTCCTCGTTACTCTGTGGCTGCCCTGCTCAGCCTTTGGCTTGATTTGATGATTGCCATGCATTTGATATTCTACGCAGGCTCTTTGGCCAGATTCAAACAAGCACTTTCTTCCCCTCTAGGACAAGGGAGAGGGTGGCTCCAAGGAACTGGACAACATGAAGAGCGATCGGATGAGAACGGTCCAGCTCAATGTCTGTGACAGCAAAGAAGTGGACCGAGCAGTGGAGCACGTGAACAGCAGCCTGCAGGACCCAGAGAAAGGTGAGTACGTGGCCTGGGCACTGAGGTCACAGAGGGGGCAGGAGCTCCCTCGCCTGGGCTCCAAGAACATTGTCAGGGTATATTTCAAAAGCTGATCACATGACTGAAGAGCACAGAGCTTTGAGGAGCAGCCTTGCAGAGCAAATGGCCTGTTTGAATATTGTGCTATATCAGAAAGCAGCTTCCCTCTTCAGACAGCATCTACAAAGGAAACTGCTTTGTTCTCCACTAGCTCCTGTGGGGACATTAGCAGAAACCAGAGTGGTATTCAAGGCTCTGGGATTAGTGCTTTGTTCCTGTGAACTAAAGTTTATTGTGACTCCCTTTATGTCATAAAACCTGCCCAGTGCCCAAGGATTGGGGATTAACAATAGAAATGTCTCCCCCACTCTTTCAAAAGGCAAAGGAAATGGAGAGGTTTTCCAAAGAATTTCCCATGAAGCCAGCTGAGTATCACTACAGAGTTCACAGAATATTCTGAGTTGGAAGGGACCCACAAGGACCATCGAGTCCAGCTCCTAAGTGAATGACCCATACAGGGATTGAACCCACAGCCTTGGCTTTATTAGCACCATTCTTTAACCAACTGAGCTAATCATTAATGTCACTGCAGATACAAACATTTCGAGTTCAGGGGGTAGCTGTAACAGACTTTCTTAGCCTGCCTACTTCATTCTGCTGAGGTGATGACAACAAATTCTGCTCCAGTACTGTAAAAATCCCCATTGCTCATACATTTCTGAAACCTTTCCACCCTTTGATGAAGTACATTTTTCGCCTAAAGAACATCCATATTCAACACAAGGTTGTTTAAAAGCAGAACAACCAATAATGTTTACTTTTGGATTTTGCATAAACCTATTTCTTTTGCCTTTCTTTATATTTAATTTTTATGTGTGGATCTTCTATAAAAGTTAAGTTTTCTAGCCCTATGTTCTCAAGCCCAGGCCAGGATGAAATTGCTGCTTCTGAGGGCAGCAGACAGAAGCCTTTCTTAGACCTTTCTCAGTATGTTTCCTGTACAATTAGAATATTTTATGAAGTGAGTTGATTTATTCAAAATTCCTTTTCAGTCTTTCTTTTTAATGCCAAATGAGTAGGTAGCTTCAGCTGTTGCCATCTTGGTTGCAGCAGAATAAACGGGATAGGCCATGGCATGCATGCCCACCCATGCCTACATTCTCCTTTCCAGCACTGCAGACATTCTAGTTCTTATGGTGACAGAAGGGATTTCACTTTGAAAGAATTACTCTTTTGTTTCTTACAAGGTCATTCCTATTCTTATTATTTGCCTTTAGAGACTGTTATTTTGCTTCTTTTAAATAATCACCATGGAAGAATATAGAGTGGCAAAGAAACGGCTCAGACAAGGCTGAGGTTCTCTGTTTGCTGGCTCAGAACTTCCCAGGAAACCTTGTTCACAGTATTTGTGGCTGCAGTGTTGGATGGTACAGTCAGATCCCAGCTGTGGTTATATTTGCTCAGGAGAATGAAGTGTGCTCTGGTCTTCTATCTGGTTTCCATCAGTACAAGACATAATGAAAATCTCTGTTGTGTGATTCAATAATCTATTAGCAAAGCTTTTACCAACCTGTTCTCATTAGTCTCACAGAGGTGCTTGATTTTGTCTTGTAGGGCTCTGGGGGCTGGTTAACAATGCTGGGATTTCCACATTCGGGGAAGTTGAGTTCACCAGCATGGACACCTACATGGAGGTAGCTGAAGTGAACCTGTGGGGCACTGTGAGAACCACCAAGGCTTTCCTCCCGCTCATCCGGAGGTCAAAGGGTGAGTGATCCCCTCCTGACTGGCTCTCCCTGTAGCAGGTACCTCATCCAGCCACATCTTGCTGTGTTGGAGGCCGAAGGGTCTATTGCACTGCTCTCTGCACCAGTGGCCACCTCCCTACCTTTATAGACAGAACATGGTCCCCAGCATACACAGGGACTGCCTGACCTCTCTGAGTTACACAGCAAGGCAGCAGGCCTGAAAACCAGTTATTTCTCTTTCCCATCTCTGCTACCTTGTCCTGCAACATCCCACACAAGATCTAATCCATCATACCTTCTTTTACCTGTTCAGAAGCTGCAGCTCACCATGTGATAAACTGTACTAAATGCCAGGAGCAATCCTCCCTGCTGTATGAAAAAACAGCTGTGCCAGTGCTGGCAGGGTGGGCAGCAGAAGTTTAAAAAGCTTCTTACAGGGAAGTTGTTGGCTCTGGGAGTCTGTAATGTAGGAGAGGTGGGATTTGTACAGCAAAGGCACACAGACCTGGAGCTTGTGTGGGTCTCATAAAGGAGCAAAACCTTTCCTGTACTAGGGCAAACTACCTGACTAAATGAGAATATTTTTCACTTGAGGCATCCACAGGCATTAACAATGCTGTGGATGTTGCTGCAGACCTGGGCTGGATGTGGCCTGGGCAGGATTTCTTCCACCATGTCTTTCTAACACAACTTAGCAATGAGCACTGACAAGAAGTGCAGAGAACTGCAACCTCTGCCTAGACTACAGCATCCACAGCTTCCTACCAGCATTCTCCTCAGCCAAAATGAATGGCTTCTAGAAAGGAGAAAGCCCCATCTCTGTTCCTGGAGCCATAAGCTGTCACACAGAAAAGGGTGCAGTGGACTTAAACTGCTCTGCCTGTTTGTGGTACAGGAGCAATCTGTTCCTGTGAGCCACCATTGGCTGCTGGATTTTGTGCCTTTGATTTGCAAATAAACAAGCTCAGTTTTGGTGCCAGAGACTTTCCTTGCTCCTGCTTCCTCTTGACTGGGCTCAGTCCAAATTGCTGCTGAGCAATCCTGTTTCCCACCGTGCTGGCTCTGTCCAGTCCTCTCTGTGTTCCCCACAGCACTGAGCTTTGTGTGTCACCATGTGTTCCCTCAGGTATAATGAGCCAAGGAGCACGAGCACTGGGCTTGTTCTGCTGTCTGAAGGCTGTTGCATAGCACAGCTCTGCTCAGGTAGAGCCGTGCAGGTCTGCCAGGCAGCCCTCACAGCTGTGCAGTGAGCAGGAGGGGGATGCGCGTTCAGGAATCTGCTGGGTGGTGTGTACCAGGTGTCTGTCCTGGGTCAGGTGCCACAGCTCAGCTGTGCTCTGCCTGGCCTCTGCCTAGGTCGCGTGGTGAACATCAGCAGCATGATGGGTCGGATGGGCAGCCCTGCCCGCTCCCCGTACTGCATCACCAAGTTCGGCGTGGAAGCCTTCTCCGACTGCCTGCGGTACGAGATGCAGCCCCAGGGAGTGATGGTCAGCATCGTGGAGCCCGGCAACTTCATCGCTGGCACCAAACTGTACAGCCCCGAGCGGATCAAAGCCATTGCCGACAAAATGTGGGACGAGCTCCCGGAGATCGTGCGCAAGGACTATGGCAGGAAGTACTTTGATGAGCAGGTCAGCAAGATGGAGAGCTACTGCAACAGCGGCTCCAGGGACACCTCGCCCGTCATCGAGAGCGTCGCCCACGCCCTCACCGCCACCGCCCCCTACACCCGCTACCACCCCATGGATTACTACTGGTGGCTGCGCATGCAGATCATGACACACATGCCTGCTGCCATCGCAGATCGGCTCTATGTCTACTGAGGCCTCACACTCGTAAGCTACCCAGGTGGGAAATTGGTTTTAAAGAGAGCTTTGTACACACTTCCCATTAGTCCTTTTTAAATTTTTCTAACCTCATTTCAGAGTACTGTATTTTAGCTCTAAAGGGTTCATTTAAATATCAGACATAACCTAAAGGGCAATAATTTGCAGGAAATGCTTCATAGGCAGGAATATGTTACGTTTGTGCAGAGGCAATGATTCTTTGCTATTTATTTCACATAATCCTTTCTTTTTTCACCTCAAATATGAAGTTATAATCATTATTTAAACTGCAATTGCTCTGAAGTGTTTTCAGAATAATTTCTGCTGATGGCCAAACACAATCTTCACAATTCCTGCCTAGGGTGCAGCCTTCATACCATAAAAGAGAGTCCTTCCGTGCTGTAATGGCAAACCACTGCTTCCTCATGACAAAGAATGTCCAACTGACTTTTCCAGGCCTGGTCACAGTAGCCCAAGGCATAGCAGAGACTTCTTTAATTTGAGGATCAGAACTCAAAATGCTCAAGGTGCTGAAACTGAGCAACTGACCCCGTCCCTTTCTCTCTTAGAACTATACTGATGAAACATTAGAGAAAAGGAACAAGTCTGCTTTTCTTGCTTGCTTTCTTGCAAAGGAGTTCAATGATCCAGGGACTCAATCCTGTAGACCTTCCCCACAGGAGTTTCTTACTCATATGTGCATTCCCATGAGTGTGAGCAGCTTTACACACAGGACTGCAGGTGTCAGGAGTGGCCTGCAGTAACATTTCTCTTCAACAGTAGCTGAATATCAGCTCCAGAGTTAGCCTGGAGAAGTTTCATTCAAGCTCCTGTAATTTGTGAGGAACACGGTGGAGCAGGGGGAAGCAGAGAGGGTTATAGTCACAAGAGTGAATGCCCTTCTACCAGGGACCTCAGAGTTACACTGAAGTATTTGTACAGCACCTTGCACAGAAGGGCCTTAACCCTGACCAGGGCCTCTGGGCAGTGCAGGTGATGATAACTTCCACTGAAGGAGTCACTGAGCTGAAATACATCCAACATGACATAAATCTATCAGAACGTCCGTAACAGTGAAGTTAACTTTAGAAGCAGTTTCATTTCCATTATGGTTGTTTACATGTCTGAGGAATATTTGTTTTGTACTTTAAGAAAAGAAAAAGAAAAAAAAAAAAACAAAGAGCCTTCCATGGAGAATGCAGAAAGAGTAAATTTTTTTTAAGCTTGAAAGGCAAAAATAAAAAGTAATTTAAATAACCATTGTTAGTGAAGTTAAAAAGAAAAGATCTCACATGCTCTAGTAACATACAATGACATGATCAAACTCCTTTGGCTTAATAAATGTATACATGAATGGTAACAAAATTCAGAGCCTTCCTCTCTTTATTTTTTATATATTTAAGGTGAAAGCTCATGTTCTGTAGTGGTGAGGTTCACACCTGTTCCTCCTACACAGCATTCAGAGGTTCATTTGCAGTTTTGTGTCTTGCATGTCTGTGTGCTGGATAGTGCAAGACTTCTGCAGGAGTACCAGATGTGTCCTGCCTCTCGTGACAGACATGCCCAACCCCTGGACTCTGCGTATTCGCAGCTCTTAAACCTGCATTTGTAGCAGACTCTTGCAGATTACAGAGCATTATTATGGATTATTCCTAAGGGATCAGGAAGGGAAACTGAGCTCTGAAGAGGGGAGGGTTGTGGTGGTGATTCAGCAGGGCAGGCACAGAACAGGTCACTGACAGATCCCAAATAAAACCCTGGGAGAGACTTGACAGTTTCCAGACCTTTCTGATTTTCTCCAGAGTCTCATCTGTGGTTGCTGCATCTTGTGGTGCAGGCTATATTGCCTTTTTTATCAATACATGGAATTTTCTCTGGGGCATAACATAAGAATATGAACCACAAGAGACCCAGCAGGCACAAGGACTACTTGCAAGGCAGAGCAAAACACCTGGATAACAATGTCTGCTGCACATGATGCAGCAGAGAGAGAAAAGCCTTTAAGAAAAGTTCTGGTAATCTAAAAATTCAGCCCTAAAATGCTAAGTAACATAAAAAAAATCATGTAATTCCACCTGGCACGCTAGCTCCCAGTTTTACTGCTGGCTTTTAATAGAGACATCAATGAAGTCAGACATGGAAAAAAACGAGTGCACAGCCAGGTTATCTCAGTTTAGCTCAGAGACCCCTGAGAGCAAGTGTAGCAGGCACTGAACAGTACCACATTCATTCCCAAAGACAAAGCTGAGCAGGGATAACTGTGCTCACATGCACACGGCATCTCTTCTGGAGGCTCCTGAACTCTTACATGAGGTGCCCCCAGGGAGCTCTGGAGCTGTGCCACTGTGCCAGGGCCAGAGGAGATGTGAGGGTAACACGTGGTCAGATATGATGGGGAAGCAATGGGGTGCTCCTGTGCATCCACGGCTCTTCCAATGTTTCTGTGTGAGTTTGCCTGACACTGGGAGAGTTTGGTAGCAGATTTGTTGTCAGGAGGGCAGCAAGCTGGCTAGTTTTTCTGCTGGGATCTTTGCAATCCCACGCTTTCAGGGTTTGCCCTGAAAAGCGCATTAAAAGCTAATCCCCTCTGGTTTTGCATGACTGTCCTTTTGACTCGGTGCACTCGAGGTCCTGCCTGCACGGTGCCACTGCGGCTCCTGGAATAGCTTCAACCCAAGTCTATTTGAAAACTGAAAAGAACAAAAGCATAGCAAAAGAGGACTTGGCCAGACACTTGGTCCTCTACACTTCCAGAGCTGCCTCAGTGGGAGCTTCTGCTCCCTCAGGAGGAGCTGGGGAGCCTGGAGGGGTCAGTTTGCAGGGTGCCCACCCTTAGGCTCTGGACTGATCCCAGCTGGTTGAAGGAAGGGCTCTCTCTTCCCAAATTTCTTGCCAGGCAAAGACCCTTGGCAACCATGCAACAGATCTTACTGTGCAGCAGCCCTTGGGCAACCTGGAGTTAAAAATAACTTTCCCTTGGGTGGTAGGAGGCAGCAGAGATGGGGTAATTTTAACTACAGCTGTTACATCTTGTTCTGAGCCTTAATGTGGAAACCCACTTCAGAACTTTTTGCTCCTAGTGATGAGTGCTGTGTTTGAGACCAACATTTTGTGACCCTTTACTGCCACATTATCTGGATGAAGTGCAGAGATTCCCAGTTAAACAGAAGATCATGTCAGAGCCAGGAATTCACACACCTTTGGGACAGCTGGTCCCAAGGTCATGCCTCAGCTCCGACATCATGGCAGAGGTCTGGCCCAGGCTGCCTCCTGGGTGTCAGCCCTGTGAATCTGGCTGGGACTTAAGGCCCTGGGCTGGTAGTTTGGATCCAGGACTGCTCCAGAAACAGAAAAGAGGAAAGGACCACTCCTGTTCAGGCAGTTTTAAACAGCTGAGCACAGGGTGTCTTCTCCAATTGAATTAAATATAACAATTAAATAGATCCTCAATTAAACATATGAGTGCCTCAGTTGCTGAGCTACAAGTCAAATCCCTGTCTATTCTGAGATTGGATTGAAGCCAAGGGGCCTTGCTGCAAAGTGTATGTGCAGCTGCTGGCACTTGGGGGACTATGGCTCTGAAAAGAAAGTATCTTCCCAGAAAACAGGAAGGGAATCATAAGCTTAACTCACAGATCTGATGATGCTTACCCAGGGAGATACCACTCAGGAGCACTGCACTGGTTTCTCTTCCCTCTTTCCCAACAGCCACATAGGGCTTGCTGTGCAGCCTTGGGATGCTGCAGAGTTAAGCTGGTACTTTGCTGTGTGAGATGAAGTGCTGGCCTGGTACCACTAGAGCAGCAAACAGTGAATTCCTCCTCACTGCATGAGTGCATGAAGCAGGAGACGCCAAGGCCAAGATCAGCCTGTGCACCTGTCACAGGGATGGCAGGCAGTGCTGGCAGTGCCACCCCTGCTCATCAGCACCTGTCACCTGAGCATCGCAACCCTCACTGGGTGATGGGTGGAAGGGATGCTGTGAATATGCCCCAGTTTGGGCAGTCAGAGGGGGCAGCACACGTGCCACCCTGTCAGCCAGAGGGACTGACTACCTGGAGCAGGCTCAGCATCACCCCTGCCAGCCCTGAGGGCAGTGATGGCAGACACGGGGTGCCAGCTTGGCCTGTGTTCCCGGGGACTTCCACCCCCCACCAGGCAGAGAGGGACACACAATGTCATCTTGCAGCTCCCTTGCAACCAGTGAGGGAGAGGTGGAGGTAGTTGCCTACCATGTTCTGCCTTCAAAGGGTTCCAGGACTTCAGGACAGCCTGGAAAACCACAAAGCAGGCTGCTCTGCTTCCATAGCCAGCAGGCAGCTCACTGTGGTCTGTGGGAAGCATAGGGATGAGGAATCTGGCTAACATGTATGTTGCTATCTTAAAGTAATTTTTGCTAACACAGTGTTTTGTCTGTGGTTATTTGAAGATGCCTTTTTGTCAGCATCTGTCCCTATCAGATATGAGTCCTGTCTTCCTGGGGCTCTACCACCATAAGGAACTGGAAGAGGGACTGGACCTGGCTGCAGCCTCCTCCAGTCATCCTCTCCCCTCCCTTCCCTAGAATAACGTTGTGCAATTATTTGTGTGATGTGAGACATCTTTAGCAGAAAAGCTTGGGAGACCTGTCCTCACCTCCCACATGAATCCTGGGGAGACAGAGCTCTCCCACAGTGGGGGTGCCCTGGTTCCACAGCCATGCAGCAAGCGGATCATCCCACCTACAAACCAGTTTGTATCTGTGGTGCTGAGGAGTGTGCCCTGGGAAGCACAGCCTCACTGCAGCCACCCCAGACAGGTGCAGTCCTCGGCAGGGGCTTCATCCCATTCTCCCTTTGCATTTCTGACAAGCTTCAGTGTGCTGGTCCCTGGAGTAACATATCAGCATATGGGGCCAGGCAAGACCAAGGAGAGGTCTTGCCTTTCCCAAGAGTCTAGTCCTGTGAGTTTAAAATCCCCCTCCTGGTCTTGTGCAGGTATTCATCCTTGAGCACAATGTTGCTGTATTTTCCAGCCAAAATTTCATGTTGGGAAGTAACAGGAGCCTGTTCTCCCCCTCCCTGAATACCCACACACCAAACCCCTGGAAAGCTCCTTGCTGGAGCTGGGGATGAAAATGTAAATGTTCCCATCTCCATTTCTCCCTTTGCTGTGAATGTCAGAGCAGTTGCATAAAAATGCAGTAATATCCGGAGTGATCACTGTGGTGGTATTTCTGACTTTGCCTGGAGCAGGATGGACCATAAATCCTGTGAGATAACATGTTGCCACAGAGACTCCCAGCCAGTTTTTCAGGCCTTAGGAGTCTGAATGCTGCCCGTGCATCCCAGACAGCCCAGCCAGGGTTGGGCATTATTAGCACAAAAAGCAGCAGGTTTCTGCTTCCCCTATCAAGGGATCGTGGAGGTATTGTGGGAAAGTTTAGCAGGATCCAATCCACCACACAGTGAAACTGAGACTTCTTGTCATGAGACTGAAACTATAACTGGTCTGAAGGAGAGACCAGAAAAGCTACAGATTGGTTCAGCAGAAGCTTTGAGTTATTCTTCATGTGTCACCTCTGAATCTGCAGTGAGTTTAAAACCAGAGAAAGATCTTACTCCCTGATGATTCACCAGGACCTGGCCAGCCCCAAGTGGGGTTCCCTGCCTTGCCCATGGCCCAGGATTCCATTTCAGCCCCATCGCAGCTGTCCATCCCCAGGGTGGGGATGAGGATACTGGTATTCAGCCTCACTGGGATGGATTCACTCCTACAACCCCTGCCTGTTCCCCTCTCTCCAGTGGACTGCGTCCATGATCCTGCTCAGGGCAAGAGTGGCACTCAGGGGCAAGGGATGATCTGCTCCAATGGGGATGCTCCTGGCAGCCCTGACACTGCTTGTGCTCAACCTGCTGCGCTTGGGAATGGTCCCAGTGGCACCAGGAGGTCACCACCTCCCTCCTTGTCCTGCCTCTGCTTCTTGACCCTGCCGAGCTTGTCCCTGCCAAGAGGTGCTCTCTGTCCCCTGTGGCCGGGGCTGTGCCCCTGGCTGGGTGCTGGCACACAGCAGAGGCTGCTGGATCGGCAGGAGTGGAGGGAGCTGCTTTTCTCTGGATCTCCAGCACTTTCCATGAAGCTCCTCTGGACACCATCCTGCTCTGTGGGAATTAGCTATGCTTGGCAGAGACCTTTGCAGATGAGGGAATCACCTTGCACCCCACGGAGACCGGGATTTGTGCTCCCTTTGCTGATGCTGTGGGACAGCTCTGCCTCTCTGGGTTGTTACTCGTGAGTTTTCTCTAACACTGAATCCCTCAACAAGGAGCTCACCTGCTGTGGAGCAGCACTTCCCACCAGCAACACCACCAGCTCACCTGGAAAAAAGCTGGGTTCTGCACAGCAGAGAGGGGGCCAAACCCCAGCACAACCCAGCCCAGCCTTGCTTGGAATGATGCCTGGGCAGCATCCCCAGGGATGTAACCCTTTCTCATTGTCATCCCTCAAGTCCTTCTGAACCTTTTTTTTATTTCTCAGGTCCTGAGAGATCCCTTGGGCTAATTCTGGCCAGATCAATGCACTTCCAGCCATGCTCTAGCACTAATGAGTGAGGGGCTTAGTGGGGTGAATTTCTGGTGGCAGGAGGGATGGATTCAGCAAGTGGTTCCCAGGCTCTCAAGAGGTTGGTAGGCTTTTATGTTCCCCAGTTGTTTCTAAAAGCAGGTTTCCCTCTTGGACTCAGCTGACTGAGACTGTGGTGCCGACAGGAGGGGTAGGAGGGTGTGTGGTGGGGCAGCACAGCACAGGGGTGCTGTGGGGTGAGATGGGCACACAGGGATGTGGCAGGGGTGCCAATGAGGGACACTGTGGCAGCTTGAGGAGGCTACAGGGCAGCCTGCTGTAGGATGGGCATGGGTGTGTGTCCTGCTCTGGCTGCCACAGGAGGGCCGGGGGGTGGTGGGTGGGAGGACAGGCTGTCTCCAAAATGCCTGCCTTGAATTGAACCCCCCAGAATCCTTCCAGCTGCCTGCTGTCGGTGCTGTGGCCCAGCTGGGTGTCCTGAGTGCTGGCTGGAGGTGAGCAATCATCCCCAAACCCTGAAAAACCCCTTTCAGCGCTGGCAGATGAGAACAAGGGGCAACACATCTGCCAGAGACGATTCAGTGCTGGCACAAAGCACAGACAGAGCCAAGCCCCACACTGGTGCTGCTGGCCATGCACAGGCTGGTACCACACCACAGGGCTGAGCCCCAGGGCCACCCTGAAAGGCTCTTTGTGGCCCAGGCTACTGTGGCCGTACATCTCCACTCCTGGCTACCCAATCATGGCAGGATTCTGTGCACAAATGTGTTTGTGACTTTCTGACCCGCTGCAGCCGTGCTCTGGTCTGTACCATAACTGAAACCCGTGCCAAAATCCTTCAGAAGTTCCTCAAAGTGGAGCATAAAGCAACAGCAACATGATTTTTTGGGGGATTTCCTCTCGATGTGGCCACTCTGGAGCTGTGCTGAGCAGAAAGGCTCGTGCTGGTCTGGGGTGTGATGCCCTCCCAGGACGTGCAATCCATCTGAATGCCACACGTCCCACATGGCACTGAGGGTCACCAGCTCCATTCCCTCCAAAGGCCTGTGCCAAAGCTTCTCCTACTGCCCCAAGGTCTATGTCCAGGAGCTGACCTGGCCCTGAGTGCCCAGCAGCACTGGGGGTTTGTTTTGCTGCTCTATTTGTCCGTCCATGGGATGACAGGTTTAATGCTAGTGCTGCTTCTTGTGATCAAAGAGGGCCGTAGTTGGCCCTGGGCTGGGCTTGGTGGTGTGGCCTGACACGTGCAGGGGGTCACACCAGGGAGGCAGAAGCAGGCAGATGTCCTGGTGTCTGAGAATAACACTGGGCATTTTTCTTTCCCATTCCAAGGAAATGTTGGGGCCTGAAGGACTGCATCTTCTGACTGCTGTTTCCCCTCTTCTGTAATTCTTTAGAAAAAACCATCCAGGCATGCTAATGCTATCCCAGAAATGGATGGAGTTTCCCAGCCCACCTGATAGCCAGGTCTCTGAGGAGGCAGGACACATGATACAGCTTGGCATCTCCAGGGGATGCCTGCCAGGCTGAGCTCCTGCTCCTGGAAAGCACTGCTCCAGTGCTGCCTCCTTCCCAGCCATCCAGATACCAGCCAGTGGAGATGGGACTGCCAGGATCACAGAGTTCTTTGAAACGTGCTTTTTGACAGGATTAATCCTGGTTTGATACAGCAGAGAGAAAGGGAATCCACAAGGAATTACCCAGGCCCCTGTGGATGTCTGTTAGACCAGAGTGAGGATGAAAGCAGATGAGCTTTTTTTAGGGCTTGGCTGAGACACTCTTTAGGCTCCACTCTCGGCAGCACTTTGAGCTGAGCTGGCAGCTCTGATCCCGTGTGTGGTTGAGAGCTCGCGGGAGCTCCTGTAGCACTGCGGTGGAGAGCAGCGGGCAGACAGGGGATTTTGCTTTGGGAATGCTGTTATTAGCTCAGTCACAACTGTTTTGGAGGGTTTCTGTAAGTGAAGACATCAAACAAGCTGGATTTTAGCCAGCTGGTAACCAGGTGGTAGATGTGTCTTTAGTTGTTATTGCACCAGCACACCGCACCCCCACGGCAGAATTTTTAAAACATCACATTCCTCAAAAGACCTAATTTAGGAGGAGGTGTGAGTGCTGTCAGTGGCAACACTTACTGAAGCTTCTGCTGAGCAGCCAGGGGGAAATGCAGGCATGGCTGCTTGGAGATGCTCCTCCCAGCCTGGGGGTCAGCACACTTGGGGACATGCTGTGGGTCACCCAGCTTGGGCTGTGCCCTCTCTGACCAGTAGATCTGTCACCCTCCCACCCTTTCAGGATCAGCCCTTTTCCAGACTGATTATAGGCCTGGCTGGAAGTGCAGACAGCATGGTTTCGGTGTGAGTCACAGGAGGTTTGGTAGCTTTTCCCTCTTTGCAGCTCCAGGCTCTCTGGTCAGAGTGGTTAGGTGGCAGCTGGCAGCTTGTGCTCGTGGAGAGAAGTTTGTGCGTGTCCTGGGCAGACTCAGCGGGAGCAAGTAAAAGTCCCAAGTATTATTCTGGAGATCTTTTGTCTTTTTGGGTAAAAATGGCCCCAGAGGTGGGTGGTGGGGAGGCTGGGCTTCCCAGGGATCCCCGTATGGAGGGGTCTGCCTCTGGGGGCCCAGACTTGGTGCCTGCCATGCTCCCTCTCCCGCCCCTGAGGCAAGCAGAGCTGCTCCAAGCAGAGCTGCTTGTCTCTCCTGTGAAGCACAGAGACCTGCCAGACTTGCTCCTCTCTGCCAGCAGGAGTTCTTGATGAGCCTGGTTTGCAAGGAGAGGCGGGTTTTTAATTAAACTGACTGTTACAGCTGGGGGACACGGACAAGTGCCAGGTAGGTGAACCCTTCCTTGTGTCTGTCAGCCCAGCAGAGGACCTCAGCTCTCCCTGCAAGCATTGTTCCAACACAGCTGGGGACAGAAGCAGCAGTTTTGGTGTGCAGTGTTGTCCTGGAGGTCCTGTAACATGTGTGACGTGAGGGGAAGCCTGATTGGGCTACAGTCATAAAGCACTTTGGAGAGGGAATGTCTTATCTGTGAGACATAAACTGCTACTTTTTATTGCATGTTCTGTGTTTGGGGAGAACCCAGTGCAAGATGGTGACCCAGAGCTCAGCCCCCCAGGCACAGGCACTGCCAGCAAACATGTTCTCTGCTCCCCAGTCTTCTAATCCATGTCAGACACATGTTTGAGCACCAAGTATCTCAGGGCTGCAATGGATCCTGGTGCTTCCACAGGGAGCTGCTCCAGACGGGCTCTCACGTGTGGTTTGCTCAGGTACCACCGTGTCTGGGCCCCACAGTGTTTGCAGCATCTTCCAGCTCTTCAACAGGCAGTGACTGTGCAGGACCCCAGACATCCCCCATCCTCTGTAACACTCCTGTCTTTCCTCTGCCCATCACACTGTTGTGGGGCTCCTCCCCAGCCTGGAGACCAGCAGGAATGGACATTTCAGGCTCTTCTGAGCTCCCTGCTCACCAAGGCTGTCCCCAGCCCTAAAAAACGCTGATAATGCCCCTGAGTTCTCCAAGGCTTACAGAACCTTGCAGCAACTGTAAACTGTGGGAGCCGCCTCTTGTGTAAAACACATTGTACTTTGTTTATACTAAAAGTAACTTGGAAATGCTGTCAATGAATAGCTTTGGTAACACATTCCAAACCAATATCAAGTGTCTCAGGGTGCACCTCTGCAATGGACACCACCAATGTCCTGCCTGGGAACCCACTGACCCCAGCACTGTCCCCAGCTTCAGCATCGGTTTGTAATGCCAACATAACCCTGTGGTATAATAGCAACACTGCCATTTGTTCTTCCTTTTCAGATGATTTATAGTATCTCTAATCAATCCCATTACTTATTAAGATAAAATTGGCTGAAGCCTGCCCAGGGTCAGGAGGAACATGAACACCATTTTCTAACTGCACCAGCTGGCCTGGCGCTGACAATTGTAATCACTGCTAGTATCTCCAATGTGTCTTATAGCTTAATTGTCTGAACTTTTTTGTTAACAATGAGATAATTCTTGCCTCAACAATTAATTATCCCATAGCAGCTTGTGGCCCCTATTGCCTCCTCCTTGAGCTCTATGTGTCAGGAAAGGCCTTTTGCTGGCTGTGCTGTGCTCCTGGGAGCCTCCACAAGGCACATACTGCAGAGCTGTGGTGTGGGTGGGGATGGAGGTGAGGAAACCCGTGGGAAGAGTGGCTGTGGGGATCAGGGAGGCAAGAGGCAACACAGGAGAAACACACATATGAAAAGTTAAGCCAGCAGGAACCTTTCTGCCAGAGCAGTCCACTCAGTGAGCGAAGACCAACCCAGGGGCTGGTTTTCAGTGTTTTTCTGGCAGAGTGTCACTGGGGTGGCAGGGAGTGGAGGTGCTGCTGCCCCTCAACACAGGACAGCAAGGACTCTCCTTACCTTGTTGCAAGAGATGTTCTTGCTCACCTGACCCCTCAGGGTGACCAGGTGCTCAGACAGCCCCTGCAGCAACTCTATCTCTGGGCCCCTGTGATAACAGCAAAGCCAGAGGAAGGAGGAATTGCCCTCTAGCATGCTCCAAAAGGCAGCATGCTGTAAAATTCATTACACTCAGACTAGTTTTAGCCCTCCTGTAAAATGCAATTTGTGTCTAATCTTGGTAACACGTCTCTTTGCCACCAGCCTGAGTAACGGGAGAAGCCTCACTGCGGCAGCGAGAGCAGCCCTGCTTGGCAGGCACATATGGTACCCTTTTTCTGGAGACGTTTCCCCCGTCAGGCTGTTTTGAGCTTCCTTAACTTGAAATCGTCAGCACTCATTTTACAAGACATCACGCGACAGGCGAGATGCTGCCTCTCCGGCTCTGTGGGGGGGTGGATGTGCCTCAGGGATGACGTGCAAGGCTGAGGTCGGGGTCCAGCCTGGGTACCCACAATCTGGGGGTACACACAGGGCTTGCACCCCTTCAGGAAATCCTTCAGCCTGTGGTCAGAGGCTCATGGACCCGTCTGTCCTCCAGAATGAGCTACGAGAGCTGTGACCAGGACAGAGGTCACTTCTCCTTGTGGACACCTATAAATCTATTGGAAGCAGTCTGTGGAGAGGAGCATCCCTCCAGGCTACCTGCAAAGCTGTGGGTGCTCTGCTGGTCCTGTGTATAGGAACCCAAAAAATCCCCATTTCTTCACCAAAGGAATGCAGAGGAAATGCTTCAATGCACTGTATGGTCCGATGGATTTAGCAATGAGGAAGCCAACCCCCGAGAGGCTGCAGAACCAGCAGATCGGCTGCGTGCCTGGAGCCGGGACAGAGCTGCCTGCGCTCCCCGTCCCCGTGCCAGCTCTGCCGCCGGGCCCCGAGCCCCGCCGCTGCCTCCCGGACTGTCCTCGCCAGCTCTGCTCACTGTCCCCTGCCCCGAGACGATCCTAGCCACAGATTACTATTTGGTTCACGGTTTGGTAGAGGGAGAGGAGGTTGTAGCATCCGGCTTTCACTCTCGTCCTTGTTCCTGAATGAGTCACCGTGATGAAGGAGCTGAGCAACAGGCGAGAAGCTAATTTGCCTTGTGACGGTGATTCAGCCTCTGCGGGGTGGTGACAGCGTGAGCAGAGCTATTGTTTCTCCCCATCAGCTGATGACAAAAGCCTTCTTGCCCCTCTTATGACATTTCATTGTAGAAGAAATATGAACACAGTGATGTGTAAAATAGTGATGACTGATGTCCCCGCTCCAGGAAACACCCTCTGGTTCTCGGCCTGCCCTGAACGCAGGGCAGCTCGCTGTGCCCACGGCCAGCTCCTGTCTTGCTCAGAGACGCTGTTGCTGCACTGCCAGTTCCAGGAGCAGCTCAGGGCGCACAAGGGCTGGAGCTGGCCCAGCACACAGAAGGGACGGGAGCTGGCTCGGGCGGTGCGTGCAGACGGAGGAGCGCTCTGCTGAGGCAGCCCGGGAGTGCCATCAGCAGGTTCCTGCAGCTGCGTGTCACCAGCCGCCCTGGAGATATTCACCATCATTCCCTACACACAGTGGTTTGCCAGGGGCTTGGCACAGCCACACACTGCAAATGGGATCTGGGGTTTGAACGACTCCCCCACGAGGGATGGACAGTTCTACAGACTGCAGAAATCAATGATCCGGCAGAAAATTATAGAAGTCTACTAAATCCTGCGTGCTGTGACAAATAGGGAATGCTTATCCTCTGCCTCTTGTCAAATGAGGCTATGGGGCACCAGGTGAAATTTCATCAGGTGAAACAGAAGCCTGTTCACCACAACAAATGAGGAAAAACTTGTTTAGAAAATTCTTAGCTAAGCTGTGAAACTCTCTGCTGCATGGCATAGAGACTAGTAAAATTTTACAAGGATTCAAAAAATGATTCATTGGATTAATGGAAGAAAATACCTGTTGGTCACTAATTCAAATACAATCCTTCCTTATTCAAGGAAGTCCCTGGATAAAATGTCAGCAGATGTGGGGAGGACATGCAGGACTCATCCTTGTAAGCTTCCTTGGACATTTATCCTCCCCTTGGAACACACTGGGAAGATGCACCACTGGTCCAACTCACTGCCACTGCTTCCACACCCCTTTGCTCAACATACATGTGAAATTTATAGGTTCTTGCATAAGTAATATGGGGACTTTCAAAAAATGCTGCCTGATGAGTTACTTCTCTGAAATTCAGCACAGCAAAATTAATATGAAGCTGAACTGGCAAACTGTAAATCATCTTTTACTGACTTGAGCATTTTCTTCTCCCAGTTCTTTACATTTTGCGTACTTTGCACTTGCATTTTAGATGAAGCCCTAGGACCTGCATGTAAGATTAATGCATGATTGATAGCAGCTTCAAGATATTCAGGCAGCTGCAGTAAGTGTATTATTAACAGTGAATATTCATAGGGATAGATCAGCTTGGAGGATTAAAAGCCACATCCTAGAGGGGTGGATATAATGAAAACAGGGGCAATCAAGTAAATGAGGCAGAGAAGGTGTAGCTTTATTGGCCTTTTACAGTCACTGTGTCTGAGTCTCCTTCAGTTCATAATTACTGTTGCCTGAAGACAACAGCCATTACCAGTGGCTACAGATCCCTGGGCTCTTTGAAGTCCTGAACAATAGACCACAGGAGGTGCTACTGAACCTTCTTCATCCTCTCCCCAGTCTACACCATCCCTGGGTTATGCAAACTGCTCACTGTTTCCACCAGCAGCATTCTCAGCCACGTTCGATCACAGCCACCCTTGTAACAGCTTTGAGGAACAAGCTGGTAGAATAAAAATAATACGTAGCCTGATCATATTAAAACAACCATGAGGAAGGCAGTCCCTGGGTCTGCCCAGGCAGGGAGGAGAGGTGGGCTAGTTTGGGCAATGCTGAGATCCCACCAGGGAACCTTCTCCCCTCTTGACCGTCTGGTTCAGCCCAGTGACAGCAGCACCCCTAAGTCCAAGTTTGCCTTGGCCATGACTTTGTGTAAGTGTAAAATAAAGCATCAGGCTCATTCTCAGATCCAACAGGCACAACAAGATGCAGAGGGCACAGAAGGCCGAAACTTATCTCTCAATTAAACCTGCAATCTAAAAATGAAAACCAAAATGTCTCTGTAATTAATATTTTTTCCCTTAATTGCTAGTGACTGATTCCTCCTGTACACAACAAGAACCATGGATATGTTTTAACTTCTCCACAAGATAAAAACACCGTTTAACTGTTCTCCATGTGGTTTTGCTCTAATTTCATGCCATTAGGATATTACAGCACTGTTTTCGTACGCCACATGGGTACAAGCAGATGTTTGGTCGCCTTGCCCACTGCCAGCTGATTCCATCTGCTTTGTCTAGGGCTTTGCAGCACTAGTAATAAATGACTCACGCTGAGCATGGGGTTTTTATGCTTTCCATGTGCAGAAACCATAGGAAGGAAGGAGTTCTCCCTTCCTATGTACCTGGCACCTGACAGGTGCTGCTCAGGACTTTCTGCACCATTTTTGCACGACAGCCTTGTTCCAGTCCAGGAGCCTACACAAGTGCCTTTGTGGATGTGGAGGTTGCTTTAGTCTCTTAGCAGGTGTTCTCTGAATTAGCCAGCTCTGAATGGGAAGGCAAAAACACCCTCTCAGATCACAGAAAATAGGTCATGAGGAAATTCATGGATCCTCAAATCTGATCGCTTATTATCTCAAGCAACCAGATGACACAATCACCTTCATAAACAGCAGGACTTGGACTGTGCTTTTCCTGCATTGAAGCTGCTGCAGACACCTATGGTTCTGATGGATAGACACCTCGTTTCAGACAAAAAAGTATCACAGCCCAAACTTTGATTGTGGCCAGATGATATCAATTTGTTCCTGTGGCAACACCATCCTAGACAGGTGCTCTCAATCTCAGCTGCTCAGGTCCCCATTAGTATATAATCACTTCTGCTCTCAACTGTCTTTCTGTATGTGAGGGTGTAAGACTGGTGGAATTTTATCCAGATAACACAGTTGTCTGTGTGACCACATGGTGGGATTGACAGCAGCACCATGCACTGCTGTAAGTACTATGAGAGAGAGGGCTCTGCAATAGCTGGAGGTGGAACTGCTCCATCTTTTCGTAGTGGAAATGTGGCAAAAAGTTTCTGACTCCTAAATCAGTGTTTTGCTGTAATCTGAGTAAGGTTGCCCTTTGGACAGTGTAAATACAGATCTCTTGCATAAACAGGTTAGTTTTAGACCTTGCTATTTGATTAATCTCTTCTTGTTGTGTTCTGGAGGGCGGTAGAAGGCATTTAATTCCAGTCTTCCTTTCTGCTTCAGCAGATTTTGGTTTGTCCTCAGATACTGTAAGAAGCTCTGAAATAAGTATATCTCTCTAGGAAGTATCTTCCCTTCTCCCTCTCTGGGGCTGGATTTGACTCTGTTCTGTGCTGTGGGTGTTATCTCCTTCCTCCGGGTCTCCTGAACCAAGCCATGGCTCTGGAGATGGTTTGCACTGGGGGCTGCCTCCACACCTGTTGGGGGAGCAGAGGGGTTAACAAGGTGGAAAACAAAACCCTAATCCACAGCCACATAGTCCCAAATCCTTGAAATTTCAAGATAATGCAAACTTTTTGTTAGAAGACACTTATCCACTATAACCTCGACTTTCAAGCTGAATCCACACATTTGTCCTGGAATGCTGTTCTCCCAGGCCTCTGAGGTGATGTGAGTTTGTGGCTCTGCTGGAAGTCTTTCCTGTCAGACTTGTGATTCAGTGTACTGGCTTTTTTGTTCTCCAGGACAATTACTATCTGGCCTCCCCTGGTCTAACATATTGAACTGCTGAGTTTTCCTTTTGCCTCCAATGTGATTATTTCCTTGCTTAAGTGTTTATTCCCAGCAGCCTGTGTCTTTTCCTGCATCTTGTTTTAGAGAAAAGTAATTAAAACTGCTTCCTTCTTTTGGATTTGGAAGACTTCTGGTTCTGCCCCAGCATCAGTGGCACAGCCTCACTTCTTTCCATGCTCTCATTCATTTGCATGGCCAAAAATCCCGGTGTTATTTACTGATTAACTGTCACTTCCCACTGCTCCACCTCTCCATCTGGTCTTGGGCTGTGCAGCTTTGCAAAGCTCCCTCCCCCATGAGCTGGAAGTGGCTGTGAGGATTTTCTTGTGCTACCAGCAAGTCTGTTTTTTCTCTGTATTTGGGTTCAGCTTTCCCTGGGCTGTGCAGCACAGGGCTGTTTGGTTGCTGGTGGTGCTGCAAACTGCCCCTGTGGTCTGGAGCTGCCTGAGATTCTGCTGTGTAAGAGGTTTTCTCACATCTGTGTTACTCTGAATCTCCCCTGCTCCTATTGCTTTGATGAGAGTCTGCCTTGCCTGAGAAAGAAGGAAGTTTCCCTCTTGTCCTGGGAAGCAGGACATCAGGGGCCCAGCTCTGTGCTGGAGCTGGCCTGGGCATGGGCTGCCTGTGACCTGTGAATTAGCTGGATATGGGCAGGTCTGTGGGTGGATGTTTGCTGAGAGGGAGTAAGTGAGGAGCCGTTGGAAGAGGCCTGGGTTGTGATATGGTTTAGTGCTGGGTAACAGCCAGGATGGTCCTGGCAGCTCCTGAACGGAGGCAGGAGTTGTCCCCTTTAGCAGCCCACACCTGTGAGTGTTCCCTTTTTTTAACCCTCTCAATCCAGATCTCTAGGTCTTCCCTGTGATTTCTCTGCTCTGTGTGGACTTGTGCTTCAATTTCTGATGAGGGGTATAAAGCAGTTTTTTTCCGAAGTGTTTGAAAGCTTTGAGATGTTTCAAATGCTCTTGCCCAGGTGTGAAGCACTGCTATGTACCAGTGATGGGGAGCACTGTCCCAGGTCTGGGTCTCCACTGAGGCTCTGTCAGAAGTCTGGCTGAAGGGAGACAGTGTGGAGCATGCCAGGCTGGAGGACAGAACTGGGGTTCAAAATAAATGGCGTTCAACAAATTGAAGAAATCTGCAAATCTACACTATATAGAAATAGCCTTGTGAAAACAGAAACTTTACTCAGGTATTGCTGACATAAGTAACTATCAAATATGTTCTCACCTTTGCCTCCCTGAATTGCTGTAGATGCTGTCCTACAAGTGGGAGAGCCTGTCCCCAGTGGCAGCATAATAATATCTCAAGGATATATTGTAGTGGGTGGATTATTGTGCAACCACCACGAAATGTCACGGGTGTTACTTTCTGCACAATTTTTGGTTTTGCTCTTTTTCCTGCCCTGGGGAAGACCCCAATGTTTCCTGACACTGTTTTGGCTTGCTACCCCTCTCACACTTCAAAGTGCTCTGTTTCTTCCAGGTTAGCCATCACCTGCCAGCTCAGTTAATCAGACCCTCATTAGCTCCGGTCCCCTGCTGCTTTTCCCCACTCTGCTGCTTTAATCCTGCTCTGATCTGACAAGCAAAGCACATGAAAACAGTGGCTAGGATATGCTCTGGAAATAATGCTGCCCTTTAAAATCTTTGGTGGTTTTCTTCTCTTTGGTCATGCCCCAAAACTTCAGTTCTGAGGCCAAAATTTTCCTATATTGACAACTGTAATCTGCTGCCAGGAACCTCCTCACAAAAACCATCGGTGCTTACATCTTCCATGCTGTGTGACTTAGGAATGCAGTGGGAAAACTATGTCTATTTTTACTGCAGTCAAGATGCAGGGGAATTCTGCACCATAAGGCAATTGTGTGCCATGTACCACCACGAGCTCCTCAGCACACTTGCTGGCAGCTCAAAAGTCTTGGCTCCTTCCCACTCAGAAGTGATGTGTGCTGACAAAGATCAGCTCAGGAGCAGAGCAGAGCCCTGTGGGGTGGCAGTTCAGTACAGATGGGGCTGCAGGGCAGGAGAGGGGCAGTTTCACCAGAAGGGTGCTGGGTTACAGCCCTGAAGGGAGCAGCCTGGGGAGGGAGGTAGGGCTCAGTGGAGCACTGCATAGAGGCTTAAACTTCACAGGTTTTTGTAAGATTTTGCAGCTCTGATATTCAGTCACAGATATGTGCTCGTTTACTTGATGTCTTACAAGGTATTGAGAAAAATAATGGCTTATACAGAGTGCTGCTTTGCTTAAAGAATAATAATAAGTATTGATGTAACAGTGACAAAATTGTTCTAAAGCATTCCTCTAGCATCATCTTACATATGCTAGTGAAAAATGTCCCTGTTACATGGAGAATCCAGTGATGGTGCCTCTGTGACATATGGCATCCTATTTCTGCACATTCATTATTTCCATGCTTTTGAGTTTTCATTCTCTTCAATGTCTGACGTGTGAGGTAGGAGAGAAGGGGGGGGAGATGAATAAATCAGAATAATGAGCAAGAAAATTCTCTCTATTTGCATTTAGAGTTTTGAACACCCTATACGTAAGCCTTTTTGATGAAACCCAGAAAGTAGGAGTGCTGGTTGTCAGCAAGGAACAGACAATTGCAAAATATTCTTTCCACAGGAAAAGGCCCTGCAGCCTGAGGCAATATTTCCACAGTTTTCCAATGAGTCTGGTCACTTATAACAGGTTTTCTCTATTTTATGCAGCTGTGGTCTGGCATGCTGTATGACAGGGGAAAAAATTCAAGTTATGGTTTGCAGACACTGAATTATTAAATAAGTCCTGTGCAGACAGAATAATGGCTGCTTGTCTTTCCTTCCCCCCCCCTTCCCTGAGTTGGAGCAATTTCTTTCTCAAAACAGCTCTGAGTGACTTTAGCTTTTCTAAACATGGGATGATTTTGTCCTCTCTGATGTGTAAGAACATTCAATGAGTCTTTCCACTTCCACTCTTAGCATGCAGAGCAAAAAGGAAATGCTCCTGCATTATTTTTTTTTTTCAGTTTACTTCTGCAGAGGTTCAGGTAGTCAAGTCCTCTAATCCCTTTTGTGTCTATTTATGCCTGGGACACTTTTCTACTTCCCACATGTCCTGAAAATAAGCACTGCAGAAACTGGGATTCTTGTGTTGCAGGTACAAAGAGCAAACATCTGCTGCTTTCCTGTCGTGGTGGTGTGGGAGCAGGCACAGTGCCTGGGCAGGATGGGTCTGCTCCCAGCAGCCAAGTGGTTTGTGTTCAGATCTGATGCTGGCAGTGTGTACTGTGTTTAGAAAGTATAAGTTTGGGACTCCTGGTTCTTAACTGAGATTTTACTTTACAACTTGATGAACAGAACTAACTACACTTGGTGCTGTAGCCTGCAGAACACAGGTTGATGCAGCCTGGTCATGGCCTGGTGGTGGCCAAGCCCATAAAGAGCAGGTATGGTTTGTAACACAGACTGTGCTGACAACTTTCTTGTGGGGTGTAACTGCAGCTTTTGAAAATGTCTCATCCTAACAAGAAAGAGCCCTAGGCAGTGATGCAGAAATAACAGGCCTATATTGATCCATGAAAGTGGAGCTTGTCTGCCAACAGGTTGGTTTTAGTTTGTGCTTTGCTATGGTAGGGATTTGCTCTTGATATTGCCTTCCCTCATGTCTGGTTCCTGGATCCCACCTCAAAGTTGTACAGATATAATAGTACAAAAGTCTTGTGTGGAAAAAAAAATCTAAGGAATGAATAAGGTAACAGGAATTCCACTAAATCTTTGTGTTAAAAATTTTCTTGAGAATAACTCCCTTACATTCTTAAACTCACAGAACACCCCTGGATGTCATTGGGTCTAGGGTATGTCACCAGAACTGTCCTGAACCATGTCCCCAGGCACTGACCCTCCCCAGGGTCCTCTGTCTTTGCCAGCAGGTTTGAATATGCAACAGAGGCAGCATTTACCATCCCTCTGCAGCACCATATCAATATACGGTGAATGGCAAAACTATGCACTAAACCCACTGAAAATTCATGGCAAAACATCCTGAAGGGTGCCCAGTTTCACCTGGTGTTGGAAAAGAAGTTTCTAAATCAACACCAGTGCTGCTTGTCTAGAAAAAAAGAAAAGTTAATTATTCTCTGCTTGACACAGAACTGGTTTTGCGTGATTTGCAGATTCTGATCCTTGTCTCCTTAATCTGCCTCTTTTCTCTCTCACCACCCACACAAAGCTTCTCTTTCTACCTACTTCTGGCTCCTGCGTGATGATACCAGTTATTACCTCCATTCATGGTGCCAGCCTCAAAATACTGACACCAGCCTGCTGCCCTGGCTGATGGGGCAGCCCTGTCCTGCTGGGCACCTGGGGACAGCAGCCCATAAGCCAACAGCTGTCCTGACCTGCTGCATGGCCACAGGCATTGATGACCAGTGAGATCTGTCCTTCCACCAGCACAGCAATTGCTGCTTGCCCAGGGCATTGCTGAGTGTTCTGCAGGCAGCACAGCTGTATGGCTGCAGGCAGGCAAAAATAAAGCTAATTGACAAGCAGTCCAGAAGAAAGCCTTATCTTGTCTATTCTGTTCAAAGTTAATCCTGGACAACACTTCTGACTCCAGGAAAGGCTTATTTTTATGAACATTCTTTCTTTAAAACACCTCAGTGCATTGTTCCTCTGTGTTTTGGTACCTGCAGGTACAGCAGCAAACATTTCAATATGAATAAGATTAATATACTTTTGTATATGTGAATTTTTGCTGACCTTATTGTTCAACCACAGGGGTATACTATAGGCTATAGCTTGGGCAAGCCAGAAAAAGTCCTTACTGTGGATTATGTAAAGACATTTTCCATGAGAAAGCCATGTCAGAAGATTTCTGAAAGATAATTATGCAGCTACTTTCTGTGCTCAGAACAGCTGAGTACACCTTTTTTATCTACAAAGTACAGCAGTCCTGCAAATGTGTGTCATCTGGAAAACAATTTTAAGACACGGTCAGGCCAAGGGCCAGGAGCAGGAATGCTGATGGTCTTGTACAAGGACATTTTGTTGGAAGCGCTGTCTCCAACTCTTTGCTTCTAGAGAAGAGATGTGATACTCATGGATTTGCACTAAAGGACACTGTTGTTCACAGATGGTGTGACTTTAGGAGAATCCCCTCTAACCTGAAAATCAGATGAAAATGGATCTGAAGTGGGAAGCAGACAGGCAACAAATGATAGTGCTGTAGGAATGCAGGTGTACAATCTGTGCTGCTGCTGTGGGCCCCAGAGAGCCATAGCTGGACGGGGGAGATGTTTTGGTGTGGAAAAAAAAAAGACTAATTTAGGCTGACTATGGGGTGATGCAAGGTCTTGACTCAAATTTGTCTGTTTTGAGACTGTACAATCTCCTGACCTGGGTCCCCAGCTGGCTTCATATACCCACTAGGTGGTCTCTAAAAGCATTCATCTTCAGAGGCGATGAACCCTCAGTTCCTGTTGGCTTTAGTGGCTGTGTGGTTGTTTTGGTTTTTATTGTTGGTTTGTTTTTTTTTTTTTCTTACTGTTTGGGACACTGAGTCATGTTTCAAGCATTATTACCACATACTTATTAAGGTGTATTTTCTAGGTGCTACTTTTAATATTTGTCCCACTGTGAACCATTATGAACCTGTTATGTTTTTTAAAGTCAGCTAATACAAAAGCTTTGGAATGCACTCATGAGGTCCTCATTTTTGTGTTTCTAGTAGGAAGTAAATCAGGAATCTTTTGATGATTCAATGTGAAAGCTGTTTCTCTACCTGTTCCCTTCTCATGTGTACTACAGACCAGAATCAAGTCACACTGATTATGCCAAGGAATTGCTGCTTCAGACAAAAATTAAAAGAATTGAGGCAAGGACTTGAATTTATTAATGTGGATTTACATATGAAAACCCGTTTTTAATAACTTTCCAGACCAAGAATTTCTCACAGAAGAAATATGTCACTTGACAAAATCACCTATTTGAATATCTTTCTGGTTCTCCAGGAGATGTGGTAGTTTGACACCATACAGATATTTGGATGTTAATTCAGCTGGTATTGCAATGAGTTATAACTACTGTTGGAGTAGGCGCACAAGAAGGGAAGTAGAAGAACAAAGATGTTTTGAAATATGCAATTCTGTGAACAGTTACTAGAGGAGACGTGAATATAAAACTGAACTTCTCTATTACAATGGGGGTTTATTATTTTTCAAGATCGTTCTTTTTGGTAAAAGAACAAACACATATTAGTTTGGTACCCAGATGTTTCCAGAGGTCTCTGTCAAGGTCATTCCTGCTGAGTGCAAGGCAAGTGATGCAAGGAATTAATGGGCAGCAGAACAGAGAAATGTTATGGTGCATGCAGGGGAAGATGATTACCCAGGACAAACCCTTGCTCTGCCCCAAATGCTGCACGTGCATCTGCCTACTGGCTCCTGAAAGAACAGCATGTTTCTCTTCCAAGAAGCATTTACGTAATTGCTGGTCCAAGTGAAAGGAAGATCAGCATGGATTTAGAAACAAATTGTAGTTTCCAGTTTCCCCCGTCCTAGCATTCTGTGAGAAAGGTTCAGGCCTGTTTAGGGAGCAGGAGGCCAGCTTGCTTTGATTTCTGGCTGTTGCTGCAATAATGCTCATCTTCCCTTTCTCCTTTCCCCCAGTCCTATCCCCAGGGAGCCCCAGATGGAGCAGGTGGGACCCTCCATTCCCTGATTCATGACAGGCTGCAACAAGTATATTACAGAAGTGCAGAGAGGTGATATCTGCTGTGTTTCCTTGTGCTCTTCTTTTTTTTTTTTCCCTGTGGAAGCCTTTGGGCATTCTTGAACTTCTGTCTGCCTTTGCATCTGAGGACTCCTCTTGAAGGGTGGGTGCTGCTCTGCAGTAATGGATGGGACAGGGGTGTCTCTGCTCTGCTATGTCTGTGGCTGTGCAGCTAGCACATTATCAGCACTGGTTGTGTCACAGTGGAAGCTTGTGTTCTTCTGATCACTGCTGCATCCTTTTCAGAATTTGTTTCTCCAGCTGTTTGGCAGTTTCACTGTGACCATGAGGGATGGAAACTGTTAACCAGCAGGAACTGGAACATTACCAAGGGATAGGACTCAGGAGGTAGAAAACTTGTCCCAGATTGCTGGGTTTATAGATTAGGAACAGAATTAATCTATGTATTTCAGTGTGACTTCATTCTTTTGCCTGGGAGAGCTGAAGCTATGTCTGCTATCACAGGCACAGCCTGGTCTGGCAGATGTGGGGGGCTCTGGGGGGCACAGCTTGGGACTGATGCTTGAATTAAAGGGCTTGAAGGCATAGAATAACTGAGGGTCAAGTCCTACAGGTCTGTACAGCTGGTAACCAGAGCTTCCTCCAGTGAGCTGCCCCACTGCAACAGCACAGTGTCCTGCTGTTCAGACTCCGCGGATAATCAGCTTCATAAACAGAATGCAGCCTCTCCATTTATGTCCTGTACCAGCTGAAGAGACCTGGTGTGGGCAGCACCAGGAAAGGCTGGAGAAAGCTCATTTCTCCTTCCTGAGCATGGTGGTGGTGCCTGGTTAGTATTGCTAACCAGGTTTGCTGAGAGGTTGCTGAGCTCTGGGCACTGGGAGCTGTAGGAGCAGTGCAAGAGCTCTTTGCTACCTTGAAAAAAACCCACAAACTGGTTGAGCAGTACCAAGTGTCCTTGTAGCTGCCTAATAGAGCAGAGGTGCTGATTTTTTCATTATTGTTATTATTTGGCAGTGCATTATCATGTTCAGCCTCTAAAATTACTAGTGTTGGTGGAGCAAAAACCCAAGAGATTGGTGCTCCTGCTCTCACTGTGGTGCTGCTGGGATGGGTGCAGGACCACGTGGGGACACACAGAGTGGCCCCACTTAGATCAAACCCCTTTCTGAATATTGACATCCTTTGTAGGGCTGCTTTTTAGCTCAGTTCTGTAATTCTGAATTGCAAAGGCACAGCCATGACTGACTACACTTCTACGTGAGGGTAAATTATGATAGTAAAAGGCTTTTCAGCTATTGGCCTGGCACAAAGCACTGCACCACTAGCAGGCAGCAGAAGCTTTAAATGAGCTCTGCAGGCTCACAGGGACAAGATCCTGGCTACAAAGGGGATGCAGCTTTAGGATGAGGACTGGATGGTCTGTACAACCATGTTAATAAAATAGTGATGAGGAACAGCTGGTAAATATCTACAGCAAGCTATGAGGGGAGGACTAGGTGGGCAAGTGTGTTGGGAAGTCTGGTCTCTGAAGGACATGCAGAGATCTCTGCACTGTTCCCACATTCGTTTTGAACTAGAGATTGTTAATTTCCTGGCTATGCAATTAGCCCAGCTGTGAAGGCTCAGCAATGGGTATTTTCCCATGTCCCTTGGGAACCTAGTTCGTTAGTCTATAATTTTAATTAAAATTGTGCTTCTTAATTTCTTTGAACTTTACTGACTTCAGTGGAGTGGTGCCATTATCTTGCAGAACAGAACGACACACCTGATGCTGGCTGGTTCTCACCATTGTTGTGTGTAGTCCCTAAGGAAAACAAGAAGGCCCAGGCACTTTTAGTGCTTGCAGGCACATGGTGGTTCTGGGAGCATTTCCCTGGTGTGTATTTGTTTCCACCTCCTGCACCCAGCCATGACACCTTTGGGTCCCGTTGCTGTTCCCACCCTTGCTGAATAAGTTTCTGGCTTTCTGCAGAGTCTTGCTGCAAGACTCTGGACATGTCTGCAGTGGTGGATGAGACAGGTCAGAGATGGAAGGGGCAGAATGGTAGGCTGGGTCTGTGCAATCCTACGCCATGTAGCTGGTTGTGGACATGGGAGAGAAAAGGAACATACTGGTGAAGAACCTCCTCTGCACCTTAACTGGAGGTGCCTGGCTGATACTCAGCCACATCAGTCACAATCTTTGCTGGAGATTAACAGGGGAGGGATGTATTAAGTGCTCTGCAGAGCCTGAACAATGTAATTACCCTACAAGCGAGGCAAGAGTTTGTGCCAAGAGATTTTTATCTTCCATGAATGAGCTGAGGAGTGAAGGGCTCCTGGCTTTTATGAAAGGCAGGAAACTCCAACTTTCCAGCTACTATTTTATGAGCCAAGAGATTTGACCACTGTGAAGCAATGTCTGTGTCATTAACTTGGCTAGACAGCCTAGAATATGTCAGGACAAGGGTGATGACTAAAGCTGCCAGAAATGCTCCTGAATTACTTATGAGCTGCTGTTCCTGGAGCACCTGCTGTCACCAAGGGGTCTGTCCTGGCAACACCAGAGCACCTCTGCCAGCTCCCAGCTCTTCCTGGTGGTGCTGCAGGTCCTGTGGCCATACAAGCACTTTGGCACAGCCTGAAGTGAAATTCTGCCCAGATGAGGGGGGAGAGAAGCAGGCAGGGAGAGAGGAGTGGTGTGTTTCTAGGGAATGGGATGACTTTGCTGGTGTGGGTGTCTCTGTGTAAGTGTACCTGCTACCCTGCCCTGTCTGCTGCTCTTCACAAATAAATTCCTCTTGATCTGGAAATGAGTTTGGCTTCTTGCCCTGCCGTCCCAGTGGTGGAAGGGCTGCTGATGCACACAAGGCATACCCCAACCAGTGTGGCCACTGCTGCTCTTGGCGGCTGAAATAACTGTTTTCTTTCTTGTGCCTGTTCTCTGGTCTGTTCTAGACAGGAACGAGGTTTCCTCTGTTGTGTTTTTGCAGCCTGAACTACCCAGCCATTCAGCCCTTGCTGAAGCAGGCTGCTTTACCAGTGCTGTGCTCTTTCATGTCGCTTGAAATTAATCCAGCTCTTAATTGTAGGCAGCAAGCACAAACTTCTCTTCTTGTGCCAGAGACACAAAATATGAAACTTGATGGCAGACCCTTATGGACCTGTGGTACTGATTCCTCTTCAGGCTCATCCTGCCTCTCTCAACAATGTTTTTTGTTGCCTCCTTTATAGCCAGTTCCTTTCTACTTTGTTTCAGTGCCTTGTCTTTTAGCAGAAGCATCTTCAGTCCCCCTTTGATGGCAGCTGCTTCTCTGAAGTCCAAAGGGATTAGCTCTAAGTCTTCATTTGACTTTCAAAAGAAGAAAGAACAAAGTCTGACAAAATTCCTCTTTGCAAACTCCACAATTTATTGTTATTGTATCCTTCATTATCTTGTACTATTTCAAAATTTGTTTTAAGATCTGGCTTTCTACTGCAGTTAAACTAGCAGGCCTCAACCTTTCCTCATCAATCCTCCCTTCTTAAGAACAGATATTGTTTTGTATTTCCCAAATCATATGCTAATCTGCCAGGTGTACTCAAATACTGCTATTTCTGCAGCTTCATATGTCACTTCAGTATGCAAAACTATGCTTTTCCCCATCTCTAGGCTCAAAAAAATGGTGATTTACAATATTTATTTATCATATTATTCCTCTTGCCTTTTAAATCATATGCAACATTATTGTTTTTCTATTGAAAAGTAAGGCAAAGAGTTAACTTGGCTCGGGGCCATCCTGAGATGAGCATTTGCCCTGTTTTCTCTGTAGAAAGACCCTCCCTTCTTCTTTCTTTGATCTCCTTTTTCTCATGTAGCTGACTAAACTTGTCTGTTTGTTTAATACCTCCTGTGAGGTGTCATTTGGTCTGAGGATTGCCAGAGGTGATAACCAGATGCTTTTGACCTTTCGTGTATTGGTACCTTTGCTTTTATTCCCTAATCCATTCCACTGGGAGACTCTGCGTGCTCCAACTACTCTTTTAGGTTTGTTACGTGGAGGCTTTGGCTGGCAGTACTGCTGCAGACCACTTTTGCATGAGATACAAGGCCCAGAGTAGTTTAGGAGCTTTTCTTCCCCTTTTTGTCTTGAATTCCACAGCCCAGCTGATTTCTCATTTCTTAGAGCTGATCAAATTGCCTTTTGGAATTGGGAATTCGGGATCAGATATGTTTCTTAGAGGTTTGTTGTAATTTAGTATGTGTTCAATGGATAATAATTTGTTCTTATCCATTCCCTGTTCACAAGCTCTGTCACTATATGCTGGAGCACCCGTCACCATGTGTCTCTTTGAAGGGACATCTTGTGGCACCAGAGTCTCCTGCTTCTGTGCCTCTATGCACTCCCTTCTCCTTGCCTGTGTGACTGTCCTCACCTTTGTCTCTGCTTCCCAGGCAGATAAACCTCTGCTCTCCTGCCCTTGAGAGCTTAACTCCTTTGCTCTCCTGCCTCCCTCGGCCCTGCCCTTTGAGTTAGGGCTCAGCAGTTCATGGTCCATCAGCTGAGAGTGAAGCTTAAATAGGAAAAGGCTTATTCATGCGGATCAGGTGATGGGGCACTCCTGCAAAGCCTTGCCTGGGGAACAAAGCATTTTTGGGACTTGCCAAGTTGCCTCTAAGGATGCAAAAACCACCTCCTGTGCAATTCCTTCCCTTAACAGAGGGGATTCAAACCTCCCCACACAGCCATGGGGTGCATGTGATTGTGTGGGCACAGTGCAACATTCATGGCTGCTGTGCCCTTGGAGGAACTGGTAGAGAGGATCACAGCTGTTTTTAACTTCTCTGTCAGCTTTAGCTAAAAATTAATAGCATACCAGCTTCCTCCATAACCTCAAACTTGGACAGCCAAAGACTTCCCTTGTCACAGTTTGCAGATATTCACATTCTGGTAAATGTTATAATTGAGATGTTTCCAGTGATTTAAAAGACTTCTGACTAAGCTCTTGGCATAAAGAGGAAAAACTGAAAGCCAGAGTCAGGGGGAATCAAGAATTCAACAGAAGCCTTTGAACCAGCTTTTGATTTACATATAAATAATGCTGATCTGCTAAGGGAATTGTGTCCAGCCATCCCCAACAGAGGCTCCAGGCAGGAACCAGTTCCTTGCTGGGAGTTCTCCCCAGTTCCTACTAGGATTAATTTCTCTACCATGCTTTCATGACCATGCATTTCTACCTACTTACAGAGGATCTCAGCCAGATATAAATTCTCTTGATCTCAGAGGCAGTGAACCACAGAGTCCAGAGTGACTGTGGTATGTAGAATAGGGACAGACTGTAAGTCCTGGAGGTCTGAGAAGTATCACATGCTGATGCAGAAACAGAGGCAGCAAGGAAGATGTTAAAGTGCCTCCGTGCCTGTGCTGATGGTGGGACTGCCCTGCAGGGTCATCTGCTGTGCTGTAAGGTGGTACCTCTGTGCTGGGTGCTTGCCTTGTGACTGCGTCAGCTTCTTGCATGGCTGACTGTCAGTTCTGCTGCTCCTGAAGGTGTTGGAGATGAAGGATTTCATGGGTTTTTACTAAGAAGAGGCTCTCAAGCATAACATATAGCCTATAAACTGCTTAGGAGCCTCTAAGCTTTACTTATCGTTCCTTCTGGGGTAACCAGCGTCATGTGCCTAGTCTGACTAATGCTTTTTAAAATGCAGTAGATTAAAGGTGAATGTGTTGTTTTGGATTTAGCAACGAAGTGACAGCATTTCTCATTGCTGTTCGCATACAGCTCGTCAGGGGTGATGAACACTTCCTCTTCCTGAACTCTGCCAGTCATCCCTGAATGTCACAACAGCAGTTCAGTGACTTCATCCCTGCCCTCTTCACACACATTCATAAGACACACCTGCATGCTGTTGCCCCAGCTTCACTCTATGTGAGGATACATCAGCAAGTCAAAGCTTCAATTTTCATACCTGGGTGTTCTTATATTTCTGCTTTTTCTCTGACTGTCACCTGAATGTCAGCCTGCACAGGTTGATGGTCTGTCCCTAGAGGGGGTTTTGCAGCTGCATATCTGTGCTCCCAGTTTCAGTAATGTTAGCATGACTGTAACTGAGATTGAAAATGTACTTTAATTCCCATATGATCTGTGCAAGCCTTGTTTGGGTCTGGGTGTCAATCCAGATCTCTCTGATGGTGTAGAAGTTAACAACCAGTGCTTTCAGACTACATGAGGACCCTCAGTACTCACTTGGCTTCTTTCCTTTCTAATAACTGTCACCTGTGTTTTACTGCTTCAAAACTTATCTTTTACAATTGCCCAAAAATGTTTTTGGTACTAAAAGCTTTTAACTGAACGAGGCTTTGATTTGGCTCTTGTTTTGGTTGCAGGGAGAAGTGGGGATGTATTCACAGGCCTTCTTTTACTTATGAACACTCTGCTCTCTGTGCTTGCAGTACTCTGCAGGATATCTCATTCCTGTCTTGCTGGGCTGGCTTAGACCAATGCTACATTTACAGCAATTTATATTTAATCTGCTGGCCAGATCTAGTGCTTCTGAGCCACTTCAGTCCATTCGTCTCCTTCTCCTTCCTATTTTGGGCTCCTGGGTGCTTTGACGCTGCTTCTGTGTAGCTCAGCCTTCCAAGCTTCAGCTTATGTGAAATCCCCAAGACAGCCTGCTTATGTCACCGTCATCCATCAGGGACAGCCACAAAGAAATCTGCAGCTCAGTAGAGCTGCTCTTGCTCCCATTCCTCTGGGAGGGGGCAATGTAAGCTTAGTGAGAAGGCAGGCATGCTGCAGAGTTGCATATGCAACATCATGACATTTGAATGAAAGAAAACAACATAAAAATCAGATTTGCTACAAACTCCACCTTTGAGTATGTGTTATATAAAGCAACTATTTACTGTGGTGTTAGTATAAAAAAGCCAAGCATCGTGTACAGGTGTGATGGTTCTTCTCTCAGCAATAGGAAACATCTTTGTCTACAAGGTGAGGTCAAAGCATAAGATCTTGCCTGAACATATGCCAGGGTACCAAAACACAGACAATGTATGTCTCCTGCCTTTTTCTTTGGTGGAGCTTGGTCTCATCCCATTCCCCTTTTGTCTCCTTCTTACGGAGCTGTCAGAGGAGTGAGGAGTTGCAGCTCTTTCTGTGGTTCTGCCAGAATTTTGAAAGTTGTCACCTGAAGGGCTGTTTTGCAGAAAGGTTGGAAACTTCTGTCTCCAGCTACAAATGAACTCTCCCTGCCCCATGGTGAGCTTGGGGCACCATATCCAGATCTTGGTCACACATTTCAACAGAGCCTTGCAGGGGGCTCTGCTGCTGGTCTGTCGGGTGACCCGGTCAAGCCATTTTACCTCTCAGGTTGCCTCTTTCCTTCTCCCCACCCTGCCAACATATAGGGACAGGACTGTTCTCGTGTAATAGATGTGAGGTGATAACCCAGAGGTTCAGCTGCCCCATGGGCTCCTCAACAGGTACCAACATGAGTAAAAAGGAAGCATAAGACTGAGGCATTGTAGAGCAGCTCTTCTGCCTGCCCTGCCTGGCACAGCAGAGACCTGGTCTTTGTGAGAGTAAATTGCTGCTGCAAAAGAGGTGATGGAGTGCAACACCTCCTGTTAGTAATCAAGTAGCTATTATCCGCTTCTCAATCCCTCCTGGCCCTTACCAGACCTGTGTATATTTGTTTCCTAAACAGCCTCCTACCATGCTGTTCAATAATGTGAGCATTTTGTGCTTGAGGAGCTGGATACAGCACTACTCTCTTAAATGGCTGTTGTCCTGTGTTGCAAATTAACAAGATTGCACTATGTTTGTAATCAACAGCAATTAACATGCCACAGCGATTGCAAGAGGAATCTTGAGCCCACTTCACAGGCTCCTCTGATCCTTTTCACAGCACAGAAAACTGTAACTCCAATGCCTTGCACAGACACACTCACACACCTTTTTGCTGTGCAGAAGCAGGGCTTGGGGTGCATGCAGGGCTCTGTCCCCCAAGCCTAAGTCACCACTTGGGAGTGCAGAGGGGAATAGCCCAGAGTTAATGGAATCCCACAGAAACCTGCTGTGTGCCCTGCCAGCCTTGCATGCAGACTTGGCTCCCACCACCCCCATGTCAGCCTGACCACTTGGAAGGTGGGTGTCTACTGGACTGCTCCCAGTAGCAGTGAGATGCAGGCAAGCCTGAACTCCCTGCAGATCTCACAGGGAGGATCCCAGCATGCCCACTGCCTTTCTACCACAACCTGTCACTTCTCTCACTTTTTCTCGTGATGGGAAGAGCACCTAGAAATATTACCTGGACCTGAACCTCTGTTCGGGGCTTTACTAAACTCTCATTGAGCTTTCTTTTAAAAAGGTCTGACATTCCTTCTGACCCTCCAATCCTGTCCTTCCTGGGCTGTAATGCTGTAGCAATACCCCTCCAGTAGATCCACGTTGGATTGAGGAGGTCTCTAACCCCTGGGATGAAGTAGCTTGCCAGGCTGTTGCTTAGGGAATGTGCCATCCCTGGAGCAGAGCTCACTGTTCTGCCCCTTTAATGAAGGCAGGGACCCAGCTGACCCAGCTCCTTGTGCAGATAATTTCAGTATCAGGAAGATACAATTAGATTATGTTTATTTCATGATCAGTTATGTTCAAGCTCTTACAGAGACAACTTTATTATGTTAAATTAAAATTAATTAATTGTTGATTCTGGGCAAAGATTAGCATCTAAAAGCTATATAAGACTTTAAAGGCTTGTCTATTTAGTAGTGCTTGACTTGCTTCTAAAAGGCTTGATCTTGCCAAGTCAAGAATGAAATATGAAGTGCAGAAATTACAAATGAACTGGATGTACCACCTGCACTATAGTTTGTACTCCACACATTGCTGGTAATTGCTTGCTTTGTTTTTGCTAGTGTGCCTGAAATGTCCTGTACATAAAGAGGCTCAGGTGGTGGATGACCAAGAACACCTGTGATGTGCCTGAGAAGAGCAGTCAGGAGGCAGCCCTTTTGAGGGCAGGGCAAGGGGTGCACACATGGCATAGGGGTAGCTCAGACATCTTTCTCCCACATCAGAAGTACCCCTGCCTCTGAGTACTGCCCTCATCCCTCCCTGCCCGCTGCTGGGAGGCAAGTGGTGTCCAAGCAGACCTGGCAGATTTCCAGAAGGTGAGAAAATATTTTCATTTTTACCTTAACTGCCCTATAATTCAAGGCCATGAAGTGTCATAGTTGTCCAGGGAGCTGGAAGAGAGATTCTCTAATCCATATTCTCTACATCTACTAACTAAAAGATGAACCAGCAATCTACCAAAAGACTCCTGCTAAAATGATATCAGCAATATGTTTGAAAGCAGATAATGTTGCTCCTGCTGAGGCCAACAGGACATAGTGGACAGGCACTCTAATCAGCTTCTGAACATAGGGCTCACTGTTCAGTGTCCATACTTTTCAAATAGCTTTTTGAAAGTAAACTTTCATGGTTGATCGCAGTTTTGTAACCTGCTTTCCCTCTGCTGTCTTCTTGCCTGTTCCCACATCAGCATAGATATTCTGACAGCCCAGAGACTAGAGTTTTATTTCTGTCATTCCAGTTTTTCTCATGTGTTGTTTAGATCAAGATGGTTGTCTCTGTCCCTTTTTACTTCACTGAATCTGCTATAGTGTAGAAGTAGCACCGACAGAATGGTATCTACAAGCACTTATCAGCAAATTTCTCAGCTCCCAGAGTATAACTGTGCTATCTATGGATGTCTCCACTGTGGTGAGAAGGGGTTTTCCATCACTGTGAAAGCCACAGTGATGGACGTGCCCTAGGTCAAATGCCCTGGAATAATTATCTCTTTAAGTACAGCTCTCAAAAAGAGATTTGCATCCCACTACACAGGCTTTCTCCAGGTTTTTCATACTTTTAGGCAAAACAGACCCCATTTTTGGTGGAAATCTTCAGAGAGGGACTCCAAGGACCTGCCCTTTGCACAGGAGGTGTGACCCCATCTCTGCAGCAGATCATTGCTGTGAACATGAGTAAGATACCTCCATCCCTTCTCCTGGCACTCAGTACCCATTAGGTCCAAACCAGGATGCAAACCTCCTGTCCTTAGGTACCTTTGGCTAACAAAATTGATATGAATCTATTCTGGTTTTCTCACTTGTTTCCTGCTTGTATCAGAGTTGAGACTGAAGCTGCAGGAGCAAGTATACCATGTCCACCAGATGCTATGTTGCATTGATACTGACTTTTAACTAAAAATAATCTTCTGAGGGTCATAACTGTAGCTGCTATTTAACCCTTCCTTTTCAGTTTCTTTTTGGGCTCCAAAGAGGGGGAAGAATTTGCTGTAGGAAGAATACTGGGGAAAAAATATCTACTGTTTTGCTTCAATTTACTTTTGTCTTGCAGGAAATAAATGACAGGGTGCAGCTGTCAATAAGAAGGGACAGTGCATATTTATCATGTGTAGCTCCCCTGTGTCTGCCCCAGCTCATGCTACCTGTGTAAAGCCACCACACCCATGCCTGTTTTACCTCCTTGCTCCTTACCTCTGAAGGAAAACAACTTTGTAAATTCTTGTGGCTCTTGGGAGGGGCAGAGGGTGGGCATTGACTTCCCTGGTGATGTAGAAGCTTTTCATGCTTCACCTGCCCTCAGTGGACAGTGGGTCTGTGCACTGTCCAGTGCCAGGAACTGACAACTGCAGCATGTCCCTTCTTTGACTGGAGGAGTTCACCTGAATATCTAATTACAGGATTTCATAGCACATTTAGACAGGGCTAAGCAGGTACAACTCCTTTGGCTCTGTGGGGTAGGTCTCTTACTCTGGATCTGAGCTTGGCTGTACATTTATAAACATTATTAGAGTTCAGATGAAATTGCTTCCAGCTGCTTTCATAAAGCCTAAATATTGCCGGGGTCCCACATAATGTTCCTTTTCTGCCAGATTGTGGCCTCCTATAGAGAGTTCTTCAAAGACCAGTTTCAACAAAACCAAATTATTTTGGAATATAATTACCTCTCACCCCCTTAAATTTCATTGTGCTCCAAAGAGTTTCCTGTAAACAGATCCTGCTCTTTGGAGGAGCCATGCTATTCTGCAGTACTGGTGGGAGCCAGCCCTCACCAGGCTCCGCTCCATTAGCAGTTCTTGGACAGACAGTGCTTAAGTAGCTTGTTAAGTGATAAAACGTCACATTTCTTCTCCCCACCACCGTGCTGATATTCAGCTCCTGCAGGAAACCATATGGCTTCCAGAAGCCTACCCACATACCTGTACGTGCCTACACAGTCCATGAGTCACATTTACTGTTTGGATGCCCCCTGAGTCATGCTGGAAAGCTGTGAAATTTCCATGTCTCTTTTCCATGCAATCTCTTAAGAACTTTAGACAGTTATGCATAACCATTTGCATATGTATAATTTTTTTTCTGTTCTGTTTTTAGTTTCATGGGTGGTAATGCAATGGCACTTCTTATTTTGAAGGAAATTGAATCTAGATGACAGCAGAGCACTGGCTGCAGCTGTCTTGGGATGGGATCACGCTGGAAAGTGAGAGCCTTTTGAAAGTAGGGCTTTAGGAAGAGGCAATCCAACACACTTTGGCTTTCATCCTTTCTCTGGAGCCCCTGATATGACTTTGCTGAGCTAAGATGTGGCACAGATGGAGCACACTGGGATCACTCAGGGCATTCTGGGGACTGACCGAGGGCAGCAGGGCTTAGAGCAGATGTTTATCCTCTTGCTCTCAGCTCCTCAGCTGCATGGACTCCAGCCTCAGACAAGTCTATCTGCCCTTTAGATCTCATTACATGGTAATTTTGCCACCTCAGGACACTGCAGGCAATGTGTGAACTTTGCCTCTTGCTTTTTGCTGATAAAAGTAAAAAAAAAAAAAATAGATCTACCATCTTTCTTTATGAAGAGCCAGCACTGAAGATGCATTATAGCCCAAATCAAGAACAGCAGCCCCCAGGTTTGCTGCAGCAGCTGGGAATGATGTAATCAGCCTGCCAGAAACAGCTATTATTGCAGCTGTACCCCAAATGCTAGTGGTGTTAAGTGTTATGCAGAAAAATCTCACAACCAGTTGAAGGGGAAGGAATGTGTACATAGACTGTTCTGCTGTGGAGCACTGAGCTGGCTGTCTGCATAACAACATGTATGTCCCCATACAAGCATTCCCCAGTCTAATGATAATCCTCTGCCCTTATAGAGCCAGAAAAAGTGTCAGGGGCTACATGTGAGTGTTTTGTATGGCTGGAAGCAGCAATGTGAGATTGTAAAGACCTACGTGCTGTAATTTAGCTTAGTAAAATTGTCGGTAACATTTATTAGGGCAACCAATCTAGCCAGCTCCTCCACTATAAGAGAGTGTGTTGCTTTACTCATCTGCCCCAAAATGGTGCTCCATGGAAGCAGAGACTTTCCTGGTGTTACTGTACTATTGTGAAGTGTGTCTTACCTGGAAAGCTGCAAATGGGAACACAAAAATATTGCTGCTAACTTAGACCCCTCCAACCCTCCATTCTAACTGGTACTGTTTCATAAAATTCACTCTGTATAATAACAAAAAAACCCCAACCAACAAACATAGAGATATTTTTAGAGTGTGATAATAAACATGGATAACTTGCTGGATAGTATTTAGTCAAATGATATTGGTAATTGGTGGTGACTGAAAGGATTCAGAATCTGATGGCTGCCCTGGAATAAGTTTTTCAGTCTGTTTCCCAGAGGGCAGATGTAAGGAGGGTGGGTAGTTTTGATATCTGTCATCAGTTTTATCTGAGACACCATAGAGGAAATGGTTGCATCCTTCCTTGGCTTGTTCATGTGCTTTGTAAGAAGGCTTGAAGGAAGCTTTCCTTTGTCTGCCTCTACCACATCTGTCCTGGGAGATGACTGAATTCAGGAATGACAATAAAAATGTCCTTCAAAAACATTAAAGACATTTTTATTGATCATTAAAAATCAGTTTCAATATTATTTCAGTGAGCTTCAAGGTATACACTTCTATATATAGTGGAAGGTATATATTCTGGTGTGTACTGCATACAACATATATAAATATGCACATATACACATGTATAAAATGTACAAGGTATACGGCATACAAATAGGTCAGGAATGTAGAGAGCAGAGTTAAAGGATTATGGGTGCATGGGATGACAGGAGAGCTTTAAGACAAGGCTTCACTCAAAGCTGCTTTGGTGCAGAGGGTTCTGGCGTGGTGAACCCCTGACACAGCACTGCCAGGGGAACAGTTCTGCCTGCAGATGGTACCTCACCACTGAACAGGCAGCTGCTGGAAACGCTGGCAGTAATGTGCTAGCTAATAAGAGGAGGAATAGGAAGTTGAATAAGTAGAGATAAAATATCCTATCTGAATGTATGCTTTTGCACAAGCAACAGAAGTGAGCTGAGTGGTTACTTTTAGGAAGGTTTGTGCCACAAGTGTTCCAGGAGGGATCAGTGTGACAGATCTGAGCCCACATAATGTAGCTTTTTAGTGAGAAGAAAGTTTAGTGGTTGTTTCTGTCAGTCTGTGACTGCTTAAAGCAAAATGAATGCTGTGGTGGGTGTGTGTGTCCCAGGAAGCCTCTGGCAGTCCCCAGGGGCCCTTGCTGCCCTGTTGGCCCTGGGGCAGCTCTCTGTAAAACAGTGCATCACACTACCTGGCAGCTGTTCACACTCTCCCCAGCTGTTCCCCTTCCTGAGGGGCATTTCTGAAGCTGCCTCTTGTTCAGTCAGAGAGAGTTTACTAAGTCGGCTATTGGAACGTGGTCTGCAGCTGAGCCTCTCTGTAACTCCTAGGGAAAGGTGGTGTCCCCTTGCAGCTTTCCAGGATGAGGAGGCCACCAGGAGCAGCAAGCCTGGGATACAAATGATTAGGCTGGGCACCCCAGATTCCTGCTGGCTTGTCCTACTCCATCAACACAGACTAGCAGGGACTCTTGTTTTGCACTTCCCACATGCTGCCTCATCTTTCCTTCTAGCTGAGTGGTTTTTCTCAAATGGTCTGTGGATCTCTGTAGGATGGGCTGCTTTTGCAATTTTGCAAATTCACTTTGTAGAAGTGAACTAAGGAATCAAGCCTATTGTTTAATGAGCCTAGAAGTGACTCCCCGTGTCTGCACGGATGTTGGAAAGATTTTAGGGGTCTACAAAATGGAAACCTGGGTTCTGCTTCCAATACCTACCAGTGCTGAAACTGTCATGGTCCAAGGCTGGCGATTTCATTCTGGCTGTGGTGATTGTGGGCTGATTTCCCCAGCTTTAAGAGAGAAGTTTTTGTGAGGGATTGGACTCTGACTGCCTGAGCCTGGAGTCTGCTTTCCCCTGCAGCCACCAGCAACAAAATGGAGTTGGTCCATGTGTAGGCTGTTAAAACCTGCGGGGTATTTGGAGGAGTGTTATGATTTCCACATTTTCAAAAGTACTGTCCACACATCCAAAGAGTTTACAGAAATAACTTTGCTGCAAAATTTGAAAAAGCAGCAAGTGTTTGTATTGTGTGGAAAAGTTAATTTAAACTTACTGGGGCTAGACCACATAGTTTACTTACTAGAACTTACTGCATGGTAGAGAAATTTCTGAAGCACCATGAGTCAGTAAGAGCTGAGAGTCAGCTGAGTCTCCTCCAGACCCTTCACTGGTGTGACTGTGGCCCAGTGTGGAGAGCACAGGGCCGTGTATGCTGGACAGAAGCAGAATTAAATGCTTCCTGACTAACTGCAGAAACTCAGATGAAGTTCACATAAGGAATCAAGTGAGGTCTGAGGGAGCTGCTTTATACTCATGCAACACCCCTTTCATGCTTTCAGTTTTGTGGGCCTACATATAAAACAAACACAGTGGGTATCTAGCAGCTACCTCTAGCCAGAGATAGAAATGGAATAGAAATTAGCACACTGCAGTTGATAATTTCTTGAAGGTCTGAGCTGCTTCTGATATAAATATGAGCATGTGGCTTGCTGTGCAGGGACTACCCACAAAATTTTCATTTTTAGTTACATTAAGCCAAAGCAGAGAAAAATGAAATCTGCAGAGGGAAAGATGCATCAGAAATTCACTGGAACTACACCAAAATTGTACCCTGCATAAATAGCCTTAGCAAACAATAATTAACACAGCCAGCATGTTTCATCGTATTGTTAAAGAGAACAGAAACAGAGATAATCCCTTCTGAATTGTAATGTAATGCCATAAATGATATGGTTTTATTTCTTTGTACTGCTAGTTTTGTTTTAAATGATGTAATATTTTCAGAGAGTCTAAATGAACTGTTTGCAATGAGACTGGATGCTTCCTCCAGCATGTGATAATCATAACCAAATGAGATTTTAATTAATACTTGAATAAATCCTTAGTGAGCTTCTGAAATATGAGGCATGCTCTACATCTGCATGACAACAGGAGATCTATGAGAATACTGAGCTATTTCTGATTAGGAAAGTAAGTGGGAGTCCTTGAATCCAAACTGATGATTGTGGACTGAGCTCCTGTCTTGAATCTACCCTTAGGGCACAGGCCTGGAAGTTCTTAGCTATCCAAAAGCCAAAATGTAAATTTGCTGCTTTGAGGAGTAGAATACTATTCTTTCTCAGTAGCTGATTTCTGTCCCATCCTTGATATGATTAAATATAAAGCAGTGAAAAAGCAAACCCAAACCTATCAGAGTCTTTAGCCTGTGCTCTCCCATTCATGTTAGAGGAGCATATCTAGTGTTTTATTATGCTACAGAATAGTTCTCAGGACCATTGGCTTTCAACAGCTGCTGTATATGACAACTATGTCCAGATCACCTACCAGAGGGCCCCAGAAATGTCAGGAATGAAGGTGCAAGAGAAACTCTGTGTGAAAGAGAATTTACTGGAATAAAGCAAACCAAAAATCTAAATCTTTGTACACTGTTTCCCCTCAATGTAGAGCAATTTCGACATAGATGCAGCCCAAATTTGGCTGTGAAATTTACTTTTCTATTTAAATATGGTCTGTGAGTGCCTGAGGTGAAAGGCACCAAGCCTTTAGGACATGGAATTGAAAGGACACTGTGTGCACTTAGAGAGCAGCATATTACTGTGTCCAGTCTACAGTGACGTGTGACTGTAAAGTCCGACCCTGAAACCAGCTCAGTGACTTGTCTGCACTCTTCTAGTTGGGCAGAGTTACAAACCTCGCTGCTCTCGTCCCAGGAAGTTTTCTGGGAGAAGCTTGTTGTTTTTGCTCAATACCTTCAGGTCAGGAAGGCTATCCTGTGAGGTCCTCCACTCCGGTCATCATCCCAGATGCCTTCCTCTGTCACCTTTGAGTGCAAATCCACCTTCATTGAACACAGATGGTTATGGTTCTGAGTAACTCTAGGTGAGGGCCATTAGCATAACCCTATCTGCTGGGAATCTCGCTCCTGAATCCCACATCAATCATCTTCCCCTTTCATGGTCTCAGTAAGGGCTCACAGTCATCCTGTGTTGACTACTTGTGTTTCTTGCCTCTGTCTCCTGCCTGGTATGACTTTGATCTCTACACTGTTTCAACTTCACAGCATTTCTTTTTGCTGTAGCTTTTCATGTCACCCCATGCTTCTATAAGCTTGTCTCTGTGGAGTATAAAATATTTAGTGATGAAAGAAAAAGGAAAATACCTTTAAGTCTAGTCCACGTGGTCTCTGCAACCAAAAATAAAGTTTTCTACTTTCACAATTGCAAATACATAAATGTAAACCATTCCAAGACAGAGGGCTGCATATCACCAAGTTACTCTTTTCTTTGGCCACATTTCCAAATTATCAGGAAAATGGGACAAGAGGTGCAAGCATACACCTGTCTTGCAACTTTTCTTGTCCTTATGAGTCAGACTTTGTATCGGACAAACTAGTTACTCAATGTGCTCTGCTGTTGCATTGGTGTAGGTCTGAGAAGGAATGTGGTACAGCTTCTGGTGATATCACTTTTTACCTTGCAAAAAACCACAGTTGTAGTTAGTGGGAGATTTTTTTTTTTCACCTGGTAATGAAAATCTGAAAATAAGAAAGGTCGATATATTACTTCCATAAATGTTGTATTTTGAGGACAAAAAGCAAATGGAAGTAAGAGAAGCACTGGAATCTCAATAGTAAATAGCCTTACAGTGTGTGTTGTCTCTGAGTGTGCATTATTGCAGTCAGCTTCCCTGCAGCTTTCTGGAGCATCTAGGTTCTGGAGAAGTTAGCTGTCCATGCAGCTTTGCCAACAGCAGCAAAATGCTTAGGTCAGTGTGTTCAGAAGTAGTTCTGATTCTTAGAGTCTAATATAAGCTCCTTGGGAATTTACAGCCAAAAATTGTTAGAATTTCCATTGATCTCCACTTGCAGTAGTATTTGATCAAGGAATTGGGTCAAGATAAGTGATATAGAAGCAACAAAGTTTAAATGAGCTATCTGCAACAGAGGATTTATGGAAAGGACAAACTGGAATCTGTATGTGAGTCCATAACAGGACTTTGGACTCTGTTAACCTCTTTTATACGCAGTAAGAGTAGACACAATACCACTAGGATTTAAAGGGTGGTTTTTACAATACCCACATGAGGACTCTCTGCAATCCTTTCTTGAAAACTGAGCAGGTTTACAAGGACTTTCTGCACCTAAACATATATCAAAATATATTGGCAAATCTGTGGGAGCACTGCAAGATGCTTGCTGCTAAAGGGAGCTCAGCACCACTGAATGCTCACTTCACCTGGAGTGAAGGACAGGGTGTATTAACTGTGGTCAATTCCTATCGCCCCCACATCACCTTTAGCAGTATATCCATGCAAGCTGGACAGTTTTCCAGGTTTCTTGACTGGTTCTTGGGAGTTGCTCCAGCTCTGCAGTTGTTCTGTGGGGCACTGGAGGACCCATCCCTCAGCTTCAGTCATTGGCAGCCTCTCCCTTCTAGAATGTAAATTATTCATAAAATTCCAAGCAAGACAAAAACTTTTCTCAAATTCTCTAGCTGCATTCCATTTTAGCACTGCTCTTTTCCCTCACATAGCTGTGGTACATACTTGCCTTTATCCTCCCAAAGCTTCTACACAAACAAGGAGGAGGAAAATCCATTAAAGGGAAGGTGTGCCTGATAATTCAATTACCTGCTCACCACCAGTGGTAGCCCTGAGGGCCAGCTAATCGTGCTGGCTCCCTTAACTCCTCCTCTCAACTGATCTCTGCAGAAAACTTGTACAATCTTGAGGAGTAGGGGAAGGAAAGATTGGGCCCTGGGTACCCATAGCATAGTCTGCAGCTGGTAACAGGCAGAATGCTACAGATGGAGCTACAATTTGTGAAGGGCAAACCAGCAGCCTGCTGTTTATGCTCCTGCTAATAGTCCTCAGATATGTATTTCTCCAATGATCGAGTGAGCTCCAAAGTATGATGTTATCATAGGAAGAGGGAATCTTAAACAAGCTTAGCTGTCTGTCACTCCAGGACAGGGATGACAATGATGTTACAATGAGAGCTCCACATGTTTAGTGTGTTCCTGCAGTTTAGAAACACTCAGTGTTTGGTGTGAATTAGAAAGTCTTAATACCTTGCAACAAAACTGTTTATTTGGAGAGTGACTCTTACTTTTGAAAAGAAGGTACTTTCCGACAAGTATGATTTTGGTTCCTGTAAAAATCACTGCCAAAATCCCTTTCTAGTTTTTCCACTCATCTGATCTAGCTACGTGCGTCTGTAAACCCAAAATATGAAGATTTTTTGTTTTTTCCGGTGCACGTGATGGACAATGTGGTGGTAGCAGAGTGTGTATCTCTCACCCTTGTGTAGGAGGCACAGAGCTGGGCACAATCCGATGCTCTCTGCTACAATTACTGCATTGTTTGGTTTGGAAAACAAAGGTGTCTTGATGTGATATGCTGTGATGTCATTCTGCTGTGTGCTGCTGGATCTCGTGGTTCAGGCACATCACACTCTGTACCTCAGGCATGGTGAAAATTAACAGAGTGAACTGAGCCATGGCTGGCAGCTCTGCTTCAAGGCATGCTGCGGACTGTGACACAGAAATAAAGAAAAAGCACTTCCTTATAATTTACTCTATTTCCATAGTGTAAGAGTGGCTTCTGTGTTTTCTGGGAGAAGGTGCTACTGTGCATAGCCTGTGTCTGCATCCCACAGTGAGGTTTAACAGCACTTTCTTGCGTTTAGTCTGAACCAGAGAACCTTGCTATTTTGGGGGGATTTGTTACATGTTCGTAGGATGTGGAGAGTTAAATTTATTTTCAATAGATACTGTTTTAATTGGGTAACAACTGATTATATAAAAATCCCCAAATTTACTTTCCAAACATACCTGTTAGCATTTGATCAGGCAAATATCGAAGCAACTGCTACACTTCTCACAGGAAAACACTGCGCAAGAACACCTAACCTGTTCTTTCAGGGTTTACTTCTTGTGTTGGGTTTTCACACAGGCAGACTCATTTCATACAACACACCAACCTCTATGCTTAATTTGACTGGGAAAGTTAAAATAGGCAGGTTATATAATGATGTTTATCTTTACATCAGGAAGTCAACTAAGAAGCTGTTAAGCTGATTTATATAACACAACCCTGATTATAGAAAGTGTGGAGGAAGATGATCTAGGTTGGTGCATGTCATATTGGCAGAAATTGTTAATGAATATAATTAATATTGTTTTGTATGCTTTTTGATGTTTTGCAGCCTTTCAGAAGATGTTGGAGCATAAGCAGCCGGGTACTGAATTTCAATTGTTTATAAAAATACTAATTGCACTATTCTATACTTTAGGAACATACATTTAAATAAAACATTCTAAATAATCAAATAGAAGTCACATATCATTTCCTATAATGCTCCAGTTCCTGAGGTTGCTGGAATAACAAAACTCAGTCCTTTGTAGGATTGTGAACTGTCCCAAACTCAATAGATAAACCTTATTACAAAAGCAGAGAAAGATGACATTATTTCATACACATGGCATACAATCCCTAATTGAACAAGAGCTCAAACAACTTCAGAGTACACAAACTACACAATGACAGGGAAAAAAAATGTAGACAAAAAGAAGTTCAGTTTTGTCTTGCTCTCCCTATAAACAAAAATACGTTCTTCTACTAGCCATACTCAGCTGGACTCTCTAACACTAAGAATAAAGGCATCCTTGTATTCTGCTCGAGATCGAATTAACCTAAGACAAGTTTCAGTTATGAGAAGAAACTGGATATAGAGTTCACAAATTAAAAATATGAAGCTTGTATTACCAGGGAAGCAGTCCTCTCTGTATAAAAAAGATTAAAGTCAAATAAGCAGAAATATGTAAGGGGATCCCATAAGAATTCCATTGAGTAGGCTTAATTAAATTTGCTAAACTGTGATTTTTCTTAAATAAAACTTTGATTTAAGAACTGAAAATTGGATCCTTCTGTGAGTAATAGGCAGCAACTTATTTCACCCACAACAATGAAGATGATAGACAAGAGTGAGCTGGTATTTCAACTGTTAACAGTATATATGACAGGCATGTGACTCATGGGGTTGTGTGACATAGTAACTGCACACTGTATTGAAAAGAGTAGTCTTTAGTACCCTCATGAAAATTAGCTATAAGTAGTAGCTCTTGGAGAAAAAAAGACACATTACATGTTTTCATTCAAGTAGAATGCTTCTACAAGAAGCTGTTTGCAGCTCTTATAACCCACAAAATTACAGATGATAAAGAAAAGGTGCTCTCCTGAAAAGACAGCTCCTGGAAGGTGAGACTGTGGCACACGATCCGATCTTATCTGACATCAAAGAATCCAGAGGAGTAGAGGCATAATGAACAAGCTGACTTCACTCGGGCTTCATCCCTTACTAGCCAGGGGAAATGAGGCTTCATTAGTTTCATTGCTTCCCCAGTTAGCTGTGAAGAATTGCACTGAGTTTGCAGGTGAAGTGAAAGCTTTTCTACAGCTGTCATGGATCTTTTTATGAGCAACAACTCCCAGTTCTGGACGAATACGGGAAACCATCTGCTCTGTATACTATATGGTGACTGATATGGTGACTTTGGGCATTAAATGTGACAAAATTAAGACAGGATCAATTTTATTGTTCTTGTGCTGTGCTGGCCTCCTTGCTGTCAACAGCTGCCTGCTTCTGTATCACACATCCCCCCTAAGCACCATGTCCTTCAACAGGCAGAGAGCAGCATGTGTGTTGTAACAGGCTGCCTGTCCCAGGCAGAGTGTCCCACACTGGCTGCTGGTAGCAGTCACAAAAAAAGGGATTTTAACAGAGAAATCTGAAGGCAGGGAGAGGGGGCCATGGGTCAGATCATCATCTGTTGCTGGGAACAAGAGGACTAAAATGGCAACAGGTTGCAGCTTCGTATAATTGTCCTGGAGTTCCTATGCCAAGGGTCATTCTGGAGCATGGCCAGTGCTGGGCATAGCATAGTGCTGACTTCTGTGCTGACCACACCAGTCACAATTTAAGTACAAGCCTCTCTGTATGTGCCTTTAGTGGTTTGATTTAAGTGACATTGCTTAAGTTGTGGCACAAATGATGCTCTGGTTCATACTCAGTTTTCTCCTCCAAGGGAACTACACAATTTCCTGAAAGCTGGAGCCTGAAAAAGATGACGTGTAATACAGGACAGTATTGCAACACTGGCTCTTACTGCAAGGTTGCTAGTAAAAATGCCATTTGCCACTCACGGGATATTTTCTATATGTGCTGGAATTTCAAACCCACTTTACATATTGAAGTGTAATACTGGGCTTTCTGGCTCAACTGCTTCCAATCAGCAAAAATACTCCTAGAATTGAAACAGAAGCGCCCGGAACAAACACTGCTCTCTGAGGTGCAATAGGGCTCACCTAATTGCTTCCTGACTTGCTGATCCATCATCCTGACCCCCTCTTTGATGTTTTTTTTCTTTTTTTTTTTTTTTCTGAATCTTAGTAATAAGTGAGAATATATGAGATTATTTCTCTATCCCCAGCATAATGACCACATGTAATGGAATTATCTCTTGTTTAAAATAAAAAAAAAAAGACTTGGAAACATCAAATCCTGTTTATGAAAAAGTAGTTTCTTTATAGGTGTTCCTTTAATTGTAAAAAAAAAATAGTTTTTTGCTATAATAATACATTTTTGTCAGTCAGCAAAATCAACCCAAATGCTGCAGATGTCTCCTTTCTGTTAGCTAAATTTAGGCTGTTCTTCCTATCCTTCTGTATATATATATTCCTCTGACATCAAGAGGACTATGGCCCCTTTAGAGTACATTTATTGCTGTTGTAAACAGTGAAAACTGATGAAGCCAGATGAGGGAGGCTTCTGCCAATGTCCCTTCTCAGAATGCTTTCATTTAAAAAATACCCAAACCGGTACCAGTTGGTGCCAAAACTCTGAGATATGAAAATACAATTAGAAAGGAGGAAAATGGGAAATGTGTGTCAGTTAGCCCCAAATGTATGTTCTGCTTTCTTCAATGAGATGTGTGAACACTTTTACAGTACATAGCTGTGGGAGGAGGAAGAACTCCTGGCACAAATCTAGGAACAAAACACATGAGTATTGGGTAAGGAGAGGCCTTTTCTAGATCTGGGTTAGATTTGTTACAGTGTTTTCTTTAAGATTAGATTTTTGCCACTGCCAAATCTAGTCCTGATTTTTAGACTTGAAATTTGGAAGAGTTGCCCAGGAGATTCTTTTTAGGTTCCTGGGATAAACTCTTGAACATTTTCAGTTGTGTCTAAATCAAAAAAGTGTAAATGGAAATACAAACTTGGATAAAAAAAAAAAAAATCACATCAGCAGGATTTGCTTTGAACTTTCAAATCTCTCCTGCTTCTCATATGCACATCCAGGGTTTGAAGTGTTTCAGCTCCAAGGCTGTGGTTGATTGTCTATCTGATTGAGAAATAAGTTAACATTCCCTCTCAGTACAAACATTTGAGTTAACCCTAAACACACCAGTTTTAATATACATCTCCCTTTAATGAGCATATAGAATATTGTGCAAAGATCATTTAGCTCACGTGTGTTTCTACCTGTCACCCATCTCTATGCTCTGTCACCTCTTTGCTATCTTGCAAAAAAGCAAGTAGTTTGTGTTGTCTTTGAAGGCACCTTGTTACCATTTTCACACCATTTTTTTTTGAGAAAGCAACTTTCGAGAAAGAAACTTTCATGATTCTGATCATGATGTCAGCCTATACGGCCCATTCCTTAAATTTTCCAACAAGCAAGGCTTTTCATGCTTTCTCCCACGATGTCCTTATGCTAACCTTATGTCCCCTGTGAACTGCAGCAAAGCTATTTCTTTATCCTCCTTCGAATAAGCCTTTCCTCCTCATCCTCTTCTTTGCCAGGATGACTGAAGGAAAAAAAAAACAACCCAGCAACAGGTGGATACCGGTGCTCCGTGAGTCCCTTATTGCGCTGGCCGGCACGGTCTGTGAGGTACCTGTGTCCTCCTGCCCGTCCCGTGCCCTCCTGCGGGGTAACGCGGCTCTGCCCGAGCGTGTTCACAGCGGGAGCCGCTCTGTGCCCGGCAACAGAGCCAGCACAGCCCTTTGGTCCGGTTTTGCCCACTGACTCCGGCAGCTCCAGCGGGACAGGTACCGCAGGTACGGGCGCACACCTGGGGCCGCCCCGCCCTCCCGCAGCACAGCGCGGGCACTGCCAGCGGCGCGCCCGGAGCGGCGGCAGCGATCACCGCGGGGGACGCTCTGGGCGGGTTTCGCCCGTCCCTGTTCTCGTCCCGGTTGCCGTCCCGGTCCCCGTTCCTGCCCCGTCCCGCCGGTGCCAGCGGCAGCCCCGGACTGCACGCGGGGCCGGGCAGGGGCGGGGCGGGGCGGCCCCTTTAAGGCGGGGGGGGGCCCTCACCTGCCTCCTCCCCCGCCCGCCGCCAAGGTATCGGCCCCGCGCCGGGCCCTGATTGGGCGCCCGCCGGGCCCGGTCACGTGGGGGGGGCGCGCTCCCCACTGCCTCCAGGCCGCCATTTTGACTGGAAAGTTTGGAATTTCCGAGCAGTGCGGGCGGGAGGCGGCGGGAGCGCTCCGGTCCTGTCCGTCCCGGCGCCGCCGCCACCGGCCCGCCGCGCCCCCCCGCACCGCGCTGTCCCGCCCGGCCCGTGCCGCCCCGTGTCCCGCCGAGGCGCCGCGGCGGCGCCGGCGAGAGCCCCGCGCGGAGCCGCTCGCCCGGCGGGTGGGTCAAGCGGGGCGGCCGCCGCCCCCCCGCGCCCGGCCGGCAGGGGGCGCCGCCCCCCCGCGCCGCCCCGCGCCGCGCTCGGAGTTGTTCGGCGGAGCCCCCGGGGCGGCCCCGGGCGCGGAGCGCGATGCCCGTCAGGAAACAAGGTGAGCGCCGCCCGCCCGCGGCCGCCGCAGCCCCGGTGACAGCGGCTGCTGCTGCCGCCGCGGCGGGACGGGCCAGGACCGCGCGGGCGGGGGGCGGCGGGAGCAGCCGGGCTGCGGGCGGTGCGAGCGCGCCGAGGGCACCGTCCCGCCCGCGCTCTCCCGGCTGCGAACAAAGGAGCTGGGGCGGCCCCGGCCGCGGGGCTTGTTGCATCCCTGGTGCTCCTGCCCGGTGCGCCCGGGTCAGCGGTGTGTGTCTGGTCTCCGCTTGCAGATACCCAGCGAGCCCTGCGCCTCCTGGAGGAATACCGCTCCAAGCTGAGCCAGGCGGAGGACCGGCAGCTGCGGAACTCCATCGAGCGTGTCATCAGCATCTTCCAAAGTAACCTTTTCCAGGCGTTGATAGGTAAAGGCTGACTTCTTTCAGTTTGTGCGCAAACCCGCCCGTTCTTGCTTGTGGTGTCACTTGTAGTGTTAAAAGGAAAAAGATATTTTGCCCTTACGATAGAAGCCATGTGCTTCTTGTCGTTGTGTTTTTGTTTTGCGTAGTAACACACGTGCTGTTACAGATCAACAGTTCACTTGTTACATACACTTACTTTATTTGAGGCCTTTGACTGGCACAAACTGTGGTGCAGTTTTAATTTCTGTGACATATTAGACATGTAGATTACTTTAAACTGTTTTTCCATGTATTTTTGTTCACCTGATATCTAAGGAGGGTGTGGGTTTTTTTCCTTTTTTTTTTTTTTGTCCATATATAACAGGTTGATGAATGGATTGAAATGTTTTTAGTTTAGGGTAGGACTTGGGCAATTCCCACAGAAGAATCTCTAAAAACATCACAAAGTGTATAACTGAAGTGCAAATTTAATTTAAAGTAAATGAGAAGAAACCTCTAATGCTTCAGGGACTACTGCAATCATCTTTTCTCTTTTGTTCCATATTCAAGTATAGTGAAAGCACTACTGATCCTCAATTTAGAGTACTTGTAGTGCTTGAGTTAAAATGTTCCCATAAGTTCTTAAAAGTACTTGCATATAATTTTGAATTATCCGTGTGTCTATTTGGAAAAAAAATAGCATAAGCAGAGCTTGCAGAATCCTATGTTTATTTGGAAACTTCTGCAGGGAAGCAGTAACATGTGGTTTTGCCTTGATTGATTGTCACTATCTCTATGACAGCTAATGTTAGTTTACCCTCAAGAATAAAATTTGTTCTGCATCCTTGTCTTTTAACAAAGTAACAAGTATGTGAATGGTACTAATGACAAACACTGTAGCTATATTTGTAATTTGGTTTAGTGAATGGTTAGTGTTGTAGGGGTGTGCATCTTCCTTCATAGTGCTGCAGTGTCTTTATGTTGTGGTGAAAACACAGGGACAGGCAAAACATAAACATGCATTGCTGCATGTGGAATGTTTTCTTCTGGAGTGTTTATTTTGTCTTTTACAGGTTTTCAGAAGTCAGTAGTTGCGCTATAGTTTTTTTTCTTATCATCCAAGTTCATAAAAGATAGTTGTGAAAATAGGTCAATAACAAGGATCTTCTCCTTAAAGGAACCCCAGATTTCTCTTCAATACTCAGCTGATGCTAATCAACTCCATGATGAAGAGCTAGACATCTTTGTGGGGCCATAAGTGAACAGAATTCACTCATTGGTGGATCAGACTGTTGTTTTTACCCAGCAAATTTCAATGTTGGCTATCATTTTTCTTGTTCTGAGTGTGTGTATGTGTGTGTTTTGGGGTTTATTTTCGGTTTTTAAGGTCCATGCAGTACTCTTTTCTCCCCTTCATTGAATAAGATACCAGTCTATTAGCCTTTGATATTCAAATCTGCAAGATGTAGTTTCTTCTACTATCCACATACAAATCTTCACTGTTTATAACTCTGTACCTAGTAGTAGTAAACTTCAAATAGCAGGCAACCTCATGTCTGCTGGCTTTGTTCTGCAAGAGCAGAAAACAGCAATGTGTTTTTGCCTGGGTGGGTTCCATGGCCTGTTTTCTGGTCTTGCGTGTCACAGCAGTGGGACCCTGGTTCTTGTGGAGTTTCATCTCTCTGTGCACAGTAAGAGCTTCTTGGGCATGTTGCATTAACTTTGCATTTCCTGGCTCACTGTATGATTGTTTATTAGCATGCATGCATATATTCCCAAGCCATTTGTCAGAAGGCTGGTACTTTTCAAGCACTATATGCTGTCAGCTTGGGTCTTTTTCCTTTAACCTCCTCCTTTCTGTGGAAATACATCAGGGGAGTTCTTGTCCATGGCAGGCTGCTCCTGGCTGTTGTTTTCCTGGAAACATCTTTTTTATGATGTGACTACCATGAAGAGTGGGAGGACTCCCTGGAAAAGATAGGATCTGGAGGATGGCTGCAGTCACTGGGAAGACCTTGAGCCTGCTCCTGCTTGTCCTCTTTCTAGGAGGATACTGGATGAAGTATTCAGTTGAGCTGTGGGTTAGGCTTACCTGGAATACTCTATCATTCACTGCTTCATGACTGAATTTTAAGTGTGCCTTTCAGAGAAGTTGTGATGTGTTCCCAGCTTAAATAACCAGTGCTGTTCTGACAGCAAATTTCTGGCTCAACTATACCAAGTTATTTTTCTTCTTCCAGCAAGTGTGCTACTTTTAGTTTCTAAGGCTTTTTTCTTTTTTTTTTTTAATAAAATAATACTAAAAATTTACAACCAAACTTCATCCATTATTTTCTGCTTTTTCTGCCAAGTTACTGCACTGTATCCAAGACCTGCCTGTCTGGTGGGTTTGTGAAGGCTGCAGTCAGGATCTGCTGTCAACTTCTTGTATCTTTTTTAGTACAATTTTTGACTTGGCAATCAAATGCTGTTCTTTCAAGTAATAAATAGAAATTACTTTATGCACAGAAATATATCTTTGGGTTTATAATGGAGGAAATTAAGTATTCCTGAAAGCTACACTGATTTTAACAGTGTTTCCTGAATTTAGATACACATGAAGAAATTATTTTTTTTTTTAAATTTCCATTGGAGTGCTGAAGGATAAATAGTATTACTTTTTTTATTTGAGCCTTTTTTTATGTTGTCCTCTCCTTTTAGTTCTATCAATAAAATTTTAGTTCAGCAATCTACAAGCTTCACCTTGTACTTAAATTATGGCTTTAAATGATTTGAATTAGACCAGTAACCAGTTGGTGTGAACAGCAGGTGCCCTAAGATCAATGTTGCAACAATGTTATATTTTAAGTGAGATAACTGTAAGAACTTCAAATTAGTAACAAAGGTAACCAAGTATGACTTCCTTAAAACAGCCTGTGCAAAAGCCCTTTCTTTTTTTTTTTTGTCTTCTGTAATGTTGTATCTTCCATTATTTCCACCAGCTATGTGTAATAATGTCTAGTACTTCAATTAAATGAAGGTCAAGGGCCTGTAATTAAAATCAACCTGTGAATGATGTCAATTTCAAGTAAATTTCCTGTTGTGGAGGCAATAGGTAAATAGTGTCAATTTCAGGTAAACTTCCTGTTGTAGAGGCTCAGAAATGTGTGGTATCTTTTTTCTTTTCTAGCTTATGACTTCTTGGGGGCAGTTATAATGGCTTGTTATTGATATTCTCATCATCGGGAAGGTGAGTCAGTTTATTAAGAGACCAAAGGAAGATATCTACATGTAGAACCATGGGATAGACTTAATTTCACTTTGGTAAAGTATTCGATATTTTTCTTCGAATAGTGAGGTAATAATTCTGCTGATGAGTTCTGTTTCTAGTTGAGGTTCTCTCTTACCTTCTCTGGAAGCTACAGGTTCTTGAAAAGGTACTGATATATTTATCTTCTTGAAAATATAGGCAGAAAAACACTGGCATGTGTAAGTAACACTTCTGAGAGAAAAACATGAAGCAGACTTCTGTTTATACACAGAATGTTTTTGCTTAATTAAAGTCTGCTTTTAATGGGTGTCATGCTGTGGTTGACCATATTAAAATAGTCTTCTAAAATTAAAAGTATTATGGCTAGAAACATGAGGTAGTTTGCTACGTCAAAAACATTCCTTTTTCTGACAATAACTTACTCCATTTGCACAGCTGTCAGAAAAGGGGAAATCTAGAAATCTCTACATACACTGGCAATGGAGTTGGCTGTGCTGCCCTTCTTGCCTAAAATGGGATGGGGTTTTTTATATCTATGTTATTTTGTATTTATGCATATACAGGCTTTTTACTATAAAATAGCAAATCTGACTAGGGAAAGTTGAATGTGTTGAATTTCTTATGTGTAAGCAATCTCATTTATTTCAATTGGAGTCCCTTTGCATGAAGGGACTTATGAGAGTTTGCCTTGAGAGTTGTGCTTATGCACTGGCTCTTTTTAACACTCAACATCCAGTGTGGGAAATCTTGAACTAAAAATATAGTGGTTTCACAGCTTCCCTCTGGTAATCAGGAAGTGTTTTTAACCATACTTTGGATTCATTAGCCTTATGAATTGGACAGAGTATATTAAAAATGCTGTTAATACATTTTTAAACTCCAAAATGGGAAGTCCTATCTCTGAAAATTTTGAAAAAAATGGATGGTTGCGTCAAGTAAACTCTTTGTTCAGGTTTCTCAGGAGTCTGACTGGGACGGAAAGTTCTAGGAATATAAAACATACTCTGCAGATTTCTCATCTCTGTCCACACTGGCTTTCTGAACTAAAGTAGGAAAACAACCCTAGATTTTAGACTGAAGTAGGCTGGATTGGGTCTGCACTCCTCAAAGTTGGTACCCTTTCAAGTGGACTAACCACATTTCTGCTCCATGGCATGTGGCCTCACCTCTCTGTGCTGTGTGTGGCATCTCTGTAGATGTTGTTGCTCCTCTTGATCCTTCTCAATCAGCCACCTTGTTGTATACTTGCTGGCTCAATTGAAATCAAACACAGTTAAAGCAGAAGCTTCTCTTGAACTGAAACCAAAAGTACTTGCTTTTGGGGAATACCAGCCTTTATTTCAGCAATGTAGTTAGTTAATAGAGCATATGCCATGATGACACAGTTAACTTCAAATCAGGTCAGGCCTTCCCATTTTCAAAGGCTTTGGTACGAGTTCTTTCAGGCTCAGTTGAATAATATTTACATTAAGAATCCAGAAATTATTTTGACAATAAGTTGAGGATCGGGTTAGACAATCAGTGAATATTGTTGAGGTTTTTTTGTTATTAATAATTTTTTTTAGAGGAAGATTTAGTGAGAATTGGATCTTCTGTAACACTGGAATTGTTGCAGATGCTAATTTTTCACATTGAAATTTTACTCTTGCTGCATTTTTGTGACTTTTTCCCCGGATTGCAGCTTCTGTAATACAGCATCTTTGCTCATATTTGAGGCTGAAATATCCATGCAGTATAATCCTTGCAACTTTGAGGTATTTGTCAGCTTTTTGGATGAGTTTCCTAAGGATATATAGGTTATGCTTGCTATGATCTCCTTTGAAACTTAAACAGAAGTTGGTTGGTTTTAGAGAAATTTGACCTAGGATTGTATTTTCAAATGTAATTAAGTACTTGATTATTTTCATCCAGATGGAGGGAAGATAAAACATTTCAGTTGGTGTCTGGATGACTGGAGTGTTAACTTAGTCATTGTCAGTATGTTTCTGCCATGCAGTTTGTCCAAATGTCAGAATGTCCCAGTTTTTGGAAGAACTTCATGTCTTCTTCTCCAAGGAACCTAATAGTGAGTGAAACAGTCTCATTGTGCTTCCATTTTAAAGAATTAATTACTATTTTGTGTGTATGTAGTGCAGTCTGATAGTTTGCTTGCTTTTTAAAGTATTTTCCACACTGTATTAAGTGTATGTACATGGTGACAGGGCAATGTATTGAATTTTTGGGATTAGGTGCTGCTTTTGGTAGCCTAAAATAGCAAGTAAGACTAGTGTAAGCTGAGTAGCTACTGGTATGCAGATAAATAGCATTGTAGCAAAAGTTTATCCTTGTGGTCATTGCACTGACTGTTTATTCAGTGTTGAATAGCTGCACTGTAGAATTTATCAATTACAGTATTCTCTTCACAGGGTTACCATTGAAAGGGTCTGTTGACAAGAAAACTTTGTCAATAATTCTGCTGTTCATCCAGGGGCTGAAAAGAAAGTTGAAGCTGGGAATAATTCATATAATTTCCTGATTTTGGGGAAGTTTATCTTCTGTCCTGTTCTTGCTCCACTTTGTTTCCTGTGTTCTTTCACCTGTTTTCCCTGGTTCTGATGCCTGTCTCCTCCCATGCTGCTGTGTTCCTGGCTTTGCTCCTAATCTCCTTCAAGATTTGCTTCAGTGCTGGGTACAATGTAGAGGAAGGGGGAAAGTATGAGAGAGGATACTTGTCCTAATCTTATTCCTGCTTCCATGGTGGTCCCAGCTGACCATCTTGTTCAGCTCTGCAGCTGCAATGCTACGTGGCCCCTGTACATCTGGTTTGCCTGTATTTTGAGGGATGGTGCTTGTTTTGGTGCAGGTGGAATGAATCTTCAAAGAAACTGAACTCTAGCAGCTGACTTGTCTCCTTGCACAGATGGCTTCCTGAATTATAACTAGGCCAAATTTGCAAGTTTGTTGAGACTGCAGAAGGTGTAGGGCTGACACTGGAATAAGCTCCTTAGCTTTGTGTTCTTTCTCCAAGTTACAGGAGGCTCTAGAGTGCTTTGGTAAAGCTTTTATAGGAATCTTGTCATGTGCAAGTATCTTCCCAGCCATGCCCTCAAAAAAGCTGACTTGGATTGAAATTAGAAGGTTGGCTGAAGACAGAGGTGCAGTAAGGAAAACTTGAGGGCAAATTGCAAAAGCATTGCAGATTTAAGTGGTTTTCAGAAACTTGTGTTAAAATTTGGCTGCAGGAAACGTACAAGTGTTAGTGCTGGAGGAGGTGCTGCTGTGTGGCACACCCAGCCTGGTGTTGCCACCATGTCACATAATTACTGTGGAGCCTGAGCATTCTGTAGGTAGAGGAAACCAATGCTTGTGCTGTCTCATCTAAACAAACAGTGCAGTTGCATGAAAGTTTACTTGGAGGGCTGAGTGACCTCATCCCAAAACTAGTTTGATTTTTTTTGAATGCACTTGTCTGGTGAGAAACCTCCTCAGTCTTGTACTGACACTTTTTAGGGGACATACTACAAATAAGACTTAATAATAACACATCCTTTGTCCCTGACAGATTTTTGTTACCACTGAAGACAGTAGTAAATACATCCATTTAAGAAAAAAGTTACATTGTTATGCTGGCTGCTGATTTGCAACTGGTGTTGCGATATTTGGAGAGGGTGGTTAGCTGGGAGTTCATTTTTAGTTTCTCTGTTAGTTGTTTGGTTTTTTTTCTTTTTCATGTTTGTTTGGGGGTTTTTTGTTTGTTTTGGGTTTTTTGTTTTGTTGTTTTTTTTTTTTTGGCTTTTCTGATGACTAAGTATGCATGAGGTGATATCAAATCAAAAAGTATGCACAGTAGAAGATTGTTGTGTCAATTTTTGTCCGTGTGATGATGACTCTAATTTTTTTTAGGTTTTTCCTACCTTAATTCTGGATGTAGGAGAAGACTCTGTGGGTTTCTGAGGGAAAACTGGAAAGAGGCAACATGAAAGAAAGACTTCTTAAGGAAAGACTGGACTTGGCACTTAGTCTAGTTGACATGGTAGTGTTGGGTCATAGGTTGGACTGGATGATCTCAGAGGTCTTTACCAATCTAATGCATTCAGTGGTTCTATGAAGATATGGTGAAGGAGTGATTAGTAAACAAAGAGGTAAATATAAATGAACAGTTTGGAAAGTGTAAGTGGTCAGGCTGGCAAGGAATTGAATTTATGTGAGTGTAAAAAGCTAGAGGAATAAAAAGCAAACAATTAGACCTGAGGTTAGATGAGGGCACTTTCAGTTGAGCACCAAGTAAGGAGAATTTGTGTTAGTGGAAAATAACATCTGGAATTTGAGTTAAGCAAAGAAGTATGTGCAGAAAGGATGTTCAAAGGGTAGGACACTGAAACAAGTGGAAGGGCTGAGGATCAGTAGCTGGATGCTGCAGCTTCTGGCAAAGGATCTTGAAGAACAGAACCCGTGTGGTGAGGAAGTTGCACCACAAGTTGCTCCTTTAATTTTTAAGAAGTCTTAGTTGCACACGGCAGTTTTAAAGAAGAAATAGACCCTGAAACAACAAACTCTGAAAGGGGCTTTATAGGGCTTGTGATGAGGCTGGTTTTCACTTTCATCCTGGTGTGAATGCAAATATTTATTTTTGACCAGATGCACACCCCTTTACACAACACAAACAGCGAGTACTCAAAGAGAGTACTTAACTCTGGTCATTGGTAAATGGATAGGAAGCTTTTCTTGGTGTTTGTATTTTCTTGTAGATCACTAATCATATACTTTTCAAGTCATGGTTTATGTGTGTCAAATGGATATTCTTAGCCTGTTATAGCAGGTGTAGTAAGCATGCAGGATTGAGACTTCCTTGGAATTAATAGGAGTTGCTTTGCAAGCGAAGAATGAAAGTCTGTAGTTTTGGCAGAATCTTTTGCCTGTTCTGACAGTGATCATGACTCTATGTTTTGTCTATATATTCATTATGTTGAGCTGTTAAGAATTTGGCAGATACCATACATCTCAAATTGCTCTGAACTGAAATAGCATGTTGACCTTTTTTTTTTTTTTTTCCATTCTAGTAGTTTTAAGACTTAAGTTTTCAGTGCTTTGGCAGGAAGCCCTAGGAAATGAAGATGTCTTTCCCTCCCCCTCCTTGAGTTAGAGTAGTACTTAATTTATAATAGGATGACACCTCTTCCTGGACAACATGCAGGGAGTCAGATTCTTAACAGACCTGTTTTATCAAATACGGATAACATCATAAACAAACACGGGCATTTGCATGTGCCCTATGTGGATGAACAAATGTCTGAGAAGAGGCAGACCAATGAGAGATGTCAAAGGAATTGCTCACATGGGTGGATCTTCAAGTGAAATACTAAATTGAAATAGATCAGTTTCTGAGGGAATTCATAAGGTTCTTGGTTGCTTGAAAGGTTGAGGGAGGGTGGTGGCTCTGAGAGGTTCTCCTGAACAAGCTGGTATTGAAACACTTTGTGTGGTAAAGTCTGTACGTAGATGCAAATGTATCTAGTGGTTTGCTGACTTACTGACTTTGGCTGAAATTGGTTTGTTTAGCTGTTGAACATGTATCAGAAAGGAACACTTCATTGATGTTAGTGCAGGATTAACTATGGAGCTGAAGCATGTAAATCCTGGTTGTGCTGCCGTGCAGAGGGACCTCCACAGGCAGAGGAAATGGGCTGATAGGAAGCTCGTGGAGTTCAACAAGTAGAAGTGCCAAGTTCAGCACCTGAGGAGGAACAATCCTTTGTACCAATATGTACTGTGTGTCACCCAACTGGAAAGCAGTGTTGTGGAAAAGGACCTGGGGGTCCTGGTGACACTGAGTTGAACATGAACAGGCGCTGTGCCCTTGGGCAAAGGTGGTGAACAGTGTGCTGAGCAGTCTCCTGGGCTGTGTTAGACACACAATTGCCAGCAGGCTGAGGGATGATATGATCCTTCTCCTTTGCATTTTAGAATGCAAAACATGAATTTAGAGTTTATAAAAAATGAGCAAACAGAAAACAGACGTGAGCTTCCTAAATTAACTCTTGCTCATGCACAAAGCTGCTAACTGCATTAGAACTGGAAACCTTCAAATGAGGATACTATTAATATAGTGTATACAAATGTGATTGTTAAATTCACATATAGTCACATGTAAACTGTGGTAGCAGTTTACAACTTTGTGTGGTATATCATGTAAGGGCAACAGTTCACTGGTTTACATGTCCAGTGTCCAGTGCAGTCTGTTGTAGTAAACATGTAACTGTTTTAGTTCAAGAAATGTTAAGCTTGTCTGGAATTTCCTGGCTTTTATTTAAGAAAAACCATCTATAACCCACAAATGGTCAGGATGCTTAAAGTGTAAAAATGCAAAGCCCACAAACAGTAGGTTACTGTGATCATCAGAGGAATGCTTTTAATTTTTGAAACACTCCCACTCCTGCCCCCCAAATCGTTTAAATTGGAAAGACCTGTAAGATCATCAAGTCCAACCATTAACCCAGCACTGCCAAGTCCACCCCTAAACCACATACCTAAGGATCACATCTACAAGTCTTTTAAATACTGCCAGGGACTCAACCATTCCCCTGGACAGCCTGTTCCAATGCTTGACAGCCTTTTCAGTGAAGAAATTTTTCCCAATTTCCAACCTAAACCTCCCCCGGCACAACTTGAGGTCATTTCCTCTTGTCCTATCGCTTGTTACGTTGAGACTGACACTCACCTCAACTACAGTGTTGTTTCAGGTAGATAAACAGTAAATAGCAATGAAATTTTATTATTTCCCTCTATACCATAAATTAAAGGTTCAGCATCAGAAGCCTGAAACCAACATCCTGTAACAAAATTAGAATTAGTTGCTTGATAGTTGTTAGAAAACCAGAACATATTAAAATATGACCAGGGAAGAACAGGGAATGGGAGACTGACTGGTACATGGAGATATGCTATGTAAATGGTTTCTATCTCTGTTGTGTATTGTTGAGATTGTTGTTTGCTGACATATTCTGTGCTTTACTCTTTCTTCTTTACTTTACAGTTTAATTCCATGTATATACTGTGTGTTTTATACATGTTGGATGCTTGTTCTTTGTTCTGTTGTCCCCCAGACTTTTTTTTGCCCAGTTCTCAAGGTTGGTTTCCTTTGACCAGTAATTAGCAGCTGGTGAGTTGTTTAGAGTCTTGAGGCCTCTGATACCTCTCTGTTTTCAAGGCCTCTGCTGTCATGCTATGCTTGGTCTCCTCTATGCAGCTTTTTGTTCTGGGGTCATAGGTAATTCATTCCCTACAGAATAACCACTTGTTATTGGTATCTATTAGGTACTACATGCACAGACACAGACTCTTCTTTGTACATCCAGTCTGTGTTTGCACGTGCTTGTATTTATGTACAGCTTTTACTTAGCTTTGGACAATTGTGTGATATAATAACAAATGGGTTTACATATATATGCTATTTATGGAATATATATATATATAGTAAATATTTATTTATAAGCTGTGTGTATTATATATAGAAATATTTATAAAAGTAGGTGCTAGCTCACACAGTTTTCTGAAGCTGAGTAAAAGCCAGGCAAGTTGGGTGAGTCACCTGGTCTATACGTAACTGGTGGTAGAGTTGGACAAGCTAAAACAAAGCTCTGGGCAGGCCAGGGCAAGTAACATGAGGCCCATGGCCTGTTAAAAGCAATGCCAACACCTTGTGTATAGGGTTACACCATTCCCTTAAGAAAATGCTATTATAGGTATCCCATCTTTGACTTGTAAAGGTACAGTTATCAAAAGGTTCACACATAAGGGAATACAGAGAATAATTCTGCTCAGCTTTATTTTACTGGATGACTATATTAAAATTAATATTCTTTTCTGTAGGAAAGATGCATGTGGAAATCTTGGCTTGACAATAAGATTTTTAGAACATGCACTGATCTTAAATTATCCTGATTACAAGAGTGCTCTCTGTTGGATATATAGCAGAAAGTAACAGACACTGCACATACCTGTACAAATGGCAAGCAGAGGCTTTATGTCTGATTCTGAGGAGCAGGGAAGAAATCGATCTGAAGGAATGGTGTCATGTTGCTGGTTGGAATCCTTGTCCTCAGAGGCAGATTCTGAGACAGAATTGATGTAGTCTCTTGAAGTGCCCTCAAATATACCTTAGGAAATATAAGAATTTGTTTGTTTCTGTAGTTCTGATGTTCTTTTAATTACTGTGTTTTGATTTTTAATAAAGCTGGAACTCCCTTGTGAAGTTGATTTTGGTTTCAATTTGTATTCGGCAGATAACTCTTTCTTGTTTGCTTTAAGAGTGAGAAGTTTTAGTTTCTGGTGTATCATGTTACTGGTGAACAAACCTGTTCAAAGAACAAAACTAAGATGAGGGAAGAATATAAGAAGGGGGTGAATGATATGCCAGCAAGCTGCTTTTAGACAGGAAAAAACCCCAGTTTGTCACCACTGTTTAGCTTTTCACAGCACTAATGGGTTAAGAAATGTAGTTTTCTTTTTCACGGGAGTCCTTTGCAGGACTGGTGGTCTGTCACTTGCTTTGTATAGGTTTTTATTCCTGTTGTGATCAAACATATCTCCAATTTGGCTACTTCATGTTGTTTTACTTGTAAGCAGACCTAATTCCAGAATGGTTTTTTGTGTTGCCTGCCATTCATCACTTTTTGTCACTTTGGCTTCCTAAAACTCTTTGCTCCTATTTTTCAAGTGTCATTCAGCTGTTCCTTTAATGTGCCCCATCCAGTTTGTGTTTTCTTTTACTGTTGTGTGATCCCTTATTTGAATCAGTTTTCTGTAACTTACTTTGAGATATAATCTGTCCTGGAATTAAGATGGGAGAAAAGAGCTGGAACATAAAAATAGCACATCTAGCTTGAAGAGAGAGTCTGACCATAAATACAGTTAAAAATTAGTATTTTACTGCCTGCATTTGTAAGATTTAAGAAAATGTTAGAACTTTTCATATGATAATGCATCCACAGATTCACATGTCCTCAGCAGATATTTAAGTGTGTTGATGTGATGAAATATTTTTGTGAGGTGATACATAGCAGTAGACTAGAAGAATCTTTTTAGGTTGAATTTACTATGGTCTGAGTCTCTGGCTTTAAAAAGTGTAAATGTCAGCATTCATTCCTTATGGACCTAATGCATTCAGGGTTCATAGTTGGCTTGCCTATACTTGTGCATACTTAATGTTTGCATTCTGAATAGTAAAAATGTTAACTTTTTTTTTTTTTTTAAGAAGGTAGATATTATCATATAGATACCAGGTTCCTAGAAACTTTGTGGATTTGGAGCAGGTTCAGGATAAACAGAAACTAATCCCCTCATTAAATGGTGCACATATTTCTGACATCTTTCAATAGCAAGTCTATTTTGGTGCCCTTTATAGAGACGTGGAGATGATGTATGGGAAACACTGTGCTGTTTGAAACCAGTCATTCTGCAGTATGAATAAATGGCTACCTCGGCTGGCAGGGACTTAAAAGAAGAGTAGCAGAATTGAAAATCGGTGTCCTAGATTTCTGTTGCAAAACAGTTGCACAAATAACCCCTTCCCATAAATAATGTAGTGATCTTCCTGGCTTGGTTGCTGTGGATTGCAGCTATAGAATCAACTTAAACCACTGCCTATTTTAATATACAAAGTACTCTCTACTGGGGGAAAAAAATCTTTACTTGATGTGCTTGATTGAGGTATTAATGTTAATGCAGCTACAAGACAAATTTGCAACTGAGGGAGCTAATGTGGAAGATAGATTTAAAGGCAATTTGTATCTCTTAGGCTGCTTTGCTCCTGTATATCTAGGTCACTTAACATCTTCTGCAACCCTCCCTGCCATTTCTTCCAATCAGCAGCGCTAAGAGCAAGTATAACTTTAAAAATTAATGTCAGCAGTTGATAGGAATTTGACTCTTGCTCAGAGGAGAGAGTGGAATTTGAGAATTTCAGTTTTCTGAGCTGGTAGAGAGCAGAAGTGCAATGTCTGTGAAAACACCTAAGACTGGAATACCAGCAACAGTAGTTGCAACTCTCTGTTGTGTGGTCTTTCTTTTGTGGGGCAGTTCTGTAAGGAGTTGGTTATTGTGTCTCTGTTACTGACTCTGGGCAACTGCTGAAAAGCTACAAAATTCAGCAGATTAGACTCTTCCTTATTCATAGTTGGGTCCTATTTCCTTCTTTGGCTTCTTTGTATGTTTGTATTCTATGAAGTCGGTACAATTAAAAATCAAGAATTTGCAACTCCTGTTTAGCAGATTTTTACTTTGAATAAGAGACTAAAAGCCTTACAGGACAACTTCATTTGTCTGCCCCTCACTTAGCCTATACCTTTTCAGATTTTTTTTTTTTATTGTGTGTATTTATGGATGTGAATACAGTTGTGGTAGCAAGTTTCATACACTTATACTTCATAGAAACACCTTTGGTGCTTCTTTAGATCGTGCTGGTTTTGTTGGTGCTTCATGTAGTGGATAAGATGTCAATAAAAAAACTAAGACAGCCAGATTTTTGTTTCCCACAAGTTTCCAGCTGAGTCTTCAAAGTTTTGGAAAAAGCTGTTTACTAGTTCGTAAGTAGGACTTGTAATTTGTACTGTTAAGTTTCATCCTATTTCTGTTACTTAGATTGAAAAAGCAGATGACGACCTATGCTAATCAATCTTCCCTTTCCTAACTTCTTACAGCTTCTCTCTTGCTGATTTCATCAGTGTATTTCTATTTCTGTGGTCATTTAATTGAAACACATACTACAAAATAGACCTTCTAATATTGCCCTTGAAAAATAGATTTCAGATAACCAAAGGCTATGTTAGTTGAAATTATGTATAGCAGAACTTGAAACATGGACACCCATCCCTTCCACTATTCCATGGCCATTATTCCATATGCTTCTGCCATTCCTGCTGCATATGGTGCCACCAGGGTTGGTGGCAGAGGCCCAAAGTGAGTGGGGACACGGGGAGATGTGTGTGTGAGAGAGTGAGTTGTGTGTTCACTGGGGGAGGTTCATGTGATGTTGGTGATACCTATGAATTTACTGATGGCAGATGAAGCTGTATCCAATTTGTTTTTCACGAGGAAGATGTACTTAAAGTCAGAATATTATAGTAGTAACTATAAAGCCTAACCTCAATTTTTTCACATCTTTAGATATTCAAGAATTTTATGAAGTGACCTTATTGGACAATCCAAAATGCATTGATCACTCTCAGCCATCTGAACCAATACAGCCTGTGAATACCTGGGACTTCTCCAGCCTTCCAAGCACAACAGTGACATCAGAAACACTGCCAAGCAGCCTTAGCCCAAGTGTAGAGGTATGATATAGAAGTCTGTTTTGTTTTTTCTTGTTGAGACTATTAGTTCAACATTATTCTCTACATTTCCTTCATTTTGTAAAATATTAATTTTCAAAGAGAATGTGCATTATTAAGTAGTCATAGGGGATTTAATTATTGAAGTGTTTAATAACATGTATGCATTTTGCTTAGTCAAAAATTTATAAACTCAGATGTCAAATGTACCATTAAGTGACCATTAAATTGGATTTATGCTTTGATTTTGGAACCTTGCTGCCAGGTTTAGTATGTTTATACCCATCCGTACTCGTGACTCTTGAGTCATTACTTCATTAGTAATATGGGAAATCTGAGGCTGTATCTTTCTAACAGTAAATTTTTCAGTCTGTTGATAAGAAACTCCCTGCTACTTCTATGTCTGTGTTCTAGAAGGACTTGTTTTTGAAAACTATGTGCAGCCACTTGTCACTAGTGAGTGGTGAGAAAACTGAGCAGGGAAATGCATACTCATGTCCATTTTTCACTAAGTCAAGATCTCCCTGCCCCAGTTCAAGTTATAATGTTGCTTGAATTTTTTTGCATCAGACCTCTTATTTGTCCCCAAAGAGATGAGCTTTGTTCCAAGTGTGCCCTGAACACTGACAGCACTGGAGGAGGTGTCTGAGTGTCTCTGTAACCGAAGGCAGGGCTGTGCTGATCCGTTTTCATGAACTGGCCATAGAGCTCAGGAGGAGCACTGGGAGAGACCAGCCAATGGACTGGTGCTACAGCCTGGAGGGAAGCTCAGGAGCTTGTACCACTGAGCAAGATAAAGGGGTTAGGATGCCTTAGTGAGTGAATCTTTGTCAGAGGCTGTTTGGACTGTGTAAGAGAGTCCACTTAGCTGCAGATCAGAAGCGTTGTGATGTGCTAATGAATTTGTGCAGTTAAGAAAAATAAGTGCTTGTGGTTATTGTACCTTTTCTCAAATTTGTTATATTGAATCTAGTATGAAATACATCAGGAATGCTTTAAAGAGAACTACAGAGGAAATCCAAGACTTGTGTTCTTTTGGAAAGTAAAAAATGGCCAGTAGATGAAAGGTCAGCCAAGCCAGGGGCAAGAGTTACATGTTCCCAAGAACAGCCATTAAAATCTCCTTACATGAGCAGCATGGCCATCTTAAATGGCTTAATTTCCCCCCCCCCCCCCATAATGCACTTGGGAACAGTCTAGTGGACTTGAGGATTCATGCCCCTACCAAACCATTTTGTTATTGCTAAATATGCTCCTAATTCTAGCAACTGGGACTGGGAAGCACAGATGTGTTACTATGAGATTTGTGTTAAGATGTTGCAAGTGCAGCACCTTTTGTGCTTCCCCTGTTGGAGAAACGTGCTGACATCTGAAGTACAGAATAGTGGTACTGATAAATCCAGGCTTTGTGATTGTTCACTTGCCAGCCCCCTCCAGAAACTGTTTCCAGTTGTATACAAGTTTATTTATTTTGTGACCAAGATGTCCATAGTAACAAAGACTTATCAGCTCAAGGGTACTGTTGTTCCCTGTATCTTTCTATATTGTACATGAGGGTGTATATAATTACTAAGTTGCATCTTTAGTTTTTATTCTCATGTGCTGTTAGGCTGCCAGTAATACAAGGACTTGTCCTTCACACTGCACCAGTGACAACAGGCACATTGTCATGGCAAGGTTACTGATATATTGAAAGGAAGAATGGCCTGATTTGGGAAGTCTCACCAGAGATGTGTTTGTTCTCAGCTGCACTGTTTGCTTCTCCAGTACAGTCTGGTGGTCATGGTATGCAGTGTTACCTAACGGAACCTGTTCTGGTGTGGGTTACTTTATTTTTTTAAATGGCCCAGATTTGAACATTTATGACAAAGCTACCTGTCTTCCTTCAGATTTTTTTTTTTTGTCTTGAGTATCATGTGAAAGCCACAGTTGTTTGACCTTCAGTATATGAAGGTCAGATTTTAGATCTACTCCCAGTGCTTAAAAGCATAGTTGCACATGTCAGTGTTGATCCTCATTCATGTGAAACTGAAAGCGAGCTTTTAGAGTAAATGTTACCTTGTATTTCATTAGTTAGAATATTGTTTCCATGTTAAGTTGTGAAGGTGAACAATTTTCAAAAGTGATACGTTAGTTTTGGTTTCATTTTCTCTTTCTAGTATATCTGAATGTCTTAGTTTAGCTTTCAAATAGATATGAAAATTGTTACATAAAGATATAATCTTATATGTTTTATTTGCCTTAATTCTTTCTTCTTCAGTGACTTTTTTTCTTTACATACCTGTAAGGTGATACCTCCTCCTCAATATTTTGAAATTTAATAAAATTTATGAGGATATATTCTTTTATATTGACAATTTATATTCCACGTACTTGCTATGTGTAGTATATGAAAGTTTCTTTTTATGCTGTAAAACTTAATGCATTTTGGTTTCAATAGTATGCTTTTTTAAGCTACTTAGGCTTTTTTTTAAAGTTATTTTATAATTGGTTTTAATCAGCCCAAGGGCATAACAATTCCAGCATGTGTTTAACCTAATGATTTGTTTTGCTTGCCAAAATTTATTAGAGACTAGGGGGGGACTTCACTTTAATATTTAATCTGCTTTTGTTCATAGCCATTTTTTTTAACAGACTCTCACTTTTTAGGCTTTGAATACTGCTGTACAGTTCTGTGTTAGTTCATTAAGCAGGTACAAGCAGATTGGCATACCAGATGCACTTTGAGATTATTTTAGCTGTATCCTGTTGCTTGCCAGGCCTGTGAGTCTGTAGGTGATAAGAATGGGACATTTTTTTCTTGCTTGGAAATTGTTAGTCTTTGAAGTAATACATTTCAACCCCATTTCTTTTACCTTGAGGATACCTTTTTGCTGTGGTTACTGTGGGCCAAGTAAGTATTCTTCCAGCTGACACTTTGATGGTATATGTGTGAGCTGCTTGAGACTGGGAATATAATGCTCCCCTAAAGGGATTAAGGATTGTATTACAAGAACTTTCTACACAGCTGACTTTGAGAATGACTTTTTAGCAATGTGTTCTTGTGTATATACATAGAATAGTGGTATACAAGCTTAGGTTGCCTGAGGACTTCTAATGGGACATAGCCTAATTCTGTTTTTGTCTTTCTACTTCTGAATCAAAAGCCAGGAGTTCGTAATCCCCATAGGTTGTGTATTAGAGAAAGTTAGAGCTACAGACTGCAAGTTTTCCTGTTCACAGCAATCTGTTTTCTTTTCCATGCTCTATATTTCCTGGAACCTTATTTAGCTGTTTTATTTGTTTCAATCTCCAGCACAAAATGATAATGGAAAAAAAAAAAAGAAAAAGACAAAAAAAAAGGCAGAAGAGTGACTCAAGACAGCGATAAGCAGGAAAGGAATGTTAATCCTTTCAGTGCTTGGAAATGGTAAAAAAAACCCCTACATGTGCAATTTGAAAAGGACGAATGGTTCATACCTTTTCCTTGTGTGCATTAAATACTGGGCTCAGGTGTGCACTGGCAAAGGTAACAGATCTGAAGCAAGATCTCAGCGCTGGGAACGGTCTGAGAGCTGTGTGTGCAGGAGGGAGCGGCCTTGGAAGCTGTTTGCTGTGATCTGTGGTGCCATCTGTAGGTGGGACAGTTTGTGTTTAACAAATACGCTGGGAAACTTGAATTAGTGATAGAAATCTCTGACCTAATTGAGTAGTGTATTGCTAAGAAATTGTTGTCTCATGACATTCTTTTTTTTCCTCTTTAAATCTGTAGGATATGTTTTAATATTGTGATCATTTTAAATCTGAGAAGTTAAAAAGTGTTTGCTGTTTAGCTTGGGTTAAAAGTAGCCCCACTAAATTAATCTGAGATGTTAAAAAACCCCCACTGAACACTGTCTCAAAGGAAATGTTTTGCCTTAGGGGAGGGAACTCAATCTGGAGTCTCTTACAGCTGGGCAAACACATCTCTGTGTTTAGTGAGTAATGGTGGCTGAAGGACTTTGGTCTGATCTGTGGTTTCCACATCATCTGCACATGCCCATGTGTTCAGTGTCTGGCATGTAGAGAGACTGTCTGGCTCACTCTCTTCTAAAGCCCGTTGCCAAATTCTTTTTTCATGAAAAGAAAGTAAAAGAGGAATTAAGGAAACAGCTGATCTGTCTGTAATTTCAGCTAAAATTTGTCACTAAGGCAAACCGGAAAGGAAATTCTCTAAACATCTTGGAATTATAAAATAATTCAGGATCACCCGTGAGGTCCATCAGATTGCAAAGGATTTCAGCCAGCTGAGCCTTGAAAATCTCCAAGAATGGGAACTGCAAAACTTTTCTGGTCACTCTGTTCCAATGCTTGACTTATCCTCACGGTGAAAAAGCTTTTCCTTATTTCTGACTGAAATCTCTCTTTACATTTATTTGTAGTTTCTAATGTTTTTCCATCATATAACATGAATTTGGCTCTCTCTTTTGAATAACCTCACTATGGGTACCTGGAGGATATGTTTTAGATTCTGCCCAACTTTTTCTCAAAGCTTAAACGAGCCCTGTGCCTTCATCCTCTCTTTAAGGGTCAAGTCTTCCAACCCCTTCAACATCTTCATGGCCCTCTGCAGAAGTTGTTCCACGTTGTCAAAATCCTTGTCATACTGGGGGCCCAAAATGGAATGCAGTATTCCAGATGTCCTATTAGAAGTGCCAAGCAGGGGGAATAATAGAGTTTTATGGTACTACTGACTGTGTTTCTGTTAATACAGCTCCTGTTTGCCTCCTTAGCTATTAAGGCATATTGCAGCCTTATGTTAGGTTTGCTCAGTATCTGTCAAAAGACAAAGAGTAGTCAACATGAATATTTTGAGAAGGTATAAAGTTAAGCTAACCTTCTTTCCACCTACAGCGTGGGAATTGACTTTCTTTACAAAGCAAGCAGTAATGTCATCTTAACCTTTGTAAGATTTTGATAGTTTTGTGTAACTTCTTAATAAGGTAAGCTTATGTAGTCTGGAGGAAAGAATTTTGGATGTATGGTTTTTAGTGAAATGAAATAATTGTGTGTGATCGGTAGCAGTTTGTATTCAGAATGAAATGGTACATCAAGCAGTTAATCAAGATCTCAGAGGAAGCCTTGGAAGGAGATACCTGCATATGTAGAGCACGTTATTAAAACAGCAGGATACTCTAGTTCTGTTTTTCTGTTTCTGAATTTTAACTGCAATACCTTCACCTGGCCTTTACAAAATCAGTCGTACCTGTTGTAATAACAAACTGTTGCTGGGAAAATCCCTGACCTATTGTGCTGTGTTCAAATACCTTCTTTGCCTTAATATTTATAGAGATTCAGTACTGGCTGGCTTGGTGATATGCTGTGTCTGATTGTTGTACTCCCTGTAACCATGCTGGTCCTTTATGCTTGTGTCTGTATGTGCATATTGCCCGTCTTTTATCTCAACTCCTCTGCAAACATGACGTGCTTGTTTTATTTGAGCACCTAATGGTGTATAGTCCTGGGTTACTCAGGAGCCTCCTTGCTTTCACTGTGTTAACTTTACAGAGGGGAAATGGTATTTGGCTTGCTCTGTATTTTGCCTTCAGTTCTTGAGATCTGTTTGTACAAAGAAAAGAATGTAAGTCTTGAACTGCAGCTGAAAAAGTCTTCCAGGGACAGGCTTCTGGTCGTGCTCAGTTCAGGATGCATAGACAAGCAATAAAAATCTGCTATTTCTAAAAATGCACCTTTCTCAATTCAGAAGTAAATACAGAACTTACAAATTCACATAATTTTATTTTTTTGGTATCTAATTATGTTTTTTTATAAACTTAGAATAATGACATCTTGCAGCCAGGTTCAAAGGTACCTAGATAAACTAGGCTACAGCATCTCACAATTTCAGTGCTTGCAGTGATGGTAGTGCTTGATCTTTGCTGAGTCTTTGATATGTCTCCTCAAGTATGCTGAGGTTGGGCAATTGCCATCCCCTTGTGAAGCTGAGCTGAGCCTGCTGCTCTGGTTACACCTGTGACAGCTGTGTGTTACGTGGGTGTTCTCATAGAATCTGAGGGCAAATTAGCATTTAAGTAACCATATGTGCTTTTAGATTTGTGGAGAGATGAAGAAATTATTTATCTGCAAAATCAGTATTTTCCAAGGCATTGTGTTAATTGGCATGATTTATTTCTATGCATGGTTTATCTGTGCATGAATTCTCCTTTATTTAGTTATCTGGTGATAACTTTGTAGATAGAATCTCCCACACTAGAGAAAGAATAAGCCTGTGAAGGTGTAAAAAGTGACTGTCAAACATAACCTGAAAGAATTAATAGGTAATTCAAGGCGAGAAAAACCCATCCCTTGCCTTTGTGTTTCTCACATGAGAATCATGTTTGTTTTTTTAATATTAATGCCATGAATATTGGTGGATGGAAATGCACTTTCTCCTTCTGGCCAAGCTGTATAGAATAGTTGTTACTGATTGTTACTGAGATCACTTGGAGCTGGTGGGACAGAAAGGTTTGGTTTTAGTAAATATGAATGACATTGAAGAGATTGCAATGCTTCTTATGAATTCAGTAGAATAACAGCGATTTTAATGGCTAACAGCACTATGTGGAAACGTCTTAGTCTTCAGTGAACTAAACATGTGACTTTTCATACATTTCATTATTTTGATTCAAGTTTTGGTGTGTTCTTTAATCTCTCTGTTGCTTCTCACAATAGAATTTCAAGGAAAGATGGTTCTAAGTTATTATTATTTACAGTAATTTTAGTTCTGGATTCCTTACTTAGTTCTCATTTTGAAAAAACTGTTTCTTCTGAGCTGCAAAATTTAACACATACTTGCTTGTTCACAGAGTCCTGTAACTCTTCTTCAAAAACCTGTATTACTTTTTCTTATGAGAATGCTAAACTGCCTGAAGGTTTGAGTCCTGGTCAATCTTTCTTGAATGTTTATTTCTTGTATGCGAGGTATTTCCAGTGAAAAGTGTGCAGAAACTGCTCTTGGACTAGGAAAGGCTTTTTTTATGTATAGTGCTCTCTTCTTTGAGTGCTTATCTATCTATGCCCTATGTTTTTCACTCTGCTGTATAGCATGTGTGATTGCCATCTCTTTTCCTGTTTGTGGACATGGGTAGCTGAAGATGGGTCCTGAGAGAACCACGTACACAGGTACCAGAAGGACTTTTAATCCATCATAGCGTTGCAGTGATTGGTAAAGGGCTCTAATGGACCTTGGTTGTACAAGCTGTTCTGCTCTGTAATGCAGTGGATGCATTACTGCTTTTCAGGCACACTTGTTATGAGGTGACTTTGTCTGTGCCCTCTGCTCTGAAGTGTTTAGTGTGCCTGTTCTTGATGAGCAGCCTGATCCACAAATCCTCAGCAAGGAAATGCCTTTTCCTCACCTTTCTGGAAAGGTCTCTTTTCTACATCTTGTAGTCTGCATTGGCAGCCCGAAGGGAGTCACATGCTTACTGTGGAAAGACTAACGGGCCTTGGGTCTTGTTGGAAGGATGGTAGTGAGTGGGAGGGCTAAAAATGGCATGATAATGATACTTAGTTTTGAAAGAGTCCCAGAGAAGGCAGGAGAACATAAAAATGAGGGGAATAGAAGTGACTGATTCTGAACATACGCTGGTTGTAGACAGGATTAGTCTGCAGAAAGCTTGATCTTGAACCAACAGAGAAATTTCAGTGCTGAGAAGGTATCATTAATCTTTGCCCTTCATAGACTGAACATGAGGGACAAGCCAAGTTTGGGTGTGCTGTTGGGGTTCCTAGGGAGATTTGTGCCAGAAACGTATGTTTGGACTGACTTCATATCTTGTATGGTCATTGAAGATTTTTCTGGGCTGGACACTGGACATGTGCCAAATCACCGAAAAATGTATTTGCTTAGTGTCCCTTAACTTTGGATACTTGCACTTTGTTAATTTCTCTGAACCTTACAGTTTTCCCAAAACAAGACTTGGTAAATGCAAGGATAATTTCTTTGTGGGATACCTTGTGTGCATTCAGCTGTGAAAGTAATCACCCCCACCTTTTCTGACAGAGGAATGTTCCATCCGCTTAACTGGTGCTTTTCTGCTTTTTGAAGTTAGAACTTTTAGCCTTCTGTCCGAGTTCAGCCTTACCAGTCTGAAAGACATGTATTTTTCCCACTGATGCTTTGTAGCAGTGAGAACTTCACCTTGGTCTTCACAGTAGAAATTCTGCACAGATTTTATAGACAGTGTAAAAATAAAAAATATCTCTGGCTTGACTTGGTTGCACAAGTTAAAAATCCTCTTAGTGGCTGAATAGTAGAAGATTTATCTTAAAGTTCCATTCCAGTTTGTCCTATAAAGGTAACAACTGCCTGCAAAATAAAATGTGTAATTTTGGGAAGAATAGTTTCCTTACATACCAATCTGCCCCCACCCCCCCTCCCCTCCAGCAGAGCCAGGGAATCAAGTGGAGCAAAGTTGCAGAAAGCTTAAAGGGAATGCTCTTGGTACACATTTAGTATGTTCTAGAGTTGTTTGCCAATGCAAAATACAGTCAATGTCACTAGTTGTACATCTTGGGCTAAAAGCAAAATAATGCAGATAAGATTTAATAGCTTGAATTTACTTAGTGAATTTTTTCAATATACTTCAGTGTGTTTGCAGCAAAGGTGGTAGCAGGAGACCTCCTAGGACAAGAGGGTGGAAACTGAGTTGACCATTTGCTTTCAGTGCCTCTTGTGGGAAATTAATGTAATAAGGTTCTTACCAATGTATGAAATTGTCAGGTTGGTGTTTCAGAGTACGCAGATGTTGTGGTTTTTTGTGCCCAAGTGTTAGACTTTCCCCAGCCGTGCTAATTAGACTGAGGAGACAATGCCTGCACATACAAACTTTGCCTTGTCACTGCATTACAGCCTTACAAAAGGAAATGAAATTCTAGGTTAATTCAAGGCTCAAAATAGCGTTTCTCTTGCAATATGCATTACTCTTTCCTTGCCACTTTCTTGTCTCCCTGTTCTACATGGAATATTCCATTCATTACTGCTTAGGAAATCAGTTATTTTGCAGTCTGCAAATGCTGAAATGACGTTAGAGGAGAAATACTTGTTTGCAACCAAAACTATTTTTGAACAAACGCTTCATTTTAGAAATTGTAACCAGCTAAGAAAAGCTGAATTGAGATTTTCTGCTGTAAAATAATTTTGTATTGCATTTCATCAAATGATTCCCTGTGATGCTCATGTGTTAGGTAATCCTGAAAGAGGAGTATATGAAATAGAATACGAGGAGGTACTTAACTGGGATGGAACAGGATTTGACATCTTTTGTAGGATATTTTCAAGGATACATTTAAGTTTTTCAGACATAGATAATCAAAGTAGGTTAAGAATCTTCCATGAAACTTAGAGCATTTGTATTTTAGCCTGCTGCTTTTTCTCCACGCTGTTTCTACCTCTGAATGAATCCGAAGGGAAACCTGGCACTCACTCCAGTGTTTTGACTATTAAATAAGTCTGCTCTTTCTCGTTCTGTTGAGATGGTGTTTAGCTGTGATTGAAAATAAACCTTTTTAAATGTTTGGAAAGATACCTGCTATGCTGAAACGATGGATTGCTTATGCATTGTAACAACAAAGGTAAGATAATAAAGCTTTTGATTAATGCCTATAATCTTTGAAGTTCTTGTTGAATCTTTCGTTTTTTGTCGAATCTTTCAGGTTTTTTTTTTCTTTAATGAAAATGTTTTGGTGGTTTTCTAGTGTTGATTTTTTAACTTTAAACCACAGATATTGTCTAAATAAATTCTGTAGTTGTTGCTAAGAACAATCATAGATGTTAATTCTTCGAAGAGCTAATTATGCACATATTGAAAAATTCAAGTGTAGTAGAATGATTTATTTTCTCATTCTGCAGTTAGACTCTCTTCTGTAAAAAATTCACTCTCTTTAAACATGCTAAAATAGTAGTTTGCTTTTTATTTCAGAATGAGGAATTCCAAATAATGTTTTATGTGACCTTATGTTTAAAATAATGATCAAAGAGAAGAAGATGAATGGCAAATCCTGTTAGGGATGGATATATTTCAAGATGCTTTATTATTGATATTTTGCTGCTTTGAGATGAAAATACCCAGATCACTTAGTGCCATTACTTCTGTGCTAGGATAAAGTTTTATGTATGTTCATTTTTAATACTCCCCACTTGTAACTGCTAAAGAGAAAATCTAATGCATAAACAGAATGTATTAGTAGTGTGCTTGTGAAATATTGACTTGATGAGTTTGTTTTTGTGGAGGCTTTTTATTTTTCTTCAAGTGGTAAACTTGTTCTGTATTGTTCCCTTTTCCTTGGATGTTTAAATAGTTTCTGGTTTAATTTTTTTTTTACAAATTACTTTGACTTCTGGCATTCTTCTGGATAATCTGAAAGCATGAAACTTGTTTATACAAACATCCTTCTCAAGAAATATAATAAAATTGAACATCTTTGAGAATATTAGGTGGATTTAATGATAGCTTTTGTAAAAGAAAAGTTCAAGATGCTTCCCAGGTCTGTTTGACACAAGGAAGCAAAGGCTGGTTGGAACGAGTGAAGTTACCTTGTCTCTCACCAGCAAAGGAGTCTTTCTCGTGTCTGAACTGCTGGGGTTTTTTTGGAAGTGAAACATATCTTTTTAAATCACGTTTGGGTGATAACATTAATTTGTGGCATTTCTGCTTTATTTATTTTAGAATATTCTCTTTTGTGCAATGAGATTGGGATTGTATATTAATTGCTTGACTTCAGTTATATTGATATGTACTTTAATTTTATTGTACTCATTTTAAGAGAGGGCTAGATCTGTCATTTTTATAATTTTGTGCATTTGTTCACCTTCCCATATCTACTTGTCTAAGAGCAGAGAGACAATTTATATTGGCAAGTTAAGCCAACAGAAAACATACTCTGAGGAAAAAAAAAGTTGGTTTTTAATATGATGAACCTCTATAGGTATTAAGGAAGTAAGACTGCTCATAGAAATGTTGCAGGGGAGAGGGAGAGATCATCTCTGCACAACAGTCTTACATGGGCTTAGACTGCTCATGCATTTCCACCTGGAGGTATCAGCACTTAATCCTTCCTGCCTGCTTCATGTGAAGTTTTGGCCTCATTTAACTAAATGCTGCTGTAGTACCTTGTAGCTTTAACTAAAGCTGTTTATTTAAAGTGGGGCTTATAAAAGAACTGTTTGCTTTCCTTTGTAGTGCGGTATCTGATTACTTGGAAGTTGTAGTCTAATGAAAAGTATGTTCCTTGGTTTTGTGCATAAACCTGTTTTTCAAATGTTAAGGAAAATCGATGCATGTAAGTAAGGCAATTTTGAAATCAGCATTAAGCAATGTGTGATGAGATTAGTAATAGTGTTTAAGTGCTTCCCCTTTCTCCACCTTAAGTGGAGGAGTATTTGAAACAATTCATTGTTACTCTTTATTTCTGACTATGGAAGAGAAGGATTTGGCCAGCAAGAGGAATTTCCTAATGAATTTGAGAAATCTTTCATAATTTGATCTTTGATAATTCTGTTTTGCTTAATTCGGAATTAAGGTCTAGTCACAATGGGTGCACAGGTCCTTAAACTAATTTCTGTCCTGTCTTCAAAGGTCTAAATGGTTTACTTTGCCCAAATCTAGTGCAAAGAGTACTGATTAATACAGTATTTTTTTCTCTTTATGTGGGCACATTTGGTTTGATGTAGGTAGGCAAATTTGCATCACTGCAACCATGGATACTATTAAGAGCAAGCACGTGGGCTGAGCTTACAGTAATGAATTTTATTTAAGTCACAGTTTTAAATGAGTTCATGGCATTTAAAAATACAGAATATGAAAAACCATTGATTTTTCTAGAAAAAGCTATTTTTGAGCAGTCATTCTTAGCTTGTTTGTTCCATAGTACACTTCCAGTAAAACAGTTGAATTTAAAATGAAAATGATGTAAAATTGCTTTAAATAATGTTTCTAGTCTGACTAGTGTGAAAGAACGATTGCTTTGTACCATTTTTATTCCAAAACACTAAGAAGTATCCCGGGCTGCACCAGAGCAGTACTGGGTAGTCCAGTACTGGGTTTTGGCTACGGTCAGAAACAAGGTATCTCTGGACAGGGGAAGCAGGTATGATGTATCAACCTATTACTAAGGGAGAAAGATGAAGGGTTTTTTCCCAAATTGTTAAACTTAAGCTGTGAGACCTCATAAATTCTGGGTTACTCCTGTTCTGGGTGAGCACCGTGCTGTGGCTGTGAGGTGCCTGAGCACAGGAGCTCAGCTACAGCCAGTGTGGCTGAACTGGGAAAGGTGACACTGAATTTGTGATTCTTGCAGATTTCCTCACTTGGTTGTGCATTGCTCTGTAGTTCAAGGTCCCACTGTTGTTATTGTCAGTTTTTGGAATTTCCTTCAATTTAGGTGAGTTGTGCATAACGGAATATGCATTGGCAGTGATCTCATCCAACCATCTGCTTAAAGCAGAGGCAGCATCAACTTAGACCAGGTCATTTAGGGCTTTGATTGGGTTTTGTAAACCCCCTTGCCCTGTCTCAGTTTGAAGTAGTCTCTCTTCCTGCTGTGCACATGGGCCAAGTTTTGTTTTCTTGGAAGTCTCCTCTTAGACATTAAAAGGCTCCTGCCAAGCACCTTTCTCTGTGTTGAAGAAGACCAGTTCCCTGAACCTTTCTTCCTTGTGCTTCTGCCAAGACCATCTTCGTGGCTTTCCAGTGTACGTGATCCTATATTCCAGATGTGATCTGACAAGTGCTTGAAAAAACATAAGATGTTGCAATGCAAGTTTTAACCTTTTAAAGCTACTGTGTGGATAAAACCCGAAAGCTCCAATGTTGGTAGGAAATAAAATATGAGAGGCAATTGTGTGAAAACAGTTAAAATCTAAGCTTTTATGTATAAACTTGATGGAGAAATTACTTGGTGGGCCCAAAGGAGGATGCTTTCCTAAGGGGAGGAACAAAATACAGAATTATGAATTTAAAATTGTAGAAGAGATGTAAATGAATTATATGGGAAATTATTACACTCAAAGCTTAAGAAATACGCTGAGGGCTTAATAGTCCACAACAGCCCTTCCAAGTTGGCAGTCTGAATGATGTGTCATGATGGGTTTTGGCCAAGAACTTCATTTTGCCAACATTCCACGTCCTCACTAAAAAGCAAATTGCTTTCCAAACATATTTGATTGGATAAATCATAGTTATCTGGTGAGCCAGTTGAGTAGTGCTAATAATAGATCACTTGACTTTGGTACGCCATCTGGTTGTAGTGTTGAAGAAATGGATGCAGAATCAGTCATTAAAGCTTTGGGAAGTGAAAAAAATGGTGCCTCACCAATGTTGGCAGCACCAGCAGATGGTACGAAATTGCTCTTGCATGTAATCTTGAAGTATAAGGCAATGCCAAAGAAACAGCTGCCTACCAGATAGTTGGTGTCAAAATCAAGGATGGTTGTCTGCAGTCTGAAGGATTGGCCAGCTTTCATTTGGAATAGGAGACCAAGCGTGGGGAATGTGTGCTGTAAATGGGTTTAAAGGGTATTTGACAAAACCGACAAGGAATGCAAGCAGAGAATACTGATCTTGAGATCATGCCAGGAGAAACTGTCCTAGCTGCCTGCATTTATGGTTGTAAACAAGTCTTTAAAAAGTTTGCAGTTTTAAGGCAAAGAATGGACTTTGGCAGGGGTTCATGCTTCTACTCTTCATGGCAAATAAAGAAGTCCTGTGCAACATCACATAGCATGAGATTGGTTAGATCTGGAGGTTGTAGTTAAGAACTTAAGAAATGCTATATTTTAGATTCTATGGATGGAACTGAAGGTGGTTTCTCTTGAGTTTTGAAGATGACTAGGTGTGAAGGTGATAAATGATGACAGCAATAGTAATGAAGATGGCACAGAGTGACAGTGGAGGAAATGATAAAGGGACCTGATAAACAAAATCTGAAAAGCTGTGCTGAGAAAGTATGAGAAAATAGACTGACGTAAGGCAAATCATTAGTAATGTGTATCGAATAGAAGAATATAATAAAGTTTCTGCATTTAACTTCTTTTTCAGGGGATTCTCTGAATCTGAGTTCTCTTTCTGTTAACATGTTATTTGGTATTCTCCCAACCAGCAACAGTTTAAGACTCAAGGACTTCCTAGGCCAGAGGTGATTGCTCTGTAGTATTCTTTGGCTTTCTCTTACATGGATTGTCTATCTCACCAAAATGCACATGGAATACAAAACAAAGGTATAAATCTGTAGCATGTACTTCTTATACAGAGCATCTCCAGAGATATAATCTTTGTTTGATTGCTACTTCTAAATGACTGCAAGCATACAGGGTCATTTAGTTGATAAACCAAAAGCTATTAGAATTGTGTAGTTATTCAGGCAGAGACATCAGTGAAGTTTGTTGGAGTTTGTGTGCTGGCAGAAACTGGATACCATGTACCTGAAGTGTTTACATGAATCTGATGAATCTCACGTGAATCTCTTTAGTTGTTGTGTGTGTTTGTACTTATTTTTCCTTCTGTTTTAAAAATAAAAGCTGCTAATGAATACTAGATATAAGACACAAATGAGTTGTATATGGTTACTGCATCAGTTCTGGGTATGTTTGGTTAGGAATTGATTGAAGAGTAGATAAAACAAATGCCTGTTAAAGATCAGTATTTCCAGCAGTTGAGTTTCACAGCTTGTGGACTGACTCTGAGAATATGGTGTGGAATATGTTTTGTTTGGAGATGCTGAATGCAGCAGTAAAAACAGAGAATAACCTTCTGAAATCAATCCTAGAAGTAAGGCCCCTTCATAGCACTTTCACAGCTCCATTTGCCTGCCTGGAACTGTGTGGGTTTATTCAGAGGAGCTGATGATCATAACCTGGGTAATTTTCCAGGTAGGATTAATGGCAGCAGAGTGGTGAAGCATTAATTCCTGATCAGTTTTGCTTTGCTGTCCTGTTTACTATGGGAGAGAATTCAATCTGTGGCTTCATAAGTGACAGTGAAATCTGATTGCTGCTGCTGAGAGTGCTTCTACCTCCTTTTATTTACTGCTCACCTGCCAGGAACCTGGTAGAACTTGGTATGGTTTTGTGCTGGCTACTGAGTGAAGGCAGCTCATGGAAAAGTCAAATAAGCACTAGACCTATGAAAAGGTAGCTGTGGGATGGAGAGTTGGAAAGTGTTGAGCAGTTAAAGTGACTCAGATGCCTGTGAAAAGGCAGGTAAAGTGGTAAGACTTAACAGCTCAACACTTTTGGAAGGAGAAGGTGAGAAGAGCAGTGATTATCTCTGCAGCAGAATCAAAATGTTTGCTCTGTTTGGCTCTTGCTTATGGAACTGGACCCTCAGAGTGAACAACTTTGGCAGAGTTTCCTGTTGTAATGAAAACAGTGGGTGAATAAACGGAGGGTTGTTCGTAGTTGGGCATATGGTCTCCAACACGATTCCTTCAGTAGGCAGAGGTATTTAAATTTCTTGGTGGCAAAAACCCCAAAAGGTTTCCTCCCTTATTTGAAGTGAGATTTCAAGCTGGCTGAGCTCACCGGTTGATTATCTGGAATGCTGCTAGTCAGATCTGTTTTACTAACCAGCACTGTGCTTGATCACTCCTTTTGTGAATGCAGTGCCTTGCACCAGGGCTTTTAGCATGAGGGATGTTTTTACACTTTATTTGAGGCTTAATCATAGTCTGATGTTTTGTCAGTGGGTATTACTCATACTTTCATAAGTGGGAATAACATTTCTTGAATCTCATTCCTAAGACTGGTATTTATCAGACCAAAAAAAATAAAACATGGAAGACATGATCAGGTGGAGACCATCCTTATTTAAGTGATATTCAGCCTTGTTAGGTTTGTGGGTTTTTTGTGGTGGTGTGGTTTTTGTTGTTTTGTGGCTTGTTTTTTTTTTTTAGATGTTTCTTTGAAGACCATAAGCTGCCACAACTTGGGTTTGGAGGAAGCAAGGACACACTTTAATGAAATTCTAATACATACTAAAAGTGTAACTGAGAGCTGCTGTGTTAAAGGTCAGTGTGGGCAGGAATCATCAGCATTTTCTGAATTCATCTAAATGCCCAACAGAGAATGAACAGGCCTTAGAGGGTTTTAGTGACAAATCCATATTGCCTGGAAGAATGATTCCCTCCCATCTGCTGTTAAAACATTAGAACAATAATTACTTCCTTCTGTCAGTCTTTGTGCCCTAACAGTGGGTTTACTTGTGCCCACAAATACTAAATGTTGAGGATATTTTTGCTCTGAGTTTGGGCTGAGTGTGCCAGCCACCAGTCATGGTTCTCTCAAATGTGCCATTGAGAGGGAGCACCACTGCAGGGAATTCTCCCTCCTCTGTGGCCTGTTCTCCTTAACTATTGGAGAAATTGTGCGATAGTTGCATTGAGCCACCTGCATTTAGCGTAACTTTGTTGCCTGGTGAAGACACCCCCCTGAGGATGCTTTGTTTGCATGTTGTGTGTGTGACACAAGATGTGCCAGTGCTGTATCCCAAGCTCCAGAGCTTTTCTCTTAAGCAGACTACAAAGGCTCTTCTGACTTGGGCTTTCCAACTGCAGGGGTGGGGAGTTGGCCAAGCATGGTAGCAATGAATCTGGAACTGAGCAGCTGCTTCTTGCATTCTTGCATTTATATTTTATTTATCAGTATACTAGCTCTGTTGAAGTCCTTGTAGTGTTATAATGATGGACTTAGTCCATTTTTCTTCTGTAATTAAAAGATAGCCTTTGACTTTTGTACACTTATTATTTCTTTGAAAATACATAGTAATTCAAAATTGTGCATATTTGACTTGTGGTACATTCCTGTATCTTTTTGTAAATGTTTTACCCAGAAGGAAACTTCTTTCTTCTGGTTGCTATTTTTTCTGTTGGGAAGAAAGAAAAACCTCAAGCCATTCACATGTGGTAAGATGAAACTATTTATCACAAGACCGAGCCTGAAAAACCTACTTTGGTTGCTTTAGCTTTAGTTTAGAAAAGCACGATAATAGTTAATTCAGGTACAGTTCTCCTCAACAAACCTCCAAACTCAAAATGAAGAAGAGATGTCTGTCCTAACTCAGCAGTCTGAAGTGATGATGTTGTTGCAGGTCATTTATAACAGAACAACCCCCCTCCCAGATCACCTTTCTGCTGCTATTTGTAATTAAGTTCAATAATAACAGTATTCCAGAAGGCAAAAGTAGGACTATTTTATTACATGAGATCTTTTTTACCTGCTGTGTTTCCTTTTCCTTCAGGCTAAGGAAATGGTGAGGGAATACTTTAACTAGCGACTTTTCTTCTTAATTGAAGTTTGACTCGTTATATGCTCTAAAAATTCCAGTTGGGATGAGGAAGAGTAGTAAACTTAGTGATCTGTTATTAATAAATGCATCTTAAAAGCTGTGTGTAGAAAATTTCCTGGAAATAAACATCAATATTATGGTGAGAAATGGATCACTTTATTTCCTAACTTCCCAATAGGTTGTTTACAGGATCTGATGTAGACAGCTGGTTTTAGGCAAGGAACTATAATTCAGGTGACTGGAGAGAAGTCTGTATTTGGGCTGGAAGCAGCATGATCTTCGTAACTCCGTTCCTGGGCTTATTTTGATCGATTGAAATACTCCTTGGAGACCATCAAGGTATTTTGAGGAGATGGAAAAGTTCTCCTTTATAGTGTTATGTAAGTGCCACTGCAAACTGTACATTCCCAGCTGGAAGTGCTATTAGAGCAGCGAGGGAAATACCATCTGGGAAGGAAGAAGATGCAAGAGCTTGTCTTGATGACACAGGGAATATGTTTCCAAAAACGAAAGATGCCACTGACTTTTCAAATGTGATGATGTTGAAGTGGGAACAATAAGAATTAAGCTAAAATAAATTAAAGCTGGAAATCAAAAGGATCCTTGCTGCTAAAGTAATTAGTTAAGAAAAGGCTTTTATAACAATAATGTAGATAGCACGAGCCCATTATGATGTAGCTGGATGATTTTAAAGGTCACATTAAGTTGTTTATTATGGGTTTAGGTTGTTTGAGAGGCTTAGCAGAAAAATCTGTCTCACTTTGCATGATTTTCAATGAAAAGCACCAGCTTGGGTTGGATCCAAATATGAGGATTTTTAGTCATCTCAAATCCTGTCAGCACTATTTGTAGCATATTCTAATGTAACTCTACTGTCACAAGGATCGGAGAAGTAAATATCTGATAACATTAAACAGGAGAATTAATTTCAAAATAGGATTATTTCAACTTCCTGCCTACTAAGTGGCAATCTAAAAACCTTTACTTTTCTTACCACTAATTAAAATGTTTCTTCATCTATTTATTCAAAGAATAAAGTCAAAATGAGATTTTGTGCATTGATTCACCAGTACACTGCAATTTATAAACATCACATTGAAACAACTTTGGTACCAGATTGTGACTGTAATGAAGGAAATGAACAACTTTTTGGCAGAATCAATTTGCTTCTTCTCAGGTTTTATTTTTAGATCAAATCAGATGCTTGGAAATCACAGTGAATTTTTTTTATTTCGGTTTGTATTTTCAATTTGTAGTGTACTTTTGTAAAAGGAAGACTTTGGGAAAAGGAATATAATTTAATCTAGACTTTAGTGGTTTGCATTCTTATCTTTAAATAAATGCTGCTGTTGCCAACAGGGAAATGCTTTCGAGTAGCAGTGGAGAACTGCTGCCCTCTACTGTGTACAATGTGCTTTTCTTAGACTAACAAATCAGGACAATGCGGTATCTATGGCCGAGAATTTGGCAAAGCTTCCTTATCCTTCCGAGATTTGAAGTATGTGAGGATGTTCTTTTGAAAGAGAGGATCAAAAAAATGGAGTATTAACTTACAGGTTACAGAGCTGGTATTAATTTGTTGACTTGCTGATCAAGAAGCTGTAAATCTTGTTTATATATATATATATATTTCTATGTTATTTTGTGAATTTCTTTACACAGTTAAAATCCATCCAGATCCACTATAAAAATATATACATGTGGTAATTTTAGTTAAAATTGGATTATTGCAGCCCTTAGCCTAATTAGTGATTTCCTGTAACACAAGAACTGGCAACACCAAACTATTTTTATTTTGGTGATTTTTTTCTACAGAATGTCTTAAAGGGCTTTTGCAAACTCTGGTGAGTATTGTTTGTATCCCATTCCTTTCTTAATTTAAACTTTTGTGTCCTCAGCAATCCATAAACATACAAAAAATGTGAAAACTTTCTGACCTGAATTCTGTGTTGTATGGCTTTTGTACACATTACCTGGCAATACAGTGCATTAAACCTTTTGTAATTTTCATTCCCTTTCCCATTTCCTTTTCTGTTGTTCCTGTTTGTCGTTATATCAGTGTGTCTCTAACCAGTACTAAAGATGCCCAAGGGAAGCCTGGAGTTGATCTGCTGTTGTAGTAGTAGGGGATGCAAATTGAATCCTTCAGAGTACAGGACTGCCCTAAAAACGGCGTTGGATTTGTAGGTGATCCTTGTGGGTCCCTTCCAACTCAGGATATTCTATGACTGGCAATTCATCTTAAGGCTTAGGTTAAATGGTAATAAAAGTTCTTCACTGAAAGGATGGTCAGGCATTGGAATAGGCTTCCCAGGGGAGTGGTGGAATCACATCCCCAGAAGTGTTCAAAAGGCATGTGGATGTTGCACTTGGGGATATGGTTTAGTGGTGAACACAGTTGTGTCTGGTTAATGGTTGGACTTGATGATCTTTGAGGTCTTTTCCCACCCTAGTGATTCTATTCTATGACTGTAAATGAAGGACAAGTGCTCACTTAGTTGCTGTCCCACTCCAGCAGGCTGCATGTGAAAGATTTCCTGAGATAGTGATTACACTTACACATTTTTATTAGATCTCTGTTGATTTGCTATTTTGTTGTTCCTTTTTGAACATTTGATATCCGTGGCAATGAGTTCTGCATTTGCTTTCAAACATCTGTGGGGTAGTTTAATTGTCTACTAATGCCTGTATTGTCTTAAATAGTTAGTAGTTGCATTTTGTATGCCTCTCCTCTGCCATTCATCTTTTTAAAGACTGTGTGTCATGTTTCCAACTCAACTGCTTGCTTCATAAGGTGAAGAGCTTTGGCAGTTAAGTCTTCTCAAATGGAAGCCACTGAGCACCTTTACCTTTCCTGTTATTCCCTGTACTTTTCTAATTTTTGTGTCTATTTTTATCAGATGAGATGATCAGAAATGTCTCCAATAGGCAAGATTTGTGAGTATCTCAAAATTATACAGAGAAATAATAATTTCTGGCTTTCTATAAGTTTCTTTTTGAAAATTGGAACTCTAACTTTGAGCTAATAGCTTTGCTCTACTTGATGGTTTAAAAACCCCTCTATAATTTTAGTTAAGGTACTATTTTCTAGATGTTTTTAAGGCAACACGGGGAGAGAGAAGGGGAGAATGACCTACATGAGCTTTAACATGCTGTCACATTCACTCAGGTATTTGGGTCCTAACTGAAGTCATTTCAAAGCTGAAGTAGGGCACTATTTTCTGTAGCAAGCTATTGCATCTCGCTAAAACTTACTAAGAAGAAATACTCTGTTTTGAACAGTTGTGCAATTAGTTTGCCAACAGCTGCTGGTGTTTTTTAAGGACTGGTGCCTGTGTTGCCCTAGATTCCTGCTGAAGCACTGTGGTTTAGAAACATTTATTAATATGCAGAAGCTCTGGGGTCGATAAGTAGGACTGAGTCCAGGATCAATATTTTGAAGGTTTGATTCATAAACTGTGGATACAAATCTAAATCAAAGTTAAATTTGATTTAGGCTGCTAACATTTCAAGCTTAAAAAGCGCACAGTTTTTATGCTTTAATAGTTGTGAGGTAATAGGTAACAAATATTTGTTACCTGTTTCTGAAGTTTTCTTGGAGCATATTTATACCTCATTTATACCTCAACACTACTGCTATGTTTTTTGCTATTGGAAGGGTTGTTCCTTGTACCTTCTATCAAATTATGATGTTTCAGAGGAGTGGAGGAGCAGATTGTGAAAGCATTTGTAACCAAGGTAGACTGGAGTAAGCTATGGTCAGGGTAATTGGTAATAATCAAGTGTGTAAAGCATCACTACTTGAATTCTTAGCAAAGTTTGGCTCTGTTTTGACAGTGATTTTTACTGTAAGAATAAGTGTTTTAATTTGTGCTCACTGACATTAAGATAATTTAACCTGCTCTGAGAAAATGTGATTTGAGCTTCCTTTGTGGAGCTTCAGTTCATAAGTCTTTACACTTCTCGCTTAAGCTGTTCTGTCATGGCGATTAAGTTGTAACTTGTGTTTTCAGTTTTCGAAAGCTATAAGACCACCCTCACCCCCTAACCCTTTTTTTCAACTCGTTAATTAACTTATTTTCTCCTTATTTGCAAGCTCTGAATGTGTTACTGCACTGGCTAACATATTAATGAGCACTACATAGGAGAACGAATGTGCTAACAGCAGCAAAAATACTTTGAGAAATACTTTTTCCTTTCTAGAAGAACTGGAGAGAAGTGATACTTATCAGCAGAATTGTCTCCTACCCTGAACTGCTCATGGCTTTCACCCAGGCTGCTGTCCCACATGACTATTAGATGTATCTCTGTACAGCTGTTATTCCCTGTATCAGTGCATGGCCAGCAAATTCTTTTATCCCTTGGAGTCAAAAAGTAGCATTATGAATTTTTTCCCATTTAGAGGGAGGTGTCATCTTTGTTTTTGAAAAGTTCAGATTCATTGGAATGACATAAGACACACTATTGGCATTTCTCCTTTAAGCATGGTACCAACTTTGTATGAAAAAATCTTTTTGAAAACAGTTGTTTCCTTTAGAACCTAGTGACAGTCCTCTGGGTACTCAGAAATGTATGGCAGGTACTGGAATACCCACAGAACAGCACTGCTGTCTGGGTTCTGTCCTGAGCTCAGTAGACTATTTTATAATTGAAATGTGATCCGTTTTCACTGTTTTTGAAACAGCAGGACTGGATGACTGATTTGCTTGTCTCTGAGAAGAGCCTTCTCACTGTCTGCAGAAACAGTTATTATTGTTGAAGCACTTCATCTCCACTGGCTATGAGAGGTTGTTAGCCTCTACTCTTTTCTGCTCTGCTGCTTTGATGTAGCACCAAATATGTCAAATTGCAGTCTTTTCTTCATGTCGTATTAAGCAACATGAACAGCTATTGAAATGAATCTGAAGTAGTGTGAGGCTTCGCCAGATAAAAGACATGTATTATTAATATATTTTCTCTCACTCATTTTCAGTTGTTTTTTACCAGTGTGCCCTTATTTTTCCAGTGGAGGCAGAGATGCTTGATTAATGCTTTGAGAGTTATTCAGCAGCAGATCTACTTTCCTTGGCTACTTTGCATGGACCATTTAGAAGGTATTCCCTACTGAAAACTGCACTCCTAAAGAAGCTCTTTCAAAAAGATGGGATGACTCAGATTCTGAGCAATCCTGCAAGAGCTGAAGGATCTTCATATGTTATCCATACTGGAATAAGCCTCAAAGATGTCCCTCTTCCCTCCCATCACACTCCCCGTCCAATAGTTCCTGCATGACAGCCTGAATCAAACTAGCCTTGTGTTTCAGCCCAATAGGTGCTTAAGGAAAACCTTGTTTTGGAGGATGTGCTTAGCCTAGTCAGCCTGGGTCCTACAGGGAGTAATCCAGAGTGATAATTTAGATCCTTGCTCCAGCCTGGTCTTGACACTGGGGAGAACAATTCCAGCTAATCACACCCTGCTGGATTCAGTTTTTCCCACTGAGTATGGCCTTGACAGTCTAACCTTGCTTGGCTGCTAATCTTTATCGCTTCAGATTAGAGTCCACCCATTTCAAATTCAGGCTGTGTGGAAGCTTCATTGAGGGTGTAAAGAAGACATGAGACAAGGGTGTTAAGCTTTTGGCTTTTTCAGAAGGCCTGTTACTTATTGGACTTCTATAGTTTATCAGTTTAATCTTTGGGATTTGGTGTCTGGTGTTCACTAGAAATCTTTCTGAGAGTTGAATGGACCATCTAGGGCTAAATGTGAATACTTTTTTCTCCTGCATGGACAGATGAAAGCAACACATCAAAGGCAACTTTAGATTAATCACATACTTTTACTCTAAGAGTGATTTCAGCAGTATTTTTTTGAATGCAAAGATCTCATAGTTGTTAATTTTAAAGGACTTTTCAGGTCAGGCTGGTACTGGGTTTGTCTGGGATGGAGTTAATTTTCTTCACAGCAGCCCATATGGTGCTGTGTTTTAGACTGTGAGAAACACGCCGGTGTTTCAGTTAGTGCTGAATAGTGCTCACACCATGTCAGGGCCTCTTCTGTTTCTCACTCTGCTGCCCCAGTGAGAAGGCTAGGGGTGGGCAGGTGGTTGTGAGGGGATACAGCTGGAGCATCTGACCCAAAATGACCCAAAAGATACTTCATATACCTTAACATCTTGCTCAGCAATAACACTGGAAGTAGCTGTTGCTGAGGTTGGTCATTAACCTGCTGGTGGTTGGTGATTTGGCTTGCCTTGCTTATGTGTGGTTGGTTGGTTTTCTGTTTGTTTGTTTGTTTTTAATGTCCCCTTTCACTTATTTATTTTGACCTATGAGGTTTCTCCCCTTCCTTTTGCCTTTTTGATTCTCTCCTTCATCCCTCTTGGGGGGAGTGAGTGAGCAACTGGGTAGGGGCATACCTGCCATCCAGGCTCAGCCTACCACAGGCTGTTTCTAGACATGTTAAATATGCTTGAAGCAATGTAGTAGATTTTGATTTTAGGAATTTTCTAGTTGAGTTGTATTCTAATCACAGTACAGTCTATTCAGAATACAATAACTTTTTTTCCTCACATAGGTGTTGCCAATATAACAAAATTAATTTTTTGCAGTGAATGTAACACGAGGTCAGATAGATGCCAATCTGCTGCATGTACAATGTCTTTAATGGATCAAACTTCGAGTATTGCAAAAGGAACAATTTATTTTCAGTCATTTCCTAGTGTGTTTTGAAGATATTCTCCTGACTTTTGTGGCTTCCAGCTAGGAAAAAATAACATTGAGTTTTGGCTTTCATACTAGTCGTACTAGCCAATGACCTCTCTAATTCTCAGGAACTTCTTGTGTGGCAACTAAAGATGTAAAACGGGCTCCAGTAGTGCTAAAATAATTCCAAAACATCAGAAAAAGGGGAAGAGATTCCACTCCAGGCTTTTTTAATTCTGAAACATGAAATGGCCTCATACCTGCCTTAGAAAGCATGACCTTTTTGTCAAGGTGTGCTACTATTTTAATATAAGCTACTATATGCCATTTTACTAGACTTTCTCCCCTCTGATATTCTTGATCTCTTTCTCATTATGTAAACTCTGCTTGTTGTTGCTGAGACAGCCTTATCCTCTTGCTGTTCCCCCTTCCTTTGGTGGGGATTTTTTGATATTTATTCTCTTGCCTGCTACCTACGCTAAGAAACTTGCACATGATTGATGTCCTCAGAGACCTCTATCCTTCCAGTCAATTTGGCTGAAGTTAACCTATAGTGGTAGAATTACTAAGAGACAGCAACTGACAGATGAATGATATGATTAATTATCTTTGAAATCACACTTGGAATACGCAGTGGTAATTGTCGGGAAAGTTTTGTGAAGTTTTGCTTCTGAATGCTCTTCAGTCTGTCAGCTCATATTTTGAAGCCTGATTATTTTTGCATATAGAGAACATAATAATGCAGACACATCTGGTTTTTTTTCTCCAGTGTGGCATTATGTTTTCCTTCTCTGTTTTGGACTGAAAAGAACTCCAGAAGCAAGCTTATACAGATGCCCATAGTGATGGTCACTCAGCTGGGAAGGGAGACATTCTTGACTGTTTTTTGGCTTGACTTATCAAGGCTTATGAAGGACTTCATCAGAGTGATGTCCCAGATCTGTCTTATACGTAACAATTTAAGGCTTGGAATAAACTGGGAGAAAAATCACAAACACCCACTGAAAAGTTTCTATTCATAGGACCTGTTCTGGGCTTAAATGCCATTGTGGGTCAAGTTTAAAAAAATAAAGAAAGCAACTATTAATCAGATTCTTCTTTCCCAAGTAACATGTCACCTGCTTTCTGAAGTTAATGAGGCTGTGGTATTCTTCAAGGTTTTGGAAACTTAAGACACAGACAGCTGTATTTACCATATGCTAATTGTTCCAGAAAATATTTTTCTATTGTTGGGGTCAAAACAATAGAAAGGAATCTCAATTTTTGAGAGAGTTCAGTGATGATTATTTTGGGCACATATGGGTCAGATTGAGTGGGCACTGCAAATTTTGTATATGAGAGTATTAAGCTTCTTAAGAAGGGCAGATACACATCAGCATTCTGAACTGGAGGTGCAGCAATGGCTGCTGGTTTCAGTTCTGCAAACATGTTTACTTGCCAAGCTCACAAAAAGGTGCTCCTAAGGTATGGAATCCTGTTAAAGATGCCCATTAGAAGGGGAATTTCCAGCTCATAGTGTTTTCAGTAAATAAACCTCTTTGCCCAAAAGAACTGTGCAAATGATTTTTCTGGTAGTTTAGGAGCATGCAGAAACAAGCAGGACACTTCTTGGCTACTCTCAGAATTGGCTTGGATGGTCATCTGATACTTCAGGGAGCAAGAACTGCAGAGCCAAAGAGCTTCCTGGGCGCTGATGGATGCAGTTTGCATCAGACATCAGTTGTTCTCAAACTAGTGTTCAAATTTCATTTGCCTTATAGAAAACGCTTATAAAATTACTACTCCTTGGGTAAGAAATGATTACAGCCATTACATTAGAGCTCTCTATTGGTGTAAGGTAATCTTAAACTAGTATCCAAGCTTTTTTGCAGAGCTCTTTATGATTTTGGAATTCTGTGTACTCTTTGAAGACCTTACAGACTGTGATTATGCATAGCAGAGGTTAAATGAAGTTTATTGGATATAAATAATTCTGATAAGCTTTTTTGTTTTTTTAATTTGATCGTATTAAGTATCCCAGAAATCTACCAGGTCAGGCTTCTGGGAAAGAGGGACCAAAACTTGAGTCCTGCCAGCTTGACAGGTGCCTGCAGTGATACTTAAGGGACATGTTCTGTCTGAAGAAATATGAAGGCTAATATAGCCTTTTCCCCTTGGGTTTGGCACTCTGAACAGTTGGTACATTTGTCAAGTTAGACCTTCACTACTCATTTTATTACAAGCTCCAGGTCTTACTGCTTATGAGATTGCTGTTTCCTAACCTGTGTTGTATTGAGGATACAGGTGGAACTCACGGATCGATGAAACTGGTACTATGTGTGTTCAATCAACAAGAGTTGGCAAGTGCTGAACTGAAGCATTAAGTTTCTGTGAAAGTCTTACAGTGTGGGTTTTTTTGATACTGCAGAGCTCTTGTTTCTCTCTATCCAATATTCAAAGTGCTCAGGGAGACCTGGAGATAGGAGCTTCCTTATTTTATGATAACACAATGAGTCTTGGTTACTAATTAAGGATCATAATGATGTGGATATTTTTATTGTGCACATGGGAGCTGTACATAAAGATGGATTATTGCCAAGTAAACATTCAAACAAAACCTGAAATAAAGGCAATTCATTTTTATGTAGTGTTTTTGTAAGAATGAAACCAGTCACTCTTACTGGGAACACTTTTGAGGAAACATGGAAACAGTGGTCTCTGACAGTAGGAACCCAAGCTTTTATGTGATAATACAAAATACAGACTGATAAATGGGGAATAAGTAATGATAGGTAGCTAGAGAGTTAAGGGCATATTCTTATTAACAGATTAGTCCTTGTGTTAATACATTGGTTTTTGTGTTTTGAAATGTCAATTCAACCTTCAATTTGAATTGTTTAGTGGGGATACATTTCCTTGGAGTTCAGAAGTAGACTTTGAAATATTCTGTTTCATATGTTTCTCTATATGATAATATATGTTCATATTTCAGAAAGATTTATGTTCACAACTATTTCTTTAAAAAAACCTTTGAGCACAAATAATTGTTTTAAACAAGTGAAACCTTCATTACAGTTAAATCTCTGGCTTCAGTCAGAAAAATATGTAAGAATATATTTTAATTTTACAAGCTTAAATATTGTATTTTTAATCTTGTGGGCAGCCAGATGTAAAAGGTTTCATTTGTACAGAGGCCAAGGCAATTTTGCAGTGTAACCAATTTATTTATCTACAGCTGCAAATATATGGCTGAAAGATTCAGATGGTTTATGTGGTCTTCATCAACAATGTAGATGTAATTGCCTGAAGTTACTTAAGCTTTCTCTTCTTTATTGTATCTTACTGATGGAATCCTTTGTAGATGTGTAGACTCTGTCTTCCTCTTATTGATTCTTCTATGCCCATGGCACATTAGAGCTTATATTTTCTGCATCACAAAAAGCTATTTCTGCAACATTCAAGAAATGCTTTTGGCACTTTGACTTTATTTGTTGTCATGAAATTGCCATGCGTTAGACTGTGTATTATTTCAGTGAGAAATTATCTTATTACAGTGTGATTAGAAGTATGGAAGTAAGACGGATTGTTGATCCGTGGTGCATAGAAAAGGTTGTTTTGTGGGATAGGAACATTCTTGTGTTTGGCAAGAGACAGTTCTCTGTGACTGTGTTCCCCTTGTGCAGTGTTTCCTATTTCACATGTGTTGTTTGAGTATGTGCTCAGTTGTGCTCTGCCCTGCTGCTTCAGACAGGAGACTGTTTACTGTGTCCCCCAGCCTGCAGAAGGAACATAAAGGGGTTTTAGTTGTTCCATCATCCTATTTTACTTAGGGCTACCCTTGGATTTGAATGTTCTTGCAAGAAAACATAATCTAATTTAGCTAGATAAAGGTGTATTTTTTTTTTACAGCCTTTGTTTCTTTTTCCATGACAATCAAGTTGAGTGTTAGATATTTTTCTTTGGCCCTGCCCCTACTGCTGTACTCACATGCAGAAAATGACCTTCTGTGGGAAATGATGTCTGAGGCTATTTGGTGAAAAATTGTAGGTCACTGGAAAGAAAACTGCTTATGAATATGGAAATGCTGTCATCAGTGATCCTTGGATAGTCTACCAAGAAAGAGGTCCTCATGCAAATGGAGTTTATTTTGAGGTTTACTGTGGGCTGAGTTACACATTTTTCTCCAGACATCATGCCTTAGTTTTGGTTTCATCAATCTGCACATTTATATAAAGATGACTGTCTCAGTATAATTCATGAAGTTACTCGTTTCTGAGCTGGAAGTGTGGATGCAATTTTACACTACACTAAACTTGCTACCTCAGGGGATGCTTATCGGGTAAACCAAATAAAGTAGAAGGGAGATGACTAAAGGCTGGAAAGGCTGGTACAGGTGTAAACTTAAGTGAACAGTCATGTCCTAAAGAGGGTTTTTTACAATACCACTTCTAAAAAATAGAAATGATGGCTAATGTTATTTCATTGAAGTTTTTTTGCAAAGGCTGGTTAGCTTATGATACAAGAGCAGAGTAATTGCAAAGGACATGTTTTTCATCAAGGTCTGTGATGCAATTTATTAAAATATATAAATAGATTAAAATCCTGCAGGGACTCCTGTACTTGTAAAAAAGAAAATAAAGTTTGAATCCTATAGAGCTTGGTTAAAAAAAAACAAACAACCAAACAGAACATTTTAAAAATAATTTTGCATCTTAGACTTGTTAGCACACAACAAACAACAACAAATCTTAAGGAGACTAGGACAGTATTTACTTCAGTTCTAAGGAAAAAAGCTTTGTTTTTTTTCAAACTCTTTTGTTTAAGTGTTCACATGTATGGTTGTTTAAAATGCTTTACCAAGAGCTCTTCATAATCTAATTGATGCATAGTCCAGATTGTTCAGATTTCATAGTGGTAACTGGGGGGAAAATAGCAGCTTCTGATTTCATTGTGTGTTGAAGTTGGAGAATATTCACGTATTTCTGTAGCCATTTCTTTATTGCTTTTGGTAGACCATTAGGAATTTTACTCAGCAGTTAAAAACCATTTTTTTGACGTGTCAAATAACCTTGAATTTTTAATGTTTGAAAATGAGGATTAAATATCCCAGAGCCATTCATTTTGTGGTCTGCTGACACTTCCTTGAAAAAGCTAGTGTAAACTGCAGATCAGCAAATTCCCTGCTGTTAGGCTTACGACGTCCCCGGTTTTATAATTACCCACAGCTGATTTTCAAATGGGCTTTCACATGCTCATTGGTGCAGTGCGAAAGCACCTTGCAGGGAGCGTTGGGTTTATCTCTATCGGGCCGTGTAACGAGTCCCTTGCTGCAACATCTCGCCCCTCCCCTAAGCAACCAGCACACACTGAGCAGTGGCTCTGCTGGAGTTGCTCCTGTTTTCATGGAGGAGATAGCAGTCCTTGCACTGCAGCAGGTGGAGCTGCCTTGGATCTAACCCGAGGTTCTGGCTGAGAGGATCCGAGTGTTACTTTGGGCCGTGAGACAGTTGTCACTTGGAGCTGGCACTGACATAATTAAAGATAAAGCTGACTCAAAAATTTTAAAAATGGACACAGGATTTTTTCTTTGCATTTTTTATAAGGTCTGGTTTCTAATGTGAAGCAAAATTTTTCCTGAAGGATTCAACCTATTTAATATAAAGGCTTATTTTTGAACACTATGGACCTAGAATAAATGTCAAAGACAGGCAGCAAGCAGCGCTTACAGAGGCATTTTTCTGGAATCTCAGTCACGGATCGATTGAAGTGCACAGGGTCTGAAAAAATGTCTCCTAGCATTAAAAACTTGGATTGTTTTTCTCCGATGCTATGCCACTGTAAAGTAGCATGTACGAACAACACAATATCTTTAATGTTTGGATGTAAGGTGGGTCTATAAAAGGACTTTCCTGGAAATGTAAGCTGCATTTAATGGTTGATTGCCTTTGTGTCTAATGTAACTGTAACTTAAATTTCTGGTAAAATAGTGTGTATTTTGTTCCATGCCTTACTCAATTATCCGAGCTCTTAGTGATGGTGACAGTAGTAATGAATTATCATGCCTACTGTTTAGAGATCCCTTTGAACAACATTTTGAATTTACTGAATGCCGCATGTAAAATGTCGTCATTCTCCATTAATCAGCATTAATCATCATGTAATCAGTTTATTGCACTTGGCTTTCATTTTCTTCAGCTGTAGAGAATTAAATACACAGGAGACTTGCACTGAGATGCAGGGCTGGAAATGCCTCCTAACATCATATTGATGGAAGCAATTGTTAGTGGCAGGTTTGGGTTTAACAGTGCCCTCGGGCATTTAGTCATTTTAGGACTACATCAACTGTTTAGGTTGCAGAGTAATAAAACATATATAATTTGGTAATCCTCAGAATGGTAAACAAATATATTCAGTGTCACATCAAAAATGCTTTTTTCAGTAAAATTAACATGCAATGTCAAGGATATGATGAGAATGTTAACTGCTGGAAAGCCCCTTTAAAATTAAAGGGATATGTGTATGAAGTTACTTTTGAGACAGAGATTTGGAAATCTTTCTCTCTAAAACTTACTTTACATATTGTTTCCATGTCAGTGTAGGTTATTTTAAGGAAAAAAATTTTTGACTGGATTTTATTTTGTTAAGTGGGATCAGTTGTATGTACACATATACACAAATATATGCATGTGTGATACATTTAAATATATATGTATCACAAAATGTGGATGTTGAATAAATGTCACCCAGGTTGGGAGGGAGGAGTCAAAATTTTTATGGCTATTCTGATAGTGTAAATATTACAAAACTTAGTTGAATGCTTTATTTCCAGGAGGCAGACTGTGTCTTGTTTTGAATCTGCTTATCCTTCCTGCGTTCAGAGCATTTTTCGGTTGAAAATATGTATCTATTTATTGATACAATTTTGAAACTATTTGATATAACATTAAGATTTCTTTCCTTCTTTTTTTGTGGAACTGCAGCCCCCTTTCCTTATTTATAACAGTGAACTTGGGAGGAAAGCCATAGAATGAAAATACTCTCGGGTTGGAATTTGCCCGCTGAGCTGCAGAGCAGGGATGCTGTTCACTTTAAGAGCAAACTAAAAATATCCAGCCAACATCCAGCATCCACTTTGGGCATGTTGTGCCGGGGTTGAGCGATGGCGGCGGTTCCCCGCGACGCGGCCCCTCCGCACCTTCCCCAGCCCCGCACCTTCCCCAGCCCCGCACCTTCCCCAGCCCCGCACCTTCCCCAGCCCCGCACCTTCCCCCGGCGCTGGCGGGCGGGGGGCGGCCGCCCGAGAGCGCTGCGGGTGAGAGGGGGTCACACCGCCTCCGAATCCCTGCCGGCACAATTCCTCATCACTGCCTTCATTAGTGTCCTTCGCCTGCACGGCTCCTCAGTGCGCCTGGCAGAGCAGACCCCCGGCTTCCTGAGCGCCGTTAATTCAGCAAGGTTGTGCTTTAAAATGTCTTGGACTGTTTATGCACAGGCTTTAGTTATCTCCAGGATAAACGTGTATTGCTGTTAATCCAGAGTGGGTGCTCTCTGCTACCTATGTACTACCTCTGTACTACCTGCATCCCAAATAAACTGAAGGGTTTCTTTTTAAATAGTGACTTTCTGGTAGTGCAGAGAGATTTTGCACCAGGCACTCGTCAATTTTTGGATAAAAGTTGTAGTGCTGCGTAGTACTAAAAGTAAAATACTCATGTCCTTTGGGAAGATACAGCTTTTGAATATTGAAAGAGTCAATATTTAAATGACAGTGTGAAACAGTAATGCAGGGTTACCTATACCAGTCCTTCACATAAAGAAACAATCTCAGACAAGTAATCACATGAAATAATCTTCAGTTTTCCTTTTTGAGCACATGAAAAGAACATTCACAATCTGACTGTTCCTTCTTTAGTTTCTTTTCCTTGGCCTTCTGGGACAAGTGAACCTCACTATAAATATTCCTAGAGTTTTTGTAAATGTATATACTTACCTTAACTTGTTTTATTGTTTGTGGATGTCCATGGCATGAGTCATTACATAAATACTTACATTTAACACAGGCTGGGCATTTTGACATATGATGGAACGCTGTGACCTAAATAAGCATGTTATAAGCAGTTTTATTCAAGATACAATGTCAAACTGAAACTGTCCAAGGAGGTTGAAATGCCTTATGTCTTTGTCATAACTGTAGTTATTAAAAGAAAACTTAGTGCTTTTATTTGAGAATTAAGTTAGTTACTCAGAGTACCGAACTTGTGTTTAAATAAGCAAACCCAAAGATTAAAAAACCCCTCCCAGTATTTCAAGTCATTCTGTTTATTGTATGTTGAAGCCTAAATTGAAAATAATACTGAATGTCCTATTTTATGATCAGTGAAGAAGTTCTAAAAAGACACAAACACTATCATCCTCTTTTCTTACATTACTGAAGTTTCTTTTGTTATTCACAGGCTTTCAGCTTCTGAGTGTGAATTGCTGTTCACCTGCAAAGAGATTTTATTTGGCTTGCATAGTCTGTCTGTTTTTACAAAGAAAAAGTTTTCAAGGTGACTTTAGTTCTGCAGTAGTGGAGCATACCTTTAGTTTTGTGTCCATTCTTTTTTTCCCTTCATGAGGAAGGCACTGTTACTTTCCTAAGCACTTCCACTAGGCTACAGGAAAGATCGATTTTACAAAAGGTGTTAGCATCTTAATATATTCTTCATTTTGGATTAGCTTTGTTTTAGCAAGATTATGCAAAAATTGTCTGTAGGGTTGCTTTTGTTATTAGAGTGGTTGGAAGTTATTTTCTGCTGACTGGTATCTGGACATCAGAGTTGGCTTTGGGGAAATGTGAGGAGAACTGTAAGTATTTAGATTTTTCTACCCATTTGCTTTTGACATTGCATCCTAGTCATTTTATGCAGGAGTGGAGATTATGTTGTTGCATGTCAAAGTGTTTCACAGTAACTTCAGTCGCTGAAATGATCTTTTGAAGGGTCCTTTCAGATTTAGTTTTGACTTGTAAAGTGAAGCAGTGACTGAACAAGGGCAAGTATTTAAACTTGAAGAATCGAGTGCAGACAGTCTAAAGTCACTCTGTTTGATCAGCTGCCTGTTCATACTGCAGCAGAGGAGGTGTCTGGCCCTGTAAGCTTCAGTATATTTAGTGAATTCAAATGATTAGATTTACATATTGAAGTCCTCACTTATTCTTAACCCCTTTCAAAACATGGTTGGACTTGTACAGTGAAAATTAAAACTAACCCAGGGACAGACTGTATAAGTCAGACTGTGTTTCCCCAGGGTTTGTTGGTTTTGTTGTTTGAAGTGTGCAGTAACTTGGGAGTCATATGGCTGGTGAGGGAGGAGGGTTAAAGTCTGGAGAAGGCAAGTGAGTTTAAGAAGTTAACTCACGAACATTTATTTTTTTTAGTTGTCCATTCACTCAGATTAAATATGTTTTAGCACTGATTTTTTTTTCTTTGTGTGTAGAGAAGATACATTATTGTGCTTTCAAATTTGTTTTCACATAAGGTAGTGGACTGATATGTACATCTAGTATGGACTGGATTTTGATGCACATCTCATTTTGAAGAGAACTGTAGTTATTGCTGCTTCACATTCTGTCATTAGATCATCTTGTAGTTAAGGATGTTCTAGCATAATTAATTTTCTATCCATGAATGTGACATTCTGTAAGGCTTGAGTCTCTAGAATAACTGTTGCATGGTGCTATGAATATGGGTTGTGAGTTTAGGACATGGGATTGTTTAAGTTTTCCCTAAATAGTTTCCTTTCACTTCTGTCTCAGTAAGGTTTCTTATGAGAGGATCTTTAGAAAAAATATAAACCCACAACTCTAGGGGGTAGTTTATGTATCAATCTGTTCGAAATATCTTCTTTTTAAAATACAGATAAGAGATTAGGCAGACTCAAGTGAACCTTTTTCAGAATGTTTCCTAAAACTTTTCCTTGCTTTTACTGTGAGGAGGTGATCTTCATTCTGAAAAATGGTGCTATAAAATGTCCACAAAATCCTTGTTAGTCCTAAATATTGTTGCAGATACTTTATTCATTGTTATTTCTGTCTGATTTTGCCAGGCCTGGGACCTGAAGTAGGGAGGTTGTGGACCTGAACAGGGATTTTATTGTGGTCAGTTGGGACCATTTTCTCGTCTCATGCAAACTAGCACTGGTTTATTTAGAGTAAAGGGATTTTCCAGTAGTTTACATCATAAGTAATTTAATCCACAGAGTTTGATGATAGTTCAAAACTCATTGAAGGTATAATCTAGCCTCAAGATGTCCTGTTAACTATCTTCCATCAGAAGAGAAATGTTTTAAATTAATTTTGACACACCTGTGTTTTGCAATAGAATCCTTTGGGGCAGTGTCTCTGTCAGAAGTCTGTGTTAAATGTTTAGTACTTGGTTGCTTTGGACTTAAAATTATGGTTATAAATTATAGAGCAGTCCATAAAGCTTCTTAAAGAGTAGCTAAATTGCTTGGCCACTACCTAATTGGTTGCTGGGAAGCTTCCAAGGTGTACAGCTGAGGCAGTCTGGCTGCAAGTTCAGAGCTGCTTTGCCACACCTTTTTGTTTCCTTTGATGTGTCCATTGCTCAGATGGCTCTTGTAAACTGGGTTCTCCTTGGGGTCTGGGTTTGGGTGCAGGATTGTATTCTCTTGCTTGTAAGCAGAGTCATGGTCTGCTCCTGGGTTGGCCCTACTCTTTACCTGCTTTTCTCCCTGTTGTACCAGCATTGCTGCTCATCTCAGCTTGTCATGAGCCACTTCAGGGAACTACAGAAAAATCAGTATTGCTGGAAGAGGGAAGGGACATTCTGCTGGATTAGCTTGCTGAGCTCTCTCCCCATCTGCTGTTGGATGTGAGCTCCCAGCCAGGGGCAGGGGGATGAAGTTGTACAGCTCGACCAAAGCGACTGAAGGGGTTCTGCTCCTTTGGGCAGTGGCTGCCCTTGAGTGAGCCAGGCTGTGCTGTGAAATCACATCTTTAGACTCCTATGGAGGGGAACTTGCACGGGGCTTTGCTTCATATTTAGCAGCAGAAATAACTTGGCATGACTGGAACAGCTGACTGAATTCTTGTTCAAGGGCTGGCAGCTCCTGGGAGAGGAGGGGAAGGGGCAGAGTTGAGTGGTGCCTGTTTGACCAGCCAGGTCACTTGAATGTGCTGCCTCACCCAAGGGGCAGTGTTGCAGAGGTGATGCTCCACAGTGAAGCAGCACTAAACACTTCCACTGCAATGGAGAATTAGCTGTTACAAGATGCAGTAGTTTGCTTCACTTGAAGCACTTTGCTGAAAAGTAGTTTCTGTAAAGGGCAAGGATAGTGTGGTACCTTTTAGAATAAGTAGTGGTGTGGATATTATGATTTCATGCACTTCGTGTCCTTCTCTTCTATTTGCGTTTTGAAACATTATCATGTAAGTATTTAATGTAGTGTATTTTAAACATTAATTCTGTGTTTTGTAGTAGTTTCAAGTTGGGAAATATTTTGCAAATAACAGTGAAATCAATCTTGAATATTGCATCAAAATCCAATTAGCAGTTCACTTTTAAAATGTTTTTTTTTGAGAAGCTTGTAGGCCTTGTCAGTGCTTTTTAGGGGAGAGAATTCTTTACCACAACATTTTTTTCACTTTTAATCAAAATAATAACATACTGATCTAATGAAACTTCATATGCACTATGTTATTATAAGCACCGATCCACCTTATAATCTAAACATATATTTATTAGTGAAATCTAGAGCCTGTTTGCACTCAAGCATGTTCAGATACCTGTTTCTAATGTCTCTGGTTTCAGGAAAAAAAGCAAGGTAATTCTGTGCTTTGTCTAAAGGTATTGGCTGTTCTATAAAGGAAATTAGTTTAAATTGACCAAATAGTTTAGACTATTTGGCTAATTTGTGTGGGGTTTTTTTGTGTTGGTGTTTTTGCGTGTGCCCCCTTCCCTTCCCAAATCCCCAATAAAAAATGCTAGAGGAATATCTTCTATTGTAAATATTCTTCAGTAAGAGGAATAACTTTGTCCAACTTTAAAATGAATATGTGTTTAGAAGGTTTTTCTGTACCATTAGTGATGTGACATACCTTCCCTGTAAACTAGTAGTAACTCTGTACGTAGTCAGGATATAGTAGTAGTGTGTGAATGTCATTAGAAAATGTTGAGTTGCATCTTCTGGACACAGTAAGCCCTACTGGGGTTTAGGTAATTTCACAGTAATTCCAGGTGAGACTAAAAGGGCTGGAACATTTTTGGACAGGATCAGTCTTTAAACTAAAAATACTAATTAAAACTTTTATTTATAGATTTTATTGCCTTGAAGTCAGCAAGGTCGGAAGAATAACTATTTCTGTTTGACTTAGGTTTTCTGGATAATCTGTTCCCATTTTTGTGGTGGACTGATCTTTTTCTGTACCTTTTTTTTTTTTTTTTTTCCAGAAATACCGCTATCAGGATGAAGACACACCTCCCCAGGAGCACAGCTCTCCACACATCGCCAATGAGGTGACGGGCCCAGAGCTGGTTCATGTATCAGAGAAGAATCTGTCACAGATTGAGAATGTCCATGGATTTGTTTCCCATTCTCATATTTCACCAGTAAAGGTAGGCATTTTTACAATTAAAAGAAGAGTGAACTCTTTTGATGTTAAACTCCCTCCAGGAGTTTAATTTTGTGAGGCAAAAAAAATACTTGTGATACACCTGCATCTGTTTGTTTTTGTGGAACTGCTCATTTGTAAAATTTACTTTGTAGACATTAAAGCATTGACTTAGTTCCACACGTTCTGGCTAAAGGTGCATGGTAGTAAAATGCCCAGAAAGCAAATACAGGTAACTTAAGGTTCTGGGTATGGTTCTGAGGGGCACTATAGTTCCTGCTGTCACTTATATTTTGGATTTTTCTGTCAGGACCCCATAGAATTGATTCTGAGTTTGTTTCTAATAAGTATTTTAATTTATGCCTATGTGGAAAACATAATAAGCCAAGTGTGATGTATGTTATTCTCAAAACATCTTCAGTAACCTCAGGACAGATTTAAAGATGAGGACGACAAACTAAGTGTGAGGTTATGGAGGGGGTCATAAAACAGGCATTTTTATTCACTGGGTTAGTAGGTAGATGCAGCTTAATAATTTTCCGAATAGCACAGCATTTGATGTACTAGACTGAGTGCTGTTTTCTGGAACACCTCTGAGTGATTTGATACTGGTGACTGTTTGGGCTGTAGAGTGATGAGATGGACTCACGTTGTACTAGGCCTGTAGCTTGATATATTTAGCATGAATTGTTGGTGTGTGATAGTGTCCTTTGTGACTGCAAAGAACAAATGCTGTTACACTGAGACCAGCCCTGGGGAGAAGGACTTGGGGGTGCTGGTGGATGAGAGGCTGGACATGACCTGGCCATATGCACTGGCAGCACAGAAAGCCTAGTGTGTCCTTGGCTGCATCCCAAGCAATGTGGGCAGCAAGGCAAGGGAGGGGATTCTGCTCCTCTGTTCTGCTCTTGTGAGACCCCCCCCCCTGCAGTGCTGCATCCAGCTCTGGGGCTCCCAACATAAGAAGGATGTGGACTGGTTGAAGTAGTTCTGGAGAGGGGCCATGAAGATGATCAGGGGACTGGAGACCCTCTGCTGTGAAGACAGGCTCGGGGTGTTGGGAGTTGTTCAGTCTGGAGAAGGCTCCAGGGAGACCTTAGAGACCTGTCCAGTACCTAAAGGTACAAAGAGAGCTGGAGAGGGAATTCTTGCAAGGACATGTAGTACAGAATGGTTTTAAATTGAAAGAGGATATATTTAGATTAAGTAAGAGGAAGAAATTCTTTATTGTGAGAGTGATGAGACTGGAACAGGTTGCCCAGAGGAGCTGTGGATGCCCCAGCCCTGGAAGCATTGAAGGCCATGTTGGATGGGGCTTTGAGCCACCTGGCCTGGTTGTGTCCAAGCCCATGGCAGGGAGTTTGGAACTATATCATCTTTAACGTCTCTTGCACCCCAGATCATTCTCTGACTTGTATGATTCTATGATATTTTAAGAAAAAAGTTGTTTTGAACCTAGTTATATTTCCTTTTTTTTAAATTATGAAGAAAAATCTTATTGAATGTATCAGCTCTTTATAACTGACCTGTAAAGATTCTGTAAAAGAACTAGCTATAGTGAGTGTATTTACTACTTGTTTTCCAGGTTTTCTAAGGTTTTAAAAATGTATATGATGGTATTGAACACAGTTCTTTTTCCTTATAACTCCATAATGAACTCCCTGTATTTTTCCATAGTCTTCAGCTACACAATCAGAATTCTTTAAGCCCTAATGAATAACCATTTTGAAGTGGTCTAGGCTGACCTCTGAAGAGCCTTCTAAGAATGCTAATATGACAAAGCTTTCATTTTTGAGAATGGACAGGACTTCAATCTTTTCTTGCTTATGAAGGTAGACACAGTAACACACTTTCCTGTGTGTAATTCCCTGAATTTACTGATATTCAGAAAGTAATACAAGATATTTTGTGTGCAATCATTAGAAATAAAAAACCAGTTATCTTCCTCTGGGGGTTTAAGGTTGACTTGCTTTATTCACAAGCTTTTCCTAATTCCTAGGGCAGTTAGTCCTGCCTTTCAGAAAGCATGAAGGGATCAAAAAGGCCAGGAGGTGACCTGTAAAATGGTCTGGAAGAAAGAAAACTATTTTGGAGATAGTTAAGCAGTGTGTAAGTATATTTACAAAATATATATTTACAAAATACCTTTTCTAAGTACTGTGTATCTTCGGTCTCTGAGGAAAATTGCTATTATCTTTCTCAAATTAATAAGTGCTGGGAAATAATCACTTGATAAGAAAGACTGTGTATAAGGGAAATACTGTGCAGCTCGTGTTACTCTTTATAGCATATATCTGATTAGTTTCAGGTGACTGCTCTCTATTAATGTCATAGCAATGTATGGTAAACTGAAATTTTTCTGGGCTTTGTTCATCTGAAAACTGGGGTGAATGCTCCAGGTTTCAGTTGTTTACCAACATTTAATGGAATTATTAATTCTGATGCTAATTGACTGCTGGCTTGCTTTTCTCCTGAAGAAATCTACTTTGAATACATTGTTTATAATCAGTCTGAACTTTAAGATATTTGGAGTGAGGGGTGCATCCATAGTTTCACAGACCATGGAAGACTTTATGGGACCTTTAAGAGCAAAATGCCTTTGAGGTCACAAAGTTTCTTTTCAGACAGGAGATGGTTTGCTGAAGTTACTGGGAAAAATGCTGTTAAAACTTGAGCATATCAGAAAAAGCCCAAGGTTGCTACTGCATTATTAGCATAGCTGGTCTGCTCTTCTTTTGACCTGATGATATGGAAGATGTTTGTAGTTTTGGCATAGCTTATGCTGAAGATAATTTAGCAACAACAGCTCTGAATTAGGAGTGCTTTGTGTGATTTATTGGGTAGGTTGGCTTGATGAGCTATGCAAGGACCAGCTCTAGGCTGATACACAAGGTTTTGATCAGCTTTGTTCAATAGTTCATTGCTTAAGAAAACTAAATGTAATAGAGGACATTTTGTTTCATTACAAGAATAAAATAGTAAGAGGAGTTTGTTTTTTGTTTTAAATATAAATGTTAAATGCACTTGAAATTTCAAATACAGCTCTAGTAGTTTGAAGAAGTCAGTGGTTTTATGATCATATGTTGCTTTTTAAGTAGTGCTGCAGAGGGCAGTATAATCGGATTTTGAGGAATACCTTCTGTTATAGCAAATCCTCAGCAGTCTGGAGCAATAATATAAAAGAATAGAAGGGAAGGGAAATGCCTGGTTCTGACTAGTTTGCATTTTGTTCTTGAGAGAAACTTTCAAATACTGTAGGACTTAAAGCAGCTTTTACACTTGCTTGGACTGGTGGATGCTCTTTTCAAAGAGCACCTTTCAGTGACCAAAAAGACAAATGTGTATCCCAAATTTTTAGAGGATGAACATGTAAGTACTGTTTATCAAAGGTTCCACATTAAGTGCTGTAGTAACACAAGGTGGTTTATCTTCTTGACAGAGGAATGGGCTGCCTCAGATACAGATTGGGTTAAAATATTGCATGTTTGTAATTGGCATGAAATACGTGATACCTGCTGTACTGATTCAAATTTTAAATAAGACTTACAGGTTTTGTCTTGTTGGAGTGGAGCTTTGTCAGTTTAAGAAGAAATGTTTACTTCCTGTGTCTCAAGTAACAAAGGAGTAAACATGACCCAGGAGATTTCATGTCCTCTGTTCCCTGTTTAATCCTGTGTCAAGTGGAACCCTAATTAATGCTGTAAACCAGCTCATTTTTTTTTTTTCATATTTAATGGTAGAGAATCATGAAGAGATAGGGAAAATGGTCAAACTTCAGGTCCTTCACAGATATTCTGTCCCAAACATTTTAAAGAATATTTTCAGGTAGGTAGGCAGCTGGTACCATAATTTCTTTAGTATGAGGTTTCCAAATTTTTTGTAGGAACTCGTGGTTACAATGCGAGGTTCCTTGAGTTCTGCAATGAAGTGGGATCCCATTGGACTGACTGTCGGACTTGAGGCAACACGTTGCTCTGCAGGTTGGCCACAAGATGGCGATGCTACAAAAGGGTTTATTTCGGTGTAACACTGAATTTAGCTGCAGTATCACACCTTCAGAGTGAGGGGTTTGGATTTAACATTTCCTTTTATTAAAAAGCTCCAGTCAAGTGAATTCTACCACAGATATGATATAATACCAAGCAATTTTTTAAACTATGGAGTGGAAGCTTTGAATAACAGATTATTACAAGGCTATAAAATAATGGGTCATGGTGTAATAAGACTAAAAAAAATCAACACTCTTCATTTAAAGCAATTCATGCATGAGAGGGAAAACGTATTTATGATGCAACATGGCAATTCGGTATTTAAGTGTAGGTCCGGATTGGAGCTTCCATATATTTCAGTATTATGCTTGTATATTATATGTTGATATTTTGGGCTATTGTTTCACTGATAATACAGAAGCTCCAAAGAAAACCTGTAATAATTTGTAAAAACAGGAAGCTAGACCTACTGATTCAGAGAAGTCTCTGCAGTTCTTTTTTATTTTAATCAAATCTTTTTTGCTGATCTGTCTCTGGAGATTTTCACCATAGCACCAATCTTCAAAGGGTGTGAAGAAAATGACTGCACTTGGCCTGTTCCTTACATGCATAGCAGACATGGACAGCTGAACAGAAATATCTTAGTTGGAACATGGTACCAGCTTTATTAGTCTGGTAAGGGACCGAAAATTGCTTATTTGTGCTATATTATAAAATTTTAAATACTGACTGAATAGTACATCCATAAGGAACTAAAGGCATTATACTATTTGAATATTTGGTATTTCTAGAATAGCTTAGTGCAATCGTCAGTTGTGAAAAATAGGTTGGAGGTGGTGGTGGGAAGTATGTTAAACTTAACTTACATAATTGTGGACTCTTGTCCATATTTGATGCAACGCCGTTGGACGCTTTCCTGTTCTCATGCATTCCTGGGAATGGTCATCTCTGTCCAAGGGATGCTGGGAACAGACAGTGCTGAGCAGATCAGGCAGAGCAGTGATTGGCCTCTTTCACTGCTGGCTGCCTGTTTGATCCCTGCACAGACCTGTCATTCTGGCTGAGTGCTGTTATATTCTGCTAGAGCTCTTGTGCTTCAGGTAATGCAGAAAAAATCCTCACTTCTCTTTACCAACAGTCTTTTAAAAATGGCTTAGACATGGGGATTACTGTTGTTTGACCATTTAAAGCACATTGGAGGAGTCTTTTGTAGTTATATAAACTTTTTCAGTGAATAAAAGTGACATACTATGACATTAAATGTAAAGGAGTTACTGTTTTCCTGTCTGTGAATAGTGAAGTATTTCAGACTAAGGTGAAATACTGTTGCCCATTGAAAAGAAGGTGTTTTACCCCTAGATCTTAACTAAAGGAATCCTTTTGCCCAAGCAAAGCACCTGGTGAATGCCTCTGAAGCAGCAACTGTGCCCCATGTCAGTGCCCCTTTGCTTTATCTGTGTTCACCTTGTAGTGCCATATTTGGGAGAAATTAAACTTATTCAGGCTCAGTTTGCATTAGAGTGCAAGCACTCCTTTATTAGAATAAAAGCAGTAAAACAGAGTTTACCTTCTTTGGCTCTATGAATCTCTGTTGGAGCTTGGGATGGTACATGGAGGAGGGAAGGATTACTCCATGCTTACACGATTAGGGAGGCAGGGGATTAGTTGGGCATTGCCCGAATGCTGTGATCATGTCTCTCTTGGGTGAGAAGCGTGTCCTTTAGCCTTACCTTTCCTCTTGCTTAGAAGCAGAGGCTTGTGTTTCCGTGCCCCATATCCCATCCTCAGAAAAGCTTCTACCAGTGTGTCAGTGGTACCCAAACCTTCTCCAAAAAGGTTTTGTAATCCCACTGCAGCAGTGCAGCTGGCCACATGCACTGTAATTTTTTACTCTGCGAATAAATGTCTTGTGCTCACTCAGTGTATCCTTGGTTTTTTCACGTTTAGTCATCTTTACAAAAGTATTTCCAGGATCTAATGGTATTTAAGCTTAATGGTTTTAAATTAACCCTGATTTGAAACTGCTTATCTATTAGTGCCACAGTGCTGTATAACAGTCTACTTATCCTGACTGTGGTATCACAGGAATGAAATGTGGCAAGGTGGTACTTGTTCTTAAAATAGCTCCCAGAAGGGAGAGGAGAAATGGGAACTCACTCTAATTTCTGTACCGGCAAAACACAGTGAAACTGTTCTAAAGTGCAGAATCGATGAGCATGAGAAGAAATTAGAGAAGAGAAAGCAATGAATGCATTGTAAAGAGAATTTGTGCTGCATAAATCCCTTAAAGTATGTGCATAAAGATAATGTTGATGTAGGTTCCTAGTTTTCTTAGGTGCACACAATAGACTTCCTCAAAATTTTTACAGAGAATGTAAGCTCTCACAAAATAAGAAAAAAATAATTTTGGGATTTAATTGTAAAAAAAACCCCAAACGAACAAAAATGCCCCACCAAAACCAAACCACCAACAAAAGGAAAATAAAAGTAAAGAAAGAAGATGGGCAATCATGATGGGTGGAGGTTACCAGAAGGATCTCAGAAGAACTTGTGTTCTCATTGCATCATCTTGACGGAATGAGAGCTCAGGGTTATAACAGATCAATGGAATAATGATCTCAGTATTCAATTTACAGTCAAAAAGGCAAATGGAATACAAGGATTATCTAGAGAAGCAAATGGGAATAAAACTACATTATCTTATCACTCCAGAAATCTGCACCATTTGTTATCTTGATTAAGAAGGCAAATTCAGAAATGGCTTCTAGAAGACTGAGTGGTCACAACCAAAGAGCAGCTACTGTACAATAAAGGATGAACTGGTCTGACCCCTCAGCATGGAACAGAGCTGAGTCAGGAGGTACCAATGAAACTACAGCCAGTAACACTGAGTCTCTAAAATTATGGAACTGACTAGGGAACAGTTATTCCAGAAATTAAAAGTTATATTCAGAAATATAAATTAGCAGATGATAGTCATCTTATAACCCATAAACACAGGATCTACAGTCAGCCTCTGACTTTTAGAATCTTTCACCTGCTGATAGTATTTTGGTTTCTGGCTACACCAATAAAGGTATTCCAGCATACATTGCTTGTCTGTTCTGCCCTGTTTCTTCAACTGCAAACAAGCACCTTTATTTTGTTCCCTCCCATTAATCTGTATGGAAGTAGCTGTTATATAAATGTGCATATTCACACATGCTTCCTTCAAAGCAGGGCAATCTCCTTTCCTCTTAAACCTGAATCTTGTGCTGGTAAGCCTAATAGGTTCCCTTCTTTTTATTTCCTGGTTTGTCTTCCCTGCAATCCCCTCTATTCCCTCAAGAGCTTCCTCAGAAGTCTTTTAGAGCTTGTGGAGCTTCTGTTAAAATAGCCTTCTCTGTTCTTTAGGAGAGTTTTTCTGCTCTGAGAAAGACCAATGGTCTTTATGATTTGAACTGTGCAGGGTCAAGGTCAGCCAACAGTCAAAGTAATTTTAACTTCCTCTTTGCCCTGGTACATTTTCTTGTCCTGCTTCAGTCTGAGCAGGTAGGTGAGATTACCCTGGCGATGAGGTTGCTGTTTCCATTTAGAAATTAAAGATCAGTTGACATGTAATTTGCAAGATGGGTTATGACTGTGAGAAGGTTGCAATCTGTTACTTTTTTCTAAATTGAGAACTCTGTAAAGCTTTGCCATCTTCAGCAGAAAGGCAATGCTTCTGGTGTCAGGAACATACCTCGAATACTGGGAATTATAGCGAAAAGCTTGAATGTACCCTCAGACATACCCATTTTTAGACTGGTATCGTATTTTGGTGGTCACACTTGAGAGGAGTTGTTTTGCAGTCTTTAATTAAAATGCATTGCCCGAGTTCTTGATAGGTTACTACTTTTAAACTTCCTGTAATTGAAGAATGTGCAAATATATGCAAAGGTGTCAGTTTGTGTCTTATAGTAAAAAGCAGATGACCAAATCTGCCCCTTCCTCCATATGGATCTGCTCAACAAATTCTTGTCAACAGAGACAAGAGAGAAAAACTGTAACAGATGGACTGTGGATTAATCCAAACATTAGAACAACCTAAGATACAGTAATCAACGTCAAGTCGTCTTAATAACTGGTTATACTGTTTTCGCCTGAGATTTTCCCTGAGCTCTTGGTGCAGTTGGGTTCATTTTGATGACTGAAGCAAACCTGAGGGAACTTACATTAAACACAAGATGTTTTTATCAGTCTGGCGTGCTAAAAAGATGGGCAGGAGATTCATGAACAGGGTGCGGAAGACCAGGCAGTTTAATCTGCCCAGATTGGTAGGTTGTCTGAGTATGAATAATAAGGTAATAATATTTTATATTAAATATTTATACTAAAATGTATTGTTGTAGAATAATCGTACTGGTGTTTGCTTATAAGTTAGTTTCAGCAGTAAAATATGTACTTTTTATTGACTGTGTGAATCACACTTGATCAAGAACCATCCTTCAGTTCTGTCTCAACTAAAAGCTAAGATAGCCTTTCTAGAGTATCTTAGCAAAAAGGGTTAACAATTCTTTTCCACAGTATTTGAGTCCTGAACTCCTGGGCTTTGGCTTAGAATATTGCAAATGCTTGTTAATGAGACTTAAATTTGCTATGCTAGTGCAAGTTTATTAAACCTAGAATTCTGAAAAATGTAAGAAATAAACATGAGCTTGTATCTACATTTTCAGTGTTGGTTTTGTTCCCATGACTGGAGAGTTAAATTTGGATATTTAAATTGAGTTCTGTACATTGGTTTTGTCTCTACTTTTTTGGTCCAAACCTAAATGATACTGAAAATAAAATAAGTCTCTGCCATTTTTAAGGTGATTCTTGAGTTTTCTCTGTTAAGTCTATCAGTTTATTCCTTAGGGTCTGTGCTTATTTTAGCCAATATTCTGTTTAGCTGGATGATAGTAAAACTAATATAAGACAGTTTTCAAGTGCTTCAAGGGGGTTGTTGGTTTTTGTTTAGAAAGGGTAATTGAGATATAACTGCTGTTTCTGTTTACAAATAGTTTTTGTTACTGTGCCTTTTTAATTTGTAGGTATGTATTCTACTTAGAGATTAAAATATGGCATTATGTCATGTTTTAGCTTGTCCCAGCAAGCTGATTAATATGAATTTACTTAGATACAAAGCCAGAGGAATTCTGGTCCAAGTATTTGATGTTGATTTTTACATTTAGTAACCGCTGTAATTACTGTATCTTGTTAATTGGCCAGAGAACAAATAATGTTACTCTGCAGCCACTAGAAATGCAGGTGAATTTTGCAGTAAATTTATCAAGTTGTACAAAGGTACATATACTGATGTAGAAATCTTTACTGTGTGATGTTTTGTTTTGGGGTAGGATTCTTCATGTGTTTGATTTTTTTTTCCCCCCCCCCAAATCTTCAAATTCTCAGTTCCTGCCTTGCAGTAAATAGTTGGAGTTTTTTGTTTATTTTGTTTTGGCATGTGGCATTTTTTTGTTTGCTTTGTCTTTAATTTTATCACCATCAGTTCAATATCCAGAATATGAAAAATGGATAATGGAAGCTCTCTGCTCCTTTTAGGACTTCCTGAGGTTCCCTGATGAGCCTCCTTGTTGTACCTCTTGACTCTGAAGGCAGTCACTCACAGATGCAATTCCAGCTGCTGCATCTGTGTTGATGATTCTCCTTTTTCTGGATATTCCCTTTTCTGTCCAAATAGAACTTTGTCCAGTTTTTCCCTGTAGGTGTTTGACCCTCTGTTGAAATGCTCTTTGACTGAAATGAGCCCTTTGTTTTTACTGCCTCCTTTTTTGTCAACTGTACAAGTGACCAGTCTTCCAATCTGGACTCCTTTGTGTTATCCTGATATTGTGCCATCTCTAGAGCTATGCCTTGCCTTTATCTTCAGGTTGCTCTGTGAATTGTAAAAATCAGGGTTTGTCTCATCCCCACAGTACAGGCTCCTTCTACAAATAACTGTAACTGTATCTGCTTAGGCGTCAGCAAATCTTGCTCGCTATCATTCCCATCCATATGGAGTGTAGGTGACACAGATTGCTGTCTTGCATCACCAGCAGGATTGCATAACCTCTTCCCTAAGTACTTTTCTGGATTTCTATCTCCATTGAAATTAAAGCATCATTGCTTCATTTTCAGGAAGTTTTTTTTGTGCATATGATGCTTTCCTGAAGTGCTGATTTCTAAAATATTTTGTCAGTGATGCTGTAGTTGATCAGTGGCTGGGTGGGAATCATCCTTGAAAGAAACTGCCTTAAAACACAGCAAAACTCTCCTATCTTCAAACAGACTGATAAAATAGCAAGAAAAATATGTACTTGGTACATTGCTTGTCCATGTATTGTGGTACTGCCTTTCAGAATTTTAAACAATATTCTTCCATGTGACTCTCTGTTTGGAGCCTATGGAGAAAGAGAGAAATGAGTTCTTGAAGTTTTTTTGAAAGTTATACTAATTCTTGTGCTCTAAGGTATTTAATAAAATGTATAGCAGTGTTGACATTCAAGGCCATAGTAGAAAAAGATAAAGTATTTTCACCTTGACTCTTTATAAAAAGATGTGGAACTCAAAGCATGTAACTGGTAGCTTGTTCCAAACATCTTCAATCATAGCCAGGGATTAATCAATTCCTCCAGTAATAAATTCATGGCACTTTTCAGACTAGGGATTTTCTTTGTGTCTGGAAAAAGGTAGGGCTCAAGTAGGGCTGCAGTCCTCCTGTGAAAAGAATTTTCATTATAAAAAGCTTGTCCATTTGAAAGGATCATTGTACCTACTGTGTCTCAGGCATTTCTTTACCTCCATTATCTGTCTTATGTTCATAGCTTTGAGGACACTGCACGAGTCAGACTGAGTTTCATATGACTTGCACTGATAAGCCATTGTATTTTATAAATATTAATAAAGTCTGTCTGAAAGGTGTGCTCAGAATATTGGCATGTGGTTTGTTATTCAGCTGTACTAGTGACTAGAAGTAAATGGTGGATTGATCTTACTATGGCACATTTCAATTAATGTACTTATATATTTCTGCCTGTAATATAAGCTCTTAGGAAGAAACTGTTACACAGAATAGGGCAGCTGTCAGTAAGAATTTGTTAAGCAGAAGATTATATTGCACCCCAAAAAGTATGTTGAGGAATTTGGTAATCTGCAATAAAATGCACATCAGACCGAATTAGAATTTTGAGGTTGTAAGTTGTGGCAGCGTTTTAAGGAATTTTTCTGCCTTTGTTCATCATGTGGAGAGTTTGCTGCTTTTTTAAAATGTTTGCCCTGGTGCAGTGATTATGACCATAGAAATATGCCACAAATAGTTTTGGTAACTTTGTGTTGGCTTTCCAGAGGCGAGCTTGTACTGAAAGCCTTGACACCTCACTGATTTCATTAGTCCTCTCTCTGATGTGAGCTGGAGGATTTTTTTCTGAATAGTTGGCTATAAAAATTTGAATAGTGAGTTCTGTGAGGTAACTTGGATTCCATGTAATCGTTTAGATAATTATTCTGAATTCTTTTTTACTGTGAAGAGAGCAGAGAACATGCACAGCTCTAGCAGTAATACTTGTCATGTGCATGGGAAAGCAGAATAATCTTACTGAAAAGTCGTTACTGAATAGTAAGAATTTTTCATTTTTGAAGTACTCTTGTACTTTTGAGAAATAATGTTGGGTCTCAATAAATACGTATATTTATTGTTTTCATAATAGTAGTCACAGAAATTTGGAAATAGGGGTTACAAACAAGACACGTTATTTACAGACTAAGAACAACAGAGTGTGCACTTGCAGTGTTTTGTCTTAGTTTCTCTAATCTTCATGCTGCTTAAGAAAACCAAACCCACAGCTGAACAACCTCATTAGACATCCTTTGATACCCAACACAAAATGACTGTAATTCCCTCCCTCTATAGTTACTTTATGCACTAAAGAAGGAGGAAAACCAAGAAGAAACCAGTGAACCAGTTCGTTCTTAAATACTTGCTTTGAACATGGTGTTAAAGTCTCTTGCTCTGTGGAATGTTTTCAGAAAGACAGAATCAGTGAACAAGTGCAGTTACGCTGTGTGCTCCCTGTTTTGTTTGCTTCAGGTTCATAATTTATGCAAGCAAGGAAGTGAAAAGATGCTATTGGATCTTTCTACAGGCAGTGATTGAAACTTGGTTATTTTTGATCCGTGCTTTCTCCACCCAGTAGCTGTTATCATCCACCACCATCCTCATAGCTGTGAATTTAGAACGTTGTACAGTACCTGCTACCCAGTTTCCCTTAAATATCTGTTGTCAGCTAGGAAGAGAAAGCAAGATTTTCATCCTGTGGGTTCCGAAAAGGAAAAATAAGGAAAACCTTCACTTTTCTTTTTTATATTTTCTTTTTTTCCTCTAAATTGCTCAAGATTATTGTAATCAGAGATAGAGAGGGAATGTAAAGGGTGGAAAGCCTTGGAAGAAAAATACCATCAGCCAGCAAGAATTTTGTTTTCCTGGTTAGTAAATGATGCTGCTGTAATTCTATCTGCATTTTTTTTTCCTGCTCATTCACCACTCAGCAGCTGGTAGGGAATTAAGACTGCCTGGCAACCACCTGCAGAGCTGCAGAGATGAATTACATTTTCGGAAATAACACACTGCTCTATTCTCGTGCCAGTCGAGGCAACACTGGCTCAAGCCACAGCTCTGTAGGCCCCAAACAGAAGCAGTGGGCAAAGAAAGGCTCAACAGATGAGTTACGGAATGAGCCTTCCCGGTGGCAGCAGATAGTGGCATTTTTCACTCGGAGACATGGATTCATTGACTGCATTTCTGTTGCTGCCAGCTCCACCCAGGTAATGTGCCACTTGTTAAAGTGATTGTGTCTGCATGTTTTCTGCTTACTTGCTAGTCAGAAATAGCAATTATTTATATATGCATGATTTCAGATAATCTCTTATTTATGAATGGTGTTTTCTGTCTGCTTTCATTTTCGTGTTTTACAGGGCTCTGTATAATTTCTAGCATTAAGGCATGAAAATGGAAACACTAAATGAGATCTGGTTCTTATTTAAGTTATTTTGCGAGTGATGAACCTCCGGCAACTTTAAATATGGGCTATTTTAATGAAATAGTGAAATATTAAAAAATGTACTTTGCATTCTCCTGCCTGGCTCTGGAGGGGAATAGCGTAGTTAAGGAATATCAATTTATAGCTCTAGTAAGTTGTCAAATGAAATAAGGAATATGTATTTAATGGTTAAGGAATTGTATCTAAAGGATTAAATAATTTAAAACCTTAACTCTAGTTAGCATATCAAATTCTAGTCTGTAACAGCTTTCTAGGTTTTTTGGCTGCTAATAATCCATAAATGAGATGAAAGAATGCCTTCCTTACATACAGAATGTACATTTAATAGTGCAGTCTGTAAGAAAAACATGGCATTTTTCAACTTCACTGTCTCTCTGCTCTAAGTGATGTTTGTATTAATCATTAAAAGCCAGGTAAAAACAAGCAAGCTAAGTCTTAAGTGTATGACTTTGAGTTCTTAAGGTTGATACTGAGAGGAGTTAAAACTTATTTGCATTTGTTTCTCTGGATAATATGACAAAGAAGGATCTATGAAACAATGCTGAGATGTCAGTATTATTTAAAAACATGAGATTAGATTTGTTTGGTTTACTGTCAAGTGAAATTCATCATTAGTCAGAATGTCATTTAACCTGAAATACTACAGAAACTTATAAAAAAAAGGCAAAATTAAAAAAAAAAAAAGGAAAATTTGTTATCCTCAGACACTGTAATTTTGTTAGATTAATTTGTATCTGTTGCCAGCTGTTTCAAAGATGATAAACTGGCACTTCCTCCGAAGTCTGTTTATTGTTACCTGTTTTTTGCTTATTAATTTGGAGTAAACAATGAATAGGAGAATGTAGACTGGGATTTTCACTTTCTTGTTGCAAATGTACATGATGTGGAAGACAGATCCTGTACTTTCTCTAATGAGTCATTATACAACTGGAAGGGATGCATTAGGCAGACATAATAGCTTTTAAGTACTGTTAATTTTTTTAGTAAAAATATACAGGATTAACCTCTTGAATAAATATTATAGTTACTCTTATTTGTTTAATGCTTGAAGAAGTAATGTTAGAATCCTTGAAACTTGCAATTGTACTGACTAGTCAGGCCTAGAAATTTGCTGATAAATAAAATATAGAGTAGTCTCTGCTTTGAGTGAAGGTTGGACCAGATAAAGATCCTGAGATCCCTTCAAAGTGAAGCTGTGATTCCGTAAATATCCCAGTGTTTGTTCTGTTTTTCTGCTATGAAAAAGATTGTTTACCTCTGTGAAAGCCTGCCAAATATTTTCGTAACTCTGACAGTTCTCTTGTTAAAAAGAACTACTTATACATGTTCATGGCCAGAAGGAGGGGAAAAAACATAAAATATTTTGAAGTGGTTGTTAAAAAAAACTTTAATGAGCATATTCAGAAGTAACGCACTGAAAACATAAGAGCTTAAGCCACTTCCTCTGGAAAGATGCTGTACTGTGCTCATACCTTATCCTCCCATTGCAGCTGTTTTAGCCTCAGGGAGAGAAAAAGACATTTGGAGATTGTTCACTGTGGTGCAGTTTTGGTTTTCAGTCCTTGTCAGTTTGTGTTCTGTGTTGTAATATTCTGAAAATTCTTGGTGTCTTTTATTTGTTCATGTAAGATAGGTCCCCATCATTTGAATATAATCACTTTTGCAGAGTCCAAATAAATAATTAGATGTGAGGTACTTCTCTAACCTGGTCTATTGAAATTCTGCTTGTGATCGTGGGCTTTATTCATTGTTGTGACATCATGGTTTTTAACTGATACAAAATCAATCTGATGGGGTTTAAAGTCCTGGTCTCCTGCTTCCCCTGTGACTCTGCTACAAAGCTCCCAGTTTTAGCTGTCCCTTCATTTTCTTGGTTTTCTTGGATGGCATGGAATGGTCATACTTGCTTAGTTCTCTCCATTACCAGTGAAAGGGAAACAGCTCCTGGGGATGGGGCTGCACATGCCTGTCCTTCTCTGGGACCTGCATGGGTCACCCTTGCCCAGCGGGGGGGGGTCAAAGGACTTTGGATTTTGGAGTAGGGTATTTTTTGAGTGGAGGATTCTGTACCCTTAAAGAAGCAAGGATGAAGTTGATGGTGGATATATTAGGATTATTTCTTGCTTGGTCTGTGCCCAGAAGAATGTGTGTGTGCCCAAATGCATGGTGACACCAGTCTCCTTTAGCAGTATGGGGAGCTGATTTAACATGCTCAGGAGTTCGAGGCCTTTATTGTTTCTTCCTTCTTCCTCATTCTCTTTGAAGAGGAGTTAGTCACTCAAGTAGAAGACTTAAGGAATTTGATTAGAAGTTGGTCTTTGAATTTTTGTCAGCAAATTTATTAATTTCTATAGTAAAAGCCAACCCTGTGGTATAAAATGGAAGATAAGGATAAAACCAAACAGATGACAAATTTATATTCAAAAGGGTGAATAACTATGCCATGAGCTTAGTAAATATGTGGTTATGCAAATGAAAAATACAGGATAATTTGAAGTGCTGCTCTATCAAGAGATAGGCATTTTGCATCAATGAAGATAGCTGTATCCAGGGCACTGCTTTCCCCCAAAGCCTTTCCAAAGCTCTCAGCAGCTCTTATTTCTCACAGTGAATGCAGCTATCACATCTCAGAAAGCATTTTAACTATTGGCAGTATTTGGCCCATGTTGTGCCCCAGAACCAGAAGCTGATTTGTCTGAAACTCAGGTCGTTAAGCAGGTTCCAACAGCAATGCATTGAGGTTATTCTTGGCTTGTCACTGAGTATGATCTGCTTCCAGCATTGGATACTGAAAAATTATTTAGCTCTTTGAATATGCTCTGCTAATCTGTACTTCTATTTTCTAGGACATCTTTTAGGAAAGAGAAGGAGTGGAACAGAAACCCCCTTGTAACTCCACTTATCCATTTCAAAAACTTACCTTTAAATTTCAGAGCCTATCAACTGCTTTTGTGAGCTTTGTGAACCCAGTCATTTCTCGAATTTGTGTATCTTCCTTTTAAAATCTTGATGAAAGTTTTACTGTATCATTAGTCCTAGTCTGTTGCTTTCAAAGTCACTTAAAATAATGGATGTAGCATTTTGTACATGCTAGAACTATGTCTAATCAGACAACAACATAGAGGTACTATAAGATTCATTAAAAATATAATGATTAAAAAAAAGTCAAGTGTCTACCTTAATCCCTCTTTTATTGCACTTCTTGCAAAAACTGATTTTTTTAGAGTGTTATTTATAATCCTTTCTATATTTTAGTATACTTAGGTGTTTATATATTGCAGCTAATATTGTGATGAACACGTGAGAAAGCAGCTTGAAATAGTATGTGCTTTGCATGATTTCTACTATAAGAAAGCAATTTCTGAAATGTGAACATGAGTTTTCTTGATTTTAACTATGTAATATCACACATTTGTAAAAGCATGAATTTATTTTGCAAATCTTAGTTCCTCCAACTGGTTGCATTTCCATAAGATGGCATTGTAGCAGAGAGAAAAATGGTATGAATTTATTCCTGAAGAGAAATGCATTCATGTGTGTTCTAATCAATAGGCTAAAAAGTAGGAAATTCTTTATAATTTAAGCTTGAGCATTAAGGGACTGTCTCTGGAACCTTTGATTCATTTTGTAAAGATTTTCTGTGTACAATAGAGATGGAAACTTCTCAAGACTGTGAAGTTTCCTTGAAGATTTAGAGACATGCAGTTTTAAAATCATATTAATACCACTATCAATAAATCTCAGGAATACCTGACATGACTTCTGTAATGTCATGTAGGTTTTGTTAGGATCTTGCTGGTTCCCTGCTGTAGCCAATGGTCCTCTTCTCCTGAAGTCAAGCAGTCGTCCTGTGCTGGACTGGGCTGTGCTGCTTCCTTCCCCAGCCCGTGTGTGTGGCTGCAGTGTTGGCATGTGCAGTTTGTTACCTCAGTTAATCACCTGCCGTGGTGATAAGCACTGAACGGTTGCTCCAGCTGCCTGCAGGCTCTGCTTCCTGCCACAGGGGGTTGGGGTTCCACTTTCTCTCACCTGTTCCTTCACAGCTCTCTCTCGCTCAGAGTTGATAACAGAATTTCTTCGTATTTCTCTGTTGTTGTAACACAAGAAAATTGCTTTTTCTAGAATGAGTCAGAAATCTGGTAAGCAAAGAAGAAAGAGACACAGAATTTTTTGTTTTTGGAGTACTGCTGCTACTACAGGGGCTTTCTGTCTGCACTGTGCCCAAGACTCTGAATCTTCAGGCAAGGCAGACACTGGATCCTGTCTTAATCCATTGTCTTCAACTAATAACCCCCTTGGACTAACAGGGTCTTGCTGTATGAAGCCAAGTGCATGGAAGCCTGTGAAGGAGGTAGGACTCTTTAGGGCTGTTATATAACTTTGCTAATTTATTTTATATTGTGATAGTTACCCTCTCAGTCGAGGCTTGTATTGATTGACAAAGTGTTTTGAAAGGCCAGTCTGTCTTTCACCAGCTGTCAGCTCACTGACCAGCTCCAGCACTGCTCCTGTGGGATAGTATTTCTGTTTTGCTGCCAAAGCTGCTGTACGTGTTTCAGTTAATACAATTATTAACTAAATTACTGTCTGACAGAGCCACTGAACATAAAGTGAAAACTATCATCTTTCTGTTCTTATCTTTTGGTCTACAACATCAAGAGCAGTCTCAATTATGATTAAGAATGCACTGGATGTTTCTTTTACTTTGAAAAACTTAATTCAACTTCTTAGATGTTTTTAAACAAAAGTCTTTTAGATATTTCTTTCTTTTAGAATGATATGCTTCCATGTTTGGGAGCTGACATGGTATCATGTGTTGTGCAACTTAAGTCTTCTAGTTTATACCCAGCTCATAGTGTGGCCATATGATCACATGGTGGTTTTGTCCCCTAAGAAACTGTCAAGAATCCCAAAACTGGTGCAGTTCTGGCACTTGCCTTTTGAAAGACTTAAAGTTGCCTTCCATATACCAAGTTTTTGTGCACACACACACACAAGGCTCAGTATGAAAAAAGCACTCTGAGGGACTGCAGCCAATGCAGGGCAAGGATTCCCTTTTGTCTATCTTGTATAATTTTAAAAACCCTTTGCCACCAACCAGAGCGCTTCTGGACTTGTTTTCCAGTTTGGTATTCCTCAGGGTGTCTCTGTGCCGTTTATTGCTATTCCATGTGACTTGTTGTCAGTATTGAATTTCATCTCACTGCCTATAACCCTCTTCTCTGATACATCAGCCTTGCTCCACAGCTTGTTTCTGATGTGCATTTGCTGCTCTTTCCTTTTTGTTGGCATTTAACTGCACATTAGGATGTAGTTGAGCTGACATGTTCTGCAGACAGATAACAGGCATTTATGACTCATTTTGTCTCTCTTGTAAGCTGGTCTTGGCATTTATGAATTTTCAGTCTGCTCCATTAAACTGTTTCCTCTGTATATTCTAGTCCCTTACAACAGTCTCTTTTTTGAAATGATATATCTAAGCAATGATTTTCATAAAACCAGATCACCTTACACATACTTTTCATAGAAAAAAGAAAAAGTCAGGACAAAGTAGTTTAATTTTACCAGGACACTAGTAAAATAGAAGTGCTTAATAATTTTTTTATATCCTTGTAGTCATCTTAAGTTTGTGGGTCTTTTGTGGTTCTTTGGGTTTTTTTAAGTTGCCAATGGTTTTTAAACTGTATAGAAGTTAGTAGCATTGTTATTATTGGAGACTTGTATCTATGGAGTTGTCAGTCTTCTAACAGGACTTGAGATATTTTATGGGATGCAGGTATTGTACAGGACTTTGGAATCTCCAATTTCTTCCCACTGCTTTGCGTGGTATTTACTGGAAACTGCCATACTGTGGGAAATGTTTTGGATGAGTCTTCTAGCCTCTCCTCCTTTATTCTCTTTATCAGTGCTCCTCACAGTGTGTGTATTTGCTTATTAAAATTGTTTTTTTGAAGCCTGGTGCCTGTAGAAGTCAGTTGAGCAGCCTGTGTTAAGTTCCTCCCAGGTGATACTGTTTGGTTTTCATAAGAGCGTAGGGAGGGGAGCAAAGATTGCTTGTGCTTCTGCAGTACAGTTCTACTTCAAAGCAAATTTAATTTAGTAAGTAAATTGTAGTTGTTTTTCTTAGGTAACTAACTGTATCTGACTACCCAGTTAGATGTAGCAGGTGAGAAGGGACTCAGCTTTTCAAGTGGAGAGAAAGGAAACTGTGGATTCTGTCTGTAGCATGTATGGTAACCAGTCTGAAATCATGTCCTGAGAAAGGATCTGATAAATTTGGAGTGTTTAGAAAAGGGATGATAACTGTAGATGGTATCCAGGAAGACCTGCTTATAAGGAGAAATTTGAGAACCTCTGCTTAGTTGATTCTAAGGAAAGTCAGGAGATGATATGATCACAGACTATAAATATATAGGGATAGATTTCAGAAAGTAAAAAGATTGTTTACTTAGTAGAAAATGGCATCTGTATTCCAAGTCAGATAGAAAACTTAATTTTAAAGAATGATATTAACATAATAAGCATTTTAAAAGCTTAGTGGGACATGATGTAACTGCCAAATCAGATAATAAATTAGTATTTCCTCTGTATAAAGCATAATGACAAATAAAGTTTCTACTTCAGTGTTAGGTGCTAAATCAAGGGCTATGCAAATTGCCTGTGAAATACTGTGCTGATCAAGATGGTGATAGTACAGACCTAAGATTATATTCCCAGATAGGTGTGGAATGCCAAAGTAGATGCATATCTCCAAGCAAAAAACTAGCTGGGGCTGTCCCACCTTTGAGCTCAGAGTAGTTCCTATTACTCATTTTACTGTATTAAAAATAATAAGATTCAGGTGCCAATAGAATTTAGATGAGTGTGTTAAGAGGCACAGGTGATCAATAGGAGATGACATTTTTTTCAGGATTTCTTAAGAAACTTGTGTTTAACATGGCTGGACTGTCTGTTACGTTGTGTGTGACCTTTTTGTTTAAACTGAGTATTCCTAGAATAGAAATTGAAAAATAAAAAGGCAAATATGATGCCCTTTCTCAAAGGAGCTGAGCTGTACTCTCTGAGCTGTGTATTCTCTGTACAGCTGAGCAGGTGTGACTTCCTTACTGTACAAACTTTGGGAAATTCTTTACTATTAACAACAAAATGAACAGGTAGATGGATAAACAGATATTTTGAAGATAATTCAGCTTGTTTTTGTAAAGGGAAAATAAGGACTTGCAGATCCTCCAGACTTCTCTGAAAACAGGGGACATGTAGATCAAAATCTACATGGGAACGTTTGGTCATCAGAAGGTCGTTATAATTACAGAAGTCTTTGAAAAAATGGTTCTTGGATCAAAGTCTGTTTATAAAATAATGGTACCATGAGATAAAGGGGAAAGATGTTTTGTAGATTTTTCAAGTGATTAGAACAGGTCCCTTCAACTGGGACTGGATTCCCCAAGGTCATATTTGTGAATGATAAGGGGGAAGCTCTGAGGCAGAAGCATGTGATCGGTATTTTTCCTTTATTACTTATTTTTATTTTCAGGTTAACTAAACTAACTGCAGAGAATAGCAGATAAAAGTGAAAGGGCACAAAAATAGCTGGTATGCTCTACTGAATGAGGAGCAGAGTTAGAAGGATAATCCTGCATGTGTGCATATACTGATAGGCTAAAAATGAAGTATTTTCTTTCCAGAAAGAGGCTTTGGAGTTGTCACATATTTCAGACATGTTCTCTAAAAATGTCACCTTAGTACTGTGCAGTAGTGAAAAGGGTAAATGAAATGTTGGGTATTATTAAAGAAGAAGTAGAGAATAACAGAACATTATCTGACTACATTTATTGTCTGTCTGGATTTTGAACTTTGTGTAGGTTCTGTTTCCCTTGTCTTAGAAAGGATTTAGCATAAGTAAAAAGGAAAAGGGTAGTGAAGTATTAAGAGGAATAATCTAGTTATCTATAGGGTCAATTAATTTAAATTAATAAAATAAAAATGAAATTAAGAAGGTTCTCAAATAGAAATTCTATTATAGTTCTCTAATTCTAAATCTGTCACAATTGTCCTGTAAAATTTCTTCTAAAATTGTGAAAGTCACTGACAAAACACTCTGGACAAAATGGTCTTTTTGAAGGTTCAAACAGAATGAATTAAGAGTGGAGTTAAATGGATTTGCAAAGAGCAGGTGGCATGTGGCTATTACAGAGATTGGTTTAGGAAGACCTTAACTGTCAGGTTCTGAGATGGTTTCCTGGGAAAATTAGTGGGCATATGTCTAATTCTTACTTGCCCATCTGTCAGTTTTTAATGCAGGTAAGATTCTTGACCATTTGGGCCTCTGCTCTCATCCTCTATGGCAACTTCTGCTGTTGGTGTGGAGTGAGGGACATGAACTATCAGAATAATTTATCTCTGTCTGTAGTGCATTGTGTTATTTGATGTTTCTGAATAAATTACATTTGGTAAAAAACCCTGAATAAATGTCTACAGGATGTTTGGAAGCTTGGCCGTAGTGCAAGTTAAATGTAGGGAATGGAATCTCAGTTTCTGGCCTTTTGTGTGTCACTCAGAGACTGTGACCACCTGACCTAGAAATCTCCAAGTCTCCTAGGGAAATGCCATCTGATAAATTCATCCCCTGAGTGATACATCAGTCATGAAATGATCAGAGTGGCAGGAATTAATCTTGAAATATATCTGGAAAAGACTTGTGGTTTGATTAATAGTTTCAGAGAATGTGGTTAACAATACAAATAAGAGGTGAATTCCCAGCTGTTGCCCTAAGGCATGAATGAGTTGGAAACATTCTTGGTTTTTTCCTTGCTGTGCTGTCTTCTAAGTACAGTAGATACAATGGTGTCCATCTTGGAACCATGGAATCTTCTCGTATTCCAACACAGTTGGGAAGTGGCAGGAGCACTGGCAGGTTGGGTTTTGTCTGGTGTTAATTTTTATACCATACATTGTTGCTGTCACTTAATTTCAAGTAATGCAGGACTTGAAAAACTTAAATGACAGTTCCTAATTTGGGTTCGAGCATCAGAAACCAGCATAGAAGATGCATTTTGTTTTCTGGTTCTTGAAATTCAAAGCACATAAGTAGTTACCTGTTTATAGCATTACCACTTAATGATTTGTTTTTACGTACCTGTTAGTCCACTTTCTTCTTTCATAATTTTCAGTGTTAATTTTTCACTTGTTTCACCCTGTGTCTTTACTTGCTCATTTTTACCGATGTTGCAGTGCTCAAGTTTTATCAATTTTCGTCCTTCAACTTCAGCAGCCATAATCAGATGAAGTAGATGTACTGTAAAATGCAATTTCCTACTTAGTTTTTTGTTCATTGGCAAAAAAAAAAACCTGCAGAAGAAAAATATTGGGTTGTCTGTCAAGCTGGTGCCCTACTTTCAGCAGCAGCCGGAGCGGAGGGTTGTGGAAGACTCCAAACCCAGATCAAAGAGCTGTGATGCTTCCTCTGAGGGCTTTCAGAGATTTCTGCCTGTTCCAGTGGAGAGGATTGCAAGAGCTGGAGATGACTTCTGTGTCTAATAACACTGAGTCCATGACTTGTCATGGGCTTGGCGGGTGTTCTTATGGTGTAAGGATTCAGCAGTGAAAGAACAGCTTCCGTTCGTTTGTAGCCTAATGAGGGGAGGAGACTCGGGGTTATGGGGCCTGTTGTTCTGCATTTTGTTCAGAGGTTTTTAATGCAAACCAGTGCTGGAAATAGAATTCAGGGTATTTTTTAAGGAAATAGCCCTGCCTTGCTTTGAAGAGTCAGATTTGTATACCATATTTTATGTGAGTTCATTGCTCCAAAGATGCAGAGGGCGATCAGGCCAGGTCTGTTGGAGCAGTCTGGGTGAGGATCAGCTTGGGCACTGGCCTGAGAATGGAAGCTTTTGAACCTCACATGTCAAAGTGAGCCTGACCCCCAGAACTTCACCCAAAGCCTCACCACTGTTAGAACTGTGTGGCTAAGGATACATTAAGCTTGGTATCCTGTTATTCTGAGGATGTGAAAATGGGGAAAGTGCTTTTTGAGTAATTATGGTAGGAAGGTAAATAAATTCAGGTCATAACCTCACTTCTTTTTTCCCTTAAACTGTTTTGGATCCAAAGATTTAATTGATGCCCATTAGCTTCTTAATGCTTAAGGACTTGAATCATTAGTAGAAATGTGTTGTGTAGTGTTCTTTGTGTTAGAGATGATATAAAATGAATCTTCAAATTTTTCTTTAAATGGTTTGCAGTCTTGAGGGTCTGATGAATCCTATTTTGCTTTTCCTGAATCGTAAATTCAGAAATCAAACCACTTGTCTTAGTCCTTTCTATAATTTTTTTTTTGTGAAGAAGTGTTTCAAATATTTGGTTTCTAAAGACTACAAACATTTTATTGTAGATTAGCCATTTTAATTATCTTAACTAAATGGAAGTTGGGAAAAATGATTGTGTAAACTAATATCCTGCCACAAGTAGACCAAAATTTGACAGACTTAAGTCATAACTTGACAAAAGTTCACATTGTTTCATGTATTTTGAAGTAGTCTGAGAAACTTAGGCTACTTTTTGTAATATTTATTGTTACCCACTATTTTTTCAGGTCAGTATACTTAATATTCCTTTTATCAAGGAAGTGCCACACAAAATGGACATTTTGGTCAGTTTGGTGTAAGAATGAATAAAATCAGATGAGAAACCAAGCTGGTAATTGTGGATGGCAACATAAAGCCATCAGACCTGTACTGAAAGGTGAAGTTTACGTTTGGAAAGAATTCAGCATCTGTAAAGATAAAATGCTGCAACCACTTATGAGTATGAAGCCTTTTGTAAATGAAGTAAGGAGTGGCTTTAATATGAAGCCACTTTATGTGTAAATCAAGTAATTAATTTTTCTTTTTTTTCTGACATTTGTGTCCTGAAAGCCAATGGATTTTAATTAATGGGCTGTTACAGATGACTTTTCTGGTGTGGTTTTTTGTTTGTGGTTTGTTAATGTGATGTAAATGATGTTCTGCTCGTGTTTAGTGTTTTAGGGCAAATTTGTATATTTTATAAAAATATTTTTGGACAGATTGCTCACAGAATAATACGGTTGTCAATAAAATAAGAAATACTCATTTTAAAATGAGAGACTCTAGCTCTGATTCATTGAATTCCTTCAGATCACTTCATTACTCCTTGTTTTAGGACTGTACCCTTAAGTACTTCGAGGGCAATGGGGTGCTCTAAGTGAACCTGAGTGTTTCTTATCTTAAAGAACAGAGATCATGCTTTAGACAAGATGAGGTTCACTTGCATAATTTTTATATGTTATGAATAAAGGCTCTTGTAGAGTTACTCAATTTAAGAAAATCACTAACAAAAAACCTTCTAGAGAAGAGTAGTGAGATAGTTTTGACATTTAACTGATGCATTTCTAGTATTGAGATCACAGTATCAGAGCTAGATAGGAATGGAATGACTTTCATATTTGAATGAATTATAAATACAAAATAGGCATTCTCTCTACGTTTAGTTATTCCCTGAATAATTTAGAGGTGATTGCAAATTATGTGTTCTGAGAACTTGTGTCACATCTATTAAAGCATGTAAGCAGTACCCAAACTTTATCATTGTGTTTTGATTTAATAGTGTTCGTAGGAGTAACATATCTCAGTTTCCTAGCACAGCATACCCTTTCTACTGTGAATTTCAAAAACTAAAATATTGACACCCAAGAGGTGACATTATTTTTCTACAATAAAGTCTTAGAACGGGTTTTTTCTTTGCCTGGACTCTTTCTGATGCTAAACCCCTGCTTGGGCTTCTTTGTGGATGTGTTGACATTATAATGAAAGCTGCTATTCTTAAGGCTGATGTTATTTAAAAGGAGCTTTCTAGGTCTTGCTTTAAGTTGCAAATTAAATGCATTAAATTCATTCTCAATAGCACTTATGAACTTAATGAGGAGCCTTGTAATTCTGTTTTGAGCTTAGAGTGCTGAGTTGCCTGATGAATACAGATGACTAACCTGCTGCATAGGGTTCAGTGCTAGACACTCGCTTAAAAAAGTCACAAATTAGCTTTATTAAAACCGAGATTAACTTTGTGTACATTTTTATGTTATGGATTTGGAATATGAATGAGATTCAACTCAGTCCCTGAGAGATATGGCAGGCCAAATTGAGCTAAGTCTTTCTGAATATCACAAAAATGGACAGAAAGGCAAGTTTCAAGGGTCCAATTTTAGATCTTAGAGAGAAGAGGTTGGTTTTTGAAACCTTTGTTCTATTGAGTCTGTTATTTGTATTTGCATCAACCAACCAGTAGATACTGCGTGCAGGCATTGGGTGATAGTTTTGTAGGTCCAGGCTTCCCATTTCTACTTTGTGGATGTCTTATCTCATACACAAAACTCTACTTTTGCTACAGACTACCTCAGAGGTAAAAATCTGTCGCTGCTTTACTTTTGCTTGGGGAACCATGGTGCAAATTGTTTCTCACTGGGTTGTTTTTGTAGATGAAGCTTGCAATAAGGAGTTGAAACAGTAAATAAATTGCTTATTTGTCTTCAGATCAGTTCAGGTCATCGTCACCATCTGTGATTTTACTGATATTCTGCTGTCACTATTTTTCCCCTTCAAAGCTATTTATTTATGCTTTAAGTTCTGAGTTTTAAGTTCATGTGAGTTCAATGTAAAATGCTGTGGGGTTTGAGGAGGAAACTAGGTTAGAGAATCAATTTGTTGACTGAGTTAAAAAAAAAACAAACAACACAAAACCAAGCAACCAAATAACCCTTACAGTTTAGACATATCTATCATGATTTTGTGTCTTTAAAATAGAGTGCTCACATAGATATGATTTTCAAGAGCCACGGTTCCCTCTGAAAAAGGTGAGATGTAACACAAAGCCACAGCCATTCAGACTGATCCTTTTAATCTACAAGGGCTGGCTGGGTACGTCTTTTTCTTTCCGAAAGAAAAACTTTCATATCTTTCATATCCAGAAAAACTTTCATATCTTTGTTATAGTACTCTCCTGAACTGATGTTACAGCTCCAACATGACTTTCCTGTCCTCAAAATCTCTTTGTTAAACTATTATGTACTAACCTACCCATCGCCATGTAGGCAGACCCTGACAGGCTTCAGACTTGGGTCTTTTGTTGTTCTGCTTTCTGTCCAATCTCTTTGAAGAGACCTGGATATCATCCAGCTGGAGATCTAGGGATTTTTATTCCTTCATCCTTGGAAGACCATGGTAATGAGTTTTTGTTCCATCATGGCAAGGAACAGGAAGAGCCCTTGAAGGGGTGGGAGGGTCAGAAACACAAATCAGAAACTGAAGGTTCTGTGTCCTTATATCAGTGCAGAATGTTAGGCTGAATTAATTGTAACCACCCATGGGTTGAGGACATCCTGATTAAGCTTATTATTTATCTTGGTCTGACTCTCTTAAGGTTTTGTTTGTGGTAAATCAGTGTACTACAGTATGGGATATGCTGGCTTAGATAGGGGAATCTGAACAACACCCCAACCCCCATGAAGTACAGATGATAAAAATCTGTGGTAGCATTTGCATGAGTGGTTTGAAAGCTGAAAAAGTGTATTTTAAGTAATTTGGCTTTTTAGCCACCGTGTATGAAATACTCAAATGTGGTGTCCATATGAAAACTGGAGAGTTCCTGTATTAACACAAGAGAGCAGGTGAGTTTGAGTTCATTGGGTGGGAAGCACATTTTAAAATCAAAGTATATCATCTATTGATAACATAAAAGCTTTCTTGCATGAAAGAGATTAACAAACTTGTAGAGCAGGAAAAAAATTGAGTCATGCTTGTATTAATGGTATTCTCTTTTTTGGTGGTTCCGCTTCCCTTCTGGTGTATTCAGCATGTCTAGACTGGCTTATCACCAATGGCAGGACTCCTGCCTGGCCTGAATTGGGGTCTTTGCAGTTCTCAAAATTCAGATAGATGCAGCATATCAGCCTGTCTGATTGTGTTACGTGCAGTTTTGATGTATGAACGTTGTTTGGAATTTCAAGTCAATATTTACCTTGAAACAAGATTGCTTATGTTCAAGCAGTTCTATACGGTTTTAGCTCTTGGGAAACTTGGATTTTTTTTTATTTGATTTCTTTGAAACTTTGTTTGGGCAGTAGGAAAACATTTGATTAGTTTTCAAATGCCCTTGATGCTACATTTTGTTTGAAGTCCTGGAGAAATACACTCAGGAAAAATATGCATGTCTTTCAAATTTATGGGTTAACAACTCAAGTCATGGATGTTGTGGTACTAAGGACCTGCCAAGGCACTGACTTAGGAAGGAATGTGGTAGAGCTGATGCACCAGTGTTAGTGCTCAGAGTTAGATGCTCTGGGCAGCATACAGCTGACATGGATTAGGAATGAGGATGGATGGCAGTTGTGCTTTATTCTTACCACCATTGGACTCCACAAAATAGCCTATAAATCCCTGGAGGTATTTTTAGATGAGTATTGACTTCTGTGATTTTGAGGAAGATGGATGCAAAGTTCTTAAAATAGCACACTTGACTAAGTGACATGTCCTGTAGCATTCTAGGATGTAGTTCAGAGGAAAGATATGAAGCTACACTGCCAGACCTTAAATTATATATCTCTAGAAAGAATATATGCCTTTTAAATTCAGCTTTGCCATTGGGTATTGAAGCAAAATTGTTTCTGCCACTTTTCAAGTTTTGCACATTTTGGAAGATATTTTATTTCCTACTTTCAGGAAAAGATGATGAATATGGGCTTTTTTTCATCAGTCAAGTTATATTAACAGAAGCTGCTGATTTTGTAGTATCTACTTGAAGGCAATGGAAAGGGTGAAGTGCCGAATTATTTTTGGAGTATTCTTCTAGCTGTTAGAATTGCTTTTTGAAGTAATGAATGTTGGTCATTGAAGCTTTAAAAAATAACCTTTGCAGTGGATATTACTGGTCAAATATTAGTACTATTTTCTCTTTCTACAAGTATTGCTGTTATCCAGCTACTGAGTGGGTGGTAGAGAATGTGGAAAGAAAATGATTCTTGAAGAAAAACTACTTATAAAAGATTACTGGCACTTTAACAGATTGCTGCAAAGTGTACACTGTGCATTTTATGTAGTAATTTAAAAGAATGAAATATTGATGATTCAGCATTGTGTTAGCAACAAATTGTTCAGAGTTGGTATTTAATATGAAAGCACAGCCTGATCCTGAACCCCCCCTGGTTATGAAAAATCACTTAGCACTTGATATTAGAGTAGAGCAGTTCATGCCAGTAATTAATGCAGTCTGCAGAGAACACTTGCTTTCTGCAGTCAGAGGATGATCTGCCAAACCTGGGCAGCCTTAGTTACATAACTGCATTCTCTAGCTTTGGGTTGTGCTCATGTCCTGCTGCTTTGCCAGAGTTGTTCGGGTTTTTTGTTTGTTTGTTTTTTTCTACCAGTGTGACTGCAAGACAGGCTCTGCCTTACCTCACATGTGAATGTAATTGGGCAGACTGAGCCCCATGACTCAAATAACTGATTTATCTTTTATTAACATTTTTCTTGTCTTATCTTTTTTCCTTTTTTTTTTTTGCTGTTGTCTGCTTTCATTGTTTACACCATGATTCTTTTATATAAGCCTTCCTATGCTTTGATTATGTATTCCTTTCCTTCTCTTCCCCTGTTTTTTTGACCAAGATGCTGTATTCACTTTCCATACTTGCATAACACGACATTTCAATGAAGCCTGAGCTTTTTCACTGGAGATTGCCCTGGCACACTGTGCAGGCCTGGATGAGTTTGGTGTTCTGCCTGTACCTCTTGTTCCTGGGCTGTTTTGGTGCTTGGGCTGTTGCTCTTGGAACTACAATTGCCTTCAAACTTTTTGTTCTCTTTTAATTATTTATACGTTAGGGATATCAATAGTCCTCAAGGCATGAGGACTTCCAAAAAAAACTAACCACTTGTGCTGTTAGCAGTTTTCTGCTGCATCATCTTCATTCTTTTGCCACTGAAGTCAACATGTGGGAAAGCACACTTGGAGAGATGTGAATTCCTTTGTCTTGTCTTTTGTATCGTGTCTTCCCTTTTCTTATTTGGAGGACAATATAGGAAGCCAGATAACTGAGTTTCTAAGAATATAGTGTCCAGCATCTCTTCCCCTTGCCTTCATTTTCTTACCTAGCACTCTCAAATGCTGATTTATTTTTGTTTTAATCAAGATATTACTTGCCCAGTGTGTTTTCAACAAAGTTGGTGCCTCCAGGAAGAGAAAAACCGCAAACCCTTTTGCTTCTTCTTTTCTGCATTTTAGTAACTAGACAATGTCATGCTGGGTACTGATAGGCAGGTAGAATGGCTGGCATGAATGCAGCTGCTAAACCTCAAGCAATCTTGAACATCTCTGGAAAAGAAATGTTTGTGGTCTACAAAACCTGCCATTTAGCACACTGTGGCCAAAGAGGGTACTGATACAGAGGCTTCAGCACAAGACAGCCTCCATCCAAGTAATCCCTGCAGGCTAGAGAATGTGCCTCAGAGTTGCTCAGTATTAATGTATCTGTGAAAATTTCTCACAGGAGAAAAGGTTGTGATGTGCTGGTTTTGCATTATTTACCTTCATGTACATTCACAACGTGCTTATCTTCTTCTCTGCCTTTGCTCTTCAATAAAAAAACCTTGAGGTTCTTGGCCTCTCTAGAATAGAAGACTGGGGTCCATCTGCCCATATATATCAGTGGGACACGGTCCTTCAGCTTCAAAGGTGGAATACATGCCTACTATTCACGTGCACAAGTCTGGGAATCTTTGTATGACCAACACATTTCCAGTTTCCTGTCACTGGCCAGAAACCTTCCTGTCTTTGCATGTATGAATATTGCATTAATGGTATGTTATGCAGCTCTTGATTACATACATTCTGGGTAGAAGATGAGACATGGCAGCTCTTGGTGATTAGAGGAACATCTGTCAGTACCTATTTATCTCTTAATATTCGTGCTATAAATAACTGGAAATATTTTTACTTAGATCTGTGTGTCTGTTTCTTTATTCTGTGTGTAAAAAATATCCTGACTCATAATTTAAATATTTACATTTGCTATAGGGAGGTGTAAAGTGAGAGGGAGAATAACCATGTTTTAATGCTGTGAACTGATGTGAACTCTCCATGTTATCCAGTACAGTACAGCTGACCTAATCAAGCTGTGTTTCCTATGGGCTGGTGTTCTTCACTCTTATCATACTCAGCACCAGATATTCAGATCCACAGCACATTCCTAGAACAGATCCATGGGGCAAGAGACAGGTGGTGTGTGCTGTTGCTGACCCAAAGCTCAGCAAATGCTGGTTGTGTGTCCACTGTTGGGAAGACTCTGTGATCACTGACTTGAGTCCACTTCTTCCTCTGTAAGGCTGGGCATAGAGGTGTCTGTATTTAGCTGTCAGTTTTCATGTAGATGATGGGAAAATAACTTTTGACCATTGCCTTTTTTAAAGAATTTTAAATTGGCTAGTAAAGATAAATATTCAACAGCCCAGTTAAATCAAGCTGGCTCTTCTTGGTGTGCTTTTTTAGAGAGAGGGGGAAGGAGTAATTCTGGAGCTTTTTTTGTTTTGAATATTGGAATAAAAATGTAATATAGAGATCATGCATCCTTGGCATTAAAAACTAAAAACTCTTGTTCATTTAACTGTCTTAAATTAAAAAAAAATATTTTATTTTAAACAGCATGCGCTTTTAGAGTTCTGGTTTAACAGTGCTGCTGTATTTCATGGAAATACAGCTCTTAAAATTATTAACACAAAGTAATTCTTGTTATTATGGTACAAAGAAATTTAATTTCTTTGAAAGTCTGCCCATTCACAACTTATGTAGTTTTCATCATAAACTTCTTATTCATTAGCTGTCAGCCTCCATGAAGCATTCAGAAAAGTAGAGGAATTTTAAAATTTTCTAGATGTAAACCTTGGAGAAGCTTTGAGGTGGCAAAATACAAAAATGTAGAAGCTTATGGGAGAAATAACCTTTCGTAGCTTCCTTATAATAGTCAGATGACTTTTGCCCTCTATTCAGTAATTTGTGCACTGCATTGATTATTTATGCCCAGCAAATTGACTGTCGTGTGGTGGTTCAATGGTGCTCTTTAAATAGAGTGAGAGAGCACACAACATGCAGTACAAGCTAAAGCAGCATGTAGGCTTTTTTCCTTTGACCATAATCTAGAAAAAAATCATATTTTTAGCTTCCTCAGGAAGCAATGTTTTAATTTATTTTCCCTCCATAGTTTTTTTTTTTTTTAATTTGGGGGGGGGGCTTTTTGGTGGTTTTTATTTTTGCAAGAAGGACTATTTGTGTTGCTGCTTTCATGACTTCTCATGGTGGTGGGATGGGAACGCTCAAACTCACTGATTTAACAAGGAACCCGAGACTGGAAATACATCAAAATCCTCACGTGCAGCCAAGGCCTTTCCGGCACCCGCAGCGGGCACTGGGTGCTCCTGCACCCTTCAGTTCCTCCACCCTGCCAGTATCTGCCAAACACAGAGGGAAATTTGTAAACCTACGTGATAGTGTAAAAAAGAGTCCTACAAAAAGCACAGCGAAAGTAAAAGCTGCCAGTGGTTGGGTGTCTGACGGCTCGTGTTCTAATTGCTCCTTAGGAAAGGTAGGTGCTGCACTACGTGCTGCAGATGAGCATCTTTGATGCAAACTGTGGAAAGTATGTTATGGTTTTTTTCTCTCTGTAGTTTTGTCCCTCCTGTTTCTAGTGACTTTGCTACCTACTTTTCTTTTGTATTTTATTGTTAGAAATTAAAGTAGCAATAATTGAAATTGTACTTGCAAAGAATACTTGCTCTCAGTGTTTTCCAGTGAAGGTTGTTGCACTGTATACAATATTGGGTTTTACAGTAATTTCTTGCAAGTGAGGAAAGTTTGGTTTGCTTGACTTTTGTTCTCCAAAGTATATCTTTCAGTAGTTTACAAAGAGCAGCATTATAGAATTTTCTGGACTAATTTAGATTCTCCCTCACCCTCCTTTTTTAATCACTTCACATGTTATGCTCTTGTCCATAGATGTAAGAATACTTAAATGACATTAGTGATTACCTCTCAAGATACCAAATATATCTTGGTCTTACAGCTTTCAATAATTACAATGTTTTTCACCAGCTGTTCAATTTGAGTGGATTGACTTTGAGTTAAAAAACCCTGTAGGAATACCATATGTACATTTAATAAGTGCTGCATTTTTTGGGCTGTTTCAGGTTCCTTTATTATTTCCTTTTATTCTTTAATGTGGTGTCTGCTATTGGTAAATGTTGCTTTGTATTTTAAAATATCTCAAACTTTAAGAATATGTTTATGGGGTTTTGGTACATTTTCCCAATTATTATTTTCTTTTGTAATTATGCTTCATTATATTTAAATATATGTATAATATTCATTATATTTAAAGATCACAAGAATGTCTTGGAACAACTAAGTTGCAAGAGATTCAATCTGCTGTTCAGCTTGTAATTTTGATGCTAGTTGCCAGCAGTTTATATTTCTGACAGCTTGTTGACAACCAGTATGTGAACATCTCAAAATTTTTTGAGTCAATGTTTTGCTCAAAATGCTGTTTGTAGCCTTGTTCCCTTGCAGCTTAAATGTCACTAGGTTTCCTGGTTATTAGCTTTATGAAAATTTCCAAGACCAAAATTCTGCTAGTCTGCAGATGTGTGTAAAGAACTTAGAAAGGTAGATTGGATCTATTTTAGGCCCTTCCACCCAGCTGACTAAAAGGTTTTCTTTGATTTTTTCTCAGTTTAGAAACCTTAATGTACCTCTGATTTTTCCCCTTTATCAAAGAGTTATATTATATTAACCTTGTTCAGTGCTATCAACTTCAGCCACCATTTCCCTGCCTTTTGCTCTGCTGTGTGTTTGTGAAGGGATTCTGTTGTGAGAGCAGCCCACAAAAAGCCCAAGTCTGTCCATTGGCATGAGCAGGTTTTTCCTTGGACATTGCTCTGGTGCTGCAGGTGAGTGAGGGCCTTGGTGTGAACGAGCCCTCTGGACGTGTCCAACTGCTCGGAGTTCCTCGGCATTAGCACAGTTCAGGGGACTGTTTGTCTTTGTTGGAGTTATGGACTCCAAATCCATGTGCTAGTTCAGAATTTGTTTAAGCTGTTAAATGTGAATCTTGTTTGTTTTAAAATGTTTTTCTAGTTTTTCATTATTTTTGACTTTTTATTGGTGATTTTTAGCCCACAGAAGCTGTTCCTTCCTCTTCTCCCACTGTCCCTGTGATCCCTGTCCCACCAGTCCCTGCTGAGACCACTGTCATCCCATCCACCATACCACAGGTTTTTATTCCTGTTTGTTTGTTTGTTTTCTTTTTGTTTTGTTACATTTGTTCAATTTTCATTTAAGTTATTTTGTTGCTTCTTTGAAATTTACCTTTTGGTGCTCTCACACACAGGTTTGAGATGAACTGTGAAATAGCTAAATTAGTAATACACTAGAATTTCATCCTAATTTTTGTTTGTTTTAAGGCAGCTTTTAGTCCACTTAAAATATCTATATTTTCGTATGGAAGTAATTAGTAAGTTGGGAAAGGCCTAAAGAAAAAACCAGCCAAAAGAATGGAAAGAAGCAATAGGACATTTTGTGTTCACGTAATAATTTTAGAGCCATGTCTTCCTTGCTAAAGTGTTACTGCTTGATTTATTTATTAAAAAAGTTGTCTCATTTCATAAATACTTAATACATGTTTTTCCTTGTTTTCACTTGCATGATGTTTCTCATGTTCTCCAGCCATTTATTGGTATCACTGTTATGGGGGGCATTTACAATACAAAAGGGATATTTATTCCTCCATTTCTAACATACTTGACTCCTAAAATGTGCTTCCCTTCTGGGCCTTCATCCTTTAGGCCCCATAATATCCACCCCCTCCCCAAAATAAAAACCAAACCTCGTCAAAACAAGTGAAGGCAGAAAACATGAGTTAATGTTAATATCTTGCATGTAATTTGGAATATGTGACCACAGTATGGCAGTTAAGTTTTGCTTTCAAGCTACTTGGCTAAACAGTTGTTAATTAATTTTTGCATAATCTACAATTAGCTAAAGTTTTTACAGTTGACTTTTATGGTGCAATTTCTAGTGGATGTGTGTTTACACAAATCTGCCAGCTCTAGTTCTTCTAACAGGAAGACCAGAGATTTGATTAGTTTGAGAAATATTCCCTTCTTGGGGAGGGATTCTTCCCACATCAGGATTTGAGGGGGACAGGCTGGTGCAACCATGTCCAGATAGTACCTTTGGAGTGGCTGGCACAAAGCTTTTCTTGTTCATGTTGGGGAATGATGGGAAATGGCTGCTTTGTGATGGAGAATCCAGATAAATGCAGAAGGAGTGTTAGGAACAATCATTTAACTTGCAGAAGAGGTTTTGCATTGGTTGGCTGGTTTATGTCTCAAACATACTGTTCACATAGAAACTTCACCTACTAACAACATTTGCTTTTAGCTAGTTATCCTTTTTATTTTTTAATAGACAAAACAAAAACACCTGCCTGCCTCAAAAAAAAAAAATCATGGTAAACCAGCTTGGACTGGCACTGTGTTTTTTGAATATAATTGGATATTACAGAATTCTAATATTAAATAAAAATACATTCCAAAATGGAGTGAAAAGAGTGTGATTGAACTAATTGATTCTTGTTTTGTTTACAGTGAAAATATAAGAACCATAAATGTAGTTTAACTATATTTATGGTAACCATAACAAATTATAGTGATGCATAATTGATTGGGGGTTTAGTGTAGGATCTTATTTTTAATTTACTCTTCTTTTAATAGAACTTGCACTTGAGTAAGAAGCAGCAATGGGAATAATAACTTAATGGCAGAAAATGGTGGTGAGGCATAGAATTGTTTTGACAGAGATTTTTATCATGACATAGTAACTAGTGTTTAATTTCCGTACTGCTTGAAGTGTGCCCATGCTTCTACTGAGAGAATTGCTCAGTGAGAAAGGTGTTTAATGGCATTTTGACAGTCATAATTGTAATCCTTTTTGTTTCCTTTTACTTTTAATAGTCTACTCTGTTAACTTGTGTAGATACCACCTGATTTTATTACTTATTAAATGACACAGGCTTAATTTCTGACACAGCAACCTGACAGCAGATTGATGACTCCTGTCTAATGATGGTAGATTATTTTGAAAGGCACTTCTGAGTCATCACTTTGTAGCATTTGGGAGCTTTTAAAAATCATTAATTCTTCAGAATTATGTTGCTGTGATAGTAATGAAACAAGAATTCAGTATATGAATAGGTTAATGCAGTTGTCATGTTTTTGTAGGTCTTAATTTTGTCTTTGAATGAGTTTAATACTAGCTTCTGTTGCAGCCTTTTAAACTATCCCTAAATTTGTTTCCATGCACACATGCGTATGTAGAAGATTAAAAAAATAATGTCTTAAATTCAAAGATAATGTATTTTTATACATATAAAAAAATCTCAGCTTCATTAAAGCAATAAGAAGATTAACTTTGTTCTGTGCCACTAAACGTCATATATCAACAGTATTAGGAGTCTAGAATATATCTGCACACTTTTTTTGTTTGATTTGTTTATATTCCCAGAGCAGGCTAGATGCTGCCTATTTTAAAGGCAGATAATTGATGCATAAATAGGAAATCTGTTTATTTGGAAATAATTTCCAAATAATTTGGAAATTATTTCCAAGAAATGCCTTCAGTTTGTATGGATTTTCTTTCAGCTGAAACTACATTTTTCAGAGAAAAATTCTCAGTAATATGAGAGTGTTAACTTACTCTACTAGTTCCTGGCTTGCAAAAATGCTAATTCTCTCTCACATTTCAGTAGCAATAATCCCTGACTGCTTATGGCTTGTTAGTAACAATTCTCTGGTGGTAGATCAATGTCTGCTATGGATTTGCTTTTGCGAGTCGGTTTTGTAGGTTCTTTCTTGCCTAAGTTGCATTTCTGCAAGGTTCCATTTTGCAGTTTGTGGGTTGGGGGAAGAAATCTTCCTGATAGGAAGAAAGAGGAATCAACTCTTTCAAAAATTGGTTTTAAGATACTAAGTGGTAAAGCAACCTCTGCAAATCGTACCACAGGTATTAGGGTTACTGACATAATGTCAAGTGGTAGCATGACTCAGGGTTTTTTTTGAAAAACAAGATAATAAGTGACAGAACTTGGATATAAAGTATGATCTCAGACCTCTAAGATTGTGTTTCTGCATCAGGAAAGCAATTTGTTCAGGGTAGAAACAAGTGTTTCAGAAGGTTAATTTTGAGATTCTCAGGCTGAGGCTACCTTTTAACAGAACTTTGAGAAGCCAGCAAATTTAATTTTTGTGCAGTTATCATTGATATTGCATTTTCTTACACTGTGAACTTTGTTCTTTATCCTTTTATTAAAGGCAAATCCCCCTCCAGTGCTGGTGAATACAGATTCTTTGGAGACTTCAACATACGTAAGCCTACACTTCCTATCAATTATAACTTTAGATCATGTTTTATGTATGTAGTTGTGTAGATCTGTTGTTACTGTATTATAAAACCTATTTTATCCATCTGGTGGTACTTGATTTTGTCATCTGTCCTGATGGTAATTTGAAGTCCTTAAATAGCTGTTTCATTAAAAAATTATTGTAGATTGCAAGTGGAAGTTTTTCTGTGAGTACCAGTGTGTGACAGATCAAAACATAATTGTTTGAGGTTCTGGAGGTTCAGTGTTCAGAGAACAATCTGTTTCTTCTACTGTGCAGGCAAAGGCTTTAATATTTAATGTGCTATTTCCGTTGCATTTCTAATAAAAACATTTCTCCATGCAGTGGCTGTACTGAAGTGCTCTAAGTTTTCATAAAAATGGGTTGGTTCTGTTCAAAATGTTAAAGTAATAAATGTAGTTATGTGGAGCCTAAGATTTTTATTTGTCAGGCATAATTACAGCATTTGTATAGAACACCCTTCATTCACAGAAAGCCTCTGCAAATAAAGCTTAACTTAGTGGATCTGAGGTCCGTTTAAAACTTGGAAAAGGTAGACTAGGGCAGTGACTTGTATCATTTGATATATCCTTGCTCCTCTCTCTGCTAATGCTTGTTTTGGTAGATAAATAAATTCAAAGTTAATATAAAAAAAAGAGGGCAACTATAGAGCTGAGCTAAAGTGGAAGATAAAAACAATGGAGGGGTTTTTTTTGCTCCTGTTTATCTAGATGATAGTATGAAAATGGATTATGGGGTTTTTTTACATGGAAATAGGAGACTGCTTAAATATATTAAAATTGGCTTTGTTTTGCCTAATGACAGTGAATAGGGAAATGATTAATTGTCCTTGTTATTTATTTAATAAAAAAGAAAAAAAAAAAGCACTGCATGCTGATCAGTCATCATGAACTATTGTCCTAGTAGTGTAATGCTGGATGACAGGTTCAGTTAGCATGTGTTGTCATTCCTGTAGGTAGGAGCTCAAGGACTAAACTGGCATAAAAACTCCTTGATCATCAGTGGCTTCTTTTGTGGTGGTGTTGTAATAGATACAGTTTCAGGTATTCAGAAGGTCAAGACCTCTTCCCTTTTTAATGGAGAAATATCATGTGTTAAAACCACAGTATCTGTTCCACTGAGCAAACTATTAAGGACATAATCATTTTTGAGATACTGTTGATACTCTGTTACGTCTGGAATGGATATGGGTTCTATTGTGTTAGGGGGAGATAAAATTAAAGGATGAGGGATAAATGAGGCTAATATTAGACAGCCTGTAAAAGTTGTGGCATCACCAGCTTTTGGAGCTTTTAAATATGTTAAATAAACATGAAAGGAATGAAGTAACTTCATCTTAATTTTGTTTGTATTGAATTAAATTCCCTTTTTTAATTCTCTGCTAGAAAACTCAGATTTTAAAATGTTTTTTCTATACGTATTTTTTATATTTATATTAAACCTTGAATAGTGTGTTAAAGCACAGAAGACTATCAGATACAGAATATCTTAGAGATAAGGTACTTTGTAATAATAATATAAATGTTATTTCTTATCTTGTTAAATATTTCATCTGAGAAGGCTATAAATAGGGAATTGCCTGTAGCTGCATGATGTATATGCTGCTGTAGGTAACTGTGGAGGAAAGAATTTGAGTTCCAAGATATCTCAGTAACTGGAAAAAAGAAACCTTACTCTTACATATTAAATATGGTTAAGAATTTGATATTTAATTGATTTTGCTTAGTTTTGATTTTTTGTTGCTTCTGGTATTTGATTCCGTCCTAGTTCTGTAGGCAGTAAAGAATGTGGGTATCCTTTCTAATTTGAGAATGATAAGGCTTCTTCCTAGGATTTGGGTTTTTCATCTAGCTTTATAAAATAGTCTTCTAAACTCTTCTTCTCTTTTTGGCCCTGTTTTAGTTTATTGATCTTTAGTTTATATGTAGCATGTAGTAATATAACCAGTTGTTAAAAGTTGCTTTAGAAGGGTTTTATCCATTTCTCATAAGAAATGGTATAAAGCATCAGTTTTTGATTTTCCTCTGCTCTGTGTGGAACAGTTGGAAAATGCTCCTCTATTCTTCCTTACAATTTCTTCTCTACCCCATATCCTCTTTATTTTTTTCTGATTTTCAAGTTTCTGTATAGCCTGAGGAACATCTGAGGATTTCAAGAGCATGTTTTTCTTTCTGGCAATCAGAAGCAGAGGACCTCTGCCCTACAACATCTGTGTAGAGCAGTCTGCTCTCTGAAATAACAACTTTTAAACTCATACAAAAAGAGTGTCTGATTCATATATACAGAGTGGTGTGAAAAATCACATGTCCCCTCTGTGCTCAGTGGTCACTGTGAATCAACTGAGATTTGATGGGAGTGAACTGCCAGCCAAGCAAACTGTGTCATGGAAAGTGTAAAATTCTCTGTAAGTCTCACTTTTCTTTCTTTCTTTCTAGGTCAATGGCACGGATGCAGATTATGAGTATGAAGAAATTACTCTTGAAAGGGTAACATGCTAAATATCTTCCTGTACTCTGAAGTGTGGTTTATGATACTTTAATATGAAAAATTAACCTCTTGATACTGCTAACAGCAATCCAAACCAATTCTTACTCTCTTTTTTTAAATTTAGATAGATTATTTAACCTAAAGAAAAAAAAAGTAAATCTAGTTCCTAGAGCAGGAATAAAAGTTTTTATTAGTATCTGTGTAAAATAGGAGAATAATCTCCCTAAGACAATACTACCTTTAATGTTATTATTAGAGTAATAAACACAAATTCTGATTTCATCTCCTGTATTGCTATTTATGATAAGCTTTTGCTTATACTATTAAGTTTTATATTGAGATTACAAGGGACACTTTGTCACACTCATTTCTTTCTTAGGTTTTCTATTTTGAGATCTAGCTCAGTTCTCTTGAGCTGCACTGTTAATAAAAACAGAAAGAAATGGTTGTATCTGATTCCTGTGCAGTTCTGGTGGTTACTGAGAGGGTGAAGAGGTCTTGCAGTTGATAGTAAAGGCAGGCAACCTCTGAAGAGAAGAATGTCAGTCTGAATCTCTGCATCTGTGAGGATACATTAGAGATGGGACACAAGTAATTTGAGGACAATTTAATGAGGAGCAAATATTTGTATGAATAATCTCAGATATCTAGCAAATTGGAGAGGGAAGATTTTATGTAGTTTATCAAGTTCAGTGAGAAGGCTGTGGGGTTGGAACTATACTATACTCTGACTTCTGTTCTCCTTACATATATGTAAGACATAATTATATTATTTTCATAAAAATAAGTTATATATGTCCTATACTCCTTAGACTGTCTTTTAATATTTTTGTTATCAGTAAAAATTATGTAGATTTGGTTCTATAGTGAATCAAATAGATACAATAGAATATCTTTTTCCTAAAAAAGAAGTGTATAAATTTTTTTTCCCCTCTATCTTTAGGGAAATTCAGGACTTGGCTTTAGCATTGCAGGTGGTACAGACAACCCACATATTGGGGATGATGCAAGTATTTTCATTACAAAAATTATCGCCGGGGGTGCAGCTGCACAGGATGGAAGATTACGGTATGATGACTTTGTGTTGGGTTGCTAAGTGTTATTATTGTATTTTAAACAGTGGATAGAACATTTTCTGTTACTTTTAATAGTTTCATCGTGCTATGTTAGATGTTAAATAACTTTTCCTTATTGGAAGTGTTTTGTAAATAATGAAAAATGTTTGACTGGACCAATTACTGCCCCCAAACCAGTAAAGGGAAATGAAGTTTTTCTGTTCTGTGGTATAAATGTATCATGCCATATGTTCCATAGTCCTTAATTCAAGGAAAAGCTTAGACATGTAGAATAGGTGACTCTTGGTTATCCATGTGCAGATTTTCTGATCTTTAAGGTAGTGAAGTTTAATAACAACCCTCTTTTATGCTTGGTAATAATTCAGTGTCTGATTTTCTCTGAGATACCCACCCACATTGATTGTAGGACCATCATTTTTCTCTGGTGTTGTCAAGAAGTTGCCCCATTATTTCGGGTGCAAATGCCTGATGTATTACAGGTTTTAGTTCTAATAAGCTTATTTTAAGGCTTCATTTGAGCTTGTTGGCCACTGTCAGAGGTACATCTGGCAGAATGTGGCGACAGGTGGGTCAGGCACTGCACTTAGTGTAATGAGAGCTCAGTGTTACTGCAGTGACATGTTAAATGGACTGGAAGGCCAGCACTTAAACTGCTTGTGAAAAGGAGGAATCAAGATTGACTTGTCATGTCATGGCTTAAAACTAGTGTGTGCTCACTGTGTGCCTCCTATGTTCTAAATGTTTAAGTTCTTTCTTATAGCCCTAAACCAAAGATAGTTTGTTCAAAACACTGTTTAAATGAAGCACATGTAAGATGGTGCCCTCTTCGGCTGGTAATTAAATATTCCCATTAAATGTTTTCTAGTGATCCTTGATTTATTTTTAAGCACTAATAATTAATTTTAGAGCATTGTCTTGAATCAGTAGAATTCTAGAGATAAATGTATGTATTTTATTGGGTCAACATGTATATTAATGTTTTCTAGATAAAGTAGTAGGCTCCTGCTCTGCTCTAACACAACAGCTGACCGTGCCTGTTGCTGTGTGTAGGGTTAATGATTGTATTCTGCGAGTGAACGAGGTGGATGTGCGGGATGTGACACACAGCAAAGCCGTGGAAGCGTTGAAAGAAGCGGGATCAATTGTGCGATTGTATGTCAAGAGAAGAAAACCAGTCACAGAAAAAATAGTGGAAATCAAACTTGTGAAAGGCCCCAAGGGTACGCTGGAAGTATAAAGTTTCTGTTGCACAAGAATTACAGAGCTGTAACTGTTCTTGTAGAATGCATAGTTTTCTTTCAAATGATAAAAGTGTGTTTCTGGTGGTATCTAGTAATTTTTAAGTACATTATAAAGTGGAGTAAAATTCTTCACTGAATTACCTAGCAAGAAGGATCCTTGAGAGATTAAAAATAAATTGAGGAAAGTATTGGTTTCTATATGGGTAATTGTTGGACAGTTTTCTATAAATATCAGTGGTGATGCTATACCTCTGCTGTTGTGCATCCTTCACAAGGCATGAATTAAAGAGTTAGCTTTTGGTTTTGAGAACTTGTGTAGATGTTATGTCCTTTCTAGACTTCCTAGAAATTTATGGAGTTCTCTTGAAAAGTCATCCAGTATTGCTTCAGCTAGACCCTAATATTATATATATTTATATGTAATATAAGCATTATTTATGTAATAATTTGAATTTGATTAATGCAAAAAAGGTTTCTTGAGTAATGATTTTGTCTTCAAGCAGGTCTTGGTTTCAGTATTGCTGGTGGTGTAGGAAATCAGCATATACCTGGGGACAACAGCATTTATGTAACCAAAATCATTGAAGGTGGGGCAGCACATAAAGATGGCAAACTTCAGATTGGAGACAAACTTTTAGCTGTAAGTAAGAACTTCTTTTTTTCTTCTTTTTTAATGGTCATTCAGTTTTAGGCTTAATTGGGGCATGATTCAGTTTGTGGTTCAGCTGCCTGCCAGTGGAGTGTAGTTTCATAGAAATGGGTAAAAAAATGTCTTTTTGCCAGGAAATCAGTGATAAAATTAAATCTGCATCATTCGGGACCATCTCATCAGGAAATCTGAAATCTCTTCTTCAGCCCAGTGTTCTGTACAAAACCTGTATTAATCAGAATGTTTATTTCTGATGCCTGCTATTATTTTTCTGGGATCTGAGTGACAAAATTGTAAACAAACATCCAGTGGGATTGTTTCTCTTATCAAAGAAGAATGGAAAGGAACTCCATGTACTGATAGCTGGACAGCCTGTAGCCAGCCTATAGTGAAACTGCTGCTTATATTGCATTTCAGTGTTTCTAATGATTTTGAATGGCTTATTTTTTTAAGCTTAAGATACTTCAAAGTTGAATTTTTCTATGCATAAAGTAAAAATAAGTTTCATCTTTCTTAAATCCCATCCACAAATTTAGTCGTCCAGATAGAAAAATGAGAGCCAGGAACTCCATTTAGTAAGATTCTGTTTGAGATAGTAATTGTTAAACATTTGGGGTTTTTTTAATGCAAGTGCTGGTGTTTCACCTTAATAGCAATGGCTTGAGAAATTTATTGCCTGTAGTTAAACTAAGTTGTTGTTGTTTGGCATGTAATTCAATCACATCAGGACCTTCTCCAGGTTTGACCCCTGCTTTCAAACTCTTGCAAGAATATGTTGTCCCTTTATAATGTTTAGAACTTAATTATGTCGTGACAAGATGATGTAGAATTTATTCTCACTAGAACACACTTTCTTCTCTGTAATACTTGCAGTAACACACTGTCAGTGCTGTGACTGTGCACACTTAGACATTTTGAGTGTCCTGCTTGTCCCTTTAGCTCTCCAAAGTCACGTGAGCCTTCTTGATGATGTTAGTCAATGCAGTTTATTATTGTCTTTTAAAGGAATACTTGTCAGTCTTATGTTTCACAAAGCATGTGTTATATAATTTTATATAACCAGTTATGTCTGTGGCACACGAATCCCAATAAAGACTCTCAATTCCAGGGTTCTCCAACAGCTTTCAGTGAGCATCCTATGAAAATGTTACATTTTTCTCTGTTGAGAATTTGTTTTTCTCTTTAGGTGAACAGTGTCTGTTTAGAAGAAGTTACTCATGAAGAAGCAGTGACTGCCTTAAAAAACACATCTGACTTTGTTTATCTGAAAGTTGCAAAACCCACCAGCATGTTCATGAATGACAGTTATGCCCCTCCTGACATCACAAACTGTAAGTTCAGCTTATCTTTCTGATTTAATTAGTTTTCCCTTTAAGGCTTTAACATCCCATTTTTAGTATTGTAACTGTTTCGAGCTTTTAAAAACTATACACGGCAAAAATCTGATATAAGAAAGTTGATTAATTAGGAAAATTATATGCTGAACAGAACAGCATCCCATAGCTTCTGTACTGAAAGACAGCAACAGTTGGGGCTCCAGGTGTGCTCCCATGGCTGGCATGGGCCAGTCCTGGAGACTCAGTGTTGCTCAGCACTGGCTGGTATGAGCAGAACACGTGCCTCGTGCTCTTGGAGGCTGTGGAGAGTAACAAACAATGCACTGCGAGGATGTTCAGTGTCCTGTAAACTGAGCAAAAGACAATGCTGTTTCTGCTAGAGGTTAATGATGTTCTGACTTCTTTTTTCCCGTTTTCCTGCTTTTTCATGAGCCTGCACATACTTGAATAAACTGAAATGGGAGGAGGAGGAGTTCTTCACTTCAGTGCTTGCCTACAAACATGTTGAGAAATTTCATGTTAACTTGAAATCTTACTTCATTTTTGACATAATTGTTGATAATTCAAATGGAAAACCAGTGAATGCTGTATTAAAAAGTAGTTATAAGAATTTCTTGTTGACCTAAGGGTACTACTGACAAGAGTGTTTTCAAAGTCAAACATGCAAATCCAGAAAGTTCAGGATTGAACTACAATATAAAGAAAAATTTGAGTTCAATATATTGTCTCTTCAGGAGGGATATTACCATTTAGTGGTTGGAGAAAGAAATGAAAATAATATAACTGTGTCTTCCCAAGACTAAATAGATTGACATTTCTAGATGACTGATTTTACTCATCTTGTCATATAAAATGGTTCTAGGGGAGAGTTATTTTAGGTATTTTTTGTTTCCTGCTGTTAGATTTGTGTAAGCAGTGATATGTAGCACCGATCTGTTTAGATACTGCTTCATATGAAAAAAGGAGCACTTCTGGACGAAAAGGTGTAGTTGAAAACAATATGTGAAGAAGAACAAACAAAAGTGCAGCACAACAGAGGACTGAAGGACCTTATAAGCCCATCATTTGTTGTCAATAGCTACAGTATCTTAAAATCCATTTGTAAGCTTATTGAATTACACTTTGGAGCTAATTAGGTTTTATCTTCATTGTCTTATTAGAAGGATGCTCTCGAAGGCTCCATTCTTTGACATAAAACTATATTCAGCCTTCCCTTATTCTTCCCCAGTGTTCTATTCATATATAGGGTTACAGAGCAGCCATTTTCCCTCATGGTGTCTGGTTTGTCCAATAACCTTTCCCACTGTTGCATTGAAAAGCGGACTTACCTTTTCTCTCTCCATAGTAACTGACCTGACCTCTTCATATGTTTCACTTTTAATTCAGATTTTCTGGGACAGAGGAAACCTGATTTGTACATAGTGTTCCTGGTAGTGTAGTGGTAATGGAGTGACACTGCTCTGGATTGTGGTGTGACCAACATCAAAGTATCTCATCTGTTACTACTGTATCTTGACTCAATCACTGGAATATTTACTGTATGTAAATACATACATACTGTATGTATGAATCTTTTGTGGGGGCAAGGGCAAAACCTGAAGAAAGTTTGAATGAAGGAAGGTAGTGAAGGAGCTGATTCCTGATAATTTGCCCGATATTAATGAGTCAATGATATTGGCAAGACGTCCGTGCTGTTCGTGCTCTGTCATTCAGAGAATTAATTTCTTTCAAATGGTGGATGAGCTGGAGACTCAGTTTGTTGAAGTTAATTGCATCATAACATAAAGCCATGAAAGAGACTGTCATTTCTCAGTAAATGTGACAGTCTCACATCCATTACCTGGAGATAAATGACCAGGCATTCTGTGCAGGTCAATGTCCTATCCTTTGTGGGAAGTGGCACTTCTGTCCTTTTACTGAGAAGTGAAAAGCCAATCTCCTGACCTTGTCACGGTTCTCAAGCTCTAGCAGCTGCTTATGGGAATCTTTCTCCTCCTACTCAAGCATTCTGAAAAAAATCACAGAAGTTTTCTCAAGTTCCAGCTGTCTTATCTATCTGTCTTTTGTCCTTTAGTGACCCTTAACAAGGTTTTTGGGCTAAAATGCTGTTGGTACTTTTGAGTAGACTTTCTGAATTTCATTTCATTTAGCTACAGTTTCAACCTTTGAGTTCTCTGAAGACACTCTTGTTTTTCACTCTGTTTGTGGTAGACTTTTGTCAACAGTTAACCAAAGAACATTCTTCTGCAAAGTGCTGGGTCCTTTAATGAAACTTCAGTCTGTTTTTTTTCCTTACAGCAGGAAAGACCTTTGTACCCAAGATTCCAGAAGCTTGTGTGTCTCTGTTGATCAAAGTGGAGCTGGCTGTTACTACAGCTGGTGTAGAGACTGCTGGAATTTTGCACACAAAGGAGACCCAAAGGTCCTGCCTGAAGTGTTTAATGACTTAATTCAAGAAATCAGTTTAGTCTTTTCCTCAGTCTTTCACTTATAAGAAACAACTGTGTATGACTAAGATGCTAGATGCTATTTTTCTAATACAGGGCAGATCAAAAGCTGTTTCAGCTCAAAATCTGCACGTTTACAATGGAACTATCAAAGGGAGACACCAAGCTCAAAGGCTGTTGCTTCTTTATAACTTTGCAACCAGAAAGCCTCTGCTTTCTGCAAGAAACTGTCAATTAAATAGAACTCTTACAAAAAATGGTTCTTTATGCAGTATTTTATGTTGCATTTAGCAGAGCAGTACAGGGCTCAGGAGCTTTAGGCTGGGGACTTTAATATTTACCAGATGGCAAATATTAAAGAGGTATTTTTTTAGAATCACCTGGATTGTGAGTTTTGAAATAGTTACCAGTCTTTTTTCTTCACCTACTCACCTACAGCTGTTTTGAAACATGTATTTTCAATCCTTCCTATTTCTGTCCATCAGAATCCTTTTATCCAGGTTCTTAGGAGTTCAGGCCTACCATAAGGGAGAAGTAAGATGTGCACAGAAGCTACCTATGGACATGTCTATTACAAATGATGTTAAGGTAGAAACTCTACTACTTGAGTTTGTGTGTAAACTGCTCATGTCCAGAACCCCCTTGGGAGGGTTTTCTGTTTGCTTATTTTATTTCTGTGGTTTTTTGGAATACTCATTTTACTGGAAACATCTAAAAGCACAGTGCACTGTACTTGGTATCTGTACTGTCTGCAGAACATGCAGTAGATTGCTCACTGTGCTAACTTGTGTGACCATGGTAGTTAATACAGAAATCCACAAAACACCAAGTTCAGAATTTGATTGTCTAAAAGACTTTCTCTCTGAAACTGGTCTTGTTTAGTTATAGGGCTGCCTCACTTGCCCTGGTGATGGAGATTTAAAATGCAGAGCTAAAGATACTGGAGAACTGTTTGAGAACTAGGTTCACGAATTTCAGTGTCTAGGTTTTGTGCAAAATCTTTTTTCTTTTGTGACTCCTGTAGTAAGTGTACCATACCAGCCACCTTGTCAGATGGTCTGATGGTAGACCAAGTAAGGGACCAAGTAAGTTAGCATCCATATAGATAATTAAATCATTTGATATTTAATATTTCTTTGGGGTTAGTGTCTTTGAACCAAGGGACACTTAATCAAGAAGTTTCTGAGATTCTGATTTATGGCAGTACTTACTGGGAAGAGTTAGAGTCATTGTGCCAACACTGTGCACCTGGGGCTGAAAATTGCCTTCCGTCATCTGATATTTATCAGAGTGAGCAAACGGCCTCTGGCTGCCCCGGGGGGAAAGTTAATGCTGAAAAATCTTGTTAAAGAAGAGTTGGGGCTGTCTGAGACCAGAGATTCAGAAGGAAATGAATGTGAAAAAAATAGCTGATGGTTATGTGCTGTAGCTCCAGAGACTGGGATGTGTATAGGCGATGAAAGCTTGGCCACAGTCCTTGAGGGTCTGGAATAGTTGATGGCTATTCCAATTTCTGTTGCTTCGGTGAGACTTTTCTTTTAACCCTTGAGGTGTGTGGATTGCTACTGTAAACAGTTACCTTACAGTGATCTGCATTTGCTGACTCAAGAAGAATGCAGTTATGAAAGACTGTTCTTTCTGAGCACACTGCCATTTGAGTGCTGTTCTCCAATCTAGGAGAGACTGAAAGATGAGAACTTCCATTATGGAAAACATGGAAATGCAACAGCCCCCCCGCTATGTTCATTGTATGCAGAGGAACAACAGCAGTGTAGGTGGGATGGTCCTGTGGCCCAATGTCACACAGCTGGCTGACAGCTCAGCTGATGTGTGTGTGATAATCAAGCTATTAGCCTGCTGTAGTGAGTAGGAGTGTAAATTGCCTCATTAATCTATATATAAATGTTGGTCATTAAATGGCTTCTGGAACAAATGTCCAGTAATTTGTTCATATAAATGCTTTTAAAGTTATTTCAGTACAAATATTACTAATAAGGTGGAGAACTTGCTATTTAAAACACCTGCACTACCTGTGCAGTGCATGTAGTAGAATATCAGAGTCAGAAAAATGGCTACACGGTTTTTGAGAGAGAGGACTTGCTTCCTATACAGACCTCCTTTGAATATATTATTCATGATGCATTTTTGACTTCCAGTCAGTTTTAAAGTTTGTTTCCTTTGTGTGTGTGTGTGTACGTGTGTGTGTGTGTGCATTGGTACAGTATTTCTACCCTGCATTGAGAAATAAAATACTGCAAGGTAGGGAATAATTGATTTCCTCACTAGTCATTAATGCCTTTATAATTTCTTAAATGGCATAAGTACAGGAAGAGAAGAATATGTAATAACAGTAAATGACAATAAAGTTTTAATTTTATTTCCCATTTTAGAGATTGCACTTGTGTTCAGCGACCTCAGTTTACACATAATAGGAAAATTAATAGGAAATATTCCATTTTTTTCTTTTTGCCTAAACTGTGTTATGTGAAGGAGAAGGGTGGATTTGGAAATGAAATTTCTTCTTAAGAATCTGACTTTTCCTGTCAAAGCAAGTTCATTTTATGAATACAATTTTCTGTTCTTTCGAAAGACAGTTCCTTTATTGGTTACGTCAGTAATAATTACCTGGAAATAGAACTTTAGACCTCATTTAGGATTCAGAAAGTGATGGATTGCTTTTTATTTCTGTCATGCTCCTCATGAATATTCTTCAGTTATAGTCTCCAGCTAAAACAGTTTTAGGAAAGGTGCAGGCATGGTTTTTTTTTTCCTACAGGAAGTCTATGGAAGCCCCTTTATGCCTTGTGGGTTTGCTTTCATAGCACTGAGAACCCCAGCCCTGAGAAAGCACCTGACTGCTCTAAGCAAGTAGCATATGTAGAACTTAATAAAGGATATATCCAGTGCTGTTATGGAACAGTCCACAGGTCTGAAATAATAAACTGTTATATTGCTTGATAGCTGAGTTTTAGTTACATGGTGAAAGGATAAAAACTTTAACAATAAGATCGTGTAGTAGGTGGTACATATGTTTCTGAACATGATGCAGTTAAAAACTTTAGGAAAACAATCAAATGAAAAGTACTGTAAGTCAATAAATATAGAATTTGTTAGAAAAATCTAATTACTTCCTATAAAATAAGCATTGTTATAGCTGCCATTGACTTGTTAAAAGCAATTGTAAATTCATTTTGTGAAATGAGATAATTAGTACCTGAACAGAATGTACGGAGCTGCAATACTGAACAACAGTTGTTCAGGTTTTTTAATCAAACCCCATTTTTCACTAATTGGAAAAAAGGTCATAAAGTCTTGCCTTCCATTTTTTTGTGCTTTAGCTTTAAAATTTTCTGAGAAAAAACAAAATAACTTTATTTATATGCAGTTTTGCTTTAAACAAAGAGAATGTACAGTGACATGGATGTTGAGGAATACATGTAAATAATATTGTCATATTAAAATACTTTTAGTTTTTTCATGGAAAAGTAAATATTTCCACATGGTTTGGTAATCATCGTGAAAATTTGTTGCTGAAACTCCAGTGTTACCAAAAAAAAGCCAAGTTTTGAAACTGACAGTTAGGTGTCCAAATCTCTTAGCAGTGCACAGAAACTACATGGTATGCTGGGACAGACAGAAAGAATTAAGTTAGTGGGATCTATAAAATCCTTGTAGAGAGCAGAAGGATGAAGGTTCAGTGTACGTGTGTTACAGCTGTTCTAAAAACTGGTTTTAGGAGTTATGTATGTTGAACAACTCCTAATTTTTAGGGAATTCTCAAATATGAATGCTTTTTTTGATAATTTGGTTTTAGCAAAAGCATCATTCTCTTGGCTGTGGACCTCATGAAACCAATGTGAGGGGGTTTCTTTCTGTCTGTAGTGTAGAAGGGCACCAGGTACCTCTTGCACTTTGATTCTCAATTTGCTGAAACCACTTGTGAATCCAGAGTTGCAATTTCCAAAAGTTCTGCACAGTCTCACACAACTGACTGAGGGCTGGTGTGGCTGAATAGCACAATTACTTTATCAGCCAATGCTTTTAAACTGCCCAAGCTGTTAACAGTGGATTTTAATGCTTGCTGAAGTGCTGACAATCTGATACATAGGCCATGCATGGAATTTACCACACACAGGTTTACTGGGAATCTAGAATAATACAGAATCAGTCCAGCAGAGACTTTGGTGGCTTGAAAGCTGTCTATTTAGCAAATTTTTCATGTATAAATACTGTTGGTAAGTTTGTATATGATCCAAACATTCTGGTAGTGGCTTAAAATGGAAAAAGAAAAAGAGGAGAATATGCACATCCCTTCTGTAATATGTAGTGTCTGTTCAGTTACAAGAACTTCGGGTTTAGTGTAAATCCTCAAAGGTCAGGCACCACATCAGCTACAGCAAATGAGTAAGAGCAAAGAGAATCTGGCAACGTTAATTATGTTGAATCTGTGAAGTGTCCCCACCCTCCATGTTTAAGCCTCAAAATTTGAAGCACCTACACCAAGAAAAAGATTTTCAATTGTAGAATATGGTCTGTAGTAGCAGGCAGTGGGTATGACTCTGCCTGGTGGATGGACAGTTAAAATTGATGTGTCTTACTTGGAAATATTGTGCACCTTCTTAATTATTTGTTGGAACAATTCTCCTGGCCTTGTAGAATATTTTCTACCAATTGTAATCATTAAGATGCTAAAATTCTTCTAGTCTGTGTGTTGTGGTCCAGGTAGAACATACGATGCATTTCATACACAGAATTCATGGCCTATTGTGTAGGAGGTTCCACTAAATTCTTTTATTTCACCTTTCTAGTTTTAATCAATGAAAATGTGAATAGGACAGCTGACCTTTGCTATACAGCTGAAAATTTTTTGCACAACCTTATTTATTCCTCTCAGTAAATTGATGCCTCTTACCTTGAAGAGTGGAAGGTAGAATAGCCCTGCCTTTGTCTCCTGATGTGTGCTGGTGTCTGGGAGCACAAGAGCATCACTACCAGCACCTCTGCTGTTAAAGGTGGTTTTGTTCAGTGTTGAAGAAATGTAACATCCCTCTCTGTTCAGACCTGTCAGTCAGAATGGCCTGGAGTATTCTGGAGATGCTGGGATGCTGCACATCAAAGCATTAGATAGAAAGAGGCAGGCAGCTTGACAGTTTATAAGAAGTGTAACAATAAAATGTATTTTTCACTTGTGCTCTGACATAATGATTTTAAGAAACTGAAATTCTTAATTTACTTCAGTCAAGTTAAAGACAGCTTTAAAACAGATAAATCTCCAGACTGTCTTCATGGGTTTCAACTATCCACAGTTACTGTTTCTAAAAAAGTTTTATTTGAGACAAAATCAAACTGAAAAATTTGCTTACTGACTAAGTGAGGAGACTGAAAAATGTATAGACCTGACACACTATTTTAGAAATAAGATATTCTTAGTGTATCATTTGAACTGCTATAGTTTGTTTTTAGAACAGATCACTCCTTTGTTTCAGTTCCTCCAACTCTTGTTCCATATTGCCCTAATGTCTTTTTTTTTTTCCTCCCCTCTCTTTGAAGCTTATTCTCAGCCAGTGGATAACCATATCACTCCATCTGCCTACTTGGGACAGTCCATGCCCCCAACATCACCAGGGCGATATTCACCAGTTCCCAAGGGAATGCTTGGAGATGATGAGATTACCAGGTAATGAATAACCAAAGCTAAGTGTCAAACTGGTTAACAAGGGAAGCTCCTGTAAGATGTGTTTGTGGGCAAAATACTATTGAATGCTATACTTTGTTTCAAGAAGTAGATGTTAGTTTTAACACTTTTAAACGTTGTAAAACGAAAACTGGATATATTTATATGGATATATATATGTATACACACACACATACATGATTTATCAGTCCAGGAATAGTGTTAAAATCAGAAAGTCCTGCCAATGCTGCATTAGTTGACAGAGGTTTTTAGGATGGTAGTATGAGCAGACCAGAGATTATTTCTTAATTTAAAGCCAGGGATGTTTGGGTTTTCCCTGCCCCCACAGACAAGGGTTTGTTTTGATGGATTCTAAATCCAGAAAGGCTGGAGAGCTCTTAATCCTTTCCCTTTAACAGACCCTTCATTCCTTCACTGATTCAGTAGATTGCATTAATCTTTTGTTCATCATTGGTGATAAAGGGAAGCTCTTGTAATTTTGTTGCCCTTCTGTTCTGCAAGTATAGGGATGTTGTACTGCATTTTCAGTATGTTGTTGCTGAATTCTGTGCCACACCATCATCTCATGTGGATGTCACTCAGTTTCTGAGGCAGGGTCTACCCAGGATTGAAACCTAAGTGGCCTAATAAACTGGAGAATGGAGTTTAGTGTAGTGGAAGGTAGGATATGTCTTTGTACTTATTTTTAACTTAGGGTTAGGTAGACACATAAGCCAAACTGATTCTGTCCTGCTGATAGCATTATGGTTTTATTACTTTCCTTTAAAATTACTGCAAAAGACTGTTTTTAGATTTCTTCTGAAATGCAAGGGCTATTCAGAGAATGTTTAGGTGATTTTCTTTAAATCACCTTCTCATCTTCTGCCCTCTCCCTTCCAAAAAGAAGTTTATACATTTTGAGTGTTATTTTAAAAGACACTGTATCTTTATGTTCTCTAACTTTTTAATAAAGTATTGCTATGATCCAGAGCAATATATATCTAGATATTCAAAATGTCATTTATTTGTAATATAATGGTACTCTGAAAAAATGAATATAATAGTTGATTGGGATGAAATTTAAGAATTTGACACTAAGTTGATTTAATAGCTAGTGCAAAAATGGAGTGATTTTTAAAGATCAGACTAGATGATATTTTTTTGTTTTGGAAAAATGCACCTTCTTTGTTTATCCTGTAAATTAATAATTAATGTCTCCAAATACTTAAGGTCCATTAATTGTTCTTTAGTGCTCTCTAGTGATTTTTCAAATGCAGCACACAGTTGCTCTGCTTTATTAGAAATGTCTGTTTGTGGGACCATTTATGGTTTTCTTGCATTGGATCAAGTAGCAGATTAGTAGACTTTTGGAAGGAGCCTTTCTGCATTAGAAGTTGACTGGCCTTCTCTTGATCAATATTTCTTCTCATTCAATTCAGGAGGGGATCCTATAAAAAGAGTGCAAGAACTTGGTTTAGGTTTAACTTTTTTAATTGCAGTTGCTTCAAATAAATTGAAAATGTATTTGAAAGTGCCACAAATTCTGATCTTTTTTTAAAAGGGTTAATGCATACTTCTTGAATTGTTTTTTTATATTTACTGCTTGACAAACTGGAGTGAAAATAAAGCAGTAAGGGCGTATTTTTCATTAAGTTGCTTTCATTAGAATTTGTGGTTTAGGTTTCAGAAAGGGAAAATAGTATTTTGCTGAACAATATGGAAAAGTGTTAAATAATGACATTTAGTGTGGAATAGGATTGTAGCATAATAGGAATTTAGCCATACATTCATACTTAGAGATTTGTTCAGTTCACCTAACAACAGGGAGGGATTTTGTGTCACATCTAGAAGTTTTTCTAATTGTTTATATTACTTTTACTCCTGTCTAGTGACCAAGATTTCCTATTTCTTTCTTTCATTCAGGGAGCCTAGAAAAGTTGTGCTGCATCGAGGATCAACAGGTCTTGGTTTCAACATTGTTGGAGGAGAAGATGGAGAAGGAATTTTCATCTCTTTCATCCTTGCAGGAGGGCCAGCTGACCTGAGTGGAGAGCTTAGGAAAGGAGATCGGATAATTTCTGTAGGATTCCTTGCTTCTTTTATTTAAACAGCAACAAAAGTACTCCCCTCCCTGGATATTAATGCCAGTTAATGATATGGAAAGAATATTTTTAACTGAGCTAAATTTGAGACAATGGAACAGATGCCATTATACTTCCAAAGTATCTTTGAGGACTTTAGTCAGCTTTAGTTTCTCATCTATAACCTGATTAAAATAGCACTTCCCTGTGTCGGAGACATTCAGTGAACACATCTGGTAGCTGAGGAGTGTGTGTGTCTAAATTGAAAGAATATAGGCTTCAGAAATAAGCTTTCTAATGAGATGGAGACACTTGGCAGCAGTGTCTAAAACTGTGCTTTACTTCCTGGAGTAATTGTTAAACTTCCTGTTAGTCTTAAAAAGATTCATTTCATACCTATCTAAGAGCTTTTTCTATATTAGTATTGAAGGTCATAAAGATTTGGTTTCTTTGTGAAATTACTTCATCTGTTATTTCTTTGGGCATTTACATTGTAGTTTGGAAGTTACCGAAGAGGAATTTTGTCCTCGTAACTACTGTTACTAAAATGCTGATATTAAAACACATCTTTAGTTTAGTTTGAACTGTGAAAAATGCTTTTGGTCTAAAATGAGACACACATGTTTCTGCTTCAGTTTTTTTCTGATGCTATTTTTAAATCTTAAATTTTTTTCGCAGGTCTGTGTTCTGTGGTGATTATCAAAATTAATGTTGGTGTTTAAGAGCTTTTTTGTATTACTTGTAGGTGAATGGCGTAGATCTCAAAGCAGCAACCCATGAACAGGCAGCAGCAGCCCTGAAGAACGCAGGCCAAGCAGTGACTATTGTAGCTCAGTACCGTCCAGAAGGTAAGGGTTGCCTTGTACATTCAAGTTCCCTTATTCAATTTGCAATTCAGAGAAAGAAAATCTGCAATGTCCTCCCACCTAACCCCTCTTCTGAGGAGAGAAGAAACAAATAATGTGATAGATGTTGTCACATACGTGTTAGCATAATTGCAAGTGACCAGAATATATCTTCAAGTGTTGGTGCCGTGGCTTGATACATTTCTTGCTTTCATCATTTCAGAATTTCAGTTTCTTCAGTAAATGTTACCACTGTCATAACATGAAAATTAATCCAGTAAATCCAGAATTTAGTAGAAATACCACATTGTTCTTTTGTATTTCCAATTGTCTTTGCCCTTTAATATAGTGGTTTTATATGCCTTAGTGGTAGGAGGATAGAAGACTAATTCCTTCGTTGTTAGGTTGATTCAGATGCCATAAGGCGACTGTGAGGTTTTCATTCCTCTCTTTCATACTGAGCTCACGTTTCTGTTTATCCAGAAATTTCTTCTGGTCCAGATGAGATTGCAGCTGATGCTGATTAGCCATCCTTGTGTGTTCTGCATAACAGCACTTCATCAATACACACAAGTTCATCATTGCTGTTTCTCAAATGTCTTCATAAAGATGGAGAGCATCAGTTATAACTGCTTGTATTGCAAATGTATTTTATTTGTATTTATAAATCCAGCAGGATTTTGTACGAATGCTGACAGCTAGGACAGATCAAGGGGATTCTAGACATCCATCAGGGTTCATTATAGCTGAATAAAGAGATTCAGTATGATAGGAGCATTTGGAAGACACTTGGGACCGGCTGACTTCACTCCCTGTAATCGTATATGACAGTTTGTGTGTTCATAGATGTGGTGGGGAATGCTAACTTATGTTTTTACATCCTACTACATTTCCTATTTACCGATTAGAAATTTCCCAGTTGTCTTTCTCCTCAAGTCTTTGGGAAAAGTGGATTTCTGCAAGCAGTTCTCTCATTGGAATGCTTGAGTTAGGCTGTAGAAAAATGAATTACTGGAAAAGTCTTATGCAAAGAGTTGAATTTTCCATATCTGTCTCTTCATGTCTGTGGTTTATCAAACACTAGTTACTGAACTTGGGGTAGGCTAACATGTCTGAATAAAATTGATTTTTTTTTTTTTAATCTGGTCTCAAATTATGTAACTGCTGACTTATTTTCCCTTAAATCTCCAAAATGTTCCTTGGTTATAGAATTGGGTGAAAACAGATGTAATCACATTCCTGAAAATATCCTTCTTGGCATTCATTTAGTTTCCAGCAGTGCTCAGTGGATTTGAGAGAAGCCTTACAGAATTTTTCTACTGCACTGAATCAAATTTCAACAACTTACCAGCACTCTTCGGGATAGCTAAAAGCCAAGCAGGGAATGTGAATGTTCTCCTGTTTACAGAAGTGGCTCATGCACCACTTGTGTAGCACCACAGCTGCACTCAACTGACTTACACTTTCTCTTTGTAGATTCCAGGCTTTATCTTGCAACATACCCAGGAGCTACTGTTGTAATCTTGTTACCTACTGGGTTGTACTGGTACATCCTTCTGTGGCACATACGTGCGTGTGGATACAAAGTCTCCCGAATTGCAGAGATCAGTGGGTTTGGACCTGTTGGGGCTGGAATCTGCAGAGGAGGTGTCCATGGTAGGACAAGAGCAGGAGTTTGTGAAATGGGAATTATCCTGCAGAAGTGTGGTCGGAAAGTCAGGATGCTGTTCTCATTTACTTCTCGATTTGGAAGCTTTTCCTTAGTCTCCCCCCTTACTCTCCTCGCTTGTACTACAAATTTCTATCTCATTCAAGACATCATTCATGAATTAAAGGGGATTTTGGCTTTACCTTGAATTCCTTTGGAAACTAAATTCCTCTGAAAACTAAAATCCTCCAGCAGTTTCAAAATAAGTGATGTTGCTTCAGTATGCAAAAGTGTTTTGATAACCCATTTTTACTTGTAGAGGTTTCCTATCCATTTCATTTTCCTGTTGTTCCCTGGCTCTGAGAGACCTCAGTGCCACACTGCTGTGTCACTGGGTTTTCTGCAGAGGTAGGATGGCAAGGAAAAATTGTCATGTTAGTGTGGAAGAAGGAGAGGAAACACTAGGCAGTTTTGTCTCCTGGGAGTGGGGATTCAGAGGTGGTCAGAATTATGATCATGTTACGTAGCAGGGATACAAGAACATGAGAGTCTTGGTGCTTGAAGGGAATGTAGTGAGGAGAGGAGCAGCAAGGGGGAAGTATAGGACTGTGCAGAGGTGTACAGCTCTTGGAGGGCTCTCCATTTCACATTGGCATCCATTGTGATGTTCATTCAAATTAAAAGGTCATCTGAGGTATTCTTATGTGTTTTCAGTATGACATAGCAATAATGTTACCTCAAAATTGAGAAATTCTGGAAGGTTAGATTTTGCCGTTCCAGAAAGATATGAGGTGCCAGTAGATTGCCTTAACTGTGTTATAGCTTCAATGCATTTAAGGGTTTAAAATTAAGAAAATAGATAAAGAAATATATTAAAAATATAAAAAATTATTCTACTGAAATTTGATAGAAAATAATTGAGTGGATTAAATTTTTTTAGTAGTTATATTCTGCTAGACCAGAACTGGGCTGTATTAAGTGTATGTATAATGTTTACTGCAATTACATATGAATTAACTGCTCTTGGAGGGCCTTGAAAAAGCAAGCAGGCAAAGTCTATTGGCATCAGCAGTCATTCCTTGGTCACCTCACCTTTCCCCCTAAACGGCAACATTCAGATAAGTCTGTCGTGGCAGAAAAGGGTAGCAGCCCTTTCTGTTTCCCAAGGATCTACCTGACATACAAAAATAAGAAAAATTGTAATTTTAAGTAGTACAGTTGTCTTTTGTTCTGTGAGTTATCGGTTGCCTGATTTAGAGTTTATATTCTACATTGGTCTTCTCTTTGTAATTCAGCTGAGCAAGTCCATCTCTATATATGCAATTCTTGTCTGAAAGGGTGGTAAGATGTTTAAGTGATTAGCTTTCTGTTCTTAGGTGATTGGGTAGATCAGTGTAAGATTAGGATAAGGTGGAGCCAAACCATCAAGACAAGATTTCAAGGTATTTTTTGTAAAATGTCTGCTTCCGAACCTACAGTGTTGATATAGGTAGTTAACACAAATTCTTGCAGTTTTATTAATGGAAATAAGGATTCTCCAGTGCAAAACATTCTACTGACAGTAGATAAATACAGTCCTTCTCTCTTTTCCTTAAAACAAATGAGTAAATAAAAAAAGGAGGGAACAAAAAAACCTTTTGTTAGAGCTCTCCAGTCAATGGGCCAGCGTGTGGCTAATTTTTCTGTTTGTGATGCTGCAGCTATGGACTGTTTTCTAGTGGAACTTCTGGGAAATGGTAGCATTTTCATATGCATAAGCTAAAATTGTTTTCTGAACATCTGTCTTGAAATATATTGTAAATCTTCTGTCTGTAAAAGCCCAGCTGGGGTAGCACAAAGCCAATAATGTTTGTGCAAAACAGTTTTCAGTAATTGTTTTTTATCAAAGCCGAGCTTCTCTTGCTTTCTAGCTGAGAACATGGATTGTATTAAACAAAGGTACTTCAAAAGATAAGTGCATCCTGATTTCATAAAATAAAATTTAAAAAAAAACCACCAAAAAACTTAAAAATAAGTTTGCTCTGTTTTCAGGTACATGGCTCTGGTTTTCCAGATTTCTGTTCTTGCTTGTTTTGTACCTGGTTCTACTCATTTGCAACTAATCTAGATTAGTCAATTAAAGTATCTTCAAAACTTGACCCATTAAGATTAGAAAAAGGGATCTGCTATATATAGCCGTGGTAGACACTATAAGGCGGCTTACACATTTTAATCCTTTAAAACCTCACTCCTGCTCTTTAATATGCTGAATAAAATTGTTGGTGAATACGTAGTAAGCCTTCAGCAACATTTCTAGTGTATTTACCTCAGCAGTGACAAGCTGGACCTAGTCTCCTGAGTTTTGCAGGGTCTGTGAGAAGTGTGCTTAACTAAACACAAATGCAATTTTTCTAATCTGTTTTGAAATTCCTTGACCCAGTCTTTCAAGTGATTAATGAGGTACAAGCTCATTACACATTGGAGTGCATGAAAGCCACCAATGCTTGTGGAATGCATTGTGGTCTGTTCCAGGTAATGTTACTATAAAATGACAAGCACTGAAACAAAATAATATCTCCTCAAACGTGATTTATGGTGGTTTTATTGTGGTCCATGCATTTTAAAAGAAAAACAAATGGAAGGCAAATACAGGATTGATGTGATGGTGGCCATCCTGACTACCAGACTCCATTTCTCTGATTGGAAGCACCATGAAAAAGAAAATTGAGTATTCTGAGAGTTGAGAAAAGACTATAAATCAGTATTATATAAAATTGTCAGCACAAGAGTCCTACTTTGACAGATCCAGTGGGTCCTGCTAAAGAGGGGCTTTCCATAGACAGATGGGAAGAGGGAAGCAAGGGGCATACTTTTTTAATTAAAGTGAACTTTTTCAGCTCTACGTGGGTTCAATATATGTAAGAATCTCTGCTTCTCAGTGCTGTGCTGCCATCTGTTCCCTATACTCACATCCATGCTTCCTTGAGTTGCTGTTCCTTCTGTGCTGTTTGCTGGGTTTTCCATCCCTTGTGTAGCCCTTCTGTTCCTTTGCCCCATTTGCTGGAATGTGTGTTCCAGACCAGATGCATTTTCACTGTGGCCTTGTTTTTCTTTTCTCCTGCCTGTACAGACAATTCACCACTTTTCTGTGTGTTCTTGTTGCCCACTAGACAGGCAGTCCAGGACAGTTTCACTGCTCAGAGCCTTTCTCTGAAGTTTTGATTTCTGTTCAAATAAATATTGACTTTGAAAACGTTACAGTTTTCTAGGTGAAATCACTTTAGCACTTTGGGAGCAGAGTAATCTTCCAGGACTTCCTAATCTTCCCCCCTCCTCTTTATTTCTTGCTGTGGAATACGTGCAGACACGAACTAGGCAGATTTAGTCTAGTTTTGCACCATCTGCTTATCCAGTGCAATTTTGAAGTTTAAACTTGAGCTCAGATGTATTCATCCTATGTTCTTAACAACTGATTATGTGTAAATCTGTGTAGGGTTTGGGTTTTTCTTTGGTGATTGTGAGGTACTGTTGGACAAATGATATGAATTGAAGCAGCAGGTGCTTGTTCTTCCTCAAGATCTATGTTATGGTAGCAGGTACTATTCCCTCTCTGCCTCTAAACTTACTGGAGAAAATTCTAGCAAAGAAAAGATGCTCTTATTCTAATGTTCATATTTTACTGTGTTTCATGTTGGTCTTGTTGCCTGTTACCCTTTATTTGGTGTATATCAGCAGCAGCTTTCCTAAAATTCAGAACATTACAAGAGATCCTGAGTTAAGTCCCATTCACCGATATTGTATATACATGGGGTTTCAGATCCTGATCAAATTCTTACCTGGAAGGAACGAGGGGTTGGACTGTGTGGTTTTCTTTGGGTTTTTAATTTCTTTTTGGGTGAGTGTCTGTGTTTCTTGTGCCACCATAATTCTCATTAAAATACTGTTTCAGAATCTCAGTGTTTTGGTGTCTGTGGAAATTGGAAGCATATTTTTAGATTGAGTTCCTATGACCAACCTATTCCATTTGGGTTAAAATCAGTTTTACTTTTTCATTTAAATAGCTTATGTCCTTTCTGTTTGGTTACCCTGATCACACTACACCTGAAATCAATCATATTCTGTCTCAGCCAAGCTCTTAATTTCCTGTTAACCAAGAAAGAAGAGTGTCCTTTTCTTCTTGTTCACTGTGCCTGTTCTAGCTCCAAATTTCTGGAACGTGTGAGTGGCAAAATAAAACTTTTTTTAAAAAGTTGTATGTTTAAATGTGCATTGTATGACTTTGTCACACTTAGCCATGTGGAAGTTTGTTGTGCTGTTCACTGTGATTTAGGGAAACAAATGTGATCAAATTTGTCACACGCTATATAGGATTATTATGCATGCACATAAGAGAGAATGGAATTGTAAAGAAAACAGTTCTCTAGCATTTGGGAGAATCTAGGATGATAAGCTGAAGGAAATAAGAGATTGAAGATACAAAAGACAGCTGATATCCAACTCTTCTTAATAGTAGAGATAGAAATATAACCTCTCGTACACAAATTATCAGAGCTCTCCCTTTGCTTTGTAATGCCAAAGTTGAACCAACCCTGCTTACTCAACAGGGGACAGGTTCTAATCCCTTGGGTCAAACTGATTGTGCTTTTCTCATGCTCTCAAGAGTCCTGCTGCTGTCTTATTTTCTGTCTCCAGCATTAATTTCAGTACCACTGTATCTAATACTAAGGTTTCTCTTTAAGAAAAACAAAATCCTGTCTACTTTCCATCTCCAAACCCAATGACTTTGAGATTTCTATCAATCCTGTTCCTTCCATCTTCTGTAAGACAAATATAACTCAAATTTTAGCTTGCTCTACATCAAAGGAGCTCACCAGATTCTGTCTGCAGTGTTTAAGCTTTTCCTAAGCAAGACATTTCTTGGCACTCCTTCTTTTTGAACATAAAGGCTTCTCAGTCCCAGCCCATTAGTTTCCTTTTTTGCTTTATTCATATGGCAAGAGTGTCTATGGTGAAATTCTTCTCCTTCTTACTCCTACAGATGTCCCTGTCACTCATTCAGCTCTTACTTCCCAGAAGTTCTGATGAGAAAAACTAAATTATTACAGGAAATTGCAAGACCAGCAACCTGAGGATGATATATAGGATAAAGTAAAGTTTAGCAATAGTAGGGAATAGCCTCTCTGTTAACTCTTACATCTTACATCAGATGTAAGAGTTAGTTTCCTCCTGCATAGGAGGAAATCTGATTCTTCCAGCAGATGACACATGATAGTTTGTTAACAGAAATTTGCATTTTTTTGCACTAGCTATTGCAAAGAACTGCAGATATTTTCAGCACTGAACAGGCTGTAGCACAAGAAAATACTTGAATTATCTGGTCTTTTCCTGCTTACTTTCCTTTCACACAGGGGCAGAAAAAAATCTTTTATGTCAGAAATCTCTGTTACCATTCTTGTACATTTGGTGTTCAGAGCTTTAATCTTCCAAACGCCCAAGAAACAGGTGAGAAGCTTAAAAGATAATTTCTTGAGTATAAATGAGTAAAATGAGGTGACTTTAGCCAAGGCCATGCAGTACAGTAGCACAGCAGGAGTGGGCTGTTCTCTCACTGCAACTGAGCCCTTCCCCTAAGGGGTGTTACTTTCTAAAAAATGTCATTTTCTCACATTCCTCTTAGGTTACTGTCCTGTTATCTTACATTATTTTGGTATTAGTAATAGCATCAGTAGTGGGGGAAATAATGTTTTCGTTTTCTTGTCAAACAACCTCATCAGTCTAATTTAGTGCTGGTAAAGGATTTGATCTTTATTTGTAAAAAGGCACTTGGTGCTGTTTCAAAAACTAAGATATTATCATAAAAACTACTAACTTTTTTTTTTAAAGGACAAAAGTTAGGGTGATTTAAGAGACTGTTCATACTGTCATGATCTGGATAGGGTTAATTATAGATGCATCAGATTTGTAGTGACCCAATGAAGTGATATATCAGCAACTGGTTCACCCATTATTCTTCTGTAGCGAATATTTTTTTTCTTCTGTGGTTTGTTGTAAGCCCAGTGCTCACTGTGTGATGAGCCTGTGGTGGGAAAGGGCTGCAGAATGTAATATGATAAAACATCCCTAGTGTTTAGATGACTGTTGAAGGAACCATAGTTTTGAGATTTCTCAAGATTCTTTACTTCAGAGCCCTTTGTGTCAGTGCTGCATTTCCTGCATGCCCGTGGTGCCCGCGGGGGGTGAGGCTGCAGCTCGGGAGAGCAGCGCAGTGCCCGCTCCAGCAGCTGCTCACACACCCTGGCTCTCCCAGTGTTGACTTGTTATAATCTGGCATCACGTGTTCTCCCGGGGAAGGTGGTGGCTGCAGAACGTTTCCTTTGACTAGGAAGGTTTTGCAAGTGGATCTGTTGATCCCGAAGTCCAAACTATTCCGCTGAAGGAAAAACTTACTTGCTCTGAGTTCATATTTTATGCTGACAGCATGTAAGTACCTCGCTTCAGGAAATGTTTGTCCTGAACAAGCTATTACTATTTTACTGCCTGCATTTGTAGCTAAAATCAAAATGCATTTAGCTTAGTTTTATTAGTACACAGTACTGCTTAAGAACACAATCCGTTTTTCCAGGATTAACATTGTACATAATTCTGTGGGGGCAGTTTGAATCTCTAATGCCGTTTACAAGTGGATTGAGATTCATGCCAGAATTCTGGAGTTCTTTTTCTTTTCCTGAGCTCCCAGGGGAACATGGTCTTATTTCAGAAGATGTTTTCCATATTTCCCACCTTGTAGTGTTAAATTCTTTATCTAATTCAAATTCAGTAATTTTAAAGTACAGACACTTTTCATTCCCATTTCTTAACATTTAAAATTTAAAATACATAGTTCTTGGTTATAAACATGTATTTCACATGTATATTCTAAAGTTTTCCTATTGTCATGGGTTAAAAATTATCTGTATCACTCTTTTTATTACTATGAAATTGGTAATTATTAGTAGAAATGTTTGTCTTACTTAGGAAAAAAATAGTTACTGTGAATTATAGATTTAACCCAGAATTTAAAAGTATAATTTTCTTGTGTGTTTACTATGCCTAATCATAATTTTTTCAGGTGTGATTTCAGTTTAATTGCTGAAGTTCAGGGGGAAACTAATTGCCATGCCTTTCTTTCTTACAGAATACAGTCGTTTTGAAGCTAAAATACATGATTTACGGGAACAGATGATGAACAGTAGCATTAGTTCAGGATCAGGATCTTTGCGAACCAGCCAGAAGAGATCCCTATATGTCAGGTAATCATCTTTTTCATGGGATTGCTGCTGTGTTTTTCTGCTTTTCTGTAGACTTAGTATTTCTCTATTTTCATTTTCATACAATTACAAAGTATTGAATTTAACAAATGGACACTTGCATGCATATATATTAAAGCATAATTTAGGTTGATAAATGTAATATAGCTGAAAAAGAAGTACTAGCCCTGAGAACACTATATGAACTTTGAAGAGTGGTGCTATTATTGCCTTTTTGTCCTGGCTCTGAGAGAGATGATAACCCTTCAGCAGAAACATGCACTTATTCTTTAGGTGAGTGTATGTGAAGCCTTAACAACTTGCTTAGTTCAGTTTGTGTTTTTGTGACAGTAGTCTTCATATTCTGCCTTGTTCAGTACTTGAGTTCAAATTTATAGTCTTCCCTTGCTTAAGGTTTGTCAGATTTCCATCTTATTTCCTTTAGCTTACTTTGGTTGTATTCTCAGCTTGTATAGGAATTGCATTTCTATATCCAATGGCATTTTATTATGGAATATTTTTCTGTGATAACCAAGAGAGAAAATGCATCAAAGCAAATGAACCGAGTATACCTTGTTAATTTATTCATATCAAGTTAAACATAAAGGAGACTAAAAGGAGGTGGAAATATAAGAGCATGGAGCACATGAGGAAATAGGTGGTTTCACAGGGAAATTGTGGCAAGGTGCAGCTTATTTATGTGCCACCTCACTCTTACATGAGTTATCATATACTGATAAAGCATAATGTTTCAAATAGGGAATGTGGGTAAAAGGATTGCATTTTTAAAAATAAATTGATTTTTGAGTTCCTCGTATCAGCTCATCTCTGGATTGAATCAGGGCCAGCAGTAGCCTCTTGGAAGGGGCCAGAATGTTTCAGTAGAGCAGATAAAACCTCAGTAGTTCTGGTACTTGGGTTAGGCTTGGTTTAAAATGTTGTAGCACCTCACTGGTTTACCTGCTAAAATCCCAGGCACAGGTGCTGTTGACTTTTCCAGTGCAAAGCAGATACTGTTTTGTTCATGGTACATTCCATCTATTGAGCTGTGGGAAAGGAAGCAAGTCCTAAATGAAGCAGTTACCTGAGTAATTGCATCAGTGCTCAGAAAAGTCTTGGTCCTTTGCAATCTATTTCTGAAGGCTTTGAAACAAATGTAATTAATTACTCGCAATGCTTCCATTTATCTTGGCTCTAACAAGTAGGTCTTATGTTTTGACCTACTGTTTTAGTAGCTTTGCCTGGATTCTGGTTTTTTTGCAGAGATACCTTATTCTTTTTTTTTTAAAATATATATACTTTTGTCTGCCTTAAATGTTTTGGGCATGAAAATTTAAATCTCTAAAGATAAATGCCTTAAATAGTAGGGGATAAGTGCTTGATATCACAGTTATCTATGTCTTTGAATTTCCACAGGTAGGTGCATATATAGATATTGTGCTGAGATCTTCCTTTCCATAATCCCGAGCTTTATCGCTTTAGCCCTCATCATATAACTAAGCCTGAACAATTCTAAATGCTTTTATTTTGCTTGGTTAGCTATAGCCTGATTAGGTTCTAAACCGCTTATGCTCATGTTCACACATTGGTCTGGTATTTTAAGCCACTGTCAAGCATTTTGTGTTTATGTAGCTTTTATTCCACTGATGGAAGCTATTGAGCTTTTGACTTTGACAGCTACTGCAGAATTTGCAACTCTCCAGGTTGTTGTTGGCAGAGGCTTCATGGAGACTGGTGATTCCTGATCCCAGAAAGGTTTTTGAGACCCGATAATCAGCTTTGTTATAAGTCAGAACAAAAATCTAAAGTGCAAAAGTACTTTTCTACCCCCATCTCTTGACAGAGGGTGCTGCTAGGGCTTCTGAGATCTGCTCTTGTCATCACAGCAAAGGTTGCCAAAGACTGGTAGGCAACTTGGTATGCACAGAATGGGTTCACATCTGTTCTGTCTGGTTTCTCGTGTAATTTTGACCACACTGAAGTAACTTTTATGAATCTTTTCACAGATTGGTAGATACTGACAGAACATGTTAGTTATCCACTTTATTCCTTATTATAAGTCTCTCTGGTATAATCATACTGTACTTTTAATTGTACCAATTCAAAGCCAATTTTAGTAACTGGAGCTATCTTTTTTCAGTAATGCTGGGTTTTGGATATGCCTTAAAGGATGCCCGTTAAGTAACAAAATGCTGAATTGAATAGTGAATCCAACAGTAAAATGTTTATAGGCATTCAATCACAATTGCAGAAAACCTATTAAATAAAAATACTATGAAAATCATCTCTGGTGATGTCTCAAAATCATGGTAACAAATTAGCAAATAAAATCAGATGCATCACTGTATCCCTGTAAACTTGGTATCTTTATGAATAGTCTGCCTGTAAACAGCATTTTTGGGATGTTATGTAATATTAGGGAGAAGACAATTGTGTTTGCCTGAAAATAAAATTTGAAGTAAAATGGCAGATTTTTCTTCTTAATTGTATGTATATCAAAAAATGATGAATAGCAATCTAGCAAACAATTCTTGGAGGGCAAAGCAAATATAGCAATTTAGCAGCAGCAGCCAATTCTTCATTTTTCCATCTAACTCTCCCCCCACACTCCCCCTCCCTCAACTAATTCAGGTGTACTGATGTAATGGTCTTCTCTTTTTTTGCTTTATATTTCTTTTGACCTTTATTCAAAGAGGAGAGAGATTCTCTCGTATAGTGTTTCTGGTTTTGTATCTGAGCTATATCTATATATATATATTCATCTGCAGATTCAAAAAGCACATGTGAGATGCCTTCATGGCAATTTAATTGGGCATCTCTATGTGATTCTGATATTTCAGACTTGAAGAGACCTCACCAGAGGAAATGTATTTGATGAAACTGCCTTTCATTGTTCAAAAATCATTCTGTGTAACCATCTTATCTAGTTGGAAGAGCACATGTTGATAATAATGTTTTTATCCAAGTGTGCTTCCATTTCACTCCTGTGTATTTTTTCTCATGCAGTCAACACACATGTTAATGCTGTTAGGCCCTGCTCTCACTGCTTATGTAAGTTTATATTCAAATTAAAAAATAGAAGTTAAAAGTAGTGCTGGTAGCAATCATTGCCTGAACACTAACAAGAAGTCTCAGGAAATGAATTTCATGATGTATGTAATTAATTCAGTGAAAATGTATACAGCTTGAATCTGCACTGAAAAGTACATAATGGATGATGTGCAATTTATTTTGAGGTATGAAATAAGATTTTCCAGAGTGTCTCTTGAACAAACATGTACAGACTAAATGTGGAGGAATAACTACTGTGTGTATAATTTTCTTATCTGCAGTATTTTGGTGATTTCAAAGAAAAAAAGGGTTCTTATTTTTTTTAAATAATCAGAATATCTCAACTACATTATGGAATTAAACCAGAAGATGTTAACATGAAGGTTGCATTGCTGAAGGAAGGTGGTATTCCAATCTCCAAGCTATTTCAAAATTGAAAGCCTAAATTTTTTAATAAACTGAAATTAAAGGTATTACTTGTTGAAATATAGGGCTCTGTGTATCATGAGAGTAAATATTTTGAAGCCATTTTAAAATTTCTGTCTTGTGCTAGACAATTTAGAAAGTATTTATTAAAACCTTTAATCCTTTAGGAAAAGTTTTTGATACTTTTCATGGCCCAGGAAAGACCTGGTGTCTCAACTCTGGTTTTGCAATAGATGCTGAAGATGAATTGATCTGACAGAAGATTTTTAATTTTTCTCCTGGAAACAATTTGTCATTGGTTATGAACAAATACAGTTCAAGCATAAAGAAATACACTCAGTGCTTTGGAAAGGCAAAATCCACAAGTACATTTTTGGAGCAAACAGGTTATGACTTACTTCAATATTAAAAACCAAGCAGAAATAGTTATGTAAGACCAGTGTTTGGGATGAAGAAACAAGCTGAATTTGGACAAGAAAAATGACACCATTTTAAGTTATCACATTGTAACCTATTGGTACTACTTTGTGATGGGCTTGGTATCAAGGAAGTTGAGATCGGGTTTTGTTTAGAAAGTGCGGCACTGACAGACATGACCTGGAAGATGAAATAAAGTTGAGGATTTTTTTGACTGTGTCGTATGAGCACACACTTTACATAGATTCATGCATCTTTTTGAAATGAAAAAGAAGAGTCCTTTATAGGGCAGAATCTTAGGAGTAGTAGCCCTTGCAGTTTGCTAAGGGGCTCCTGTCATCATTCATTTCCACATCCTCACTAAACCCTCAGTTGTGCTGGGGGAAGCATGCTGCAGATCTCTTCAGTTCCTCAGGGAACTGGTCCGGATATAAAATGATCCAACGTGGAGAAAAGACATTAAATCAGATCAGTTCCATAGTGTGGTGAATTGTGTGCCTTTCCAGACAGTTGTGCTTTCATAAGCAAGGAGGGGAACAGGAGTCAGTACAAAGCAGGCGTGACTGTGGGTAGGGTAATAGTGGACTTGCATAAACCAACCTTGCTGGCAAAGAGAATGTTAATAAAACTGTAGTCACGCAGCTGCTGCTCAGCTATTGCGAGTGCCTGTTACTGAAAACAGTCTTACCTTAGGAAAAAGGATGAGACTCTCTTGAAATGGTTGAGAATTTTCCAAAAGAATTCACATAAGGTTCTTTGCCTTTGGGTACTGCGGTAGCAAAGTGGTGATCAGATCACATTTCTAAGTTATTTTTTCCCTGCAAGCAGGATATTGACTTTCATTTTAAAGACAGTACGTTTTATTTGCTAAAATAATTTCAGTTTATAACTTGATATAAAACAGTGTACGTTACAGAACTTTTGACGGTGCTTTATGCTTCAAATACTTGCTTGTCTTTTTATCCTAGGCTGACATGTAGCTTGTTTTTTGCAAAGTACTTATTGAATTGCAGGAGGTGCCTTCTGTAGACCTTTTGCAAAGCACTAGAGCTTTGCTCTGGATGAAGTTTTTTCTCATTCATTGAAACTTAGAAGTGTGTGTGGGTACTGTACTGTACTATGTATTCTCTCTGTGTATGAGAGTGCATTCAGCCTTCTTATAAGAACCTGTCAGAAGGATGCAATCATTTATGAACGACACAGGCAACTTGCTTCAGATTTTGTGCTGTTCATACTCTCCTGGTTTTTTGCTTTTTTCTATGTTAAATTTTTCTTTTCAATGTAGGGCTCTTTTTGATTATGACAAGACTAAAGATAGTGGCCTTCCTAGTCAAGGATTGAACTTCAAATTTGGTGATATTCTCCATGTCATTAATGCTTCTGATGATGAATGGTGGCAAGCACGGCAGGTAACTCCAGATGGAGAAAGTGATGAAATTGGAGTTATCCCAAGCAAACGGAGGTATGTCATACTTTATTGACTTTGAGATGTCTGCTGTTAAACATCTGATGTGATTAATAAATATATTGCATGTGCTTCTCTCTTTGTTGTTAATCATAGAATCATAGAATCAGGCGGGTTAGAAGGGACCTCTGAGATCATCAAGTCCAACCCTTGATCCACTACCACCATGGTTACTAGACCATGGCACTAAGTGCCACATCCAGTCTCATCTTAAAAACCTCCAGGGATGGAGAATCCACCATCCTGGGCAGTCCATTCCAATGCGTGATTACCCTTTCTGTAAAGAATTTCTTCCTGATATCCAACCTAAACCTCCCCTGGCAGAGCTTAAGACCATGCCCTCTTGTCTTGCTGATGGTTGCCTGGGAGAAGAGACCAACCCCCACCTGGCTACAACCTCCTTTCAGGGAGTTGTAGAGAGTGATGAGGTCTCCCCTGAGCCTCCTCTTCTCCAGGCTGAACAACCCCAGCTCCCTCAGCCTCTGCTCAATAGGACTTGTATTTGAGTCCCTTCCCCAGCCTTGTTGCTCTTCTCTGGACCTGCTCTAGCACCTCAATGTCCTTCCTGAACTGAGGGGCCCAGAACTGGACACAGCACTCCAGGGGTGGCCTCACTAGCACTGAGTACAGGGGAAGAATCACTTCCCCGATCCTGTTGGCCACACTGTTCCTGCTCCAGGCCAGGATGCCATTGGCCTTCTTGGCCACCTGGGCACACTGCTGGCTCATGTTCAGCTTCCTGTCAATCCAAACTCCCAGGTCCCTCTCTGCCTGGCTGCTCTCCAGCCACTCTGTCCCCACCCTGTAGTCCTGCATGGGGTTGTTGTGGCCAAAGTGGAGGACCTGGCACTTGGCCTTGTTGAACCTCATCTCATTGGAATCAGCCCAACTCTTAGTTGTACCACATCAGCCACTTGTTAGATTTTATTTTTTTTTTAAGTACTCTATAGTGGGATTCTGATTAACTCAATGGGAAGTTTGTTAAAACACTCTTTAGTCCTAGGAGTTGTATGCTATTCTCAGTGTAAACAAGTTGTGGGATTAATAACATTATATGTACTTTTAATAACAGTACACTATTTATGTATGAAAAGGTGCAAAGTGAATTTTATTCAAGTTATGACACTATCATGAAGTCTTTCTACCCAGAACCTGGAAATCTGGAAGATCATTCTTTGGCAGCCAGAGTCAATGGAGATGAGGTGTATTGTTGGCTACTAGAGACTCAGAGTTTAGGTGCTCTGAATCCTAGTATCTGCTGTTGACTGATAGCTGAGGCCAGTCACTTACAATGTCGTGTTTTCTCTTTGCACCCTCTGGATTTATTGAACATATCTAGCCACAAAATACTCTCAGCCTCGTAATTTGAGAAATAATTCCCTGCTTTTATAATACAGTTTTCCATTAGCAGGCTTCCATTTTCTGAATGTGTCATAAGCAATAAAAATGTATATACAAAAGGTACACCAATACACTTATGTTGTAACAAGCAGTAACATGAAGTTCTGGAGTTTTGCTGATTCTACCACTTTTGTGTATGTTTTTGTGGTAGAGTTGAGAAAAAAGAACGAGCCCGTTTAAAGACAGTGAAATTCAATTCCAAAGCAAGAGGAGATAAAGGGGTGAGTTAATGAAGTGCTAATTACATTGTGAATGGTAACATTTTTCAGTTATTTATGTGTGGAGACTGTTTCAAATTTGAGTGAAAAGACTAAATTCTGTCAAATAGAAATAAAATAATTCTGAGCACCAAAGCAGACTTTTAATTGCCAAAACACTGCAAATTGTTTAAAGAATTGGCATAGAAATATATATTCCTATTAATACTGTAATGTAGTAGGAGATGTATATACTAATCAAGTATTGAATAGTGCCATTTCTAATAGCTCTGCAAGTGCTGTTTATAGAGCCATGTAGTACTTGAGTATGGTTTGTACTTCTGGGCTCCCTTTATTTGAGAAAGGACTTGCTACCAATTTTCAGGAAAAATAAAATTCTTTTAATGCATCTAGAAAACAAGGAAGTAAAGCTCAACAGGATCCCTCTGATGAAGTGAGGCTTTACAAAGTACGTGTTACCCAGACAGCATAAAGTCACTTCTTTGTTATGATTATGGATATAGAAGCTTTAAAGAATTTCATGGAAGGGCACAGGCCAACAAAACTCAAGGCCATACAGCTCACAGCTGATTTTTCTCACTGCCACTCTCTGTTGGTGCAAATGCTGATCTAAATGTGCTTTAATCATATAAAATAACCAGTGTAGATGAAAAATAACCCAATCTGAAAGAAATCCTAGTTTTAATTTTAGTCAGTGCAGTTCACTGCACAATACACTATTCCTGTCCCAGTACGTGTGATGGAAATGAGTGGTGAGAAAGCAATGAGGGTACTTAAGTAGTAATAGGAATGTTTGCAGATAAAATTATAGCAATTTCATAATGGCACAGCAGCCAAATATTTTTATTATTTTGAGGGTGAGGCTTTTTTGCAATGTTTTGGTCGTTCTGAAATTTGAGAAAGAATTTCACAACCTTACAGTTTCTACCAGTAGTATATAACTAGTAATTTCAAGACTTACCATATGCATTTTAGATGTAAGAGCCTTCTAAAGTAATAATATATTGTAATTTTTAAAAATCTGAAACATGCTTTAAGCTCCTGAGGGAATATTAAAGCTTCAGTATTTTATCCTGATAGTGTAGGACTTTAAAGTAAAAGACTGTCAAGTCCATATGTACATCCCTCTGCTACATGGCAAAGGTTTCAGTTATTAAAGAATTTTTCCCTTATAAGAATTAATTTAAAAAGAAATTAATATCTCTTGCTACTTTCTGATGCACAATTATGTTACTACCTTGGAGATTTAGTGGATTATTTGCAGTTTTTTTCTGTTTTGGTGCGATCATATTTTGGTATTGGAATAAAATGTTATCAACTGACACGATAATTTGAGTTCGCTTTTTAGAAGTCACATAAAGAAAATGCTTAAATACTTCAGATTCTTTTCATTATATTAAGTAATTTTTCGAATATTACCATGTTCTTTGAAAGGTAATTGCATGGTTTTGTAGTTTGTCTGCAAATAAACTGCAAACAGTTAATAAATGACGTGTTTGAAGTAGCATTTTGACAATAGTGGAGCTGGTGCACAGTCCCTGTGTACCAGCACAGCACCAAAGATATGCACGGAATACCGAGTGGAAAAGCAACTACGCTTGCCATTGATGTAGAACTGCAGTTCTTTGTCTTTCGTAACATTTCATTTTGCAAACATGCTTACACTGTTCACAATCTTTTGCTTCAGCTGTAAATGTTTTAACATTGGAGTTTCTCCTCTAAGTATTCTTCCTGTATTTGTCACGGTGATAGTTTTCCCAGTAAGTTGTCTGCACCGTACATGTCCTCGTGGACTGTGTCCCTCCCTGTGTCTGTATATGCTAATACTCCATGAACAGGATGAAATACCGATTTTGGGCAGTTTTTGAAAATTTCTACATTAAGACCTTGAAGAATAACCCTAGTGATAGCTAACACTAAAATCCACATTCCTGTCATTTTAAGGAAAGCTAAAAAATCTGGAGCAGAAATGGCTACATTTTTTTTCTTGTTTTTTCCTTTCATATAGACATTTATCGCATTTCCTGTGCTGCTTCTGGTTTAATATATTCTTGCTTATGATGCCTGTATATGATTTGCAGTGGGCTTATGAAAAATGTAATGCAATTACTATGCATTTTCAACTAATAAGCAAATCCCTCTAGCTTTTTGTAATCATGGTATCTTTTAAAAACAATCTTTTTGCTAATCTTTTTTTTTTTTTGCAAAATCAGTATAATACTTTTATTTTCTCTTTTTTGGGGGGGTAATGGAACTGACTCTGACCATTATACATGCAGAATATAAAATTTAATATTAGCTCAGTAAGACTTAGTGTACAGAAAGTTAAAATAATTATTGTTACGAAATATGTTCAGAACTACAGTGAAGAACCTGATTATGTTTTATGAAGTACAATAAATCAGCCACTCCTTTTATTCTAACTGTACAAATTGCAGAGTCTCACTACCTCAGCTAAACTGCACATTTTAGCTTTGTTACATTCATGTCTCTTTTTACCAAACTGAAGGACTTGCCCAAATGAAACAATTATATAGTTGTGAGACTTCCACTTCTTGAAATTCACATTACAGCATACTGAGCAAAGATCTCCTTTGGATATATTTCTTTGTTGCCCTTTTTCTGTAGATAACATTAAACTCTCTCATTGTGAGAAATCAACTGCAATGACTTGACTTCAGATGGAAAAGGTCAGGAGGACCATAACCTAAAACTTTGCCCATGCCAGCTATGGTTTCTGAAAGCATATGATTGGCTCAAAACTAGATATTTTGTTCATGTGTCAGGTTGGTAATTTACCAATTCTTACAGTGGAACAACTGTTTTAGTTGAACACAGATGCAAGCCAATTAAAGGTTTTATGGATTTCCTCCTTAGCACAGTATTGCTATTTCCAGAGCTCAGTGTCACTGATCATGCTCCCATGGTACCATGTATCTCTTTAATACGTGGTAATTTTAAGTAATGTTTCTTAAAAAATTGGTAATGCAAACATCACTGGATGTTTCAGTATCTGCTGTTGCCAGGCAAGTCTCTATTAAAGCAGATGGCCAGAAGGGTTGTTAGTCCTGTAGCAGGATGCAACTTTTGTGTTGTACTATAGGCATTCTCTTTTGGAAGGTCGAGTGCTAGTTTTGCAATTGTACCAGAGAAGGTGGCCTACCCTTGGAAAAAACTTTGTCCTGTTTGACCCCTAGTTGTGACTGTTTTATTCCATACTTAGTGCTGGTTGGAAAGATGATATACCTTTTCGCAGCTGCATCGCATATAATTGAGGAATATGAGCTCACACTGGCTGAAGAGAGAGAAACAATCACTTGGAAGTTAACATGCTTCAAATTTTAGAAATAGCTGTTAATAGAGTCTTAAATGTATGAATTTTTTTTATAGTAGCTTTTAAAAAATGTTTCTGTGGCACTTCTATTACTTTCTGCTGCACACGGGCTCTGCTTAGCTTAGCTTAGAAATAAACAGTCCCCCTGCAGTACAGGGTCTCAAAACCAAGTTGGATGCTTTCCTACTTTTGCTGTCCTTCCTGTGGCAGTTTCTGCAAACCAAATGACAAAAACATGACAAATTTCATATCTTAGCAAAATGATTCATGTATGCCTAAAGATGAAAAGAAATTTCAGCTGGCTTTAAGCTATCTGTGTTAGCTCTAGGTCTGGGCATAATCACAATAAAAACATTACTGATTTATTTATACATTAAGTCTCTTTATTGACTTGGAACAGCAAATTAAAGATGCTGTAGTCACATAATGTCTTCAGCAGAAGATAATACTAAATTCTATGTTAATTATACCTGTAGACATACCTATAAATTAATGAAAACACATCGATGCTCTCTATGTCTTGTACAGGAGCACAGTAATAGTTTATATTCACATGGGTGTATATGTCTATGTAGGTAACTCTAAAATTGTTTGCAGCCACTGAGATGCAGAAATTCTTCAGCAACATGAGCAATTAAATGTTGAAAGTTGCTGAATGTGATCCTTGATATACAGAGGTCTTCACATGGTGATTATAAAGTCACCCTTGAAAAACATAATTACCACAATAAACAATTGAAATTAGTTTGTCTCTTGAAAGATGTTGGAATGCAGAATAGAGTGAAGTAATTGCTTTCAGTGAACTTGCAATGGATTGCAATTACGAAACATTGAAACAAATACAGGTTTGGGGTTTGTTTTTTTAATTATTTGGGTATTTTAGCTGGACACATTCCTTTTTTCTTTTTTTCCTATTTCACTGTTACTTAGTTTTATTGTAAGAGCAGTTGGGACAACGCAGCTTTTAACTTCCATTTTTCTTTATGAGCTGTTATTTAGCAGTTGTCAACAAAGTATTTACAGTTTTGCCTTTGCAAATGAGTAACACTGGCAAACACTTCTGGCGTGCTGTTATAATATCAGCTGTTTGCAAAAGCATGTGTGAAGCCTCAGCTTTTTTTTTTAAATATTGTAACACCTATATGAGATAATATTAGTGATTTAATTGACTTCGAGTCATTATGGTTTGGCCATCTTACAGCAACCTTGTTTTTTAGGTTTTTTTACACCCCCAGCAAGCCTAAATTTGTGAAATACAGGTCAGGCTGCATAGAATGACCCAGCCTGAACTAACCCTACAGTTATTTCAGTACTAAGCATGTGAAATACAGAGGGTATGAGCAAAGTAGTGATCCTGATCTCTGTTTCTCATGAGCTGAGGAGATAGTGTTAAACTGAAACATGCACTGCATAATGTGGTTGTAGGAGTCAGCTTCCGCAAAGCTGCTGGTCTGGGCCTTTGTTCACACAGACATTAGACATCCTTTGTTTTGCCCCTCCTTCTCTTCTTCAGCAGTCATTCAATGACAAGCGTAAAAAGAACCTCTTTTCCCGAAAATTTCCCTTCTACAAGAACAAGGACCAGAGTGAGCAGGAAACCAGTGATATTGACCGTAAGTATGTGGCATTCGATGGAGAGCGAAGCACAGTAGAAGGGCCTGCTAGATTGCAGTAGGGTGTTACCATGGAGACAGTTTCATGAGCTGCAACAGGCTAAGGAGCTTGCAGTGCCAATGGCAAACCAATCTACAAAATCAATGCAAATGTTTGTTTGCTGTTAAAATAAAATTTAACACAAGAGCATCCCAGTTTAAAATAAATTGGGCAATACTGTTGAATAACTGGAGGGGTTAACTGCCTTCCAGTGCTGTCAGTGATGCATCCTTGTTTCTAACTTAGAGGAGAAGGCACAGCAGTGATGAAAGTACAATGGAGCTTGCCAGCTTCTCAGATCAGTCCCTTTAGACTGGTTCTTCAAAGTCATTAATTCTAATTTGATTTTTCCTAATGATGAGAGGTTACTTTGATTTTCATTGTTGTTGCTATCACAAAAAAAACAAGTGTCTTCTCAAAAAGCAGTTGGATAAATTTGCTAATTCAGATCAGGTTCAAAACAAACTGTTCTCTGCCATTTGCATTACTGATTACACTTCATGTGCCAGTCAGGTCAAATCCTATAGACTTATTTTTCCCTGTGATGTTCTGGGAACTGTCTCCTGTCGTAGCGCCAATTTTATATATTACTGACAATTATTTTCTTTGTGATTGTCTTTTTATTGCTTGCCCTCTGGGGACTACTCTGCAGGAGGTCCCTGACGACATGGGATCAAAAGGCCTGAGTAAGTGATCAAAATACTCCCAAGTTATTTTAACCTCCATCTGAAAAGTTACTACTTTTTTTTGACAGATCTCTTTGAGACTGGTGCTCTACTGGCATAAGGAGGTTGACTCTAAAAATGGTTCCTTAGCTTTTCCTAGTTAATCTTCTGGGGGTTTTTGCTTTCAGGAACATGTAAAAGTTCATGTGACTATCATGTTAGATTATTTTGTTTTTCAGAGGCTTATCAGTGCTTACGTGTTTGTCCTTAACAGTACTGTGGTTTTAAATTTGGTGATTGTTTTTTAATGTCACTTCTATATTTGTATTTTTATTTATTTAAAAATAACCTTATGGCTTTTTACTGTAATAGTACAACCATTGCTGTCATACTTTAACTAGTTACAGTTTCACTCCTCTCTCCAGGTGACTGATGTTTACAGCTACTTAAAGCAAGCAAAACCTTTCCTTAACAAATGCAGTGAGAGTTTTTCTGGCTGACTGGAACGTTTATGGTGCTATGGAGGGGTATCTGATAGAAGAGACACATAAGCATTTGTTGTATTTCTATTTGAAGACAGTTAAGATTCAAAAGTTGCCGAGTACTCTTAACAGATCCGTTTGTGTACAAACACCCCACCACTAAATGCACTAAAATGACAAGTGAATAAAGTCAAGGCCTTGCTTTCATCGCAGATATTAAACATAGACTGTTAGGTGTTTATGCAATAGTCCCTAAAGAGATGTGACTAGAGGTTTTCAAAGGTAACATTTCTTCCCAGGGCACAACTCTTAGGCACCATGTTTGTGAAATTACATATAAGACTCAGTGTACTTCTGTACCTGGCCTCAGTCATGAAATAAAAATTCCAGTAGCTGTAACATTAATTTTTCATTTCTGAAATGGCTACTTTGAATGGAATTCTTCATCTAGAACAGAAGACCTTAGCAACCTTTATGGTCTTATGGCTAAGATTAGATCATAAGCAGCCTTTATGGCCTAATAATCATACCTAGTTTAAACTATATAGTATGGTCCAGAGATATCTCTAGGTGATTCTGTCATATAAACAACTGGCCTCTAGTCTGTTTTTCAGCACAGACTTTTTGAAACTGCCTTACCATGTTTAATACAAGTTGTGTTACTTGGGGTCTGCAGGACTGTTGTTCTTGCTGGCGTTTCAGGATTTACATCTTTACCAGTTGAGCCCATAGAATATCACACCACTTGTATTCTCAATTGGCAATGTCTCCCTCTCACATTCTACCCAGGGGCTTATAAACATCACAATTTACCTCTTCCATGCCAATGTGGACATAGTTTTTCCAAGACTGGAAAGTGAAATGGAGTAGATCCAAATTTCTGATACTTGCAAACATTAGGAAGCATTTGTCTGTTTTTCCTGCACAGAAGTGAAATGAGGAGCTCAGTCTAGCCAGAGATTTGTGAATTTAAAATATTAGTTCACTTTATTAAAAAAAAAATTGAAACAGTTAATTAGTTTACATATGATTAAGTTTTTTAATGTTTATTAATCAGTAGAAGCATACTTGCTTTGTTAATGTGTTCTTACCTCTAGAGTCCCCTTGCTTCCTTCTTTTCAATCTTCTAGAGGAGGAACTGCACTGAATTTAATGTATTACAAAGGCTGCTCATGACAATAAGTATTAGTGCATGCACAGAGTCAGGTACATAATTTCAAATTAATTGTTTTAATTTGTATAGTTCAAACACAAATTTTTTTATGCAGTGTTGAACTGTGAAAATTAGTGTTTTTCATTGCAAATAGACACATTCATTGGATGGCATGAAAATGGATTTTTTCAGTCAAGTTCAGCAATACTGAAGTTGATACTTGTTCACTACATTTGTAGAATTTTCAGGTAACAATAGACTGTATACCTGAAACTCTTCAATTGCATTAATTTTATCATAAAAATATTTAACAGTTACTTACACAAAAATAGTAAATGTAAACACCTTGTAGCAAAGTATTTTGATTACTATGCAAAGGGCATGAAATGAATATAGATAGTCCATAATAAAAAGGCATGAAGTGAATATAGATAGCCCTTCATCAAAGGGAAGAGCTTTGAAAGCTAAAGCATTACTGGGAAACAAAATAAAATCTTAATTGCACTTAAAGTAAACTCTTTAACAGACCATAGGAAAGTGTCAATTACTGAATGTGCAACGCTGTATTTCCTATCACACAGTCCAGTATCTTCTGCTGCAAGACTCTCAATGTAATCAATAAATTGCCTAGATAAAAGTTGAAATGCATAATCCCACAGTTTTTGCACAACAAAATTCATCCTGAAGTGAAAACCTAAAAATTGCAGGGTTACATGTGAACTGTGAATTAGTGTACTTTTCGTAATCTTATTTTGATGTGCTATTTAATGTTTTTCTTTTTATTAACATCAATTCCTTTCATATGAAATTACGCTTGATCCTGAGAGCTATGAGAAGTACCTTAAAACTTTTATATGCAGTATGTATTGATTTCAGCATTTTGATATCAGTATTGTCTTTCATCTGGATTATTTTGTGTCGATTTTCTTTCTGTTTGACTCATGCCATTAGTGTATGTTCCTTATTTTTTTTCCATTGTGTTGCAATTTCAGAGCATGTAACCTCTAATGCCAGCGATAGTGAAAGTAGTTACCGTAAGTGTTTTTAAGTTCTTTGTTTATTTAGAACCTTTGTTTTGTAGCCCTTTCTTTGGTTTGGTTTGTCTGTCTCTTCTGGGTAATTACATGTTAAATAGAACTTCCCAGTCACCTTCAAGTGAAATCCATATTCGTGTGTTTGGTGGAGTACTGCAAATTGTGCTATGTCTTTGTTTTTAAAAAATTGACTAGAATCATTGCAAACCTCCTTTATGGGTATTTTTATTTTGGTCAATGATTTTCTTAGTTCAGCTTAATTTGAATCTATTCCTGGGTTTTTTTTAATTATACAAGATAGCTAGACCTATTAAATCCCAAATGTAAATTTAATGCTGCCAAATATAATTACATGTAGTTGAGCCTTAATACTGGAGGTGTAATTAAACCATGTAATCTGTTAAATATTGCCATATTTACATTTTTCATAACTGATACTCAGATTTAATATGTATATACTTTAATGAAAGTACAGATAAGCAAACATGTATTTACCCTTGCTTTCAGCTCATTTATTTTGTCAAGTGTGGGTTCTTAGTATGAATTGTCTTCAAAGCATACAACACACATTCAGTGCTGAGTCAGTTATGATAAATCAACATGCTAGTTCTCTCTCTCTCTGAAGACATGATATCTTTTAAATAACACACTCAGTTAGCTTTTTCTACTGGCATAAGCTACAGTACTATTTACTGTTAGCCAGGCTTCAGTAGTCTGAAGTGGGTAATGTGCTTTACTGTGCTTTAAAATGTCTTAAACCAGAGCAAGAACTTCAATCCCACTGTTCATTTCCAGTGAACAGCTCCTCACTAAAGTTGCAGTCCAGACCAGGACCCCAAGATAGAGCAGAGCAGGAAGATAGCAAAGTTGGGGATTTGAAGAGGAACATGAGAAGAAGGAACACTAGAAGTCATGCAGTGTGGCTCACTGATCAGCACTGGGCTACCTGCTCACTGTATAACGGGCACTTCAGAAACAGATATCATTTATGTTAGGATAATAAGGATGGTGGTTCATTAACAGATATATTTGTTTGGAAGCTGTAGGTCTTTTCAGAGGTGATGATCCACACGTTTTCTTCCAGATGATTACACTTAAGGAGAGAATTTATGTCTGTATACAAAATGCTCATGGTGCTGTAGACTGTAATTGAAAAGAAACCAGTTGAGGGAGGCATCTGTGTTCCCTGAGAATAACACAGAAAATAACAAAATTGAGCATGTATGGGAGTTGCCTTAGACAAACTTAGAAATTTTAACCATTTTTAATGACACGCCATTAAAACCATCTAACTGTGACTGTTCATAAACTTGCTGCTTCCCCCATTTCCAAGGTTTTTCTGAGGGCTTGCTTTATTTATGTTTAAAGCTCATTATTGGTACCACTAGTTAGTTTTTTACTCTGTTGTTACTTGAGAAGCCATGATTTTATTATGAATGTCATGGATTTGCTTATCTGAATGTGTAATTCTGAGCACTTTTTATTAAAATATTCTTTTAATTTCTTCTTACTGCTGTCTAATATGAAAGTTATCTTGATTACAGATGAGTACGGTTGTTCAAAAGGTTCATTCTATTAATATTCATTTTTCCAAAATATTGAAAAACAGTGACAATATATACTTTTTGCCCTCAATTAGGGGATGCTTTTTACTTGTTACTTTCTCTTTAGTACTTTGCTTAACTAATTTTTGACCTTATAGCAATGTGACTTCTCAAAATAAGTATCTAATTATATGTGAGCTGGATCTTTTTATGGATGAGTTGATAGTTGATGATTCCCTATTCCTCTCCCTAGCCTAAATGGGGTTCTGAAAGTATATACTGTCCTTCTAAAGTCCATTTGCATGAGTAGCTTTTTGCAATATTATAATTCACAGGTTGCATGTTTTTGTGTCTGTCTTAAGGTATTCCTCACTTGCAACAATTTAGGAAATTAAAATGTTTATTCCTGTATAGCTGGAGGACAGTTTGAATGCCAATCTATTCAAAAATAAGAGAAATATTTCTGTTAATGAAATTGTAAAATTTAGATGTAAAATATCAGTGGTATTTCTATGAAACAGAGAATAGATATATAAAAGCAGTATATAAATTTATAAAAGCCTTCATCTACCATCTGTTTCTATACAACTGTGGTGTAGCATTGGTATATTCCTTTGCCTGTTGTAAGTGGCTTTTGAACACCAAAGAATGTTCCAAAATTACCCAAGGGAGTTATTGAAGTACTGTATTTTCTTCAAAGTAATGTCATATAATTTGAGTTTGTGTCTTCAGAATTATAAATTCTCTACTGTCATGGAGTTAATTTTTAGTTAGAAATTTTACTCAGATATATAATGTTAGACTAGAAATAATCTTGTAGAGAGATGGCAATTGAGGTATATTTCAGATGCTTTCACTAACATTTAAAAAGCTGTTGAAGTTCAAGATTCAGTTATTTTAGTTTCATTCACTGCTATTGTGCTTCCTGGAGCTGAGAACAATCCAAAGCATTCTTTGTTTTCAACTTTGTCTTTAAATTGATAAAGTAATAGTTATTTAGTATATACAATCATATTTTTTGGTAGAATTAGAGTGGTTGAAGATGTTTATATAAATGCCAGTTCATGATAAAGTTAATGGCAGATCACACATAGGCATACATGTTTGTCAGCCCTATATAAATATGGAAAAGTGTTTTTGTAAATGCTGACTTCAGAGTATGGAGAAAGTCCATGATGTGGGTGGCATTGCCTCTAGCAGTGAATGACAGCATGCATGCATTGCATCCAGGGACACGTGGGTAAGAGCATTTCAGGAATGCTTTAAAAGTCTTCTTGTGCTTGATGTCAGTTTGACATGCTAATGCACACCAGGAAATTATTTATACTGTATGTGTCTTATGCTTTAAAGTTTGGTGTTTGGCTTCTCTTTGTGATTTTTATAATCCATCGCTCTTGAAAGATGTCCTTCATCAGTATCGTTGTAATTGCTGAGGAATGTCTGCATTGTTAAAGTCCATCAAATGGCTTAATCTAATTATATTGGCTTAGAAAAAAATACATAGATATGTCTTTGCATTTACATTTTAGGTGGCCAAGAGGAATATGTCTTGTCATATGAACCAGTCAATCAACAAGAAGGTTTGTAGATCTTGCTCAGTATAAAATAAATATAATCTGAATGGTCAGAATGCTTCATGTGCCCTTATGTACTAAGCACCAGGATAAACTTTTGAACTTGTTACCATTACTCAAATGAATAAATCATAAAGGCATAAATTATTAAATAAAATCACTAAATTATTTAGTGCAAAATCCAAAGGTGTGCTACTTAAATATATTCTTGTGTGGTTTACATTGCAGAAGGAAAATATGGTATGTTTAACAGTTTTGTCAGTGTGAACCTCAGAAATGATAGTTTTCTGTTTCATATTGCTTTAGCATTCTCACTCTTTCTGCCACAGCAAAAAGTGTGTGAATAAATCATTTGTCTATTTCTTACAGTATAATTAGATATATTCTGTTTAAGCTTAATTTTCAACCGAAAGCCCTTTATAACTTTATAAAAAATTAAGCTATTTTTAAAAGATACTGCACTTAATTTTATAAGGATGTTAATAGTTACAGAAACTACATAAAGCTGAGTTGTTTTATGTATGTGTGTTTAATTGTGGTCTCAGAGGAAAAGAAGCTTCTCCCAATACATACATAGAATTGCATGAACTCTGCTGCTGCTTAGGTACCTCTTTGAATTGAAGAGATTTTCAAACTTCCCCATTTTGCTTTTTCCATTATAATGTAGGATGTTACTTTGTAAAAGTTTCGGGTTTTTTCCCAAAGATTTCATAATTTAGGACTCATCTTGAGTCACCAAGGTTGGTGATTTGGGAGTGAAGGTCTAACACCTTACTGTGAATGTGGTATTAATTGATTTACATTCTTCAACATGTTTTTATTCTCTTTAAGAATACATGTTCTTTTAGGTATTAAAACCATTGCTATGTGATAGAGCTTATTTTGCTGAACTCTTAAAAGTTAGCAATCATACTGAAATGTAACTGCTGTTATTCCTTTATGTTTAATAGTCAGTTACACTCGACCCGTGATTGTTTTGGGACCCATGAAAGACAGAATAAATGATGACCTGATCTCAGAATTTCCAGACAAATTTGGGTCATGTGTTCCACGTAAGTCTCAGCAAATACTAAAGCAATTCTAAATTATAGTTTTCTATTAATTTTTTTCATAAACGTACTGTTGAGTTTAAAAAAAGTTTATATATTGTCTAAACTTTATAGACCAGTCTTAATAGTCAGTCTCTTTTCTTGTGAAAATTTTGCAGTATAAATGGGAGACTATTTTTGGATATTGTAGGGAAGAAAGTCACTGTTTTTTTGTTTTGCTTTAAAAACTACTGGTTTATATTTAAAGATACTACTAGACCAAAACGAGATTATGAGGTGGATGGACGTGATTACCATTTTGTCACTTCTCGAGAGCAAATGGAGAAGGATATTCAGGATCACAAATTCATTGAAGCTGGCCAGTACAATAATCATCTTTATGGAACAAGTGTCCAATCAGTGCGAGAAGTAGCAGAAAAGGTAAATCAGTGCCAGTTACTTTCATTTACTGAGGTGATTATCTGCCTGTGCTGACAGGGAAAAAGAGAAGAATGGCAAGAAGCCATTAGGAACCCTCTGACTTTAAAAGGAATTTATGTAAAACCAGAAACAAAGCACATTGTCACAGATGCATTTAGAAAAATAATGAAGCTTTGGAATAATAAAAGCATCATGATTAAATTATGAGAAAAGAGCTCCCATAGTTTGTGCCCTCTTATTTAAAGAGAATGTAGAAGAAATAATTGGAATTATGGGCTAATTAGCTCATATACATAGATCATTAACTCATTAAGAATAGTGGTGGTAGTTAATTAATATGATGATCCATTTGATATAGACCCGTGTAGAGTAAATGTATTTAAACCCAATTTTAGAAAGACTTCTTCCATAACTACCACTACATTTTGGAGATCAGCCTTACTGTTTTTATACTGAACAGACTTGAGTTAACTATTTCTTGCAAAATCTAATTATTTCTAAATTCAAACTGAAGTTAACTTGATCTCTGAAAAAAAAGTGGGAAGAAGGAAGCATATTTCTGAGAGCAAGGTGCTAGTTTTAAAGAAACTTTTTTGGTGAAAATTTTTTGCAAATGTTCCATGTTAAGTTGATGAGTGTTGTTCTACTGCTTACAAAATACAGTGCATTTACAGTAGACAATGTTGTCTGATCTCTGTGGGAGAAGAAACAGTTATTTTCTAGGTGGGAACTCACAAGCGTGAGCAGTGTCAGTGTGGACATGCAGAGGGTAAGTGGTTGTCCCGTGTGACACAGGGGTGTAGTCAGTCCTCTGGAAAACTGTGTAGACCATTTTGACTAAATGGGTGAGTATTGTTGTTTCTGGCAATCGAATTTAGTAGAAGCAAAACCAGGGTGAACATTGTGAGATTCTGTGGGTCGTGTGATGTTTTCTTCTGCTGCCTTTCTCACCGTATGGAGTGGAACCCCTGGCCCTGTGGTAAACAGCAAGAAAAGGAAAGGAGATAATACTAATTACAAAATTGTTCAAGTGAATGAACAGTACTTTGTAAGGGAGGCTGAATGAAGCTGTGAAACTATCCTATGTGGTAAATGATGAAGCTATTTATTGAACAGTTTAAACATTATAAATCTGTTGGCAGTTTCTTCACCTGGCACAGATAGAAACCTTCAGTTCCATCCTAGACCTGAAACTGGCTGTGTTCTCTTGCCCATATGTTGGGGTAGTAACATATACAGTGATTGTGAATCTTTTATAAATGGACATGAAGAGCAAAGCACTACCAGATGTCTCCATCTATTAAATCTCTTGCACAGGCTCCATGGGACTTTGGGTAGATGCAGCATTTTCTCAGTTGCAGCTAACATTATTTTTCTGAGAAACAATGGCCTGTCCTTCAGAAATGAACTTCAAAATTGTGACAGGGCTGCAAACTGGTCAATTTTGTTTTCTTGTTTTCTTCTTCATCTCACTGAAGAGATGAGTCTTTTCAGTGGGTCTTATTACTTGGATACAAAAGATGATTTCCAAGTTTTCTATGATGAATTTAGGAGAAGCAACTGCTACTACCCCAAAAGTACCAAAAATAGTATTCTTCCAATAGCTTTCAGTTGTGTTCATTTGCTCATGCTTCCAGCTGATCCCTGTTTCTCTCATTTCCTTACCTACAATGGACACAGCTAAAGATGCATTTTGATGTCATTGTTCAGTTATTGTAAAAGGCACTGGGTGCTGTGCTTCTCAATCAGATGCAATGCAAGTAAGGAACTAAAAAATATGTAAAACACTGTTCTAAATGCACTCTGCAAAGAGCAAAATAACATCCTTGGATGAAAACATGATAATTGTATCATGAAGTACTTGCATTTCTTTTCCTTGTCTTTCAAATCTTCACTTGAAAGGAATTTTCATATCCTCTTTTCTTTAGAATCACTAGCAGCTTGCAAATCTCTGTGTTTTGCGGTCATTGTTAATGCACATTCATTATTGATTTGGAATAAACTGTCACAGTTATGTTCCATAAGGTCCATCCCAGGTGCTGTGCTGGCTATCTAGCCCTCCACCCTTTGCTCAAAATCCTTTGGCACTTGGACCAAACACTGTTGTTGGACCAAACACAGCAAATAGTGTTTTATTCCAAAAAGAAAAAAGGACCAGGTAATGCTCTTAATTCTCAATTCCCAGAGCATGGACCATATTTAAACATGTGGACAGATCAGCATGTGTAGTAAAATACTCTGCTAGTACATCCAAACACCTTTTTTAAATGTTACCAGTCAGCATCCAGACCCATGGAGTGTATCTGGGAAACAGCCATCATCAGTTGAAAGCAAACAGACATAGGTGTTGTTCATGTGGGCAGAACACTTCTCTTTAAGAATTCCTGAAATAAAATTCTAGTTTTATTGTGCAAGAGATCAAATGTAAATAATCAGTGATCTCTTCTGCCAAGAATCAGAAGTGTGTCAGTCATTTCAGGCTGCAGTCACTTCCTTGTTTTTCAGTGTACCCTTCAGGGGTGATCTTGCAGGAGTTCAGGATTGGTGTTGTATGATATGAGTTGCCTTTGGTTATGTCCTGGCTCACAGAATTCTGCTATTCACATTAGTCTCCTGCTAAAGAAAAAACTTTTATTAATTCAGTCACCTGACAGTGTTTTTCTGTTCCTCTTCCTCTGTACCTTTCTAAAGTGGTGTTATGCCAAATTAATCCTATTCTACTCAGAAAGGAAGGAAATAAAAATGTGGGAGGTAGAAATGAATGTATCTGAAATGAAAGGAGCTGAGGAATGGGAAGAGCCTTTGAGATGAGATATCCCAGAGAGCTGGAAAATTATAGTGGGAGAATAGTGGGCGAGAGGAAAGCAGCCTTAACATTGTGTTCCAGCTGCCCAAGGAGCTGTATGAATCAGCCCAAATAAATGGCATTCACCGTCTGTGATGTGGTTTTCTGCATGTGGTACCTGGGGGAGGAGAGGGCTTGATTGCAGTTCCATCCAAGGTTCTATGGTGGGACATTTCCTCCCCATCAGGGGTGGTTATTCCCTCAGGTATGCCAGTTAAGTCATTTGGCTCCTCTCTGAACTGCATCTGTGATATGGCCACCTCCCTAAAACATCCTCAAATTATTACCAAAAAAAAAGAAAACAAAGAACTTTTGTGCTGCCATTGAAGTCCTGCTGTTCCACTCTATGATTCTGCTTTGCTGGTTGGGCACAACCTCTGATGGAGAGAGGAAGGAAGAAAGAAGGGTGGGGAATATATCAAATGATGTGTGATCCCACAGAGGGTTGTGGGATCCCACAGAGGAGCATTGTGGGACCTTGTGCTAAAGTGGTGAAATCACAGTATCATTGATGCAAATGCTCTAATTTTGTTGGCTTCAGTGGACATGTGTTTCCTCTTCTGAATTATTAGGTTGTGTTGCCTGTGACTTAAACTTTGCTTAGTTCCATTTTCCTTTTTCTTTCACTTTTTAGGGTAAACATTGCATTCTCGATGTTTCTGGTAATGCGATCAAAAGGTTGCAGATTGCCCAGCTGTACCCAATCTCCATTTTTATTAAACCCAAAACAGTGGAAAATATCATGTGAGTAAAAGTAAAGTACCTCAGGCTAAATTGTTTGAGGCTGTAGTTCTATTTGAGAAACCAACTGCGAGTTATATGCTGATAATTGTAATATCTGCATTTTAAATGATATGCAATTTCCTGTGTTTAATTATTAGTGTCTGAAGGTGGGGTTTCTAATCCAAACTGAAGTGCTTGAGAACCAATGTCATTGTGTTAAATCCCATAGTGCCAGAACAGCTCATTTCCACTACAGTCTTCACTTAGGTGTTAGGGTTAACCCTCTTATTAGGGTTAATACTCAGACAGTGGTTTAAAACTTTATTTCTAAAGACTCCAAGTATTTTATAGTAATTTAAGAATACGTAATGTTTTCAATTTCAGGGAAATGAATAAACGCTTAATGGAAGAGCAAGCCAGGAAGACATTTGAGAGAGCCATGAAACTGGAGCAAGAATTTACTGAACACTTCACAGGTGTGTTTTGCTTGTGCATGTTCCCTTGCCAGAGTTGAAATTTTGTTACTTGCTGTAAAAATAGTACTTACCTAACCACTGAGATAAGGCTGAACTTTGTTTTTCGGATAATCTGTGATTATTTTGAGGCATAGGGCCATCTTAGTACCTCTACACCGATTTCAGTTTGATTTATTAATTTAATATACAGGAAAATTTACTAGGAGCTCAATATAGGCTTTAAAAACTGCATGACTTTCTACCATTTTCCTGGGTGTTGTAATGCAGATGTTTGCTTTGTTGACATTTCATATGCTTGAAGCTTTTTATTTGCAGATCTGAGATTGCCCAGCAAAGCTGTCTGTAGGAAGTTGTTCATTACCTTTTTTTTTTTTTAATTGGGAAGATGATCAAGCATGATAGTAGTGAATTAAGCCTCTGGAAATTGAACACTACAGCATTATGGTACTTAGGAAATCAAATTTGTGCATGCTGTGGAACTCCCTGTAACAGCAAGGGATGGGCTGCAATCACTCAAACTGTGCTCATTCTTTGCATTGTGGCTTGTAGGGGGAGGTTGGTCAAGTCATGACCTTCAGGAGGCTGGAAATGAGCCTTCCCTATTCCTGCCCTGATAGGCAATTGCTCCTTTCCTTCCTCTTACATTCTCTTTTGCCATGTTTTAGTGTTCACTGCCCCCTTCACCTCCTTTCTGTGATATGACTCCTTTGCCCAGTTCCTTCTTCCGCATCCTACCTGGGCAGAGCTGTGAATGCAGCAGTCTGCTCCAGCTTCACATAGGAGGAGGACAGAGCAAACAGCAGACTCCCTGCCCCAGTCTTTCTGCTGCCCTGTTTTCTACATTTTGTGCTACCCAGCTGTCAGTTTTTAGGAGATGGGAATGGAATGGTAGGAATAAAAAGGAAGTAATTTGCATGAAAGCAAAGCTTGGAAGGAGGAATAATCTATTGATGTACAGAAGAGTGAGTCTTGCCTGCCTCAAAAACTATCTTTCATGCTAAACTTTATTCTTGGATTCTTGACACTGAGATTGCAATCCTAATTAAAAAGGAGTTGCTGTCTCACAGTGATTGCTCTTCCAGGCTGAAATGTGGTAAGAATATCTCAAACTTCATCCTCATTTCCACGAGACTGTACTTAATTCTGGTATGTCAGAACACACCCATATCGGCTCACTCCTAATTTTATAGCCTCGGCAAAAGAATATCTGTCTTACACCACCTGAATATAAATTGCACTTTTAACTGTATAAGGAAGCCTGTTGTCTATAAAACTTGAATCAGTTGGCTGGACAACAAACTCCATGAGTTCCTCCTCTTTTTAGCCAAAAGCAAAGGTAGTGTTAGTGGGGAGACATCCCAAGGTCAGCCAGCTTTGCTGTGAAGCTTCGGGATCCAGCTGAGGATTTCACCAAGCCTGACTGAGACTGGCTGTATGAGGACACAGCCCTGTACTGTCTTGCTTTGTGTTGGAAACTCCAGTGAAAGTTGGGTCAAAAAGAATTCCGGAGGATCTGAATTGACTCAGGCAAATTGGAACATGTGGTTAGGAAAAGGTAAAAAAACCTCCTCAGTTGAGCATATATATAGTACAGTGGAAACCACTTCCTGTCCCCAAGGATGTGCTCTGTGTGTCCTGCAGTACCATTCTGTGCTTCACTCCAGCACAGAAACCAGAAATCTCCATGGGTGTCTTTTCTTTCAGCAATCATAAATCCTCTTGCCACTCTGAGAGAAAAGAACAGCTTGTGTGGAGCAGCGTGGGGTCTGTACAGAGCTGGGAAGGATGATTGCTGATTGCCACATTGTGTTTTGCAGCTATTGTCCAAGGAGACACACTGGAAGAAATCTACAACCAAGTGAAACAGATCATAGAGGAACAGTCTGGTCCTTACATCTGGGTTCCAGCAAAGGAAAAATTATGAAAACAGATTTTTATTTTTCATTTTCTAACTGACATCACCTACTACATCTGACGACTCTTAAGCCCTTCCAGTGGAGCCTGCCTCTAGTTCTCTCCAGCGTGGTTCATACCCTAACCATCACATTCTGCAGTTCCCATAATGCTTTACATTTGGTGTCTCTCTTAGTTTAAATAATTTGTATTATTGTGTGTTGTTGGTTTGCCATTTTTCAAACATGACAGTGGAATGGCCTGACCAGCTATTAGTTTAGGGTGTGGGTGGGAGGGAATTGCTTGGTAAAATTCCTTAATGTTTAAGGGAAAGTAACTTTCAAAGATTTTTCAAAAAAGCTTTATAGACATTCTTTTAAAATTTCATAACAATTGAAAGAAAAGTTGTATTCAAGGAAGTTGTAAATTATGAGTAACTTTGCACGCTTAACTTTAATAGCATGGTTTGGTCAGGGCAATCAATTTCAGGTTTTATTTTCTGAATTCAATTCTATTCTCACAGTATCTTTTTTTTCTTTCCAGGCAGTTAGAGAGAAACTTTCAAATTTTGAGTTCACATTTTCATTAAGTCCCATTAATAGTCCTCAAGGGATATTCATTTTCATAATTTCATATGGATATTCTTATAATCTATTTTTTCATTTTTTGCCAATGAAATTGCTAGGGACAAAGATGTGTAATGTTTTTAATCTTCCTCGTGAAACACTATTTATAGTGTATTACAGAATTCTTTATAGATAATGGTCATCACACTTTTTGAGCCTAAAATATGTTTAGGTGCTACGAAACCTTGTATTTTTCAGAGGAATGCCAAATTTCCATTGGCAGTGATACAGAAAACAGCTGCAGAGATGGTCATTAGGGCAATGAGAGAATGATTCATAGCCTAAAAATGTGTGTGTTCTTAGGGGTCAGATTTTAATGAATATTTTACCCACAATAACTGCCTATTTTGTTATAATAAATATATATATATTAAACTTTCTTTAACTAAACTCTGTAACTATGGGAATTATTTTCTTTACATAGTTGCGCACACGTATAAATATATATATATAAAATATATATTTTTCTTTTACCACCTACTCCTAGCTTTTTGTTTTAAATAAAAAAAAGAACAAATTAGAATTTACCTTCCTTAATCACAAAAAAAAAGAAATGGGCTATGATGGCTGGGCATGAAGTCCAGGGAATATTAGTACAAGAAAAAAATACATGCAAGTTCTCCTCTTTTCTACAGAATTTCGAGTGTTTGTCTTCCCCTGCCCCCTTTGTAATATGCATGTCTTAACCAAAGGGAGAATTCAGAGACAACAGTACATTTTATTTTTCTGTACCTATTCAGCTTGGGTTGCACAGGCACAAGATCTTCCATTTGCGATGCACAAAGTTCTGTGCTGAATGTTATAAATACCTTGTACCAAAACCTTCAGTAATGAAATTCTCTAATTCCCATATTATTTGGTACCTGCCATTGCTTGTTTGCAACTGATTGTTTATAAGAGGGATGTACTTATGGCAGTCGTGGGGCAGCCCCACAACCAAATCAGCTTTGGTTTGTAAAGAATTATCAACACTATCCATTCCATTTGTTAGAAAGAGGAGAACAGCTAATAAACTTTATTGTACAATATATTTGTCAAGTGTGTTTTTAATTAAAAGAACTACAGGTGTTGTAGCATTTTAAATTAATTGACTCAGACTGTGAATGAAAATAATGTGTTAGAGGAACACCAGTGACCAGACTGTGGCTGGTGAAGTTACTGCGTTGAAAGCAGGTTTAAACTTGTGATGCAATTATTGCTGGTGTTATATGGAATGCTAATGAGGCTTGCAGGAAGTCTAAGCTGTGGGTGCACAGCCCAAAATAGTTTGTTTTGCAAGATTTGGGAAGTTAGGTGGGCTGTCTTTCTGAGACTTCCTGTCTATGAAAGTGCAGGGTGTACTGGATTGATGCAGCTTTTGATGAATAATGTCATAAATTTTTAAGGGAGCTAAACATGTACTGTAGTCTCCCTCTTCGAAAGGGACTATTTGAGATGTCTAGTGAGACATCTGAAAAGACCTACTCTAAAAAAGTAGAAATATATAAATCTCTGGTATCAAATCTGCAAATGCATCTGACATCTCTATATTGTGTACACTTTTTTTTACCTCATTTTTTAACCCCTCAGAAAGAGTCCCATTCAGCTGAGTAGATCTGTGAGGAATTGCTCTTTCACATATTGGAGTGTCTGAGTAACTTTCACAGAGCTTTACCCCAGGCACTTGTCATACACTGGCCAGGTATCACCAAATACTCCACAGTCCACAGTAATTTCCTTGCACAGTTGTCATGCTGGAGTCATGTGAAAACAAGTCTTTGATCAAGAAAATCTAAACGGCTCTGGTGTGTTTTCTTTGCATTTTTGGTTTTGTTTGTTTCTGATCTTGTTCTTGAGCCCTGTCAGAAAAGTTGATTCTGACAGCCCTCATGCTCCTAGTTGTCTGGTTTTATCTTGTAATTGTTGGGATTTTGCATTATTTAGTGTTTCTCTGGCTCTCATCTTTCCAGTATCAGGTGGATACGTATTTGATTCTTGGGTACACTTTCTGCATTTTAAAGATACATTTTACAATATCTACACTTCTCTTAAGCCTTCCACAACTAGAATAATTGGGAAATCCAAATGGCATCGTACTGATGCATTACCACCCTTCTCCTGGCCCAGTGAAGGCACCATGAGTTTTCTTCCTGCCTGCTAACCCAGCTGGTTGTAATTGCTGTACAGACATGCCTGATGAAGTATTTGTTACTCTCTATTAATATTGTAAGTTATACTAATTATTTCCTCATGAGCATTTTTTCTAAATTGTGCTGAAAATTAGGTTAAGAAATTTAATATCTCCTTAAAGCACAGCTATTCATAGAGTTAAGAATAAAATAGGAAAATTATTGAAATTCTCATGAATTGTGCTTGTGTGATTGTTTAGAGGGGGCTACATTCAGAATAGGGCACCTACCTTCTGAACCTTTCCTGTAGAGGATCAGAAGAACCACAGGAGAGCCCTGCTACCAAATTCATGCCTTATTAATCCAGCCCTTGCAGTCTTAAGCAACTGGTGCTGGGACTGTGCATCAGTCTTGTCATCTGTATACAAATGTAAGCCCCACTGCAAGCATCACGGAGGGCTTCAGATGTTAATCTGTGGGAAGGATGCGAGTAATGCATCCTTTAAGAAATTTGGAAGGGCTCCAGTTTAGCATTTTCGACAACACAGGGATGATTAATTCCAGAGGCAGCCATAAGGTTTTATTTGGGAAGGAGATCTGGAGGGATCATTATGTTTGTTTTTTTTTTAAGTTCTTAACTTGAAATAGCAATTAATTGACTCAGCTGTTGTCCTACAGTTGCTAGTAAGTGTTAAAGCATCCTGGCCAAATTGCAGTCAGATAGCTGAGTAACTAACTGCTGGAGGCATCCATGCCACACTCCTGGCTGTACAGGCTGTGTGGGATGCACAAAGCTCTCGGTGTGTGTGAGGAGTCATGGCAGGACACAGCCATTCTGTTGCTGAGTGCTGAGCTGAGCAGTGGCAGTCAGCAGAGCAAAGCAGCACTCAATGGCTTTTATCTAAACCAAGTGTGTTACAGGCAGCTGCAGTTCATTGACTAATGAGACATGAAGAAAAGGGCAGCACAAACGAGTGTTGCTCTGTGAAAGCTATGCTAAAATTCACAGCAGCTTTTAACAGAGCTATTGTCAGCAAAGTTTTTACTTTTTCTGGGCCTTCTCTAAAACCTTTAAAAAAATCAGAATACTTCAGCTATTTTATAGCACTTGCTATTAAGTTTCAGGAAATATGCACTTAGCATGTGCTGTACCACCTGTAGAGTGTATGGGCTTTGCTGTTGTAAAAGCCTGGGTTTCTGGTTATAGCTTTATGAAATGACAGTGCTGAGAATGCGGCACAAAGTGACCATCCTCTCAGTCAGATAAAGTGCTTACCTTGAATCTCCTCCTGCTTCCTGAGCCCCATGAGTAGGGAATACACAAAACTCAAAGTGAGGATTTGGTTCCACAGCCCTGCCTCACCCCTGTGTGCAGGAGTGTGGCTGTTTATCAAAGTCCGTGGGTGGTGCCAAAGCAGTAACAACCTCATTGGTGCCTTCGATATTTTGCAATTTGCAGGTCTGATTTTTTTTTTTTTTTTTTTTTTTGCTAGTGTAGAGACAGTGTGAGGAGAGCATGCTTTTTTTTCCAGTAGTCATTACGAGGTGACGTGTACCAAGGTAAGCAGGATAAATTACTGAACAAAGTGCATCTGCAATTGAATGCTGCTGATTTTCACCTAAGACCAGGCTGGAGAGAGCACACTTGCAGAAGCCTTGATCTCTTGGGGTTCTGAAGGCTGGAAAAATCACAGATCCCAAAATTTTCACCATGAAGAGCTCCAGAAATGTATTCTATCTTCTCTTCTTTCATGCTGGTAAGTGTCCTTCAAAAACTTTGGTTGTAGCATGATGTCTCGGGTTCACCTCTGTGTGATGTGAGAGAGCAGAAAGAAACTAGAACCACTTCAGAACCAATCTCATATGGCCAGGAAAATAAATAGAGGGAAATAATAGAAAAGGAGTAGAAAAGATACCATTGACTCATTGGTATAAAATGTTGTATTCCCTAAGCACTGAATCTACTTCTTCTGGTGCAGTAGTGTCTGTTTCTCACAACAGTAAGAAACTTACTTTGTAAAAATAGAAATAATTGCTTTATTTCACTTATGCTCTATGCAACATGTTGGCTTTCTCCTGTCACTCCCAAATTCTAATGGTGAATGCTTTTAAATTCAGAGAGGCAAAATTGTGAATAAACTTGGGTTCAGAGACTGACCTGCTGTTTTATGATAGGAAGAGAGGCTAACTGCAGGCCTTGTCTGCACTCAAGCCCACTGCAGCTGGGTTAACTTGTAAATAAGGAGCCAGGACATTGCCCAGATCTGGCTTTCCTGTAACAACAAAGGTCAGCAGTTTGGAAAGGGACAAATAATTACCTGTTTTTGATGAGTGAGGAAAAAAAATCAACAGATTAATACTGTTTCACTATTTTGGCTGAAACACAGAGCCAAATGAGCTTTATTTCATGTTTCAGGTGTGTATGGCTAATGATTTCTTCACAGAGTTCATGCTTCACCTCCTGTGTGTGTATATCTAAAACCAGAATGCTGAGGCTGAAGAATGGCACTTGGCAGATTTTACATACTGAGATGCTGACACCCCAATTTAATTTCTGTTGGCTTGTGTTTATGAAAAGAAAACCCAAACCCCTTTATCAATGAAAACTGGGGTTCTTCTTTCAGCCCCAAAGAATTAATGGTGAAAATTTCACTCAGGCAGATGAGGTACAGATTAAGTTTCTGTGAGGTGTGTTTTTATGATGACCCTGAAGTGCCTTTCTTCTGACCATCTCTTGTTTCTCAGAACTCCTGCAACTCAGAGGTGGGTAATTGTTTCTCCCTCTACTAGCACATGCTGCCACTAAAACTTCTTGTAAGTTTTCCAAGTCTGACTTAATGTTTGTTGACAGCAGTTGAATTGGCTCCCTGTTGCAGCAGAACAACAAGCCAAAACCGCTGTTTCAGTGTCGGGTTTTTTGGCATCAACAATCTTGTTTAGTCTGCAGCCACCCAGTCAGAGAACGTGTGTGGGAGCACTGTCGAGCACTAGTGGAGTAACTTTTAACTTGCAGAGTTGGATGTGGCATCTCAGCTGCATGACACTGGTGGGAAGTAGAGGGCCAGTTAGAGGTCTTAGAAAACCACGTGACAAACAGCTTGCAGCAGACTCCAGCTTAAAAATCGATATCGTAGAAAAGCAGTAGAATGTTGTGCCCCACTTACAGAAACAATCTGTGCCTGTTTGTCAGCATAAGCCATCCTCGCGTTTGCAGCCACACCGTTGGTGTTGGTGACATCTCCTTACAAGAGCAACCAAGTGTTTGTAGCTTTGACACATAGGAGGGTGGTGTTTGGGCCTGCTGAAAGGCACCTTTCTTCACTGATTAATGGAAATCTCCACTACTAAACTTGAGTCTTTTCATTCATGGCACCACCCTCCCCTTTTCATGGCTGTGGTTATGGTCTCTTATGAAAGAGTGTTTTGAAGGGACAAGTTTACTTTTTTAGTTTTCATAATAAGCCTAGTGGCAAGGCTCTTGAGCACTCAAGGTTGCTTTCCTAATTCAGACCAAAAAGGGCTGGGGCAGGACTCCAGGTACTAACCAGCAATAATTGAGACAAAGTTATCTTTAGGCAGTCTCTTTGGTTTTGTAGTGTATAATTTTAAATGCTTCTGACAGGAGAAAAGATTATGTGTTCTGCAAAGTTTTAAGAACAGTCTAGACGCCCTGACCTATTCCATGGTATCTGTATTTCCTATGTCAGAAACAAATGCCATTGGGTTTCAGTATCTGAGTCTGACCCTGTCTTGTATTCAGTCAAAAAAACCTTCAGTATTCATGGTAAGCGAAATGAAAGTGGGAATAATCTCTAAAGACCCATTGCTAAAAGAGCCCTGACTTTTTTCTGTTAGGGAGAAGCAGAATGAAAGGCTGGCTCTTTGGGAGCCATTAAATGGTAAGCTCTGTTTTGAAGGCGCTGATGTGTTTTATAATATTTTCTCTTGGTGTTGTGTTTGCAGTTCTCGGCCTGGAACATATCCGGTGGTGCACTGTCTCTGAGCAAGAACTTTCCAAGTGTAATGACATGAGTAAGGCCTTTGGTGAGGCTGGAATCCTCCCCACTCTGCAGTGCACAGCAGGGGGGTCAGCTGCCAACTGCACCCAGATGATCAAGGTGAGCTGTGGGGGACAGCAGTGTTATTGATTTAATTTCCCCACGTGCCTAATAATAATCCATTGGCGATGTACATGCCTCTGTGGTGAGTGTCTGACCATCCAGGCAGCCAACCATAGGCTTCTTGGCACTCATGTCTCTGAAAAATCAAAGCATATACTTTTTTAAAAAGTCATAATACTATTCATATGAACGTGAATGTCAGAATGGCCCCATGTCATCTGTTTGGCTGCTCACTTATGGCCAGTCATTAGAAACACAGCAAAGGTCTTAAACATTTCCTCCCAAATGCTAATCTTTGATTTGGGAATTGTCAGATTTATTTAGCAGATATTTAAGAAGGGATGGAGCTATAAGATGCAGACAGTAGTTAAAGCTGTGCTGCTGAGCTTATAAGTAGATTGTATTTTGATAAACTCTGGATCAAACTCCTATTTCAGGGTCCGGTCATGGAAATTGCTGTATATACAGATGAGATGAGTGTAAAACCAAATCAAATCTCCCAACACCAGAGTACAAGAGAAAGACAAAGCAGGAAGTGGGGTGAGCAAAGGGCACGCAAACCCAGCTCTATTAATTCAACTGCCCAGAGTGTGCTCAGTTTCCAAAAGGAACATCGCTCTGGGGAAGGTTTGAAAGACTGAACATGTGCATTTGCAAAATGCTGTGTGCAAAATAATTCCCTCTTTAGGAGGTGGTAGGAGGCAAAACGTGGATATTGGAAGAAATGTGGAGGCAGGTAATCATGGCTGCCTTCACTGACAGAGTGTGGGGAAAGGGAAGGATGACTGGCTGTGTTAATAAGTAATAATACTGTGTAGACATGCCCAAGAATCAGGGTTTTGTGGAGGAAGTTAAGGCTGTCAAGGACAAGAGGTTCAGAGCAAGGAAAGGAGGTCTGGTAGAGCAGTTTGAAGGGCTATGAGGCAGATGATTGTGGCCAGATAAAAGGAACAAATTTCAAAAATTGGTATCTTGTAATTTTTGTCAACAGAAGCATAATGGCTGTCTGATTACTAAAACTACCTCATTGCCTCTTGATAAGTTCTGTTCTTGAGTGAGGAAGACTGCACTGAAGAATGTTAGGAGCAGATATTGATATATGTGGATCTTTCCTTGGGATTAGACAAGAAATACATTCTAATGTCGGATCTTCCCAAAAGCTGTCGGCTGATTGCTGCATTGCACAAGGGCACCTGTTAGACTCTGCAAAGCAGATTATTGAAAGGACTGATGATTGTCTGCTTCTGAAATACAGAGCTCCCAGAATTGCATTTGTAAGCCATTGCAAGCAGCAGGCACCTTTCTAAAAACCTTGGATTCCTATAAAACTTCTTTAGCTGAACTCAGAAACCTGCAGGCAGATAGCATGAGTAAGTAGCTTTCTGATAAAATGAATTTTCAGTGTAAGGCTTCCGAAAAGACTTTGTCCTCGAGACCTCTTTTTTTTTTTCTTGTACTAATAGTAATCTACTAAATATTTAAGCTGGCCTGCTCTGGGTAGGACTGTGTGGAACCCCTGTGTCTGCATCCCCACTGAACTCTGATCTTTTGAGGCCAAAAGGAGTGGGACACCACGGCTGAAGAGGCAGAGATATGTTGTTCTATAACATTCTGTAACTTGGACTTAGTCCTGTGAATGTATTAGCACATGGATAAGGGAAAAACCCTTTTTGATTGAAGGTGTTTAAAAATTGAGAAATGTCTAAATATTTAACTAAGGAACCTGACAATATTTAGTGTGACCAGAGCTGTTCTTCAACAGGTTTTCAAACACTTGTGTAGGTAATTCTCACATGTTGTGACACACAGCAGTAAAGTTCCTCTGAAAATAATTAGTAAAGTATTACCAGCACACATATACTTATTAAAAAAGTCATATGTGGAATAGTCCCTGCTGTAATTGTGTGTATTTAAAGGAGAGGCCTGTAGCTTGTAAACTAATTCATGTTTACAACATGAGGCATTTTTTGTCTTGTTCTGTTCTGCTATTTATACACAAGCTATTGATCAGAGGCTCTGCTGCTAAACAGAGCTCAAAGGCTCAGCTTTCCAATCAGAAAAGTCCTTTTTGACATGGAAATATGGCTACATAACACAGTCTTTGGCTCTGTGGCCAGCTCTTTTCATTTCATTTCATCTGCTCTATTTTCTATCAACCATCAATTCTAGAGGCTCATTTTGTTTTCCTGAGGGTAAGATCCTTCTACCTCCCCCCTCCTCTCCTTCTCACTGTTGGATGTCCCTTCTAAACAACAGGCCATATTTGATTCCTAAGCTGTCTTGTGCTCTGCCCTTCACCAGTGGAATATCACATCTGGTTATTCCACAAAGATTGTGTCTATTCTTTAAGATGCAAATATGTCTGAGCCCCAGCTCCTCTTTAGGTTCTCTTGGATTCATTCAGCACTCATTTCACGAGAAGCAACTCTCAGGACATTGATTATTTTGGCTAATGAATGAATATAATCTTTTTTCTTCTTTGAGCCAAACAAATAAAGGATTTCAAATCACATGGCAACTTCAAATCTGGTCTAGCTGTCCACATCAACATATTACCTATGCTCTCATGTGATCCCTTAAAACATTTTCAAGCTTTTTATGTGTCTCAGCCTGTGGGAAATTGCTGTGGTGTGCTGGGCAGCACAGTCCCAGCCCTGCTTTAACTAGTGCTTTGCAACGTCCCAAGGGATGGCTGAGCTAAATTACCCCCTCCAGTGCTGAGCCAGAGGTTAAGCAAACTGATAAGAAACTTAGAATCAGCTTAGAAATGCAAAATGTCACACTGCTGATTATTTTGTCAGCAATATCTTGTCTCTGTGTGAAATGCCCTCTCCTGGCTCCCACTAGTTTCAGTACAGTGGGAGCTGGGTTCAGCTGGCCACAGGTGTGTGTACAGCAGTTCTCTCAGCCTTGCTGCTGAGGGAAGTGTCATCCTGTGCTATCCAGAGCAATCCTGCAGCAGGATTCCAGCCAGCTTGGTGTTGCAGTCAACAGAAAAATATGGTGGTGTTGGACACCTTCCCAGCAGTGGATGCCTCAGATTTGTATTCCCCCAGTTTTGAACAGCCTTTTTAGATTCTCTCCTCCTTCTTGGAAGCACACTGCCATCTGCTCCCTCCTCTGCCTGTGCGTGGAGGTACAAGCCAGTGTGCTTTAAGGTTGCTTTTGAGTACACTTTGGCATTCAGATTTTGCAGCCCCAGAAGACATTATTTTAAACTCTATGTGTATGATGTCAAAACTATATTTACTTTATTTAATCTTCAAGCTTTGGGGCACTAGCTAAAGATATGAATGAAACTCCAAATCGCTGGGCCTCAAGATTCATCACAGACCTGCAGGATCCATTTTTAAGGTTCCTTTGGACTATTAAGACTAGTGAAGCCATCATAGTACAGAGCTGGTTTCTGCATTGTTTCTGAAGGAAGGCAGTTTTGAAATGCTAAAATCCCTCTTGGTAATTATTGTTCAGAAATTTGAGTGCCCTTAAAATAACTGTTTGGAGAGAAGAAAACACACAAATGCAAACTAAGGGGCCTCCTCTTCTAAATTCAGGTGTACTCTAGCTGTTGATAAATACTGATAATTGAGTTTCAACATATATTCTGCCCTTGTGTCTGCACAGGATGATTTGGCAGATGCAGTGACACTGGACGGCCACTCGATTTACCAGGCTGGAAAGGAGAATGGTCTGAAACCAGTGGTTGGGGAAGTATATGACCAAGGTATATTCTGACTAAATAACTTTTAGATGACTTAAAATGCACAAGAATTTACTGTTTCCATTTTATTTGGGGTCCTCCCCTGTAAGACTAAACAGTAGATAGTGGTCAGGTTCCTTCTCCTGCCTGTAACAGAGTGTGTGGGGAAAGAGGAGATGCCAGGCTGGGACCAAGTCTGTCCTGAAACAGTTGGGTCAGAGTAGCTGTTCCTGTAATAGGTTTGTTGGGTTGGGTTTTATTTATTTTTTACTGTCTCACTGCTTACTGTCTTCTCTGTTCCATACTTTTCAGATCACTGAATTACAAAGCATAAATTGTTAAGGTTTATCTCTCAAACTCGTACAATTAGAATAATTAGATTTTGGTTTTAGTAGAGTGTATGATTGCCTGCTGGAGGAAAGGAAGTGCTGTTTCTGCCCCTTGTCTAGGTGACGTTAAGCTTTGAGTTCCTTTCAAGGCAGAGACAGTAATTCAGTGGTGACTTGTCATCTTGACTAAGGGCTCAGTATCAGCTTAGTTGTGTAGTTCAGAGCTGGATGATGTTGCACATAACTTTAAGAGACCCAAAGGAAGGAAAGACTCTGGAAGCAGTCTGCAGGCAGTTGTGTCCCACCACTCTATTGTGAGATGGAGTCAGATTTGGTTTGTAGCTGGGTCTAAGTGTCATATGGTCAAAGGCATCCTCAGAAGTGCTTGTTGGGCACTTGAGGTCTTGGATCATCTACATCATGACTTGGGTGAGGGAACTGTACTTTGGCTTCTCAAAACCAAATAGGCCTCATTATCCAGAGGCTGGCTGTCTCCATTACTCAGATTATGAGCCTCAAATCAAAGAAAAGTGAATGAAATTTAATGATTAAGTCAGATTGAATGACCTTATGGTCACTTCAGACCCTCAACTCTTGACTCTTTGAGTTATATCAAACTGTAAAACAAAAAGAATGAAATGAGCTCTGGTGCTCCAGGGATGTCAGCCTGCTCTGCTGTATCAAAATTAAGATCAACTGGGGAATAAATTATATTGGTTTCAATTCAATCAAAATATATTTAGAATCATGGAAAACTTCTTCCAGAAAGGAAAAACAGGGTGACCTTCAAAGTTAGAGCAGATCGCCTGTGGACTTTAGGACAATGCACACTGAAAAAATAATGGGGGACATTGATTCACAGTCAGCAGGTTCTCACCAAGGATGTTAACAGTGTAACTTGCCTGTGGGCAGGGGAGCCACAAGAGGCCACAAATCAATGTATCTCACTGTAATGCTGATGTGAGGCTACTTATCTTGTTTCTCTTTCTTCCTACGCTGCAGAGATTGGAACTTCCTATTATGCTGTGGCTGTGGTAAAGAAGAGCTCCAACATAACCATCAACAGCCTGAAGGGTGTGCGTTCCTGTCACACAGGGATCAACAGAACTGCAGGCTGGGATGTGCCAGTGGGTTATCTGACTGACAGTGGGCGCCTGGCAGCAATGGGATGTGACCTTCCAAAAGGTAAGAGTTACAGGGCAAAGATCTGTTCTTCAGCAATGCCCTTCTGAGTGGTCTTGGGCCCCTGTGTGTGGACAGAAATGTGTGGTTCAGCTGCTCTTTTGTTCCTTGGCTTTGATGATGCTTGCACCAGGGAATAGACCTAATGTAGGTCTGACAAAGACTGCAGGGTTTTTGGTTTTTAAAATTGCAAACCATCTTTTAAGAAAAAAATGCCTTATGCCTTCTAAATCTCTTCAGAGATGTGCTGTGTTAAAATGAGATTGTAGGATCTTGTTTTTTCATGGCTAAAAAATGTCTCATTCTAATTTCGCTTTTAGCTGTAAGTGAATATTTCAATGCAAGCTGTGTTCCTGGAGCAAATGGTGTGAACTATCCCAAATCCCTTTGTGAGCTCTGCATAGGGAATTCGGCTGGAGAGCACAAATGTGAACGAAATTCCCAAGAGCAATACTATGACTACAGTGGGGCTTTCAGGTAAAAATTATGTCTCTGTCAATTTTTTTTTATCACTGTGCTCTTTCTATAGACACCAGTCTAGGCTTCACTGACTGGAAATTGAAGCCATAGAGCTTCCAGTTTATCTTGCTAGAAAATCTGCAGTTTTGTTAGGACAACCATGCTTTTAACCTAACTGAGCAAAAGTAATTCTTAACCCACTATTTCAAGTATTAATACCTGAGTATTAAAACCAAATGGATATTTAGCACATATATGGGGCAGAAAAAGCTCTATTTGCTGTTTGTTTTGTCCAGCAGCTGTTGACACAGAGTGTTTGTTTCATCAGACTTTACTGACTTTATCTTTCCCAGTAAAACCTGATGGCCCTTGGAGTCTGAGAGCTGAACTGTTGCCCCACTTGGTTATATCAGTCATCCCACCTCAGTGGGACTGAATTATCAACTTGCTCTGCCTCCATTTTTGCACACCAATCCCTTATTTTCCTCTTTTCTGTCTGTGTGCTGTGTTGGAGCTCCCAGTCCCTGAGTAATAGCATTAACTGAGCAAGGACAGAATTTGGTTACAAGAAACACTTGCTCCTTGCTCCTTCCTGCACATTCCCCAAAGGATTGTGTGACTGCCTTAGACAGAGAAACTGTCGTGGACAAAAAAGGTCATGGTGTTTGTCCCAGGCAGCACTGAACATGTTGTCCATGTTCACCAAATGACAATGATAGTTTACTTCATGCTCTAACAGCCACTAGTCTCTGCCTTGAGCAAAACTCTCAGCACAAGGAAATAGGTCAGTGTCTGTGTCTGATGGAACGGAGCACAGAGCCCTCGGGCTGTCGGCAGTGGCCAGTGCACAGGAGCTGGGTTTTGTAATGCATCTTTGTGCTTGGATTTATATCTATTAGGTGTTTGGCTGAAGGTCCTGGAGAGGTTGCTTTTGTGAAGCACAGCACAGTGCCTGAAAATACAGATGGTGAGTAATCCTGAAGCTTGTTGAATAATGGCTGCAAGGTCTGAAATACAGTGTCTATAATGACACTATAATATCAAATGTTTGATGTATTTTGAATTGAGGAATCAGCAAATAAATGCTGTGATAGTGAAAACATGTACCCACAGAGGTGTGCACCAGGAGACAGAATCCATGGGATTTTTTTTCTTGATAGTTTCAATAAAGGTTAGAGGTGGAATCTTAAGCTGCTTTTGGAAAGAGAATTTCAACAGAAGTAAATTATTTTTATGTAGACCTGGGCTGTTACATTGCTCCAGCCTACCAAGGGATTTCAGCAGAGAGTAGCAGAAAGTAAACAACAGGTTACCTGCCCTATCTGGCACTATGTGAAAACCACCTTGAGCATATCATTGCTTTAATATCATGGACCTGTCTGACCAGGGGAAAGAAAAACCAAAAAAATGTTGCCCATGATCCTAAACTTAGGGATGCTCTTGATACTGCTGCAGACCCCAGTACAGCTCAGTGCAGTCTCACAAGTGTTAAGCTGTCTGTTGTCTCATCAGACGTAAAGAACTAAAGGACCCCAAAGGTGCACGGGGTGTGTTGTGCAGTCAGGAATAGCTCAGAGATGCTCAGGAGGTTGCGTGTCCTGCTCCACGTGTGCGAGTGATGTTTAGAGAAGGCTTGGAGCCAGGAGCATCAGCCCCACCTGAGGTCTGTTCCATAAGCATGTCCTCTCTGATTTCAGGAAGAAGTTCTTTCTTGTGGGCCCAGCGGCTTCGCTCCCGGAACTTCCAGCTCCTGTGTCGCGATGGCAGCAGAGCTGAAGTGTCAGAGTGGAGAACCTGCCACCTGGCCCGAGTCCCAGCTCGCGCCGTGGTTGTGCGGCCTGACACAGATGGAACAGTTGTCTTCCATCTCCTAAACCAGGGACAAGTAGGACACCGTTTTTTCATCACTGTGTTGCATTTTAGAAGGGTTCTCCCACCCATCTTGGTGAACTGAAGACAGGATATCTGGGCACCTTCGGCTCTGTGGGGTTTGAAGGGGTATGGGATGTCACAGATCCCAGGCAGAGGGATGTCTGACAGGTGCTTTTTTCTTCTTTAACATTACAGCAAAGATTTAATGGGGTGGGTGCCAAGTTTCAGATGTTTGACTCTGCAGCCTACGGTGCCCAAAATCTTCTGTTCCGAGACTCCACGACAGAGCTCGTTGCAATCACAGCTCAGAATTATCAAGCATGGCTGGGTGATGAGTACCTTCATGCCATGCAAGCTCTGAGCTGCGACCCCAACAGTAAGTTGTCTGTAGATTCCTACTTATAACCAAGAACAAAGATAGTTGATAGCAGAGATCATGTTTGTTCTGGTTTTTCTCCTCACTCTTGGACGGTTATGGCAAGATGCCAGTCTGATCTTTGAGCTTGCAGAAAGGTCACCTTTTGATAGAAACAATATCACATTGCAGAATACTTTCCTGTGCAAATTGACACGCTCTGTGTGTTATAAGATCAGGCATTTTTTATCCTTTCTGGTATACGGAGACATTAATCTGGTAAACTGCTACTGTTACTTGGTACTTAATTTCTTACCTGCTGACAAGGGAAAATAATAATGCACTGCTGCACAAATCCCTAGGTAGTCTATAAAAATGTATGAATGGGTTCCTAGCAGAGGATTTCCTCCAGAAGCTGAAGGAAATCCTCAGTTGCTCTTTACTGAAGCGTTATGGTCTTTCCTACTATCAGAAGAAAGTAGAAATTACTTGATATGCCTTCTGGGAAAGTCAGAAAGACAGGTTGTAAGAATCTCTGCCTTAAGAAGTTTAATAATCCTGCCAACTGAGCCTCCAGACACGCTCTGTGCTGTGGCAAAGCCCCTCACCTTGCAGACTTGTGTCTTGTGGGCGCTGCTCCATGACTGTCAGGTGTGAGGAAGTCTGTTCAGGGGGACTTTTTGATGCACTCAACTAACACATTATGGCTGTGCTTAATGGTCAGCAATTGTAGAAGTTGTTGTTCCTTTGCTATGGATGGGTTTGCAGTGTGAACATAACTGCTAATCTGGAGTGCCCTGGTTCCTGATCAGGTGGAAGTCTGAGCTGGAGGGATGGGGAGCAACACAGAAGCAAACATTTTCCATAACATGTGTGGGATGTGTAACAGGGGGCAGCGTGAATCCCTCCTTGTCTATTGAAAAGAAAACGAATGTATTATTTGCTTTTCAATTTTGTGCAGCCTTGCCAGAAAGCCTGAATTGGTGTGTTGTATCCACTGAGGAGATTTGGAAGTGTGGTGAAATGGCTGTTGCCTTTAGGAAAAAGAATTTGAAACCAGAAATTCAGTGTATTTCAGCCAAGACAAAGGAAGAGTGCATGGAGATGATCCAGGTAGGCTGCTATAATCCTTGTGCAATAAACCAAATGAACAGAAACTGCTCCCTGCTGGGTTAGAGGTACCTGTGTGACCAGTAGGAACACTGGATTTCAAGGAGGTAGCTCAGGTGGTATGGATGGGCCTGAACCCTGATGATCTTCAGCTGTATGAGGGCACTGTTGCCTGTCTAACTGAAGCCTGTATGTGTGAAATCTCCTGTCATTGTTTCACTGATGATGCTTCGTGCACATTTTGGAAGTTTTCTTTAGCAGTGTATTGCTCTTTTGCTGTAAGCCTTGCCCTTCAAGGTCCAACAGGTGTGATGCTCAAGGTGTCATTGTTGTAGTGGGGAAAGTATCTGCTGTTTTTTCACAGAAATCCTACATTCTCTTATATTTTTCAGAAAAAGGAAAGTGATGCCGTAGTTCTGGGTGGAGCTGATATTTACACAGCTGGGAAGACATATGGCCTTGTACCAGCTGCTGGAGAAAGTTACTCTGGTAAGAAGGTCGGGAAACATAAATATAGACCTTATTTTTCCAGGTTGTTTGAAAACAGCTCTAAAAGCACAGCCCTTTGTCCCTAACCCTGCTGGGAATGCTGTTTTCAAATACATGAGAATTATGTATTATCCCACATCATGGATAGATGAGGAAATAAGTATGAGATGACACTTCTACAGTGAGTCAACTTTTATCTGTCCTGCTACAGGACCAGGTTGAGTCTTTGACAGTTTTGAATCTTGGAGTTCTTTATTTGTCTTTTCAATTCTGCAAAAAAATATTTACAATGGAAAAAAGTAGTATTCACAAAGTCAAAATATTTTTAACAGAAACAAAAATACAGAAATTACACAGTAGATTCTAGTTAAAAGCAAATTCTTCCTGTCAATATGGCTGCTTCAGAGTCACCAATGAAAAGTGGCCTTGTGTCCATGATGTCACTTAAGGTAGAGTTTCAATATTATGCAAAACTCATTGATGTTTTAATACAGGTTTGAGGTTTTCACATAAAAATAACTTCTTAAAGCAGATTTGCTAAGTGACTAATGACCCAAATCTTGTTTTTCAGAGGGATGTTTTTGTAAGAGCTAGCATTAACAAGAACACTTTCCTGTCTGTCTCTAGTTTATTCAGCTCAGGTGCAGCAGTGCCAGCTTACAGGCTATAGATGAATGCAGCAGTGTGAGGTAGTAGAAGTGAAGAGTAATTCCATGTACATCCATACTTCCTGACTAGCTGAATGTTGGTGCAATTAAGTTGGCACCTGATAAGAGCAATGAATCTGTAGATGATCACTAAGCAGTGGAAATGCTGAAGGGATGCTGTAATGTGTTGTGGTTTTTTTCCCCAAGCTAATGACAGCAGCAATGCATACTATGCTGTGGTGTTAGTGAAACGAAATCTGTCCAATGCATTCACCATCAGTGACCTGAAAGGGAAGAAATCCTGCCACACAGGACTGGGGAGAAATGCTGGATGGAATATTCCTATTGGCATACTAATTAAGAGGGGGATTATTAAGCCCAGAGACTGTAATATTCCTCAAGGTAAGACAACAATACTACATATCAAAAATACAGTAATAGTTTAATGATAAACTTTAATTAGGCAAGTAAGTTCGATATTTCATAGCTCTGTATTAACCATATTTGTTTGTGAAGGGGTATTCTGTTTTTAATATAACGATTTGAAATTTTAAGTTTGCCACCAGAGTGGACTAGTGGAGGGGTCTAACTGAGAATGTTACATCTAACACAAAAGTATTCCTTTCCTTTATCAAAAAATCAGTGGTTAATTCAGGTTGGACAGGACTTTTGGAGGTCATCTCTAGTCCAACCAACTGCTCAAAGTAGATCTGATAGTCCAGATTGCTCAGTGCTGTGTCTAGGGAGGTTCTGAGTAACTCCTAGGATAGAGATTATATACATCATCTCTGGACACTGTCCCAGTATTTGACCATCCTTGGTATAAAGAGGTTTTTTCTTGTACCTAAACAGAATTTCCTTCCTGTCACTTTGGTTCTGTTACTTCTCATCCTTTTGCTCTGCATCCCTGAGAAGGATCTGTCTTTGTCTTCCTGAGAAACCTGCTATGTGAATGAAGACAGCAATACAGTGTTAGTTGTCTTATCTCCAGGCTGACCAAACCCACTTCTCAGCCTGGTAAGTGCGAGTTGTGCTCCAGCCTCTGAGCATCCCACTCTCCTACTGTATTTGCTCTGGAATGTCCATGTCTTTCTAGCACTGGGAGCTCAGAACGTGGCACAGATGTCAGAGGAGAACCACTGCTCCCTGACTGCTCCATTAACACACCCCAGAATGCCATGAGCTTTCATAGGCACAAAACCATGCTGATGACTCTTGATCAACCTGTTGTCCACCAGGATCCCCAGATCCCTTTTTTATACAGAGCTGTTCTTCAGCCTGCCAGCCTTCCATGTTCTTACCCCATCCTAAAAGCAGGATTCTGCATTTGCCTTTGTTGAACTTTGAGGTTCCCGTCAGCCTGTTTCTCCAGCATGACCAGACCCATCTTAATGGCAGTCCTGGCCTCAGTGTATTAAAATGATGAAGTTTATTCCAGCTTTCAGAAATGCATTTGAAGAGTCCATTGCTTTTTGTATTCAATTAACTTATTATGTTGTCTTGAAAATCCTGCTTTCACACCTGACTGCCTTGGTTTTTGTTTGAGGATATTGACCCAAATCAGATATCAATAATAGTCATAGAAAATACAGATGTATCCCTCTAGAAAGTAATTCCAGATCTGGGATATCATTGCAATAAATGATGTATCTCTTCATCTCTGTCCGGAATTTTATTATGTTATTTTCAAAGTGCATTAGGTAGTGAAGCAATGTAGCACAACAAGAAAGGGATCTGTTACCATAGAATTCCAGGTTCTAATTTTGCTTACCTATTTCCTATCTTCTCCTGGGAAGCTCTTTGGTTTCATTACCTAGTCAGCTAAACAGTGCTTTGAAAATATCTTAGAAGTTCTAGTTTGTGAATTCCAGTAAGGCAGCTGTAACTCCTATTTCTAGTGTTCTACTGAAACCTGCATTGGTCATAACTTCATGATGGTATAACTGCTTGTTTTTGTGAAGAGTCCACACTTTTCACTACTTGTGTTGGTTTGTCTTTCCCCAGCTGTGAGTGAGTTTTTTTCTGCCAGCTGTGTGCCTTCAGCTGAGCAGGACAATTACCCATCAAAACTCTGTCAACTCTGTATTGGGGACGAGAGTGGAAACAATAAATGCAGTGCAAGTAGCCAAGAACGTTATTACAGCTACAGTGGAGCCTTCAGGTAACTCATACATGTGGTTGTTATGTGTCAGTTTGTCAAAATGCAAGGAGGACCTAGTTACCATCCCAGTGAGCAAACAGTGGCTACAGCATGTGCTGTAAATGAGGTGGGACATGTGTCCCCAGATGTCTTCCCCAATACAGGTCACTAGATCACATCCAAGCCTTTTGCCACCTTCCTGGTCTGCAGACAACCAGACCAACAGCCCAACCCATCTGTCTGTGTACACAGCACCCACCCAGTGAGAACCAAAGAGATTGTCATCAGTCTCCAGTTTTGCTTTAATCTAGTGCAGACAATCTGCAACTCTGAGTGGGCAGGTCATCCATAGAGAACTCCAGCAGGGAAGCAGGCACACAGTAACCAAGATCTGGCTGCTGTATGTCCATGCAGAGAGTGACAGGCTAGTGGCAGGGACCCAGGACTGAGTGTTCACTACTGATTCATTGGTGGCTGTATTTGAAAGTAGATTTCTGGACAGCACAAACAGCTATGGCCAATGTTCAATTACCAAATCCTCTTCAAAACAAAATATGTTAAAAATACAGGAGGAAAATAGTGGAATAAATAGTGGAACAGAATGTAATAAATACATTGTGTTACTGTATACATGTACCTATGGGGCCATACTCAAGGACTGTGAAACTCTTGGATATGGAACAAGCACTTCCTTTTCCTGACCTTCACCTCTGAAGGTAATGGTGCATGTAACAGCTGGCAGAAAGCCATTTTTTTCCTTCAGAGAGGAGACTTCAACAGCAGCTGCCTAGTAAATAGTGAAGTGCTAGGCTTAGATAACTACTTTTTGCAAACCTATTTAGTTGTGTCCAGCTGCTGTGCTGTGGTTACATGCCTTGCAGGCAAACTCCAGATCCTCTGCTGTACTTCGTGGAATAACAGAGCCAGCTCCCAGTCAGCAGACAGATGAGCAACAAATGCCATTACAGGCTGTATGAGCCTTGTTCATATTCTAAGCCTGTGCCTTTGATAATAGTGCCCATACAGTCAAACTTTATATGGAAATCACTTTTTGGTTTTAATAGAGAAGATGTTTAATTCATTGAGTGATGTGCAAAGTTTTAGGTGTTTAAAAGGTTAGGATTTGGGTGCAAAAATGGAGGATCACAGTCTTCTACAAGGTAGGGGTGGGTTTGGCTCTGACACTTAGGTGATCCTCTCTGAAAGAAGACTGAGTTATGGAGGTAATTGAGATGAGCTTAGAATTCACCTCCAGATTTTCTTCAACTCTGGTTGTCTTCAGACTAACTAGACTAAAAGTATGAGAAGGCATTCAGTTTGTGTATATCCCATTGCCTTGGGCAAATTAAACTGTGCAGAGTAGTGAAAAATCTGTCAGGAACAGCTTTTTCTGATGGGGAAATGCACTGAACAGCACCTGCTGAGTCCTCATTCTCTGCATGACAGTGTCAGCCACAGGGCGATAAGACCTTTGATTATAACTGCTGATGTTAAACCAGGTGCAATTGAAATATATGTATTTTTGATAACTGTTAGCAGTGATAACCTTCCCTCACATTTTTTACTGCATAAGCCATGCACAGTTACAGCTTTACATTATTTGATTGGTGGGTTTAATTATCTTGTTTTAAAAAGTGCTTCTGGAAAACATTTGTAGAATAAACTGCAAGGTGCCAGCATTGAACTGTTACCCACAGATCATCTGCAACCACACACTGCCCAAAATACCTGGGAAGATAGATCTTTTTTGCTAGTTCACCCAGCTCACTGTTTTGAGGTCAATGTTATTTATGTATTTCTTACTGAGTGGAGCAATTACTGTGCATTTCTCCTGTCTGTTGACTTCATATTTCAGGCTTAACACAAAAATCTCTGAACAGCCTGTGGTGCCTGTTGCACTGTGCACTAGAGAACACCACAGGGTAACATGCTTGTAAAGGTGTGTTCTACACCTCTGCCCTGGCACTCTCTGTAATGGGGTATCACACTCATAGGAGAGGAAGTGACTTTTAGGGTGCCCTTGGCATGTTGGGCTGCTCCTCCTTCAGAAAATTAGAGGAAACTGAACTTAGCTCTGGAACAGTGCCCTTAGCAACTGCAGCTAGATTAACTGGAGATCTCTAATGTACAGGACTGTAAATGCTGCACTATCACATAATAGGTCTTCTATTTCTTTGCTCATCTAATACTGGCCTTTTCTGTTGTATCTCACACTGGTTTTAATACCATTTTTCTACTGTATTCCTCTCTTAAAATTCTTGATTGAGAATATTTTTTTAATGCTTTGCAAAGATGTTGCTTTTCCCTCCTTTCAAGATGCCTAATTTCTCTGTTTTTTCTTATTACCTTTGGGTCCAGTACATTTTTTTGCAGGAATGTATGTAAGAAAAATTGTATTCTAAACCTATGAGTTTTATAAAAAATGTGGTTCACATAAAGATGCTTTGAATTGAATTTATATCTTTGACTTCCTTTAGGTGCCTGGCAGAGGACTCTGGGGATGTGGCCTTTGTGAAGCACTCGACAGTGTTTGAGAACACAGATGGTACTTACTTTTACACAGCTTTTTATTATAATTCATTATTTTCTCTTGTTCTAAAGCTTTCAGTGAGTGACAATGACCGGCTTCTTTTTTTCAGGTAATAACACTGATAGTTGGGCCCAAAACTTAAAGTCCAGTGATTTCCAGTTACTGTGTCCAAATGGTGCCCGTGCTGAAGTCACTCAGTTTGCTGACTGTCACCTGGCTCAGGTGCCAGCTCAAGCCATTATGGTTCACCCAGATATCAACGTTTTTGCTCTGTATGGACTACTGGACAAAGCCCAGGTATTAATAATCCATTTATTTTAGGGGGGAGTCTTATATGGTTTAACACAGTTCAAAGATAAAGACAACAGGACCATTCTGCCATATCATGGGACTGTGCAGAGCCCTGTTGTTGGGAGTGTGACAGAGAAGATAAAATACAACCCATGTCATTCTCCCAGTAAAACCACCCTGGTGCACAAGGAATTTCAACTTTTTGCCCAGCCACTGGTTGCAGTAGTAATTTTCCTGGAGCTTAAGGTGTTTTCCTATGACTTTTCCATGTTTCTGCATGACTTTGAGGTCTACAGGGAATAGAGTACATGCTAACGCTTTTCCATTCTGGAATTTTCCTAGGAGTGCAACAGAACACTGCTGGATATATTTATGCTGCAGCCTGTACAGGGTGAACCATCTGCCTGGCTGCTTCAGAGAGGTTCCTCTCCATACTGAAGTTAACTTGTTCAAAAGCAATACTGAGTATCTCCATGCTAGGATTCAGTCATTTCTGTAACTCCTGGGCAGACAAACTCTACATTACAGAAAAACATTTAGGCAGAAGAATTTTTTTTAAAACTACAGCTCTTTCCAGATAGTAACTAAAAAACCAGAATCACAAATGCTGTTCTTGTAATTGCCTGTGGCAGAATTCTGTTTCTAATCTACTGGAGCTTCTAAAAGCAAACGCGTAAGAGATTCTGCAACTTTCTGCAGAAAAATTCTGCAAATTTTTCATCTACAAAAGAGTTCCTACTGTCTTTCATGTTGAACAGGAGGAATGTGGCACTTAATCTTGCAAAATACTGAAACCTTTCCATTATTTTCAGGTCTACTTTGGAAATAGCAGCAATGGAAATGGATTCAAAATGTTTGATTCTTCAACTTTTCAAGGAAAAAACTTGATCTTTAAGGATTCAGCTGTTGAGATTGTGCCATTACAAGAGAAGAGAACATACACAGAATGGCTGGGGAGTGAATATGTTGAGTCCCTCGAAGGGATGCAAACACCACAGTGCTCTGGGGCAGGCAATAAGATAACACAGTACTCCTTTGTGGCTGCAGTCATTCCCCTTCTTGTTTTGTGTCAGATACAAGGCTTGGACTAGGACGGTTCAAATGGCAACTTCCAGGCCACCTCTGCCCGACCACCTTCTCTTCAGAAAAGCTGTTTGGATAATGTGCTGTGCTAACATTTGAATGCCTCTTCCTGCCTCTTGCAGGGCAAGTGCCAACAGCACCTGCTCATCAGGAGAGTGGGATGGGGCTGGAAGCTGCCCCATCTGTGTGGATGGGGTGGAATTTGTGGCAGAAGCCAGCAATACAGTATCAACATGGTTTACAAGATCAGTCCAAACCTGGAGCATCTCTGCCATCGTTGCTGATGTTGAACCATTCAGGATTTCCAAGTATTGTTAGATGGATACTGGGTTTCTGACCTGTAGAAGAATTTCTGCATGTTGGAAGGCAGTATCAAAAACCTTGTCTAGTGAATCCTCTCTGGTTTCCTGGCTGGTTAAGTTCAGACTGCACATCCCTGCTTAACCCATCCTATCCAGTGCCTCCTGAGCTCTGCTGCCATAGAGGTAAGTGCACAGAGGATGGACAGGCTGTGGACAGAGACCAGTTTAGAAAACAGCTGAACAGCTGTGGACAAAGTCTTCCACCCTCCAGTAGAAGGAAGTAGGGGAAATTTCCAAAGACACTGGACAAAAAAGAAGCCCAGAGAGACTTGGAGGGGACTACCTGTTGACAGAGAAAAGGACAAATCCATATGTGAGCATCCACTGAGCTTGTTGACTTTACCATACCCAGTACTCACAAGATATCCTGTGATCTTTAATCTGATGCAGTCTCCATCAAGAACCTTGTGGTTCTCCTCCTTCCACACAGGGCTCTCCTGAGTGCCTGTGCATGAAACTTGTATTTGCTGTAGGTGAAACAAAAGTACTTCACTTATGAGTAACCATTTCTGTTTCTACTGGCTGTAGAATGTGGATTTTATTTTTATCCATAGCTGCACTAACCATGAATGTTGCTGTGCTGCTGGCAGGCACTGTCTTCCTACCTGCCTCATGATCCTGGGATGAACAGACATTCAGTGTAAAAACAGATAATAATCATGTAAATAAGTGAAAATAACAAATAAATATGAGAAGTAATTACACTTTAACCAAACTGCAGCCTGATAGCTAAACTACTGCTTTTCTGGGATATGAACATTTGTGTTTCCCCTTTGCTGCCCACTGTTCTATTGCTCCCAGGTTACCAGAGCTGGAGGAGGAGAGACCCAGCCCAGTCCCCAGCTGTGCCAGATGGGATGAGCGTGTCTGTGGCAGGGATTTGTGACATGGTGCCCGCTGCCCAGACCCACAATTACTGGCCAGCTGCCTCCAGCTGCTGTCACTGCTGTGTTCCTTCTCTCTGGGCTTTTGGTCAGTTATGAAATAGCTGGCTGAACAGCAGCCAGCAGTGTGCCCAGGTGGGCAAGAATGCCAATGGCATCCTGGCCTGGATCAGGGATAATGTGGCCAGCAGGACCAGGGAAGTGATTATATTCCCTCTGTACTCTCTACTACGGCACTGGTGAGGCCACAGTACTCAAGTACTGTGTCCAGTTGTGGGCCCCTCAATTTAGGAAGGACACTGGGATGCTGGAGTGTGTCCAGAGAAGAGCAACAGAGCTGGGGAAGGAGCTGGAGCACAAGTCTGATGAGCAGTGGCTGGGGGAGCTGGGGGTGTTCAGCCTGGAGAAAAGGAGGCTCGAGGTGACCTTGTCACTCTCTTCAACTGCCTGAAAGGAGGTTGTAGCCAGGTGAGGGTCAGCCTCTTCTCCGAGGTAACAAGCAATAGGACAAAGGGACGTGGCCTCAAGCTGTGCCAGGGGAGGTTTAGGTTGGACATTAGTCAGAATTTCTTCACTGAAAGAGTGATTAGACACTGGAATGGACTGCTTAGGGAGGTGGTGGAGTCACCATCCCTGGAGGTGTTTAAGGAAAGACTGGATGAGGCACTTAGTGCCATGGTCTCGTTGACATGGTGGTGTTTGGTCTCAGGTTGGATTCGAGGGGTCTCCAAGGTGGCCCCAAGATGGCTTAGTTGGCCACAGTGTGGTGCTGACACCACCGAGCTTGGGGCTTTAATCCCCATATGGGCTATTCCCTTACGAGTTCAACTCATTTAAGAGTTGGACTCGATGATCCTTGTGGGTCCCTTTCAACTCAGCACATTCTGTAGACGGTGTGATCCTTTTCCAGCCCAATCCACCCCATGATTCCCTGGATTTCAGCCGGCGGGGCGGCTGATGGGGGGATCGCTGCGCATGCGCGCGGGGCTCCCGCTGCGGCGGCTGTGCCGGCGGGCGGGCGCCCCCTGGCGGCGCGGGGGCGGCGCGGGGCCGCCATGGGCGCGCGGGCGCTGTGGGCGCTGCTGGCGGCGCTGAGGGCGGGCTGGTGCCTCCTGCCGCAGAGCGGGTACCTGCACCCCGACGAGTTCTTCCAGGCGCCCGAGGTCATGGCAGGTAAGGGGCGCGGATAACGCGGGGGGACCCCCGGCGCGCTGCCTCGCACAGCCCCGCGGATGCGGGGGATGCGGAGCCCCGGGCACGGGCGGGTGTTCCCGAGGGATCCCCGGAGCCGCCGGCTCGTTGTCCCGCTCTGTCACACGGCGCTTCCCGCAAGCCGGGCAGGAGCGGGTCCGCAGGGCTGGGTGGGCGGTGGGTTCCTGCTCTGTGCTGTCCACACCGAGTGGCGCCTGCAACCGCATCACCCCGACGAGCTGCTTTTTCCTGATTCTCTGTGAAAACGAACGGTACACTCCTAAAACCGTCAAGGTTGACACCAAGGTCTCAAAAGTCTGAGAGCTGCTCTGCATTGTGATGCCTCTGACAGCAAATAGTATCCCTACTACTGAATTACTGAATAAAATGTATTATGTATTATATGTATTTTTCTTTTTCTCTTCCTTTATAGGAGATATTTTAAATCTACAGGTCTTTTATCCTTGGGAGTTCCTTTCGAGCTTTCCTTGCAGAACAGTTGTTTTCCCATTAATGACATCAGGAGTTACCTACTGGGCAATCAAGTCTTTGCAGCAGCTGGACATATGTTCAAGTTGCATCAACAGCTACACTCTCCTTGTATCACCTCGCCTTCTCTTTACAATCTTTTCTTTCATACTCGACTATAGCGTTTATCGATTAGCCCCTTTCTGGGAAGCAGATCTTTGGAAAGCGCTGGTACTTCTTGCTGGATCATATGTCACTCTGGTGTTTTATACGAGAACATTTACCAACACGCTTGAAGGACTTCTCTTTGCTCTTCTCATGGTACTGGTTTCCTCAAGAAAGTCCAATGGCAGCTCAGTGGAGCCTACAAGCAGTCCTCTCATAGGTGTTATAACAACTGCTGGGTTTTTCAACAGGCCAACCTTTCTGGCATTTGCTCTAATGCCCCTGCTTTACTGGGCAGGTTTAATTGTTGATTCTCAGAGGAGCATTAAAAGTGTCATAAACCACTTTTTGAAGCTCATACTATGTGCATGTTTTACTGCCATTGTTTTCATAACAGCTGATACCTTTTATTTTACCTCTGTGAGCTTAGATAACCTTTTAAGCATTAACAAGGACAGCCTATTTGATGTAATAGTTCAATTACATAAGAAAATGGTAGTAACCCCCTTCAATTTTCTCAGTTATAATCTTAATCCTCATAATCTTGCACTGCATGGAAGTCACCCACGAGTTACACATTTTACAGTCAATGGAATAATGCTCTTTGGGATCTTACATGTTCTGGCCACTGTTGCTGGTTTTAAAATGTTAAAGAAGTATGTCCAGCAATTCATACGGGTCAAATCGTGTTACCATGGGCTGCCTGGGCTATTGGTGCATTCTGAGGGCAATCCAACATTACTGCTGTTTTATTTTGTTCCTTTGGCATTTCTCTCCCTATTCAGTCACCAGGAGCCGCGGTTCCTCATTCCTCTCATCTTGCCATTGGTCCTGTTCAGCGCGTCACAGGACAGAGCTGTGAAATGGAAACACCTCATCGTTATTTTCAATCTTCTCGGGGCATTCCTGTTCGGGTGCCTACACCAGGGAGGGCTGATACCCTGCTTGTTTCACTTGGAGCAGCTCATACATTCTCCAGCACCCTCAAACCATCCAAGGCACTATACTCTACTCTTTGCTCACACCTACATGCCTCCGAGGTTTCTGCTTAATATCAAGAAGACAGACGTGCACGTACAAGTCATCGATATGGCTGGGACTGGAGAAGAAACCCTCTGCCAGACAATAGAGCAGCAAGCAAGCAATTTTACCTGCAGCGACTGTCACATTTTTGTCATAATCCCTGGTACAGTCAGAGCCACAACTGCAAAATGTGGTGTCTCATTCAAGAACGAAACTGTGATATTTCCACACTTATCAATGGAAGACCCACCACAAATGTCCATCCTATCCAGTGGAAATTGGAGAAGTCAGTTAGGACTATACATCCTTCAACTAGACAGAGATCAGCACAGCCTTTAGATTTTAGGAGAACGATGTTTTAGGTTTTCACATCCTTTGGGCACAGTTTGAAGGTGCTGTGAGACCTTCCTCTTCACAGGCCCACCTTCATCACAAGTAGTGGCACTGGGAGCTCTCCTGAGTCTCTTTATTTGTCATGTTCTTATGCTCACCGGTATAGCCAGTTCTGGATAGAATCTGCTTAGAATTTGAGTTATTCAGCCCTATAGTGTTTCATATGAACTTCTGTAATTTTTCCTGATGAGAGAGGATGAAATCAGAGCCCACCAAAACTGTGATTCAAGCTTAGCAGTTTCCATGTGAGATTTATTTTTGGAAGTTTCTATAATCTTTGACAGGGTTTGTGGACTGTGGGGTGTTTACTGATTGTAGGCATTAAATCAGCTGTTGGAGAGAGGTTACAGGGCTAGACAGAAGCTGGTCTGATTAAATAAGATTTTATTTTATGTACTTAAAACTTCATTAGATCAGACTGCAGTCACAGTACAGGCACCAGCACTGTAACCCTGTCTTGGGTGGTTCTGCCTTGAAAAATCCCCAGCACTGATCTGAGAGAATCTGATTTAGAACGTGGAAGATGCTTCAGCCTAAGTACTTGTGCTAAATCCTAAAATCCAAGCTTTGCCTGTTTAACCTTCCTTGCCACAGTTCCATCCTCGTGGACGTGTTCCACACGCACTGCCCCCAGAGCTCGAGGAGGCTCTTCTGTGATGGCATCGAAGCCTCTCGGTGTTCCGCCGCTGCAGCCGGGGCGCTCCTGCCCTTGCACATTCCCGGCGCCGTTCTCGCAGCTGTCGCTGTTCTGTCGCGACTGTGACTCTGGCAGAACGCACGGCGGGCCCTGCGGGGAGCTGGATGGAGGAGCTGCGCAGACAGAAAGCGGGTAACTCGGAGGGATTTGATCCTTTGTGCCGTTTGAGCAGATGGATCTCTGAACAGGCTCACGGCAGGGTCGGAGATCCACCCGTTCTGCTGCCGGGGAGCGCGGGAGGACCCGAGGGAGGAGCCTCATCCCCTGCACCCCCTCCCCTTGCTTAACTGCTCCCCATTAAATCAGCTTAGTGGGAATGACAGGTCACATCCTGGCTCTCCACGGGAGAACAGTCTCATTTTCAACTGGGATGCAAATAACTGGGCTTCAGCTGAGAACGATGTGTGCACATAATAGCACAGCACAACTAACAATCTTTGGTTTTGCCTATGTGAACTTCTGGATCCAAAACATCTTCACATGGAGGGAGGTACTAATTTGGCACATGCATTGTAGGTCAAGCCACTCTCTATGGAACGAATCTGACACTTGAATTATTTCTGCTCACAAAGGTGGTAATGCCTTTGGCAGTTCTGCATCCACACAGCTTTACATAAGGTCTTATGAGCCAGGTTTTCAATAGAGATGAGGATAATATAGGTTGATGCCAGGCTCTAAAGGGATGCTAGGAAAAATGCATGTGTGAAGGGTTTGCCTGTATTTTCCAAACTAGGTGCGACCTAGATTTTTAGGGAACATAGCTCTTGCTCTCTTATAAAGCATTGTGTGTTGTTTCCCCTGTATGTTCATCCACATCCATCACTCTTCATTGCTGATATGCCTGTAATTAAAGGTGGGTGTCTGGGGGGAGGCAGGGGGAGAGGGAGTGCATGTATGTTTGTACTGATGGCTCACAAAGTAATGGAAGTGGTTGTGAAAGCATAGTGACACAAAATCTATTTTCCAAGGTAATTTCCTTTTTGCTCTCTGGGAGAACAGCCATGTGCCACAGCTGGTACTTGCTGTTTTCAGCTTTCTTAAACAGCTTAAATCTTGAAAATTACTTCCACAGAACTTATGAACTCTGGCAATCTGAGGGTGGTAGATCTTGAAACTCTTCAGGGATGGAATGGAGCACATTTCCATGGTACAATGACTGCTCTACAGCTGCACAGGTAACCTGCGACTGAGCCAGAAGAGAACCCGGACTACAAGTTCTAACTCAGACTGACAATACACTGCTTTTGTCTCACCACCCAGGGCTTTGTAATTTACACCACAGATGCAATCTCTCCATCCACGCACACCTGAGTCTTTGTTGGTGGGAGGTTTAATTTTACCAGCAATACTGGAATCTGTATCTCAGGTAATGTACAAGGTCCTTGTCACCTCGGGTGATACAAGGAATGGAAATGATCCTCCACAGTTAACTGAGCCTCAAGTCAGCTGGACCATGCTCTGGAGGAAGGTTAACTGCTTTAGTCTCACAGATGTTGTCATATACAGCATCTGAAGCAAACCAGACCAGTGCACCACATATGATGGGTGCATCCTTTTCCATATTAAGGATGGCTCTATTGGTCATTTTTTCCCTGTAAACCTTTCTTGCTACCACAGACTTGAGGTGTGCTTTTAGGGTAGCTTTTACCTTCCTGTAAGATGGGCATTATCCTATCCATCATCATCGACACTTAAAAGCCCTTTTAGTATCAAAATTGTAACACATGTAGAGTATTACTGCTGTATAGACAGACATTGTTACAGCCACTCCCATGAGAATTGTGGTTTTATTTCAAGTTTCTTATGAAGCACTTAAAAGTGACAATCGTGACAGCGTTCTGGATGATGTTTAGTGAGAGTCTGCTTGTTCCTGAGAACTGTGGAACACGTAAAACGGCGTTGAAATGAAAATCCATCACACTGATGACCAGCAATAGTTTCACATGTCCATGCGATGGAGGACGCACCGTCGGCTCCGCAGCTCGCCGTCCGCCGCCCGGGGGTCCGCGGGTGTCCGGAGTAGCCACCGGGGTCCATCACCCGCCGGCTCCAGCGCGCTCCGAGTCCTGGTGCTGTCGCTCCCGTCCCCTCGCCGGCGGTGCCGCCTCTCCCCACTCGGCGCGTTGCTCAGGGCGCTGTCCCGGGGGGGCGGCCGCCGCGGCCCGGCCCGCGCGGCCACGGCCACCCCCGCTGGCGGGCGCCGTCCTTGAGCTCCCCGAGGAAGGTGTCGCGCAGGCGGAACAGGCGCGGGCCCAGGTGCTGCTGGCCGCGGGTGATGGCGGCGGCGGTGGCGCGGGCGGCGGCGCGGATGGGCCGCGACTCCGAGAGCCGCTCCACGAGCCGCGGGCTCGACAGCAGCAGCAGCAGCGCGCGCCGCAACGACATGGCCGCCGCTCTCGCGAGACCCGGCGCGCCGGCCGCTCCCTCAACGCGTGGGGTCCCCTGCCGTTCTCGCGAGAGCTGCCCCCTCCCCGTGGTGACCGCCACGCCATTGGCTGCGCGCGGGGCGCGTGCGCTTGGGGCGGGAAGGTGCTGGGGGGCGGCCGGGACGGGCAGTGCTGGGCTCGGTGCGCCCTCGGTCCGCCCTCGGTCCGTCCTGGGCCAGGACAGACCAGGCTGTGCCGGGCCGGGCCGGGCCGGGCTGTGCCGGGCTGGACAGCGCCGCCATGAGCTCCGGCGGGACGCTGAGCATCCTCCGCAGCGACTCGTACGCCGAACTCAGCCAGTACCGCGACCAGCACTTCCGGGTGAGCCTTGGCCGGGGGTGGGTGTCGCGCGGTCCGTCCCGATCGGGCCGGGCTGTGCCGGGCTGTGCCGGGGGGTAACGCGGTGTCCTTGCGGCCCAGGGGACGCGCTACGACCAGGAGCGGCTGCTGAGGAAGAGTTGCACGCTGTACGTGGGAAACCTGTCCTTCTACACCACCGAGGAGCAGATCCACGAGCTCTTTGGCAAGAGCGGCGACATCAAGAAGGTCATCATGGGGCTGGACAAAGTGAAGAAAACCGCTTGCGGCTTCTGCTTCGTGGAGTATCCTTGTGCGGGCCGGCAGGAGGGGTCAGGGCGCGGGTGAACTGCTCTGCACTGCAGGCTCTGAGTCAGGGCAGAGTTCTCCCAGGATAAAAGTAATCGTTTGCTAAAGCGTCTTTGGGGGACGCAGGCGTGAGAGAGCTGTGCTGGGTTCACGGTTGGACTCAATGGGGTGTTTTTCATCCGTGATTCTGTGACTGGAACATAGACGGCATATCGAGCAGGGGTAACAGATTGCTTTTGCTGTGAGACTTTAACCCAGACATTTTTTAGGTAGTTGACCTCTGCATTAAGTTCGTATTTTCCATGCCCAAATAAAAAGGTGTTTCTTTTCGTACGAACATAGATGTAAAGTTAGTATTGGTATCTTACATCCCTGTTGTGTAGTCTGTGAAGATCATTCTTTTACATGTGAGTCTCTGAAGATCATTCTGTAACTGGTTCTAGTGAACTCACTAGAGTGGTGAAAGGTTGTAGCATGAATGGAGCCTCACTGGGGCTTCTCACTTTTTAGCAGTAGAACTTTGTGCTGTTAAGGGTGAGCGTGTTTGGCAGACTTAATCCAATATATGCATTTTTAGTGCTTGAATTCCAGCACATTGCCCTCTTTCACTAACAGTTTTCTCAGCTCATATAGCTTCTTAAAAGCTGTTGCTTCTGAAAGTAACCGAGCAGGAACCTGTTTCAAGCAAAGGCTTGGTTTTGTACTCAATTTGATATTGGGTTTTTTTCCATGCGTTGAAAACCGAAGTCCATTTTTTTTCCTTAACCCATTCCTAAGGTATTATGCAAGAGGAGATGCTGAAAATGCAATGCGGTACATCAATGGAACCAGACTTGATGACAGGATCATAAGGACAGACTGGGATGCAGGATTTAAGGAGGGTAGGCAGTACGGCCGTGGAAGATCAGGGGGGCAGGTAGGTTGTTGTTCAGCCTGGGTTTTTAAGGTGACTTTGCCAAATTTCTTGGTTTTGAATGAACACACTTGGAACAATTTCGGAAACAGCAACTTAGAGTCATTGTTTAAGATAATGCTGTGCCTTGGTCTTTAAGATATCTGGTCAATGGCCGTGTTAGCTACTAAGTACAGATAACTTTTCCATGTATTTCACTAAAAGTACTTGCAGAAACAACTCTTGGCTACCTGGGGAGATAATGCTTGTAAGTAAGCCCTGAAAATATAAGGCTGTCGAGATCACACAGGACAGCAGTTGTTCTACCCAAAGTGGAGCTGGTGGCAGTGGCTTTTACTGCTGGAGCACGAGACCAGCCATCCTTGCTTGGACTGCCTTGATTGAGGATTCCCTGGGATGCTGTTGAAAAGGAAGTTGGTTTATGTTGTTCTGGGCTTTTGCATGATGCACTTCGCCTTCAGTTTTGTCAGTCAGCTCTGAGTGGGCACTTATATTTTGTGAGCTCAGTGTGACTATATTCTGATAATGTAAGAGTTTTTGAGAAATTGTTTTTCTTTGTCTTTCCTGGACTCCCCTTTTCCCCTCCTTCGTAAGGTCCGAGATGAATATCGGCAGGACTATGATGCTGGAAGAGGTGGCTATGGCAAAATTGTTCAGTGCCAGTGACTCGTCAGCCTCACAGGAGAACCAAATCTGCACTGTAAATGTCACCAGACACCAAGTAGGTCTGTTGCACACAAATTTATGTCGCTAGAAATTCAGAGGAACTCCTGTCCGTGTTTCTGTGAACATATCCTGTATTCAATACCTCTTCTGTTTTAATGCCAGGATCCAAAGTGTTGCAGAGGACCTGGAAACAAGGTTTTAAGCAATAGAATGTCTGAGGCTTCGGTCTCTAAATGCTGCTGTAACTTACTAAAAGGAACAAAGATTTAGTGTAATGGTGCTTTTTTTTCACTGGCAAACTTGATTATTCTGCCACTGGGTTTTGTTTACATTGGTATCACAGGGTGGGGACCAGTGATAAAGATAATTGGTGGGTGTTTCAGAGATGAAAGAAAAAGGTGCAAAAGAGCCTGAAAAGGAAGTGGAATTTCTAGGGAAATTTTCCAAATTCTAGGAAAGACTTAAAGCTGCAGATTTTCTGGGGTTACTGATGCTGTTACTAGAACACTTTTGTGAACAGCCATAATAAAACAATCTGATTGCTGAGCCCAGGAATCATGTGAAGAAGCAGCCTAGCAGGACACAGACCCCTGCAGTCTTCTATTAAGTGTAATGTGCCTACAAGGGTAGCATGAAGCCAAGTTGTACAGTTACCCCCAAAATGGGATGTTGGAGGAGCTGTGTGTATAAAAAGAAAATTTGTTCCCCAAATACATTTTGAGAAACTTGATTTCAGACAAAGGTGAAAACAGAAATGAGTTTTGGGAGGAGCCTTACTTTCTACTGAGCCTCTCCTTTTTACTGAGCCTTACTCTCTACTAAGAATGGTAAAAGGATTGGATAGATTGGTTTGGTTTGGTTTTTTCTCTTTCCCCCCTATTCATACTGCTGGTTTATATGATGGGATTTTGATGTACTGCAGACATAGGAATAAAAATTGTGATCCCAATATCTGTGAAATTGACCCTCTTAAATGAAATAGTTTAAAAGGAACTGTTACAGAGCTTTGTAATTTTTTATGGATTTCTGAGTTTCTTGTAAATGGCAATTCATAAAGTTAAATCCAAATACTTTGTTGTCCATAACTCCTTAGAAACCTTCAAAGTACCAGGTTATGTAAAAGTTGATATTTAGTCACTGGGGATACTGTTGGAAATCTTAATGTGTTTCTTGTGTACAGTTAGTCACAGCTGTAAATTGGAAATAGAGTGAATAGAACAACTGCTTACTTAGGAAGTGCAGATTTGGCTGGGCTTTGAGGTTTTTTGGTAGCCACAGTAAAACTAGATTTTTTGGGATCACTTGGTGCTGATTTGCAAACAAGAGTTGGAACAAGGTTGCCTTTTCCGATCTGGTACATTTGATTATGAGTTTATAGCCTGTAATCTGCTCCAGGAAGCTGCTGAAGTTTATTTTTCATTGTATCAATTTTGTATAAAAAATGTGTTACCAAAAACTGTAAAGTCACTTTCTTTGAAATAAAGCTGTAACATTAAAATGGTTTGTTACTTTTTTGTTTGTAACAGAATCACTGAAAGGAGCTGTATTCAGACTCATGCCTTTATCCTTTGTTCTAATGTCTTTTAATAAGGAGAGAATGAATCTTCCTTCCCTTCACTGGATTTTCAGTCTTGTTCAATTCTTACATGGATGCTGAAAGATGTTTGGTTAATGCTCTTCATTCTGGTTTGGATTTTTTTGGGTTATAGAATAGAAATTAAATTATTTACTGATATTGAAGTGAATGTAAAAGTCTTTAGTGTGTAACAAGTAATTTTCAATGTGTGCTTCCTTATAAAAACGATACTTAAAATTATTTTTTATTGAAAGTGCTACAGGACAGTCATTCCCAAATGAAATGGAGGTGGTAGGAAGATTTTCCTTCACAACAGTCACTGTCCTTTGCTGCACACGTGCAGTGTCTGTTGTAAGATTCTGTTTTAAAGTGAGATTTTCTGTTTTGAGAGATTTCAATCCAAATGGGATTTAAAAGCACATGATGTCTCATGTGAACTCTTAGGCTCTCAAAAGCACATATAGAGGAAACTGATTGAACAGGGTTTGATTTTTGCCTTCCCTGACTGAAATCGGATCTGCCTCTCATAAAGTTGTAGCTTCACAAAAGAAACTGAATCAAGTCTTTAAAACTTCACTGGGGGCTTCTTCAGCTTCCTGACATGCTGGTGCATTGGGATTAGGTTCTCTTGGAGGGACAAGATCTCCCATGATTTTTTGACATGCTAGTTCATTATAATTATATACACTTTTATGAAAGTGTATTAGCTTTTTGAAGTACTTATCATAATTAGCTACTTTTATGGAATTGTGTCCATAAAGAAAAACAGCAGCTAAGAATATGAGTGGAAGCTTAGATATGCCTTGATGGAAGGGAGGCTGTTGGAAATTAAGGCAGTGAGAGCTTCAGTCCCTCCCTCAGACTAGTGCAGGCTCATGGTGGGGTGATTTATGTACCTCTCTTAGGCAGCAATACCTGCAAATAAGATTTATATTCACAGCATCGGAGTTTTGGTATTACAGGGTAAAATCAGTAGAGTGTAAATTGGAGCACTAAACCCCTTTGTTTTCAATGACTGACAAAATAATCCCCATTACCTGACTATCACTGCAGGCTTGCTCCAAGGTGGTCTCCGTGTTAGTCAGGTTATTTACTGTCCTGTGCAGCAGGCAAGTTCCTGCTCAGGTTGGTGCCAGCACAACCACCGTTGGTGTTAAAGGTCCTTCATACACAGATAATTATGAAAAAAGCTTTTAGCTAATATCCAGCACCTCATTTTCTATATTTTGTCAGATTAGGGTTCTTGTGAAGGTAAAAATGATAAAAACTACTAAAATTGACATGGTTTGTACATAGTTTCATCTCTAGATGAAAGACAATCCTACTCAAAGGAATGCAGTCCACAGCTCCTAAACTGTTGTCCATTTGAGTTTCTTTAAAGCACAAGTTGTACCTTATGCTAGAGCATGTAAGTGAAGATGAATTAGGGTGGGCAATTTTTTGTGCGGTCTGGGATTTCTGCTCCTCGCTGAGTGTATTTGGCACTTTCAGGTAAGTGCAGGGCCTAATGTCACTGCAGGGGGAGTACCAAAAAATTGATGAAGACTGCAGAGAGAAGTGTCCTGGACTTCAAAACATTGTGTTTGGGAAGTAATGGCCTGATTAATTATTTGTCTGCTTTCATATGTCTCCTCCCTGTTCCTGTCTAAACAAGTTCTTGCACAGGGGCTTGGATATACTCAGAGCTGCTCTGTAATGCACATAACTCCTCTCTCTCCCTTTTGGGATAATTAGATGGTGTAAAAGTTTCTCATGACTTGGGGAAGGAGATCTCTGTGCCCTTGTCTGGCTAAGAGCAGGTGTTATGTCCATCACTGCTTCATCTCTTTTCCTCTCCCATGTAGGCAGAGGAAGGTTATTCCAGGTTGACTGTTTGTATCCCAAGGTTTCAGTGATGGTGTGAACTGAAAGCAGGCCTTGCTCCCTCCTCAAACTCATGTGCTCTGTTCAGACTGGATGAGAAGCCATAGTAAAGGAAAGGGAGAGTTTCTTTTTGGGGATTATCTACTCAATGTTGTAAGAATTAATTTATGATTTGTATGCTGACATAGAAGGCTTCCAGTATAAAGCTCCTTCAAGGCTCATTTTCAGACCTTAAACTGATTGAACTAAGGGACTGAAGAGAGCTTACCTTCTTCCATTTCCAGACACAGCCATCAGCACTGCACAAGGGACACTATGGAAGTTTAAGTTAAGCAAGTTAGTCATGATGGTGTCTATTCCAGAGGCTTGTACAGCCCTTAGGGAATATGTACACAGAGACCTAGGGCTGCACTGCAGGCAGCTGAGGTTCCCAATAGAGTGTCCCTTTATAGACTTAACTATCAATTTTGGAAAAGAGAATTTGAGAGAAAAACAGATCACAAAAGTCTTTAATTATCGATTTTATACTTATAAATTACTCTTAAGCTTGGTCCAGAGGGGTCTTCTGCAGGTCCTGCTTTCATACCGCTTCACAGTTACATTTATTTTCTGTAGCATGTGGATCAGGATTGAGCAGAGTCTTCTATGTTTCACTCTACTTTCTGGGCAAATGATCTAGGTCTGGAGAACCCACAAAATTACAGTATTTGTAAGTTAAGACTGTATAACTTCACCCAATGTCTGCACCACAAACGTAGAAAGTGGTGCAGTAGAAGACAGAATTCCATGAGAAGAAAGTTTGCTGACCTTGAGAAACTGCTTTCTGAAATGAGGAGAGATGAGCTCTTGTGGCAGGTTCCAGAGTTTATGAGAATCACCTTCCTGCCACTCTGCCTCCCAACCTGCTTTCTGAGACAAACATGTTCTTCACTTTACGGGGCTAATATTCTCCAAGATTATTTTACCTTCTACCTGAAGGCTATTTGAGTATCTATTTGTGTTCTTTACAAAAAAACCACAAAAAAACCAAAACAAAAAACCCCAGATAAATAGGAAGCCAAACTCTTCTTTGCAGGACTGAGCACTTGATGAGTTTAGATGTGACAGAAATGTTTCCCTTTAGCCGAAGCATGAAGTTCGTGTGTCAGACGCCCGAGGGGCAGCACCGGTGAGGTGCCCGGGGGTCCCTCTAGTGCCCACATCGGCAGCATGAGGTTACAGCCTGGCGGGGGAGGCTGCGGGGAGCAGTGCCCAGCTGCGGCTGCCCTGCTGCTCTCGAGATTTTGCTTTGATTTGTGTAGTAGAAATGGCCAAAATCCTGATTTTCATCTGTAGCCTATTTCTCAGAATGGGGGCAACTAGAGATCAGGATTTACGGGTTTGCAGCCTGTCTCTGTTTAGCAGCAGTTTAGCTACCTTGTACACTGGATATTGCCATTTGCAATGTCTGTGGTGACTTCTCTCCCTGATTTCCTTTTCTAGGTGGGTTACTGTTTCTTCTGGGACTGCTGTGTTCCAAGTAGAACAGTATTGAACCACAATTTGTGTTATTTCAGGTATAATTAAAAGACATTTTTTCTCAAAACATAACTTGAAAACAAATTGGAAATAAAATTTGCTATTTTGCTATTTCTCCAGTTACGTGCAACATAAATATCAAGATAAGTTGACCTGACTGAGTCAACTTCTAATTACGTTTCTGGACAACGAAGCTTTTCCCTGCTGTCCCAGTCTCTCCCTGCAAGTTGCAATGTGGAAAGGAAATTCTGATTTTCTAGTTGGAATCGATAAGAATATGTTAAGTGTTAATGATACACACTTGTATTATTATACATCTGTAGCTTACATGCGGTTTGAATTGCTTCAAATTGAATTTGTTTCAGTTTTCTGACTTTATTACTTAAAAATAATGGTCTTATTATTTTATACTTGGTGTCTTTATGGGGAATTTTCCCGACTTTTAAAAAGTGTTGCTGCTCTTTTCAGCTTCATTGACTGTTGTGTGTTTGATTTTCTGTAGTATCACTGGTTTGCAACATCTTAAATTACTTTTTGTGAAAACAAAAGCAGCTTGTCACGCTGCCACAAGGTGTCGTGAGAAGCCGCATCTCTCCTCTCGATGAGGGTGCGCTGCCAGGATTCCCAGTCAGCCGAGTACTTGTGGAGCGAACTGTTCTGAAAGCGCCTAATTTCACCGTGCAGCCAAGGCAGCATCTCCATTTCTCCAAGATACTCTTTGATATTAGGATTCTGCTTGAAACCAAAGTGACTGGGGACTGAAGAAACTGTCCTATCACATGCCCCGAAGCAGCAGAGTTAGGAGTGCCTTAAGGTTGCTGATGTGTAGGATGCCTCGTAACACCAAGCACTGTAGAGCTGAAAGGTTCTCTCTGTAGTAACCACGGCTGTGCAGGCTGGCAAAGGACAGGCTTGTGGTTTGGGTTTTGTTTGGGTTTTTTTTCTGCCATGAATTTACTCCAGTAGGAGGAGGAATATGTTTCCAGGAACTGGAAAGAACTTATTCCCATTAAATCTGCACTTCTGCTTTAAGTTCCCAGCTGAATTTGCTCTTTGGAATCTATATATTAATGAGAAAAAGCCTTTAAGCAGCAACCTTGCAGTGTTCCATCACAACTGTCGGGAGCAAGTGTGTGGTGTTGTCTAAGTCGGGGGAAACTGAGCAGAGATTTTTTAAGTTACTCAGATCTCTCACATGCATACCCTGAGTCATGGTGGATGTTTTGATAATTGTTTTATAGAATGCAGTCCTGTCAGGAACTTATTTTTGTCTCCCATGGAGTTCAGTGAGATCTGAGTGCATAGTGCTAAAGTATTGAATGTGCTTTAATGAACTTTATTTACTTATTTCTTCATAAACTAAACATGTGACACACTAACATGCAGGACAATTCTTGAAAGGTCTTGTGGGAGCAGCATTGACTCTTGATTTGTGTCTCAAGGTGAGTCAGGGAAGCTGAGTAAAACACCATCACAAAAAGTAACCAGAGCTTTTTGAAAGGGATTCCAAGAAGATTCAAAATCCTTCACCATTTTGTCCAAAATCACTTGCAGGACAGAATTTTTCTCAGAATCCAAGCCCACGATGGCCAGCAAATATTACTTGGTCTACAGAGTATGACAAAGAAAAATATTGCTTCAGAGGAGCACAGAAAGCTGGAAGGATGTGAAAAGTGAGGGAAGATTCCAGCTGATTTGTGCTAATCCAGTAATTCAGATTCTAGACACAGAATGGTCAGCAAGGCAAAGTTAATAAAACATTAAAAGAGGCCCTGCAACCTCAATAAGTACTTGATGTTGATTCTGTGTTTGATCATAAATTTTCCCCTAAAAATATATAATTGAAGTAAAACAGGCAGGAAAATGATTCAGTCCCTATTAGAAAACAGGTTCACTTTGATGTACATGAGCAAGTGGTGCTGCTCCTCGTGCCCTGTGAGTTGTCTGCCCGGCTGGGCCGAGTCCTTGACAGGCTGGAGTTCCCTGTGAGCAGCGCTCGCCTTGGCAGGCACGACACATGGAATTGAAAATAAGTTTAATCTCTTTCTAGGAGGCAATGAGCCAAGGCTCAAACTTCAGACAAATCAAATTAACTATTCCCAGACCCAGAGTTGTCCTAAGAGGAGAGAAAACATATCATGCTCAGCTGTATGCTGGAAGTACCAGCGCTTTAAGGTGCCCAGGGTTGTGATGGACTCTGACCGTGCAGTTGGATGGGCAGCACTGTTGGAGGGCCTGTTTTCAGTGGATGTTTGCAGGTGTCTAACCCACCCATTGAAGGACAATCGGTGTTCAGCTGGTAAAGCCTTCAGAGCATAAAAGAGCTGTGCTGTAGCTGCTTTCTGTGTGGAAGCTCAGGGTGCTTTTCCCTGCATGTGTGGCACTATAACAAAGCTCCTGATTTTCCCTTTTTTAATGGTTATGGCAAGTGTCTGCTCTGTTCAGGAAAAGAGCTTCACTGCAACTGTTAAGTCTAGGAGAATTTGATATATTCTGTGGGTATACAGATACATCCACATAAAGTTTAGCCTAGTTTGAAGTTGACTTGAGGGTAGTGGAATCTATATTTCAGTTTTTGATATTTTATGTTTAATAAATTAGAAGTGAATATTTTAGTGCACATAAAATGCACATAAAAAGTAAAAATTACTTTTTCTAGTGCACATAAAAAGTGAAAATTACTTTTTCATTGCTAGCCAGAAGTTTATACTGGGCTATGCAATTTAACAAGGCAGCTCTCCTCTCTTAGCTACATGTCATTACAATCCTAGAAAATTAGCTTCTTTGTGATTTCCAGATACACAGATACCCGAACAAAGGCCAGTGTAAGTATAGCGTAATAGGGCTTTTTTTAAAGGCAAGTCTTATTTTTTTTTATTTTAAAAATACTAGGGTGTAATGGATTTTCTAATTTAGAAAGCATATAATGCAAATTCATTTTATGTTAAGAACCTTTAAAAGTAATTCATTATTTCTAAACATTTTTTTATTGCTGAGTATGTTGTTGCCAGGACTGTTCTCAGTGACATTATAGCTTACAGTTGAGATGTGAAAGACTCAAACTGCAAAGGGATAGTGGTGACAAAAGCTAGAAATAAAATAATTTCTTATTCAGCCTTCCTTTTACATGGAGGAAAGGTGTTCCACATTTGTAAGGTTTATATTGTTGCTTTTCAGACATGACTCAAAGATAGGTATTGAAAGAGGGAAAGTATAAAACATCATTGTGCCTTTAGGATTTCTAGTTCCATTCAAATAGAAAATGTTCTCTTTCTGATCCTTAAAGAAAGCCATCAGGTCATGAACAGCATTTCCATTTGTGGAGAAAAATGTCAGAATAGTTTTCTGAAGGTCTGTATAAGATGAATGTTCCTTTTGAACCCTTTATTAATTTAGTTTCTGGGCACATTTAAAAAATCATTGAAGAATTAATAGAAGCTATGTGTAAAATTACATAAAAGCCCCTCGGTGAAATTCCAGTGTTTTTACAGTATTCACAGCTTAGTTTTGGAGTGAAATAACTCTTGATTTCAGTAGGCCTGAACTCGTTAGTTGAATATACCACAAGGAGGACCTATTTTCCTTTCATGTTCTCCAGGGTGGGTGAAGAGGGAATTCACAGGCCTTGGTGGCATTACTGTGCATGAGCTTGGGAAGAGAGTGGGGGACAAAGTGTCTGCTATCATATGTGAAGAATAATTTTTTAAGAGAAAAGGATCTCAGTTTCTAGATTTGAGTGACATTAGGATATTTCTGCTAAGTGTGCTGAGCACTTGAACTTCTGAGACTTCACCTATGTGAGGTTATTTTCTTCATACACACACATCCTGTGAACAGGGACATGAAAATACAAGTGAAAAGCTTTTTTGCATCTACTAGTGTATTTACAGTGTCATAATCTAAGTGTTACATCTTTGCAATGGGGGAAAAGGGACCATGTGCATGAGTGACAATGATGCAACACGTCAACAATGACATTGTTGCTGTGCTGCATCACAGCACTGATGTCTTTTGAGTTCTGTTTGTCATTTATAAAATTCACTGGCATCTCTTGATTTTTGTAGCAGGCTGATGGGGTTATGGGCTAACTCTGGCAGGAACAGAGACGCTCTGAGCTGTGTCACTTCTGGACAGGAACTGGTGGATTGGTGTGACACTGAGCTGTACTCAGCAGCCTCACTCTCTCATGTCAGGAGCAGCAGCACAGGGCTCTGTGGGAGTGACAGCCATTACTCCTGAACTGGTTTCCTTTTTTCTTTTCATTGCAGTCTTTATGCTGGTTCTTATGGCCTAATGTATCAATGTATTAAAGAGAAACCTGAGTATTTGATTTTTCCCCATGTAGCCAGGAAATTGGGAGTTGATTTTTTTTTATTAAAGCAACGTGATTCATACTTTCCTTGAAGAGCTCCAGTTAAGCATCTTAGGTCTTCTGCTAAATGCTACAAGAAAACACTTCAGTGTTTGCCAACTGTTAAAGAAGTTTTGAAGAAAAGGTTTCAGGTGTTTGGCAATATTTGCATATATTTGCTTACTGATTGCAAATTCTCTATTTTTTTTTTTCTGTGGTTGCAAAGTTTACCACAAGTAGCCTGGTGTCCTTCCTCTCCCATTCTCAAAAGTGGCATTTGGCTATTTCCTCTCCTCTTATAGTGCATTAAAACTAGATGGAGTAAAATCATGGATACATTATTCCAGAATTAAAAAGGCTGAAGCCCCTTGGGTAATTGATCAGTTATCTGAAAAAAACCAAAATGCTTAAATCTTGTTTTGTTATCCTGACAATAGTAAATTCAATCTTGACTTGGGAGCAAAATTTATATCTAGTTTTATTACAAAATGTGGCCCAAGTGTTGCGTAAAAATGATTGTTGGTTTTTCACTCATTTACCTAAAAACTCAATGAAGCCATTAACCATTTATGCATTTCCAATTCCAGGAGAAATAGATACTAGTTACTGGGTAAACACTTCCTTTCACCAAAAGGTAGACATACCAGTTAATGTGCAAGTACCCAGTAATATTTCTTATGATCATACAGTGTGTGGAAAGATATAACTCCCTTAAAGAATCAGGAAAACTAGATTGTATTGATGGAAGTGTCATGTTTGTCAGAAATCACACAAATGTACTCAAACAATTAATGTTGGAGAAATGAATCATCTTGCACCAGTACCAAATGGAACAGGGATTTCCACATTGGATATGTGGAAATAAAGTCTGTAAAGTGTTTCCCCTGGGCTGGGGAAACTTTAGAAGCCTTAGTCCCCAACATAACAGTAGTTGATAAAGGTCAAGTACCCTCAGAATTATGGATAAGAAGCTCTTTGGGGTGCACAAAACGAACCTAAAATGCTATAATGGAGCGGCCAGCTGGATTTCATAGTTTTGTAAGATTAAGGAATTTAGTCTCAAGAAAAAGGGGGGATTTGATAGAAGAAATAGAAACTTTACTCACAGTATCCCAAAATGCCCAAATAAGGAGCAATATGATCTTAGAGAAGTCCTAGAGAATTCAGTAAGGAGGTATGCAAACAAAGAAGATGTAAACTAAGCTCTGTGTACCCAAACAAGATCAAATAAAGAACAAACATAACGGTTTTTGGTGGTGGAACACAGTGATGCTGTACCTGCTGTACCTGCTCAAGAACTGAGGTCAAGACAACAAAGAAGACCCAGAAAGACCAAAGAAGGACTTCCAATGGGGGTATGACTATGTAAACAAACTGATGAATATGTATTAAGTAAGCAAGACTATCTAATGAATAGTAGGTGTAAACAGTAGGTGTAATAAAAGGCCCTGTCTGTCTGTCATTTGGCAGGTTCGATTAGAGGAGCTATACTCTGAACATCCAGCATGCTGAATAAAGAAGAATGCCCTTTTTAGCATCTACAAATTGATGTTAAGAAGTTTGTTTCTGCTGCTTTTCAGTATCAGTAGTAGATGCTGTATGCAGTTGTAATGCAGCTGTTCTGAGTGCAGGGGGGAGCACAGAGGCAACCTGCTTCAGTGCACAGCCCACATCTGTCCTTGGAAAAATTCAAAGTGACAGGAAGCATGCTGAGGCCATATGTCAGCAAAGCAGAGTTCAGAGCAGGCTGAACTGTAAGCACAGGTTTATTTTCTAGCACAGTTTTTGAGGCAGTTGTGTCTGGATCATTAAGAACAGAAGTTTTCTTCTCTGAATTACCATTATGTGTCAGCAGTTGCTTGAGCAAACTTGGAAACACCTTCCCCAGAAGCTCATGTTTAACTCTCTCACAACTGTCAGGACTTACTGCATATCCTTCATTTCTGTGTGTGAGTTACCTGTTTTATATGTTAAAGAATCAAGAATTTGCAAGTAATGCCTCTTTCAGCTGTGGTCTATACTACAGGGACATTTCCAGTGGTCTGGTATTTCTGATATCATTCCTATGAGACCTGGCATGTGGACAGTACATTGTCTTTAAAGCACTTAATCAGGTCTTAATTCCTTTTGAGTTTTGGAGCACTGAAATGAACTGACTGTTAGATTGTACTTGACTAAACAATAGCTAAATGTGAAAAAGATGGCAACTTTTTGATGTGATTCTTAATCAAGAAAACAGAATGTTCCTTTTCTATTTATCTAATTAAAGAAGCAGTATAAATCAAACAGGAAAAGCTGAAATTGTTCATCTCAGTCCTTGGTTGACCTGCATCAGGCAGAGATTAACTTCACAGGATGATAGAACAGTTCAGGGTGGATTAGACCACTCAAGACCATCCAGTTCAACCTCCTGCTCAAAGAAGGATCACTTAAAGCTTAAAGCAGGTTGCCCAGGGCTGTGTCTAGTCAAGTTTTGAACAATGTCTCCAAGGATGGAGACTCCACAACACTTCTGGGCAACCTGTTCCAGGGTTTGAAGATCTGCAGTAAAAAGGTATTTTCTTGTGTTCACATGGAGTTTCATGGCCTTTAATGTGAAAATATGTTGTCTATCAGTTTTGCATGTGAAGTTTCCATGTTTTTTTGAAAGTGATGCTGAAATTTGAAGTGTTGTGACTTTTGATGTTGATGAACCTTTGCTTCCTCTCCATGTTTTTTTTCAGTGTCTCTGCCCTAGCAGCTTACCTACCAGAACGTCCTTTCTGGCTTAAATTTCTCCCATATATTTTTTGGTTTATGTTCCAAGCTGCATGGCTGATAATACCACATTTGATTGTTCTTTGCATCTGTGCAATTTGACCAGCAGTGATAGTGGGGGCCTTCTGGGCTAAGGCATGGAAAAGCTGCATATTACTCCACTGCTGTGACTTGCCTTTGGGAATGTCAGGGCTACCAAATGTGTGCCACGTTCTGCCTTGGAGTCACACATTGACATTAACTGGGGTAACTGTAACCCTGTTGGAGCTACTGGGTGCTAAGACCTATCTGTCAACTGTATTTGTAGCTGTGTGTTTGGTTGCCTGCAGTCTTACAAAGAGCCTGCCTAGTATTAAATCATAGAATCATAGAATCATTAAAGTTGGAAAAGACCTCCAGGATCATCAAGCCCAACCTTTGACCAAACATCACCTTGTCAACTAAACCATAGCACTAAGAGCTGACTATCAATGACTCACCTTGCAATTGGTGTAAAGCCTGTGAAGTCTTCCCAAATAATATAGTTATAGTCAGCGTAGTCTCTGGGTGGTTGGTAATACTTAGTTAAAATTAGCCAAAATATTTTATATTCTGAGAAATTTATTTTCCTGCCCTTTGTGACATGTTTGGCTTTGGCCAGAATGTTCTGATGTGTCCTGTGCTATTTTTAGTAATGTTGATTATCCTTCCCCCCATTTCTATTGCAACACAGAATGACGTCTTTTTACTGGTACGTGCTACTTTCACACATGGGTTCAGTTTCACCAGTGATCAAAAACAGATGGATCAGTCATGTGTGAGGACTAGTTTAGTCCGAGTGCTGCTGGGCTAATTGGAGTGGACTAGCGAATATGTGTCTTTCTTTTTCTTATACATATAAATTAAAGTGTAATTTTAAATCGGACCTTGTCTTCCTGTTTCCTTCCACGGAGAAGGGGCAAATAGGGAGAACATAGTTCTTACCAGGTCTTGAATTTGGTGGTTTTCTTGGGAGAACTATTTTCTCTGTAGGATGTATTTCAGGACACGTTTGGAGTGCATTAGGTAGAGACCTGCCAGAAATGGAGTTAATCCCAGGAGCATCAATGGACAGCGGAAATCTCTCCTCAGAGCTTCCAGCAGTGGCAGGGAGATCAGCCAGGTTCTATGTTGACATAAGGCTTTTCCCTGTCATTCTGCAGAGTGTGTCCCATATTAGCCAAGCTCTAAACAGCATTAATAGATGCCAAACACATTTTCTGCAGCTGTGTGAGAAAGATGTCAAGTGGCTATTTATCACTCTCACTCACTGACCCAATCAGACCCACATTACCTGTACAGAAAATTGATTGGGAGAGGATAATTCTTTACAGCTTTTCTTTTTTGAAAGAAACAGTTAATAATTTATGACCAGACTTAGTCTTTATGGCTGGTTGTGGTTCTTCCGCTCATGACAGTAGGAACATGTGGGGCCCCAGGAAGTAGCAGAACTCTGGGAATATTTTGAGAGATGCTACTGTAGTGAATGTGAGAACCTTAAATGCAGGGTAGTTTATTGAATGATTTATAGCAAGTCTTGGTCTTTAACTATAATTATAATCTTCACTGAGTTCAGATCAAACTAGTAGTGACCTCAGATCCAAACCATTTTTCAGTAGTCGGACAGATCCAGGGTGGGTTTTGAGAAAATTCACGAGAGCACATCACAGCTAACATCATTTTGAAAGTATGTGATATGAACTTCTTGCTGCTGTTGCTGTTAAGGCAATGAATGGTTGGGTCAAAGTGCATTTGTATGGATCACCTGGCTGTTTTCATTCTGGTCAGCATTCAGGCTGTGTAAGCTCTAATGCTTGGCCCATCTCCTATATGTAAAGATAATTTTAATTAATAAGGTAACCTTTACCTTACGTTGATTAATCTTGTGCTCTTTGTTTTACGACCCCCCTGACTATATCAGTTGCCTTAATAGAAGGTTTATTTCTCCTGAATTTCTACAATTTCTCTTGAAAAACTTCTAGTTCTAGTGACCTATGATGGACTAAGAATATGACTAAGAACATTAAGTAAAGAGAAATAAAAATGTTTTGTTAGGGAAGAATAAAAAGGAAGGCATCTTTGCATAAAGCCTTCTTTAATAGTTTTTAGAACTCCATTCTAATACAGGTGCTCAAGGACATAATTGGCAATATATTTAACAGCAAGTAAAGTCTCTTCACAGGTTGGCTTTATCTGAGATTCAGGGAGAAGAAAACCATAATTGCCGGTGTCTCGGAGCTCGAAAGTGAAAGAGTACTTGACACCTTGATCGTAAGCCCAGTCGTCAGAGCCCCCTGCAGCAGGGTCTGTTGGTAAAGAAATGAAATAAGGGTTAACTGTGAAAGAGTGGCTATGCATTGGAATGTGAAATCCTTTGGAGTCAAGTCATGTAACCAGAAATGCAGAAAGGACAGATAAAAAGATATATTTGGTGAATTGAGTGATTTATCCTGCTCATGGAAAAGCTTCTGTGATTTTAGGCCATTTATGAGCTTTATTCCAGCTGATGTGTGGAAGCAAATGTAAACAAGCTAAACTGTTCCCTCCTTGTCACTGTTGTGAGAAGACCACAGGAGCAATGTCTAAGAAACAGGAGAATGGCGTGGTTGCATGGGGGTGTTTAGAAAGGTTTGGTATCAGAAGCAAAAAGCCTCTCACTGGGTGGCTTTTTGAGGTTCATACAGGCAGTAAAGAGCTGCAGATCTGGGATATCAGCTCCATCTTTTTCTTCTGGACAAACAATACCCTCCCTTTCCTGTAGTTTGGTACAATAGACTATTTAGGAAGAGAAACAAGAATCACTATAAAACTGGATTTTATAGTCTTAGTAACACTTAATATAGATTGTTAGCATATTTAGGCCAGTACTTACAGATTGTTGCAGCTCCTGGACCGTATGTATATTTAGTATTGTACAAACTGGCCAGCTGTTTGGATGCAGCACTAGCAATGGAATTCTGTAGGAAAAGAAAAATGATAAATGCAGATTTTCAGAAGCTTTCTGAGTGTATTGTTAAATAAACTGAAAAGCCATGGTGAAGAAGTTTTCATTTGAAAACTGTTGTTAGCCTCTCAGTGTGAGTAGGTGTCAGTAGTTGACAAGGCACAGTTTGTCCTGTTGTTGTGGAAAGAGCTTATCAGTAAAGAAATTGTTCTCCAGGCTTTAATGGAGTGTATTCCAGGCTGTATGTTTATTGCTCTAGTGCTGTGCAGCTGCTGTACAGTCCAGTCGAGTTTGTACAGGTAAGGGGACAATAGGTAACAGCATTTTCTAGACTTAGAAGAAACTTCTACAAGGTTAAAACTAAATAAGGAATCTTATTTAGAAATAAGAGAATCTTAGAGAATAGTCATAACTTGATACAGTAAATTGTGAACATACAATAGCCTTTCTTTTCCTTCTGTTCATGCCACAATAAATTCAGAGTAGAGTCGGCTCAGTCAGGGAAGTTGAACAGTGACACAAGTGGAAGCAGATTAAAGTCTTATAAATATTAGCAGCCAGAAAAGACATAAATTACCCTAGAACCATATGTAGTCTCATTAATTTCAATTAATTTCCTGTGCACAGAGGGGCTCATTCAACTCCCACTGATTTCGGTGAGGGTTGGATCAGGCCCATCAATAGTACTATGAAGCTTTGTATGTTTGCGTTAAGAAAATTACAGACTTTTCTTTGGAATGTGTGGCTTTTCCAATTCTTCATTATACAGCATGTTGGTAATAAAACATGAAAACTATTACTAACAGATGATAAATATGAATGATTTTTGAAAGCAGATGTTCAGTATAAGAATAAGCAATGGGTTGCCATATCTTTCTTTATAGCTTACAGCTGAATGGCTTACTATTCCAGGAATTTCCTCAAGCCCTTTCCTTCTCTGTAGGTTATACTCTGGCTTACTTCCCAGTGGAAGATATATTGTAAAATATTCTCTGTTCATCCTTATGCTTCAAGTGTTCCTGTGAATTACTCAAAAAGTCATATTGGACAATGAGTTTAGAAAATCTGAGTTAACTGAAAGAACTTTCTAGGCTTCTACAAAACAGCATCACAATGTGTTTTTGAAGAATTGCAAGTGTTTCCCCATTCCCAGATGTTTGGTTTTGAAAATTCTAGAATTATGGGAGTTTGCTGTAGGAATTTGTGGTTATTTAGCACATGAAATATATTTAAACAAGGTAGACCAAAGTGTACTTGAAGCTTGTCCTTCCACCTATAACACTGGCTGTAGTTGAATGTGATGTTTGGTTTCTGGCCTCTCAATTGCACAAACACAAGCAATTGTAGGAAAAATATTGGTGCTTTGCATTTCATAATCTTGGATTCAGAGGAATTGGAGTAGCTGAGCTCTCTCCAGTGTTGTTTTTTTTGTTGTTGGTTGTTCTTTTTTTTTTTTTTAATCCCTCCACAAGTTGAATTTTCTAAAATCCACAATAATTTTTAACACATGTTCAGGGAATTGTAGAGGTTGGAGACTACTATCTGCTAGTGATACCATGTTTTCTTCAGCCATCTGTTGTTTATAATATACACATTTAATCAGCAGCTGAGATTGAGTCAAATCTTCTCTCAAAAGCAAATGAATTTTTAAACATAAACTGATTCTTTCTCTTTTCAAATATATGGAAAGTGGAAATAAAATTTGGAAAGCCAGTCTGATAGTACCTACAGACCTGTTGGTAATTAGTATTTGTTCTCTCTGTAGTAAACCACATGATAGGGACAATAGAACAGCAGAGCTACTCTTTGGGGCTGTTACACCCAGGGCATTCCTTTCACTCAGCAGCCAAATGATGGCCTTAAATCATATCAGAACAGATACCTGAAAAAGTATATCAGGAAATCTTTTTACCTGAGGGATTTTTTTATTATTGGCCAGGAAGTTGTAAAAAGAGAGATTTGTAAAAAGAGCAGTTGAGATCTCCAGCTGTTAAGAGCCTACAATCCCTATAAACAACTTCCTCAAGCTCTTCAGGTTGGAGATGGAGATGGTATTTTTAGTTACCCTCTCTAAATGAAAAACATGACTGAGCATTTATGACTTCAGCATGAAATGAAGCTTTATCCAAAGTTTTGATGTATTTTTTTTTTCCTTTAAGTGACTCTCTACCATTTGCTTTGCTAATAGACTTACAGTTCAAAACCTAAAGGTAGAAAAAAAATTTTAACTTTGTAGGAAGAATGCCATCTCTTAATAATAATAAAAAAAATTTAAAAACCAACAGCAGGAATAATAACTATTAAGTAAATACTTGTGAGTATAAATACAAAATATGAGGAAACTGTGTTTGTTTTTTTTCAAAATAGCTCAGTTACTCAAAGCAATCCATAAAAAGGAAATAGTATGAAGATTTATGCAGGGGTATATAAATAAAGCCAATATTTTCCAAAAGGTTGAAAAGTGGTTTGGGTTTTCAAGCCTGTAAATTATTTAGAATACACCTGCACGGAGAAACTGTTTTCTTTTTTTACCTCTGAGGGTACTCTTTGCTGTTCAGTGATTTTCTACATCTCTTGGCACAATGGGTTTAACTGAATTGTTGTGGTTTGCTTGGGGTTTTATACCATTAAGAATCCCTCTCTTGCAAGGAACATTTTGCTGAGAATTATAGTAGCAGAGAAACAAGTGGCGCCCTGAAGTCCAAGATATAACTCCAGAGTAATACCTTGTAGCTGGGAGCAGAAATGGCTTTTCAGCTTCTGACTCACAGCTGAGCTTGCAGAGCTGGTCATTTCAGCAGAAGGCGTTTTATTCCCTCATCACCCATCTGTGTTTACACAGCAATTACTAATATTTTGCTTGATCTTGTGTACAGAGTGCGTGGGCCGGCGAGACAGCAGAGTTGTGTTCTTAGTTGCCATTATCTTAGCTAATTAACAGCCTTTAAACGTATTTTTACAGTTATTAGCTTTTAATGAAAGGTATGGTGCTGGCCTCTCTTTCTCACCACATCTGGAGTTTTGAACTAACAAGATAAATTATCAGGCTAAGTATCTTCTGTGTGTTAATAGGTAATTTTTATGGGAGCATCTCCCTCATTTTACTCTTGTATCATCAGACTGGATTTGCCAGCAAACTGTGGCCATTTAGAAACACTCCAGGGATGCTGATTATGCAGCTGCTGTGTGGACAACTCCTTTTGCCTCACAATCTGATAATGGTCTGGAGAAGCCTTTTCACTGCTTGACTGGGCCTCCTGCTCTCTTCTCTCGCTGGATTGCAAATTGATTTTCCTGAGGTGGAAAATTGTATTTCACTTCACCTTGGTCTTGCGTGCTTTACTTTTTAGGTAAAGTGACCCTCAACTTCCTTTGTAATGAAAGTCTGAAAATGTGGTATTTGCAAAGTGAGCTTTAGCCAAGTGAATCTAAACTTCTGAAGCTTCTTGTTTTGCCAATAAAAACAGACTCCCTCCTCAAGAGTCCACAGTGATGTATAATTTAGTTCACTATTCTGTTGTTGCTCCTGGTTAAGCATGTGCTCCAAGAGCTCAGGGAATCCAGCCAGTGAGGACTTCATTAGGATTATTCTGTTTAGCTTACAAACCTATTTCTCTGTGACAGTTTCTCAGAGCGTTTAAGAAATCAGTCCCTGGTGAGAGGGTTTCCAATGTGACTGAGTTAAGGTGTATATGCCCTACACATGTTGGAGACTCTTGCCTGTCAGCCAGACTCACACATGAACTTCATCTGGAAAAGGCTGCTACTAGAAACATCCTTTTCAAAATTGTAAGACTGCCAGTACAGAACAGTTCTATTGTGGCAAACTCGATAGAGGAGCTGTGTAGCCAATTTCAAATATTGCTTTGCTGCCCATTTTCCTGTTTATTTGCTTCTCAGTTGACTTTAACAATATTTAGGTGTAACAATCACAATAATACAATCTGTGCAATAGCACAGATGCAACAGCAGCAGAGGTTGCAACTCCTCATTGGCATGTCTGAGTCTCTTAGGTAGTAGGATTTTTGCTGTTCAAAAATCCTTACCCACATGTATTCATATATCTTAAACATATTCAGGACTTCACAACCAGGCAATAGTCTGGTTAAATAGTCTGACTGATATTTGCAATGTCATGCAGTATATTTGAAATTCACTCTTGCAGGCTGCACAGACTGGGCATATCTCCACTTTCTAATACATCTTATTTAAACATTCAAGAGGAAATTAGATGGTAGACCAACCCAATATGGAAGGTGAAATTTGGTGAGTTGAAAGAGCAACCAATGGGGTCAGTATGCATTCAGGTAATACAAACTGAAATCTTGGGTTGTAAGTGAAGGTAATACTCTGCTGCCCATGAAACAACACACATACATTAATCTGACAATGAGTATGAGCTGCCTGCAGATATGTGTTTGGTGAGTTTGTTAAACTGAGAGATGGAATTGAACCTGAAAAGGAAGGAAGAGCACGATGCACGTTCCTCTGCTCTCTCAAACCATAGTTCAGAGCCAATTCAAATACAAACAAATTGATAAAGCTAGATTTGTCTGAAAATGAGGAGAGCATAGGGTGACCTAATGGGAAGCTAAGGCCAGAATAGGAACTGATTAAAAAATATGGGCTAAACTGTTTATGAAAAGTGTGATTAAATACAGAGTTCTTTATTGCAAGAGGACAAAACTGTGAATAGCAAAATAAAGATGAAAATAATCTTTTTGGAGTGTGGAGAGATACTGCTTTTGCCAAGCCTGTTTTTTAATTGTGAAAAGCTAATGCTTCTCTTCTCTCTAGGAGAGGGATTCAAGTGTTCAGGGTAATACTCCAGGGTATAGTAAAGAATGAGCCAAGAGGATTATGAAGCAGACAAAATGTGATTTACCGAAAGGAGGACATATTTCTTTCAGGGTATCATCACAAGAATATTGTGTAACTTCTAAGAAATTCCTGACCTAGATTTTTCCTGTCTTGGGTGTTTTTATTTTTGTTGTTTAAGTACTGTTTGGATAACAGTGAAAGTTTTGTGCAACACTGGGGTTGGGGGGATAAAAAAACCCAACCCTGAATAAAAGGAGAAAAGTTTTGGGAAAATCCTTGTGAGCTTGAGAACCTCAGAGATCCTCTTGCATCTAAGGGGAAGAGTGGGAAGTCTTGGGAAGGAAGGGGCATACATGACTTTCATCATGTTTTATGCCCCAAGGTCTGGCATGGTTGAGGGATAGTTCTAATGCCCAGCTCTCAGTAAGTCACAGTAACTCTGAGGTGTTGTGATTTGCTGTAGCAATGCAGAGGAGCACAAAGGGGTTCTCCAAGTGCCCTGTTCTACCTGAGAAACCAAAACAGTTTTAAGCCTTCTAGTGATTTCCTGAGGCTGTGAACAGAAAAAGTCCTTTGAGCCCCAAGGACATGCTGTTCAGTACCCCTACAGGAAAGGAAGGCACAGGCATTCTCTGGGCCTTTCTCTTCTGCAGACTTAGTGTATTCAATCTCAAATTACTCAATTTTTGCACCCTTCTATATCTCAGCCACTGGAATGCAACATAAGCCCCATGGTATTATGCTACCTTTAATTAAATACAATGGAACAAAATGTTGTTAACGATAAGCAGACATGCGAGGTTTTGTTTAAACACATGTCCAGTTGCTCACTGAAAGAGATAAGAAATTGCAATGATATTTCCTTTAATTTATTAGATCTGTCAGAGTAAAAATAACATCTGAGATAAGATAATGGCACTATAAATTTTGCTTCTTCATTTACAAAATGATTTATGATTATTTTATTTGCCCAAACAATATCTATTAAAAGTTAAGATTCTCATTCTTCAGCATTTCTCTAAATTCTAAATCTAAACAGGACTTTTAGACATGGAACACAGCAATTTACATATAAAATGATACCTCTTTTTGGAGCTGTCTCATCTCAAGCAAGTACAATTCTTGACTGAAAATTTTAAATTTCTTTAGTCACAGCTTCAATGAATGTATCTTAGTTATTTGAACTAACCTGAAAAGCTGCACTTTTGAACCTGACCCAGAGCCTGTGAAAGTCAGTTTTTCTGTTTAATTCACTGACGTTGGAGTGCATAAGGCCCTTTCTGTTTAATTATCCCAACTACAGGCCATGCTGATTGGGTGATACTCTGATCTCGTTCTCCAAAATGACTTTTGGCAAGAAGTCTTCCCTTGTTAAAATCGGATACTGCACAAGTTAAACACCTCTAGGATCCTGCTGTCTTTCTGTTGGGATCACCAGTAGGGGAAATAATTTCCCTTAATTAAGATGTGAAAAACACTCATAAGGTCACCTTGTCATGGTGGTGAGATTTGTGGTTGCTTTGTAGTGGAAAATAATGGAACTCCCTCTGGGATCAATGTGACCAATTTAAAATATAGGATAAAGGGCTGTTGGAAAGACTAATATACAAAGCGAAATCAAATGGTTGAAGAGGGATATATGGCCTGCATTCCTGAGCTATTTATATTTTGTGCTCTATGGTAATAGCAGAATTGTCTTCTATGGCAGGAAAGGGGAGTTTTAAATGATGAAAATTGTAGCACTTCAGTATAGATGATTCATTAAATTTTACTGTGTATTAGACTAGAACACTGGCAATCTAAAACTTTAATTTAATAAAAGAATGTTAAAACCTAGCAAAACACACAGGTTCTTTCTCATTGGTAAGGATTGTTTTAGTAATGAGCTGTCAGTGTAAGCCTTTTCCATTTAATACTGTGAGAAACACACTGTACTTTTAGTTATGTTTCATCACATTTGCTCTTGATTCAACAAATGGGGGCAGAATGCCATGCAGATTTTTAATAAATGGGAACTTTGTGATCTTGACAACAAAGCAGCTTCAAGGGTTTAGTGCTGTTTTATTACTTTAGACCAAACTGCAATGTGTGAAATACGAAGCTTTTGTAAAAACTGAAGACAAGAAATTAGTATAGTTCCCTGGAATAATTCCGATTAAAAAATTCCTGGAATATAAATTAAGAAAACAAAATCTTTATCTTTTCTTTTAGGCTGTAAAAAATCTAACAAGAAACTTCACTCTTGGCCCCAGTTTGTATTTGTGCTTCAGAATCAAGACATCTATTTAGGAGTAGTCATAAATCTGTCAAACCTGCACAGCAAAGCAACACACAGTGTTGTTGCCTTGGACTTTTGGCATCATCATCCTGGAAAGAGGGGGAATCAAAATGTGTTTGTTTTGTCTTGCTGTGTTGTTTTCCCTGCCAACAGCTTCTAATTGCTAATATGCCAGAGAAGTGAAGTCATTTTATTATTCATGGTTGTTTATGCCTAGCCATGATAAAATGTTTACAGCTTTCATACACATTTAATAGTTCTAAGCCCTCTATCTGTTTTTAAGGATAAAGAAAATATATATTCCAGACTTTTGTTATCTTACTTAAATGGAATTGGGGTGTGGCCTTTCTCTAGGATCAATAAAAGAGGCGTTGCCCTTTAAAAAACCCACATTCATCCTCTCCTCTTTCAAATAAAATGTGTGTTTGAATCCAGGCCTCTTGAAAAAGGCCTCACAACTGAAACATTTTACCTGTTTTGTATCTAACTGTTTTCAATTATATTTTTGGCAAGAGCTGCCTCATTGTCCTGAACCTGTACCAGTAGTTTACCATTTTACTTCAGTGAGAACTAAGGTTCAGTAGGAAGACAGAGATCCTTGCCTGCTGTTGATGGTACCAATTGAACCATTTCATAGTTATTACAATCTATCGATCTACTACCTTGGCTTACAGGGCATAATATTTCTATGTTGTATATTAAAGCTACATACACAGCAACCCCTGGAGTCAGGAAGATGCAGAGCTGCACAGCAGAGTGGATTTCTGTACAGCGCGACTGGAAGACAAAACTGACCTTGTGGAAAATTCATTGTGTATGTGGGAATTAAATAAGGCCCTTAAGTTTATCCTCTGCCATCATGGTTTCCCTTGTTCTTGCTGAGAAAGACTAAAACATTTTCAAAAACTGCCAGTGCAGATTCTTTCCAGATGTTAGAGAAACTGCTTGAAGTTAAATGGACCTCAAATAGCGAGTGATGATTTTTACTTATTCTTTTCCTTAAGTCAAAATGACAAAGAGACTTACCAGTTCCTGGTAATCCGATGGCAGTGAGTAAGTATATGAATAAGGAAACAGTAGCAGCTGGGAATAGGAGTGAATCGTCAAGTATGCCTTGATTGTAGAAAGATGTCCACGAATAAAATCAGCCAAAGCCTTGGTCTCCTTTTCAGACTCAGGTGCAGAGCCACAGTAAGTTTCAGCACAAGGACTTTTTGAGGCCCCAGTAGCTGAGAAGAAAGGTGATTTTAGTGAGCATTTAATGAACAAGTTGCTTGTTAGGAGAGTCATGTAACACCACTTTAGTAGATAAGCCTTGGAAATCCACCTGACACACGTGTTGTATCAGAGGAGGGAATATTTCATGGCCTAGTTAAGACACTGGGAAACGTGTCATAGCATTGCATAAATATGCCCTGTAGAGTGTGCATAGTTGGAAGAGCATTAGTATTGATGTAAAGCCCTATATTATGGAAGTGATTTGGGATACTGATTTGCTTCAGTACTTAGCAGTCCTCTCCTTGCATATCTCCTCCATTTCTAAGGTACTTTAAAGAAACGGACAAGTGGAAACAATTCAGAAGAGACCCCTCTCCATGAAAGAAAGCTCTTTTGGTTTCTGTTCTGAACTCATAGCAATGTATGTGTACATGTATGTATGTGTATACATGTGTGTAAGTATATATGTGTGTGCATATGCGTAAGTATGTTCACAGAAGTAGCCATACTGATGATGCTAGTAGCCAAAGTCTGTTTTTTTTCTGCCCAAAACTACTCCAAAAATTGAACACAAGCTACTGCACAATGCTACACTGGAGGTCTTCACCCAAGCTAGAGCTGGACCAACCATCAGGTAGGGGAAACCCATAATTAAGTATATTGGTTGTTGTACTTCTGTATAATCTCTTGCAGCTCTTGTTAGGAGATACTTACTGCACCAGCCAGCATTAAAATTCCTGTTGGGATCTGTACCATAGCAAAAGCTATTGGCATTTTTAGAGCGAGTCTTTCTCCACATGCGGTTCTGAAATAGAATAAAAGATGAAAACTGAGTTCTAACAGTTGATTTTCCAACAACACTGAAAAAAAAAGAACATACTTACATTTGTCCAAGTGTAAACATAACCATCAATGTTAACAACAGGCAAAACATAGAAGTCCAAGTTGTCCAGAAGTGTAGTCATAACAGTGTCTTTACCATAGGTCTCAACACCCTATTTGGAGAAAAGTAGAAAAAGCTGATGATGTCTTCATAAATCTGTATCTCCTGTTTATATATAAAGGCCTGGGTCTGCATCAGGAATTAATGAATGTGGTAGGCAAAGTTATCCAGGTCACTCCAGCATGTGAGATGGCACCTCTATGTTACTACATGTACTTAGAGGATTTACACCGACTCAAACCACACTGCTGTTAGAAACTCATCTCATACTGGTAGATAAATTATATGGTGAAGCAATTTTGAATTTGAACAGGATAATAAATCACTGGAAAGAGATTTCCATCTACTAGTTTCTTGATTACAGACAGAGCAAAGTTCCTGTCCATATGTTATCCCTACATCCTGTCACCTTAAATGTTTGAGTTGAATTTATGTGAGAAGGAAAAATCATTATTACCATTTTTTATATCTGTTGTGCAGAGAAATTTCATCAACTATCAGAACTATAGAGAATATTTCCAAATAACATCCTAAGACATTTCCAGTCGTAATACTGTGGATGCATATACTCCCAGGGAGGCAGATTTTTCCCTGGACTTTTCCAGACACATACATTGAATAGCAAACACAAGAATTCCTGCCCTAAAACCTGTATATCCTGATTGTTCATGGCCTGGGACTCTGTATTCTTGTTCACAGATTCGTTGGTGGTGCATACAGTGATCACAGAAATTTGCTCTAAGTGTGTTGCACCCGTGTTCCGTTTACACAAACATGAAGGACAACACAGGGAGCTATGCAATGGAGAAAGGCATTTTTTGTCCTGTAACTAGCAAGTGGGAGAGTGGGATGTAGAATCTAGAAAAGCAGTTTCAGATCACTTGAAATTGCTTTTCCTGTGTTTTATTTTATGCTTGTTTTGTTTTGTTTTGTTGTTTGGGTGGGGGTTTTTCGAGATACATATAACAATCCACCTTGCTCATGTTTTTCTCTATGGCTTTTTTCACTTTTATGTCTAGAAGCAATCCCAGGTGAACCACTGATGATGCTCAGGGCTTTTGAAGCACTTCTGCCTATCCACACTTGGGCCCACTGAGCACAGCTGCTGCTGGTGTCAGGTACCCCCATGAATTAAGTGACCAGACAGTGAAAATGACAGCTGCAGTGACGTGAATTGCTGAGAGAGAAATGATAGCACATACTGTCTGCAGCCTTATTAGGCTCTAATGAAATCACATTCCCATTGACTCCACTGAAATGTCACTTCCAATTTCCACTGGTCCCTACACAAACCGCATGCCTGTCTGATAACACTGAGATTATACTGGCCACCAATGCCTCTGCCAGCATGGCTTGCTCATGTAGTTTGGCTTTCCTTCACTTGGGTTTTAAATTCCAGCTGCTGCTTCTGGTTTGTGTTTGTATGTTTGCTTGTTTTAATCTTCAAGCAGAAATTCTTACAAAATTTGAGATTCAATCAGTAAGTCGTTCTGCTAAATAGTTTGATCTCCCCCAGCTGAGGTATAATATAACTCTTCTCTGTGAAGACAAGTGTGTAGCATATAACTCCCACCTGCTTTATTTGGTGGTGAGGAGAATGAAAAGATAAAGGAGATAAAATTGTTTAATTCAAGGCCTGAAGTATCAAGTATTCCAGACTGAAGTGAAGATAATTTTACCTGTGCACCACTTTCCTGAATATGGTTTCATATTTTAGAAAACATTCTGCATAATTTGAAGTGGCAGCTCAAAGGGATGTATATGCAATTCCCTCTTCTTGGAGTTTAGGGAGCTTCATATATACTCTTCCTCCTCTCTTGGGTACATTTCATCAGTGCCCCCTGTGCTGACCTGAGGGTAGGTTTCCACCCTCTCTCCTTACTGAGTAAAGCTGGTTGTGAGGAATACAGCACCAGACACTGTAGGAAGTCAGCTGTTCTGAAGTGCATTCAGATGCCCTCTGATGTGCCCTTGAATTTCCTTATTTCTTTTATGACTGTGTACAGAACATATTTTTACAGTGTTAGCAGACTTGTTGCTTTTCTCTCACCTTTCTCTGGCTACAGATGCAAAAAAGAATTTACAAACTGTGTGAGTAACCCTTGTAGTTGTTAGTACCTCTTACACGTTTCAGGTTGTCTTACACCGTTGAAAGATTACAGGATCAAACACTAAGATCTGGTTTAAGTAGTTACACCTTAACCATCTGAGGTGAGAGAAGGGATATGCACGCAGGTATTTGGAGGTAAAAAGGCAATCTGCAGTGGCCTCCGCTCTTGCTGCTCACTTAAGATTTTCTTAAACATAGTTGCATTTTGTAAAATATTTTTTCATCATTATGCTTACTGACCTCTTTCACAAACCACTGGCAGAAAGCAGGGCTGATCCACTCTCTTGCATGGAAACCACAATCTATAAAGATGGCTTTCTTATTTGTACCACTTTTTCCCACCTAGGAAAAAAAACAACAAATAACCCCCATGAGTCTTGACCAAAATAAATTGTATGCAGAACAAGTCAGTCAGCTTGCTGACCTAAAAAGTCAAACTTTATACAAATACAGAATTCCTTGTTTAAATGGAAATCTGTGAGGTTCTCCCAGCTGTAGCTGACTGTGATATTCAAGCTAGAACAATACTCTTAATAATTTCATTCTTATTAATGTAGATAACCTTCCCTCAGATTATTTGATTATTCTGCACTGTTGATTTATTTCCTTGGTGTTTCTAAAAGTTGATCTTGTCTGTTTGAATGATATGTTATTGTAATTGCTTATGAATTTTTGGGCAAGCACTCTTTATCCTTTCACCTTTATTTAAGTAATTGTCTTACTAATTTGTAAATGTTATGAAAAAAATTGTTGAGGTTTAACCCCAGCTGACAACTAAGTACCACTCAGCAACTCACTCACAGAAAACTTGTGGGCTGAGATAAGAACAGTTTAATAATTGAAATAATAATAATAGTAATAATAGTAATAATAGTAATAATAATAATAATAATAATAATAATAATATTGGAAGGAGGAAAATAACAAAGACAAATAAACCCCAAGAAAGAAAAGTGATGTAAATGAAAACAATTGGCCAGTCAGTCCTCATGCAGTGGCCCTGATCCACTCTCTCCCTAGTTAATTGCTGAGCATGATGCCATATGATCCCATCCATGGGATGTCTCTTGGGTCATTTGGAGTCACCTGTCCTGGCTGTGTCCCCTCCCAGATTTTGTGCACCCCCAGCCCCTTCACTAGTGGGGTGATGTGAGAAGCAGAAAAGGCTTTGGCTCTGTGTGATCACTGCTCAATCATAACTAAAACACCTCTGAACTATCAACACTGTTTCCAAATCAGCACAAATCCAAAACAGCCCCATACCAGCTACTGAGAAGAAAGATAACTCTACCCCAGTCAAAACCAGCTCAAAATTATGTATGACAAAGATACAAACAAATATGTTTCCAGTTGCTAGAGACTGACATTTCTAAATCCTTTTAGCCTAAGTGGGTTTACAAACAACAGATGGAGAGAACATAAAGGTAGATAATCATTCAAATAGCTCTCAGGAGTGTGATTGAATTTATAAGTCTGAACTTCTAATAATTCATTATATGCCTTAAAAAAAAAAAAGAAAAAATCATAGTAGTAATAAACAAAATATATTAGATTTTCTGCAAAATATCTAGTATTATGTTAGCACCACTGGTGTTTTAATAGACATCATAAACTCGCAGAGGTTAATAAGGGAAAAGTCTGGCATGAAGAAATCAAAGCACTTACTTTGAGAAGGTACATTGGCCGTCCTTCATATGTGTTCCCAATTACACTACGAGAGACGAGGTCTGGGTTCTGAGCAGCAATATCAGCAGTCCAAGTAGCTATCTGTGTAATAAAGAGGTTAAATTTATTGAGTCTCTGTTCCTCAGGTCCAGACTAATTAATTTACAGACTTCAAGCCAGGACAGTCCTTTTGAGCATCTAATGTGGCCTGATACTTAACAGAATTTGTAGATTTCCAAGGAGCCACTGCACAGATGTGAAAAGTGACATGGCCAAGATTACAGGTCAGGAAAAATGAGCATGACTGTGAAAAAAGGAGGAAGCAGAGGAGAACTTATGCTGTGAGATGAAGGCCTAGAACTGGGGCAGGGAATGGAATCAAATTGTTTGGCAGAGGAGATGGGAGAAGTAGTGAAAAGGAAAGAGGAAATTAGTCGTGAAGCATCTCAGCCTGGTCATTGGATTTCTGCCAGAGGTTCTTTGCAACACTAGGAGCAGAAGCAGAGGAAATAAGTGTAGGAGGATGGGTTGCACAAACTAGCTCAGTAATGAGCAATAAAGGAGAAGAGGAAGGAGGGTTTGGAGGCATTATCAACTGATGGAGCAGAAGAGGAAAAGGGAAGAAGGCAGGAAGCACACGAAAGCCACTTTGACTACAGAGGCCAAGGTACCAAGCTGACAATGAGTTAAAATTCTAGACTGTACCGTGTCCCAGTTGTTGTACTTTTCATAGCTGTGGCCGGTGGCACGAGATTTGCTGTCAAACTGGGCGTCCAGCGCAGCCTGCAGGTTGTCAATCATAACTCTGCAATAAGGCACCATGGAAAGTGTAAAGAGAAACATACAACAATCTAGCAGGAAAGTAAGACATTTTAAGATGTTCTTGGAATGAAGGCCGCATGGATTGTGAAGTGAAAGGTGGGCAGGGAGAAAATAAGATATATCAGGTTCAAGTTTCAACCTACTTCCCGCCTCAACCTTGCCACCAGAATGATCAGGGAGCAATGGGCTTCTCCCAGTTAACACCTGCCTGCTTACTCCCATACTAACAAAACTCCAGGGTGGCAAGTTTGGCTTAAGAAAAATGGCAATGCTAAGATAGAGTTTGTCTATAAAATGAGATCTGGGCTGATCTCATGTTGCCAGATGCCTCTGCCTCAATAGGAAAAGGGCCCTCTCTTGAACTTTTGGCATTGGAGGAGAGTTAGACTTCAGCAATGTTTCAATCCCATGCAGAAACCCATGTTTTGCGTGATGAAATTCTCTGTCAAATCAAGCTTCCTAAGTTTAGCTGTGGTTTGACAGCTCTGTTGCAGGTGGCATTGTCCATCCTCTAAGCTACTTTATTGCATGTGAGGTGGGCTATTAAATAGAACACACAATAGCAAGAAAACCACAGCATCACAACAGGATTGGCTGGATCTCTCCTGTTCACCTTTCCCTAGGGCTGACACAAAGGCACAGATCATCACTGTGCATACTCTTGAGAACCTTTTGCTTATATTTCAACCTTGACCATCAAAAAATGAAGTCCTCTTGTTTTCCCAGTGCCTGTTTTAACACATTTACAAATCTCACTCATTCAGGATACGTCTTTGATCATTTGTGACTTGGATAGAAGAACAGGAGGCCAGTTTGTGGGGCATCACCAGCCTTCAGAACAAACAGTGCAAACGACTACATTGACATGTCATGGCACTGCAGCTGCACTTCAAAAGAATTATAACATCTTGGGTTGTCACAAGGACAACCCACTCAAGTTTGCCAGGGACAGCTTCCAGACCTTATGGCCTTTGTTGCAATCAAAAGATTTGTGCATGGACCTGAGGAAGTTCATTAATATTATAGCAAACCTAATACATGTAGAGTTACTCCTCCATTGCTAAAGAGGAAATTCCACTAAAATTGGATTCCTGTGCTGTATGTGCACTGTGGCACTATTGAAAATGTTTTATTCCAAAGTGGTTTTAGATTCTGTTCCCATAGTAGCATCCAAATTAGCCATGATTAACATGAGGCCAGTAAATTTAGGATGGGTTACCTTTGGATTTAGCAGATCATAATGGTTATGTTTCATGAGAACTGAGTGGTGTCCTATGAAGGAGTTTGGTCTAGTAGCAACAACAATGGGGCTGAGAGACAAAAATTCTACACTCAGCTAAATGAGATAATAAAAATTTGATCAAATAATACTGACTTTCACTGTTCGAGTACATAATGTTGACAGATTATCCTTTAGACGTCAAAAAAGCCTGATAATGAGTCTGGGCAGAGCCAATTTGCAATGCTCAGGTGGAGCGAAAGGAGAAACGAAGACAGAACAACCCCGCTCCACTCCAGCTGAAAGTCAATTTCTCTTCCTCAGTTAATGCTTATGTAGTGACTGAGAGATATGAACTAAAGAGCAGGACCAGGCAACTGCTTATTCTCCTTATTCTTCCCTTAGTGCTGCTCACTACAATGTTTCTGTTCTCAGTGATGTGTAATGTGCCATTTGCTCTGTTCCCTCCACTTACGCTGCAGTTGTATTCGGTCAGCTCAGAGCTTTTTTACTTCTAAGTAAATATACAACTAAAAGCTCTCTCTTTGGAGAAATCCTTGCTGTGGATCTTCTGTGTGACTTGAGAAAGCCCAAGACTGTCCCGGGAATTTGTTCTCTCTGCTCTCTTGGCCTTTCACCTGGCAACTGTCTTCTGTTTGTCACCTGTTGGGGTTTTCTGGCCCTCTGGCTGTTGTTCTCGAACTTAGAGAACTCAGTGGGGAGCTGCTCATGGTGATCCTTGGGACTCACCATTTTCTGGCTTCAGTTCCCTGTTAGTGTCATGCAAACTCATCTGATGTGCTTTCTGGCTCTTTCTAGACCTCTGGTGAATTTTGTCTTTAGTGGGAAATCTTTCTTGTCCCCTCCACGCTGTACTGCAATGAGATTTCACCTCAGGGAAATTTATGGTAGTGCATCTTTGCTTCCTGTATCTTGCCTCTGTCAACATTTCACCTCATTCCTTCAACAGAGAGTAGTTACAGTCCGTTTGAACTGTCATAGGAAAGCTGAACCCAGTAGAGGCACCCACAGGAGGGACAGAGTTCATGACAGGAAAATCAGCTGACTAATATGAAAAGCTCAAACACATTCTGCCCAGATTTAGTCCTCTTCCATTCAAAGTACAGTAGTGAGAACAAACTTACCGATACTCCACTCCACTTTCCTTCAAAAGTTCTTCAACCTCAAAAGCATTCTCAGCTCCAACTCGGAAATCAACTTGCATTTTTGGCTTTACCAGAGTGACAGAGTCTGGCTGCCAAAAGTCAACCTGAAAGAAGGGCAAATGAATACATAAGCAAATAAATATATACATCTGGCTGTGATTTTTAAGTTGGTTTATGTGTAATGGTGATGTTGATTGTGATTAATATACTAAATTTCATTCCTATCCTGTTACACTGATCAGACCTTGCTTGCCAGAAGTATCAACCTAAATTTTAACTGGAAGTGTAAAAGAATTTGCGCTAGTTATTCATGAATTATGTGTCATCAAGTAAGGTGATTGTTCCAGAATTCAGGATTACATCATTCCTGACTGATTGCTTTGTATAACAATGGTATTTCAGGGATCTTTGCTTAAAATGAAAAGAAAACAAACAATCCCTTTATTCTACACACTTAAAAGCAAACATGGTATGTATTAATTTTCTTAATATTGGCAGCACCATTCCAATAGTTTGTTCTTCTTCAGAATACTGTTCCAGCATGCTATACTAGCCTGTTGCTGATAGTTCTCCACATCTGTACTTCATTAAAAATACCATCCTTTCATCCTACAGATAATGGTGTCTTTTTCACCAACAGCTATTTTACAACATCAAAGCTGAAGAGAAATATTGAAAACACATTTTCTGTCTTTATTGTTTTTCATCATGTCACCGTGTCATCATATATCTACATCAAGGTCAGTGAGAAACATGCAGCTTGGAGAGAAAGGAAGCTTTAAAGGAAAGCCAGAAGAGGAAAAATGACTTGAGAGACTAGAGGCCAAAGAAAAGTTCAATTTGTTGGGAGTATGAATTTCTATACTCTTTACATGAGCAAAATGTTTTGCCTGTAATGGTAAAAGTTCTGGAAGTTGGAATTTCCATGATTTATCTCATACATTCTTGAAACCACCCCACACTGAATAAGAATAAGATTTATTTATTTATTTATTTATTATTTGATATTCAGACTGGGTCAATCAGACTTTCTAGGAAGGTATTGAAATGTATTTGTATAGCTTTAGATATATCACCTTGTCCTATTCCTTCTGAAGAAACACTCAGCTGATTTGAACTGAATCAAGATTAGGTCTTTAATTCAGTAATATGATTTTTTGAAAAAAGCTAAATGTTAGTTGAGCAAAAGAAGAAATGTTTTTTTCAACTACCATATAACCACTTCCCCAGGTTCTTCACCTGCATGATGCTGGCGAGGGAATTGAGGATTTCCACCTGCTCATCATTCTGAGGAATCACACGAAACACCTTCTGCCTGGAAAGGGAGAAAAAGATTGGATTTGAAACAGGTAAGCCAATTGAAAGACTTTTGCTTGTGCAAAAACCCCCATGCAAATATAAAACTTGATGTCCATTCTTACCCATCAAAGGAAAGATCCTGCAGATGAGCAGAAACAGATGCAGCACCTATGAGAACCAAGAGCGCCCACATTTTTTTAAAGAAAATGTGAATGGGTTTTCAGTTCTTTCATGCTGCTTTTATATCCTGTTTTGTCCTGCCTTTTATCAATTATACACCAGAACAACGCACTGATCAACTGATAAATTATTCCCTTGGCCTTGTTTTATTTGCATACTATTTATAATGTGTGTTTTACTCTACACCTGTGAAAACAGCTTACAGTCTCATGGGGGCCTGGCTAAAGAATCTTGCTATTTGAACTGGATATACTCTTGATATGAGAAAGTGAATTTAATTTACTTTGTTATTTTCTGGTTTATGTGAAATTTTTTAAATTTTTTAAAATAATTTTGTTGCTGAGTTAAAAACTTTATAATTTTTTTTGTTACTTTATGTAATGGTAGATGTCCATCAGGTGCTGTTGGAGCATGTCTGGTCTTAACACGATGTCCCTCTTCCTGAATAATATGGGACTGACTTTGACAAAGGAAGAGGAAACACAGTTGGGATATGCCAATTATCATTTTTTTTCCCCTAACAGAGAAGGAAAGTACTGAACTGGTTCTTTGCCCAGTGATTTCACTGAAACTTAGGTCAGATGTCTGCAGAACTGAAAGTGTAGAAATTTGTAACAGCTAGAGAAATTTCTAATAGTAGAGTTGTACATATTCTCCATATAATACAGTCACTGATTCTTGCACATTCTCTAATTTAATCATGTATGGATCAGAGGTAAATATCTTATAAGTTAAGCAATACTGTGGGCATTACATGTGGGCTAAGAAGATCAAATGAAAGGTAGTCATACAAAAGCATTTTTAGCTTTACCTTTCATGTTTTGCCTACACTGAGAAACAATAGAGTGTTTGCATCACTGCACTTGCATCTGTTTAGTTTTCCTTAACGAGTACTTGGCATTAAATGTAACGTTAATTGTCTGCTGATGCTGTGTCCTGATGTGAGTGATGTTTTCAACAGGGAGCCTCTAAATGAATCAGTGTATAAATAAATAAAGAATGGAATTGATGAGCTCAGTTCTGTCTTCTGTTATGCCTAAGTGACCAGACAAATTAAAGTGATTCACACAGAGATAATTTCTACATGTATGCTTATCATATAATATGTGGAAATTTATTAGAAATTTGATATATATTATTCTCAGATTAAAAGATGTAGTTACAGTTTCAAAGTGCAGAAATTTGAATTGTCAATGAGTATTCTAAGAATGAATGTGGCATGAGACCTAGTACACCTAGTATTTTATGAGATTCTCTAGGGTCAACTCAGTGAAGCAGCCTTAGATACAGAATGGCTAGAAATATATTTTTTAAATCAGTCTACCAAAAATGCAGCAGTTCATGCTGAACAATATGACCTGTGATGAATATCTTCCTATGAGGAGATTCAAAAACTGTACTGAGCCTACTTACAGAGAACTGTCTTTGTCAATTCATAGGGGTTTGAACTTAGTTTGCAATTAATGACCTAATTTGTAGCATTGCAAACTCTTGCCCAGCAATAATCTTCCTTATAGTCAAGTCTCCTAAGAAGGATGACATCGGGAGCTATTCTGACCAAGTGCCAAAACAATACTGCAAAGTCTTCAGAAGTTTCAATTTTAGGATGAGAAGATCTACATTATCAGATGAAATGGTCTGATCCCGTGAAGACAAGTGCTAAGACCATTATGTGGAGATGATCAAGCCCGGATCTTGCAATGAATAAAAGATCACAAGAAGTAATCGAACAAATTGGAGATGTCATCATTCTCTGTTGAGAAACATTTTGGAAATAGAAGATTGCCAGATTTCAGTGCTTGAGTTTACTTTTAAGAAATGATTTGCTTTTCATGAAGTTGGAGATGATGTTTGGTTTTTTTTGTTTTATGTTTGTTTATTTTTCTCCACAATCACTGATGTAGCATCAACTACTGAGCTGGCAAGCATTACTGAATACTAGAATTTGTAATGGTAGTCTTTGCTGTTTCCACCCCGAACTAGGTCAGAAAAAAACAATTATCTGGAATCCTACTTAAGTGATTTATTTTGCATCTCAGGATTGATGGTGGTTTGTCAGATTAGTTCATAAACTAGCTCTAAATTGTCTTGTCTTGTCTTTCTAACTGTATAATATAAATGTTTAATACTTACATGATAAAGGGGCAGCATAAGGATAAATAAAATAGCAAATTAAAGTTGTGTAAGCCATCTGTTCTTTTTAGCATCTGATTACAAGCCAACAGCACATCAGTTGGCCATGGCTGAGTAAATCTTGGCCTTATCACAGAGAGCAGAGCTTGCATTACCTATGTCTTTGAAAAGATTCAGAGGGAAAAATCAATTTTTGTCTAATCAAGAAAGTAACAAAACCAGCTGAGTCCCAAAATGAGAATATGTAGTATTTTCCTTTAGGACACGTATTTTGTCTTAGGGTAAGCAAAACTGAAAACCAGTGTCAGCTATTGCAATTTTCTTGCAGTTGTTTGCTTTTTAGATGATTAAAAATACAGCCTCCTATGATGTTGTCACTCACAAAGAGCATTCCCTGTTAATAATTGGCTATATTCCAGCTGAAATTCATCTTTGTAGTAATTTCTTATTTCAGTTTTTTGAATAGAAATACTCTGGTACTCCACTTTGAAAAGCTTATGAAGGCTAACCACAGAGTGATAAAAGGAAAAAATACACATCAGTGTTAGCATTTCAGAAGCATCCTTTATCCTATGAAGTCTTTCATCCCATTTGTTATCAAACTGAGTCCAAAAATCTGAGGATAAATAATGTCTATTTTTCTAGGAGTTTCGGTAAATACAGATTTCCTGAATCATATAGTTTGTTGATCTACATTTTAAAAAGTCCACAATCTTGTAGTCACAAAATATTGTCAGTTTTATAATCCCTGATTAACAAATTTATATTCTTAATATTGTTTGATATTTATTATGTTCCAAAAGATCAGCAATGCCTAAATCCTATCATGGGTCCCAGTCCAGGCACATGTGTTTGATGTATGGGGACCCTCTTATGATCATTTATTTGTTAAGGTAATATATGCTAACCATAGGTTTGAAGAGTAATACTATTGAATATATTCTGAAGACCTTTGAGAGTACTTTGAAGAGGCCAGGATGAGCAGAATCTGCTATCCAGCATGTGCTCCAAGCTTTCTTGGTACTTTCTCTTGATTTATATATTATTAATATTGCATCTTTTAATTCATCAAAGGCTTTTTCAACTGTAGGGCCCTGGGACATGCTCATATCCTACTGGTTTGATAGCTATGTGTAGGTATCTTCTTTTTTTTTTATTTTTTTCACATTTTCAGATGCTACTTAACATCTGAGCAAGTAATGAATAAGGAGAGAAAAGAATGGAAGTAATGAGATCTTGGGTATGGAGCAAAAAAAAGGCAGCTCTCATGACTTTGGGATGAGTTTGTACAACTGCTGTTGACTCATCAGGTGAGAAACAGCAAAACCTATAACTTTTCTTTTGTAGAGTCAGTGGATTCTTGCCAATGTGTCTTCTGTGACATAGAGACCGTATTTTTACCATTGACCTCTAGTAGTCAGATAAAGACTGTAGTATTGCAGCTTCATTATATGATCCATGCACAGCTTGCTTAGGATTTAGAAAGTACTTTATTACCCTAGCTAGAAGCTGAATATATAATATACATTCAAATTCTTATTTGTTTGAAAAAAGTGTGATACATACTAATATAGAAGAAATGAATAAAAGTATTTGCAGTTCCAGAATTCCAGAAACTAAGAATCAAGAATCTGTTTAGTGCCAAACAGAAAAAAGATATTTAATGAAGCAGTGAGAAGGACTGACCTTACACTCATTGGTAATGGACATCTTCTGCTTAATTAGCTTGTCCTTGGGCTAAGCTTTCTGTCATATAAAAAACTGGCTGGTTCTCTTACTCAGGCCTATTCCCTGGACTCTGTAAGGTTGGCAGGGTCATGGCAGGACTCAGCCATAGCTCAAAGATACACAAAAGCATAAGGTCCTTTCCCTTACGGTTTTTAAGGTGCTGAGGTCAGCACGTGGTATACAGTGAGAGATTATGACTACAGCAAAAAAGTCATAACCTAAAAAAGTACATGAGTAACCGAACCCTAAGTGCTCTGATTAATAGAAGCCAGTTGAAACTTTCAACTCCCATATTTGTACAGTATCTATCTGATGGGTCTAGGAGTTCCTCAGCACATCGTTTACACCTATATAATGTCTCCAACAATGCCAGAACCAGATGCTGGTGAGGTGGTGCTGGAATTATTCTGTAACAAGATACAAGAGTATCTGCCCACTGCAGAGGCCTCTCCAGGGTTTCTAATTCGGATGGTTAGCATGTTGTCTTTCTCAGTATTCCCCTAGTTCCCATTCTGGGCTCTGCAGGGGCTGAGGGTAAATCAGGCTGTCAGTGTGCTCTCATCCACCTCCAGTTTTAACAGAAGGATTTAGACTGGCAGATGAATCTCCATTTCATCCTACTAAATACGATGCAGATAATGGTGCTATACTGGTGTTAACAGAGCACAGCAGGATCACCACCAGTGGGAGTGAAGGCAGATGACAGATAATGGGAGAGTCCAAGACGCTTAAAAAAACCCCATCAACAAGGAAGGTTCAAGGAAGAGAGCGGATTGAGCAGCTTGATTCCACCCCTAGGCCTAACTGAAATTTCTTTTTACAGATTGCTGGATAATTTACTGTTCTGTTTTGCTTTTTGTATGTGATGGCCTTCATGGGTGATATAAATCATGAACGTTCTTCTCCTGTATGGCTTGTTTTTCATCTGCAGACTTGATAAAGTCTGAGCTTAGGGCTTGGATAGTTGCCTTCAACTCTGAACCATTTTGAAATCCAGTTCCCTTTGCTGAGAGACAGGTTGTATCAACAGTGGTTACACCTGGGCAAAGGTCAGGGAGTTCTACCATTTCAGAAAAACAAGACCATTTAGAAACTAGTAAAGTTTCTCTAATAAAGTTTGCATCTATCTAAGTAACCAAAATTCATAAGCTGCAGAAGAAAGTAGAACTCCACTCTAATCAAATAAGACTTTGGCTATTTCTCTGGCTTCTTCCCTAACGAAACATATACATTAAAAGGTCATTAAAATTAGTTATTTTCTTACTTTCTAAAGGAGTTTGCAGTTAGATTTCCTATGTCATATTGCAAAAAAGAAAAAAAAAAACCAAACAAACAACACAGCAAACCCAAAGAAGCATGTAAAAAAAAAAACCAAACAAAAAAATTCAAATAGATTCTGCACATCAATTTGTTCATGTAAGAATATATTTGTTTTCAAAAGACTCATGGTTCTTAATTGATTAGAAGTATTCATAAAACCCTTCCCAAAGCAATTAATTGGGCTAATAATCTATACTTGGACAGCCTTATTAAAACATGCTAATTGCAAAAACTGTAGTGAGAGCTTGCTCATTACAAGAGTATGAGATAGCAAATTAAGCTGAATGAATTAATCTTGGCACTCTTTGTTCCTCTATGAACATGTAAGTAAACAAAGCTCAGACTGAGCAGGGAACCTGTCTGATTTAAGCAAGTGTATTAGGTATTTGTGAGACATCACAGGGAAAACATTAACAATAAATCACATTCGTGCTACTGAGGTGTGTGGAACAAAATCTGACTGAGGTATGGATTTTCGCCCAGATGAAAAGTTCCTTTTATGCATAGGATTTCAACTACAAAAGATAAAATTGGACTTTTCTAGAAATTATTAATTTGCTATTCTCCAGTAAACAGTAGGCTTCGTGAAACAAAGGAAAACTGATACAGAGTACAAACAATTTCATCCTGTAGCCATAGTCAAATCTCAGTTTCATGAATTTATCTGAAAATTAATTCAGTTGGAAAAATCTCTGTTAAACTTGTATGAAAAGGAGTTCAGTGAAGGAAAAACAAGCAAGCTGCAGAACATAAACAACACCATTCTTGGGAAATATTTTTGTCTGTACACATGGAAATGTTTAGGCATCACAGATAAGATAACTGCTTTACATTCAGTGTCCAGATTCTTCCATATTACACCCAGGCAAGTCTAGATATTTAAGTTAAATCACTTTGCTTTTTTTTGCTTGGTAAAACATAATAAAAAAAATATTCTTTTTACCAGCTAATTTGAAACAGTTTGTAAATCTGGGTTGTAATACAAAAACACTGGGAATGTGCAGGTCCAGTTTTAGACAGAGGCTTTTTGCTACTAATTTATGTCTGCTTCTTACTTACATTTCTCTGCACTCCTCAGCTTCCAGCTCTGAAATCAGATCTGCTAGGAAGGAATGAAGAAGGAGTAGAGAGGGAGACCACACTTTGATCCACTGCCTCCTGAAACATCACAGCTACCTGAAATCCTTTCAATTTCTGTGAATTATTTAATTTTTTTTTTTTTTAAAGTATATATTTTGATGTGGAAATGTTGCTGTAGTGTCTCATGGAAAAGGCATCCCAAGGCCCAGTGCTGTATTCTGCAGCCAGTATGTCACACCCGTGATGTTCTGTGACTAAGCACTCCAGCCATGGAGCAGCTCAGCTGCTCGTTTGATGCAAATGACATTAGGAGATCTGGTCCAGGAGCCTGGATTCAAATATGTAAAAATATGGAAAATATATATATGCTATTTTTCCCCTATAAAACCCCATAATACTACTACCTTGAGAAATTTCATAGTGAAAGATGATGTTCCTTCCCTGTTGTGCTTGGCTGGTTTTTACTACTATGCAGCAGACTGCTTGTAGAAGGGTTGGGGAATTTTTTCCTCTTGGTTTGCTGCCAAAGATTTTCCTACCTAAGCAAAGCTGACGCTTGGTATGTTCAGGATGTTGCAGTATGTTGTATGTCAAACATTTGACTTTGTTTTCTCACTGGAAGGCTTGCAACAGAAGTTTGGGATTTTGCTTGTTTCTGATTCATACACAATTTTTAATTATATATTTTGCTTCCTTTATGCTACCTTCGTATTTTCTGAATTAAGTTAATTGCTGGAACTTCTCTCATGTTTGAAGAAACTGATAATGGTTATTCAATCAGGGAAATAAGAATAGGTCATGATGTTCAATACCTCCCCCTCACTGAATAACAAGCTTCTGAGAATTGAAATAAGAGATTTTGTCATGAAACAAAGGTGATTAGTTTGGCTTACTGCAAATAATTCTGGATCGAATTAAGAATTTATGCAGAAAGATGAGACAGTGCTCTCTTCACCAACTTTCTCCTTCATTATATTCAAAGATGGGACCTTAACATCCAGAATAGTTAGAATTGTAGTCTATCTGTCACATTTCATTAAATTCTGATATGAGTGGTGGATGGGTGGAAGGTGGATCACTTTGTTCAAGGCAGATTCATCAGATTTTACGGGGAGTTTGCTTGGAAGAAAAACCATTTATTTGGAACCATTTCATATCACCTCTCCTTTGAAGCTCGTTCTTGTCTCTTCATGGCCACAAAAGAAAGGAAATACCTGCTTGCTCATTCTTCTCACACACCTACAAGGCAAGAAAATCCTGGTTTAGTCATTGCACTCCTCTGTAGTTGCACAGGAATGTGTGGTAGAGCCATTCACTTAAATGGCTGTTTTACTGCTGCTTTTCCTCTGGGACCAAAGAACCACAGAAAATATTAGAAACAGATTGAAAGTCAGAGGCTTCCTAGACCTACTAACAAAGAGCAGCACAATGAAAACTGAAGACCTTGAATGATAATAAAATAACTGAGTTGGTAAAAACTCAGCTGATGGAGCTCTCATGTGGAACATATTGTGTCTACAATGTTACAGGTCATTTCCTTTGCCTTTCTCTATAAACATGTTTTTCAAATTGGTTTCAAGTTGGTCCAGCTGCACAGTATATTGAAAGCATATTCATATGACAGATAACTAGCAGCTGTTGTTGGAAAATTGACAAAGCCGAGGGTAATTGTTGCTTCGGAGGATGAACTTGTGCTTCCAGGCAAAACATCTTCCTCGGTATTTTGCTCCTCTATGAGTTTTTCATTGCAAAGGCTGGGCCAGTAACACTAAAAGGTCCCTTTCTTTCCAGCTACAGCTCTAGCAAATGTAGCCAGGCCATATAAGAAACATATATCCTGATGGACCCATTGGTCAAAGCACTGAATGACAGAGAAAAGGTGTTCTTAATCTCTCTGCATTTGTTCTCTCTGTTAAAGAAGGTACTGTCATTTGTTAATGCTGGCTCTGATTTATTCCTACCCATAGAAGTATTTCTGTATTGAAGATTTGGTGATAGTGTTTGTAGCAATACACACACTCCTGATGGAAGTCTGTGTTCCAGAGGTGATCTAATCCATTTAGTCATGTCCTATGTCTTTCTCCTCTCTCTTCAATTCAGACTTTGTTTTAACTTTTTTCTCTCCCCCCAAATACAGTTTGGTTAAAATACAGGAAAGCTACACTTTTCATGACTAAAAAAAATACCATTTTTCTAATTTTTTTGTTTCTTGTCTAAAACATGGCACACCTATCCTGAGGAGAGGAAAAAACCACAATCCATTGAACTGGCAACATAACATTCATATTTTGTATTTAAATCTATCAAGACATGTACTGCTTAAAGTTTATTGCTGTTTTGATCCTACAAGTTCCACACAATTCACATTGTATTCTGTCAAATGTCGTACAGCTTCCTTAGTAAGAGAGAATAAACACAGATGTACTTTGATCTACTTCACTGCTTCAAAGTTTCAAATGCATTCTGAGATCTTTCCATGGGATTTCAAAAAGCAATTATTGAGAAGAGTAATTATGAAAGCAGTAATTTTCTCACTGATGTTATTTTTCTATAATTGAGAGTTACGCAGTAAGAGCATTGTGTTTCTCTCTATTTTTTCCCCCACAGTGTAATCTACAAGGAATTTTGATTTATACCATTTTTCTTTTATAATTCACTCTGCCCTGAGGAACTGCAGTCAGGCAGAAGGCTAAGAGACTGCAAGAATGGAAGCTTATATATGGGAGCATATATAAGCAACCTGACAAACACAAAGTATTAAAAACCCCCATAAAAATCTGCAATTTAAATAGGCTTGTACCAGGAGTTCTTAAGCTTGTGGCTGGGCCACATGGCTAGAGAAGGATTGCCTTGTTTATATATGTTTATGTCCACTATGAAATTGTGCTGACCTTCATTCCCTTCATAATTTTCTAGCATTACAGAAGTGGTAATTTTCCAATTACTTGCATGGAAAAATGGTTTAAATGTATGTTATTTCTTTTAAAGGAAGGAAAGTGTCTGCTTCCTAAGGACCCCCTTTTGAGAAGTGCTGACTGAGGCCACACTCCAATACAGTCACAAGGATGCAAGTGCATGGGGCTCTTTGCAGATCATTACTGGGGACTAGGTAATGTTACAAGTTGATTTTTTTTTTTTTTAAGTTGCATTAATACTATTTCAGGTACTTAATAATTTTTTTCCATTTGTAAGAAATTGCATATTAAAAAAGTAGCTGTTTAAGGGTTATGACCTTTTGGGGAAAAAAAGCAATCATTTGATTATAAAGTAGCCCATTTCTCACAAAAGAGAAAATTTTGTTTGTTTAAAAAGAAAAATTGAAGTTCTTTAAATAACAGAAGTGAAACCTTGATACCTTTTACTCACTTTTTAAATCTTTGCTCCTCTGAAGTTTCGTTCTAATATCATTCAGATGTAAACTCTCTCAGATTGGTTTTTTTAACTCTTGTATGGATCCTGAAGGGAGTAATTTCTCATTTGTTTGCCGGCTAGACCAATTTTTTAAGGCTGGAGGAGAGAAGGGAGTTGTATTTTACATGTAGGGTCAAATAACTCATAGGTTTTCTAATATAAACCCATGTTTCCTTGCAAATCTGCAAGGTTTGAAGAATTTTTATGCTTTTTTCAGGTCCTTAGTATCAAGGTTACCAAAGGTCTCACAAGCTCTGTAGGGAAAATGATGAACCTTGTAAAATACATGTGTTCACAAGACAAATGGTTCGTCGTAAATATAAGTCACTCATGCCTGTACATGACTGTACAAATTAACAGCATAAAGCAGAGGCTCTCCTGCCATCTTTGAACTGTATATCCTGATATCAGCATTTGTAAGCTGTTTGATGGGAGAGACAGCAAGTTCTGAAAGAGTCAAAGATAGTTCAAGAGCATCAATCTTAAATGATTTCATGTGAAACAACACCTATTAGAGGAATACCATCCCAAGGGACAAGAAGTAAAAAACATTGTGCTGAATTTGTACTGAAGCTCTGCCAAGGCCTTTTCTAATTTTTTCAAGCTTATCACAGGCTGTATTTGTCTGCTATAAATTAATGTTGTCAGTATCATGAACTGCAACCTTAGCACAAGGCCAACACTGTTTGTAGTGAACGGCAGGGGTTTTGCCTGCTGTTTTGAACTGCAACAAGAACTGAGGAAGCTGATGTCTAAAAAGTGAATTATTCCATCAGTTCACCCTCTGCCTCAGAAGGAGTCTCTAAACCCACAGAAAGTTTCTGACGAGTTAGCTAGTCCATTGCTTTGTCCCAAAGCTGGATAGTCTGTGTCATTCCTGATAGGTGTCCAAGCTACCTGCTCTTAAAATTTTCCAGTTCTACAGATGCCAAAATTTTTTCCTCATAGGTGTTGAAAAAAAAGAAATGGTGACATTTGGAAAAAGCTGTTTATGAATGGATAAAATTGGCTGAACTTTGAAACATGGAAGTCAGGTCTGGTTTCTTGCCTAATGAACCAAGAAGAAAATGGTAAAGGAGTGTAACTGCAAATTCAGGCTTCCAATACATTATTTGACCTTCCTCCTCTAAGGGGTTTTATCACTAGGCCAAACCTGTCTGTGCTGCACATTTCTTCCCTACCTGTTTTTTAGTGCTTGTCAGATGGACTACCATAGTTTGGGAAAAACCTTTGGTTTATCTTAAGTCTTTATCACCTTAAATCTTCATCACCTTAAATCTTTTACAAAACTCAGTCTTGCTCCCAGGTGAGACTGAGTCTCAAAAAGCAGCTAGATGTTAAAACAAGACTGAAATGATCTTGGCAATCCTAGCCTAACGCTCTCTCACTATGAATTCTGAAGTGGGATTTATGGAGGATGCAATGCTAGTGTTGGGTAAGCTCGTGTGGAAAACTAACATCCCAGTCTCTGCTACAGCTGGCTTTCAGCCCCAGAGACCCTGCCAGAGTAATCTCAACACCTATCAGTGCTCCTTCTTTTGGGTTTGGGCTTGGTGAGGGGCACCAGTGTGGCACACAGCGTAGGACAGTCAGGCAGGGCTGCGGAGATGGAGACAGGCTGGGCTGGGACTGGAGGACAGTGTCCATCAGTGCCCCTGGGGCTGGGATGGACAACCCAGACTGGGCTGCAATGGGGTGCTGGGCCAAGGCAGGGCAGGGAGGCTCCAGGTGGTGCTCATCAGCCTTGTTCAGGCACAGAAGTGCCCTCAGGAGCTTGCGGTGGCTCCCCAAGGAGCTTGATTGCAGACCATGTGTGCTCTGGTGCAGTGCCCTGTCAGGAGCTGGGTGGGAAGGGCAGCATCCAGAGCCCCTCTTCTGATCCAGGGCATCACTTTTTGGGCTGCAGTCTTTGTGAACCCTGTACTGGATGGAAAACAATCTCTTCATGCTGGGGGAGTGAGAGACTGGTGAAATGGCTTCCCCTTCAGCTGTGAGTTCATGCCAGCCTGCAGGACCAATGTCACAGCCTCGCTGGCCACTGGGTGCCTGACAGCAAGAGGATGGTGCTGTTTTCTGGGGTAAGCTGATGGTTTAGTGAGCTTTAACATGATAGAATTACAAGCAGCTCCCTACCCTTTGTGGCAGCTGATAAATGAAATGAGCAGACAATCTTACTTCATGTCCTGGTGAAAGACAAACACCTTTTGCAGCTCATCCCTGTGAGCTGCACTCTACACGGGGAATGTGAGCCCTGCCAGCAGGGAAGTTATGCTGTGGCTGGGCTTGTCCATGCATCTGTAAGAATTTATGTCTCAGGGATTACGCTTGTTGGGCCAGGAAAGCAAGTACGTGGCCAAATCCTGATCTCAGTTGCACGTGCACAGCTCCCAGGGCAGCAGGGCTGCACCCCAGCTCAGCACTTGGCCTCAGGAGGCCTTGCATGATTGCAAATAATGTGCATGGGCACGCTGGAGAGCGAGAGAACAACTGTTCCCTGTTTCGCTCTGCACTGAAGCATCTGTTTTGCTTCATCATTTTTTAAAAGAAAGCCACAAATATTTTTCACTGGGGAGCTGATAAATAACAGTGTTTACATTTTTTGAAAAGTTTTAGTGAGGATAAAAGTAATTCTTCTAGTGTATAAAGTCCTTATGTTTGGATTTGAGCATTAATTCACAGATTGTCTCTTATTATGTTGTTCCTAGCTTAGTAAATCCTATGGGGTATTCTCCCTCAGGAAATCACATGGGGCGATGTCTTAGTTTGATTTATTTGTATGTCTAACTTTGCACAGAATTGTCTTTCACAGCGGCATTTTGTCATGGAGATTTGTATTTCTTGGAAAATTTGGCAAACTGGGGAGTGTTCAATAAATTATCAATGAAACTTTAAATGAAATTTGTTGAGACTTTGTGGATACACATGATACTGGGTTGATGAGTGTGATGTAGTAAACTAAGTAGCTATTTTAAGGGGATTTGGTCAAAAGATTCTATTTCTTCATTCTTAAATAGCTTTCTGAGAGGAAATGTGTTCTAGCAAATGGAAGACTACATGTATAAACAGAAGCAGGGCTAGACTGAAGTCTAGTTTCAGTACTTCTCTAATACTTAGTTGTCTCCCTTGTGTGCATAACAATTAATTTGGAGATTAGACACAATGAGGAGGTCGACAACAAAGCAGGGGAAACAGGGTACATGTGTGAAATGGAATAGAACAGAAGTTTGAGCTTTCTGCTCTGGTGGGGCTCTCTCCCTATCAACTCTATACAACTCTGTGCTCTCACTTGGAAAAGCAGAACAGGAAAACCCTGCTTCGTCTGGAAGTGTGTAGCATAAGCACAGGAAGGTGGTCACCTCTTCTCCTGGACAGAGAAAGTGGCCTGCAATACTTACCTGTTTGACAGAAGTGTCTGCTTGTTTGGTTGGAATGAGGACTGCTGGATTTTTACCTTGGTTTAGGGTTGCATGCTGATGGTGACCTCTGCAGTGGTGTTTGGAGCGAGCTGTTGTGTGTCTTAAGTTTTAAGCAATTTTTTGAAATAATAGGTTTAGGATAGGACCTTTCCAGGTTTACTGAAATAATGTGATTAAGTCAAAGACAAGACTCTAATAACTTTAGAGAATATGAAGACAGGGGGCCATGTTTAGGAAACAAAACAAAAAGGGTTATACCTAAATAAAGAGTATTTGAAGTGGAGAAGAAAAACAGACCATGAGATCTGTGGTTTTTCTAAATGAGAAAACAACTGTAATAAATGCACCCCCTACATACAAAATCCCTGCCCCCAAACCAAACAAACATGCAAAAATCAACAGAACACGCACAAACACACACCCATCCCACCATTTCACTGGCAGTTTCTCAATGTTGCTGTTCTGCATTAAGCAGTTAAGGCAGCACTGTAATCTAGTTGCTGCAGAAATGTTTTCTGATTTTTTGATTGGAAAAGGATGTGATCCATATGATGATTGGTCTAAATGTGGTCCCTGCTATGAAAAATTGTAGAATCTCTCTGTTCTAGCTAAGCCTTGTTGTATGAACTTGAAAACGAAAAGCATTTTAAATTCCATGACTGGGTAGAAGTAAGTTTTGGCTACTAAGAGAAAGATGTATCATGGTACAAATATTGTTGAAGTGCCTGGATGACTTTGTGCAGACTTGACTTTATTGCAATATTGATTTTTCTCTTATAACATACATCCCTCTGTCAATATTTTTGACTGAATTTATTAAAATTCTTTCACAGTAATTTTTCTCCAATAATTTCTTCACTATATTTGAATTATTGAGCAGCGCAATGTAAGTACTAGGTACTGAAGTGCATATTACTACTTTAAAAACTCTGTTTGGGTGACAAGAATTAATTACAATTATAAATTGTTACATCAGTCTCCTATTCTATACTGGGAGCTCCAGTGAAATGCTGGCACTGGACATAGCTAGTGCTATGTGTTCAGTTTTGGATAGTCCAAAGAAGATTTGATGTTTCCTTTCCTGAAATTAAAAAAAAAGTCACCTTCTGAACTGTCAGAAAAACTGTCAGTTCTTAAGGGCTAATTACAGGTCTTTATTGTGGGGTCGTAGTTGTTTCATGAATTCTGCTTCAATCAGGGAAAAATACTCTTAAGTGCCAATAAAAGTTTTTATGCTGCTATAATTTCCTTCTTCCTCAGCTTCCTCCTCTCAATTTATGACTTTATTCCACTGTTTCTGTTACTAAGCAACACTACATGGTTTTAATGCAAATTACTTTAAATACTGTGGTAGTGAGGCAGAGTAACATCAGGTTAATTTCCTGATTAATATATGCTACAAGAAGTGCTGGACACTACACAAGCCAAAGAAGGTAGTTAGGAAGCTGCCTCGTAGCATAAGGAAATAAAGTGTTTAATTTTTTAGTATTTTCTAGATTGTCTTGACTGTATTTAAAGCAGTCTTTTCAAGCAGATGTATCAAATGAGTGGTTCCATCCTTTTGCCTTGATCTGTTCTGTAGTGACCCACCTGGCTGATGGCACAGTGCATGTGCCATGATGATGCCAGTTGATTTCTTGTGGTTGCATGCTATAGTTCCATCTCTGTCCAAGAGGAGGCAAAATGATTTTTCAGATGCTATTTTTGGTCCTTTTCTAAAATGAGTGGTAGCATGTGATATGTTTTAGAAACTGTTATCTTTTCTTTGAAGCCAGGAGTAAAATTCCAGCTGACATCATTGTGAGCAGGATTCAGCCAAGGTTTGTGCTTGTTTGACAAATTTCTTTTGCACACCACAGTGCCACTCCCCATATTCTTCAAGCTGTTCGATATTGTGCACTACAGGAGACTGCATATTTTTTCTTTTTTCCATAATCTTAAAAATGCAAAGTCTCAGACTCGCAATTATAATCTTGTCCATACAGCAATATCATTTTAGATGGAAATAAAACAGATTTCAGCACTGCACAACAGAAATCTTAAGAGGGATGTTTAGACTGCAGTGTTTTCTCAGGAACAGCTGTGACAGGTTTATGGCCAATGTTTACAGACCTACTTTGCCTTTACTTCTCTAAATCAATGTCAATGTTTTACAAGGTGGAGTTTGGAGTTCAAAATGTGGAATATCAAGGGCTTTTAAGGATATTTAAATGCATGTTTGCAACTTTGATTCCTGTAATGCCTAAGACTTTTACCTTTCAATGAGCCTGAAGTAATATTGAGCCTTCAGACAACTTCTGCCTTTTAGATAGGCTCTTAGTTTGAAATTGTCTTATTTTCAATGTAATGAAAGTAATAGTGTGTAATGCAGCTCTAGGAACCACAGCTGCATTGACCTGTCTTCAAATATTTATTGTTCTGTGTATTTTTTAATTTTTACCCTCTGTTTAAAAGAATATTTTATCTCCTGTTACTCAGAGGCCTTCTGAAGGAGAAATAAATACTGGAATGACTGCCAGCAAAATCCTGTCAAATGCACAGCCAGCAGTTTACATTTAAAATACTGTCTAAATCGTTATTCAAAACTTGTGCACAAGAATGTTTGTTTGTTTTCAAATTTGTTAGAGACCTCCTGAGAGAGTTGCACTGTGCTTTTGGGAAATCAAACATTCCCCAAATTTAAAACATATAGGGAAGGTCTTAGATTCCTTTGTTTTCAGTGAAAACACACATTTAAAAACAATGTGGGATTACCAAAATGTGTTTTGGAGCAAATTGTTTGTACTGCCCATGTGTTTTTCTTCACTGTTACAGTGAACTTAACCCCCTGAGAGTTTTTCATGCATAGCTGCCAGGAGGGGAATATGGAGTAGAAAAACCAAAAAGTAAAATGTAGGCTTAATAAATTAAATACAAGGCCTTGCCAAACAAAAACAAGCCATAGTGTATTCTAGTCCATACTTCCAGCATGCTGGAGTGCAGCAGTGGCATAGTTATGGCATGTGCTAGATGGCAGTCAGTATTACATATTCCCAGTAAATGCAATCCTGTAGGCATTGCACTGTGAAATTTAGGGCTCTCTCCATCTACAGTAATTCTGTTGAGGATGTCATTGCCTCCACGGCTGTATTGGGCCAGAGGAGTAACTTCTATTTGCAGTAAGTGAAACTGGATTTAATTCCTGTGTGCTGAGCACACCAACATTCTGTGCGAGTTTAAGTGCTGGGGGTGATGATCTGCTTGTAGGTGGAAGTTATGGCTTTGCAGTATTGATCAGCTTCTCCTGTGACATCAGCAGATCATCAATCAAATGCTATCTCAGGAGAGATAAAGGCATGTTCTGTCACGGAATAACCTTGTCAAAATAATTGAACTAACTTGGCAGAAAATTTAGCCTTTAAACAGCTCCAAGATAAGCAGTGAAGTGTAAGGAAAATTTTACCCTGCATGTAAAGTTTGCAGTCATATTTTGGGCTTGAGCTGAGGTCAAAATTGGAATATGCGTTTAGATTTTATTTTTTTTTAATGTACCATATGCTTTTCTAGTGTCTTGACAGTATTGTGATTCAGTTGCACTTTTAAATCAAATGCATACTTCTGGGTCACAGTAATGAATGTTGTCATTTTGGTACTGATCTGTCAAGCTCTTAAAACATATTTGATATGCACATTAGTGGTGAATCCCTCTCAAAAAGAACTGTAGGAGCGGATGCCTTGGCAGAACATTATCTAGGCTTGAGCAGTAAATACAGTGTCTTTTTTCCAATAAATTTTTTAAAGTCTTCGTTAATTAACAGGAGATTGAATCACAAACCTTGCTGACCAAAATAAAATTTATGTGCAAGTTCAGAATTTCAGGGGTATGAGCTGTACAGATATTATACATTTTCTACAATCAAGTGCTCTTGGCAGACTCTGTACATGGCTTTGCTGCCCGTGATGGGAGTTAAAGCTAAAAACACAGTTACTTGTAGGTTTGATGAGAAACAAAACTTGGGAGAAACAATCTAACCATATGGTGTGAAGATTAAGTTAAACTGACAGTTATTTAAAGTTATTTTGGATCGTTTAATATTTTCAGTATTTCAAAATACAGCCAGTCTGATGTTGATGTCTCTGTGAAAAATGCTCACTGTTTGCAGTCATTAGAAACCTGTCTAAAATGTTTTATTTTTTTCTGAAGCAGAGTGGTGCATAACTACTATCTACTGTTATGTAAAAATTGCAGATGACAGTATAGAGAGCTATCACAGATAAGCAGAGAAATTAAAAAATACCAGAAATATAATTCTTCTGAATTTAACATGTAAACATGGCACTGTATAGTACAGTCTAGTACACAGAGTACACCTTTCTATACACTTCTTTACATTTTTATCTAGAGTAATCATCACAAAACTCACGTTCAACATAATAATGGTCTAGTATGTGACATTACATCTCATGTGCATTTATTTATAACCTGTCTTTGAAAGGTATCCTGAAAATCATAATTGCCTCACTTTATAGGTGCTCCTATACAGAAAGAGGGCTTTGGGTCTGCAATTTTTTATCATGCTTGGAGAGTTTTTACAGTGCAAAACATAATGCTTACAAATGCTTATAAAAGTTATTTAAATGAACATAAATGTGTGAAAACAAGGATATTTTAGTATTCCATAGTTGTTTGCAAAATTAAATATACATTGCACTACTGTAATTCACATTTTTGAGAAATTATTTTATTTTTGTTTTATTACCTGTTTTAGTTGTTCAGGTTTCTTTTTTGGTGTAGTTGGGTATCATGTGATAAACTAAGCATGAGGAGGATTCAGACAAGTTATGCAAAGCTCATCTAACCCCATACAAATTTGTCTTCCTTTTCTAGGCATATAATTATCTGATGGATTTCTAATGCATAATTTAAGGGTTTTTTTCTGAAAGAAAAGTCAATAGCGGCAAAGGGTTTGCTAATATCTTATACACATCTATTGACAAACATTTCTGGTTATTCATTCACTTTCATAGAAATGGCCAAGTTTGCATTTGCTTGAAAATATTAGTTGGAGACACTTGAAATTCTTATTTTGTATGTGCAGGATTTTTCCTCACTCATCCCATAAAACCTTTCAGCATTTTCTTTTTTTTTTTTTTTTAAATTTATTATTTTCAATTATTTGGCTGTGGTTTAGGAAAAAATCACTTCTTTATTTCATTTAATGGCAGGGTGAAATATCTTCACAGTTCGGTACTTGTTCAGCAACAGTTTTTGCTTTTCACCCTATTCTAACAATTTCTCACCTCTGATTAGGCTGTAAAGCTCCAAGGCATTGTATGTCTCAGTCTCTCCTCCTGCACCAGGGCCTGTGCTTGATTGTAGACTAACAGCACTGCCAGTACATAAAGCTGCCAATATACAAAGCTGGGGAATAATTAAAATACATGGAAAATAAGTTATTCAGTTGATAAGCTATAAGAATTTCACATGCCCAGCTTTTAACTGTTTTTTTTTTCCAGTGTGTGACATTATAAGACAGAGTATGAAGTGGGGTGGGCACCAGTTCTCTCGCTGAAACCTGATCCTGTTTCCACTGAAGCCACTGTACAATGTGGCACTGCTTATATTCAAAGTAAATGGATATATTTACATTGAATACTCAGCTACAGGCAAGCTGAGTCTGGCTTTTCAGGGCCATTATTTATAATGTAATGTGATCCTGTATTTAATACAATATTCTAGCTAAATCTATCTCTAAAATTCAATTTAGCTTCTAAAAGGTTAAGCCTAAATTTGGCTTTAAACTCTGACCTGTATATAAGAAAAATAGCAATTTGTTAAGTATCCACTCCAAGGAAACTTCATTAACTTAGCCAGTTCTGGGAAACAGAAATGAATCACTGAACTGCTGTTCTACCTGTGATTTGGAAGCTATCTGGGTATCCTTTCCACTATGAGTTGCAAACACAACCTGTTAATCTCAAAGATTTTAGGGAGAGCTGGGTTAGAATTCGGATTAAAAGGAATGAGGAATAATGGTATAATATATTACAGCATTAAATAGGAATCCTTTGGTGAGGATGATATTACCTAAGAGAGAGAGAGAGACCTAAAGGTACACTGATAATAGTGTAGTACTTAACAACGATACAGAACCATATCTCTTTGCTTTGAGTGGTCTAATACAGCAGTGGAGATGGTTTTCACAAACACATTTATTGATCACAGGTATGTTTTTAGTAATACTTCACACAATAAAAGTTGTTTTATAGTTGTAGTAAACTTCTACAATGTAAAACTATCTCTATTGAAACACAAAATGTTAACATCCACCGCTTCACAAGTTACAACTGCACAAAAATATTGAAAAGAAAATAAACCCTAGTTTTGTTACTTAAATTACTGGAGTACAAAACTGCAGGCCATGGCACTGGTCCACTAAAAAGATCTCACAATGCTGTTCTCAGACATGGTCTGTGCCTGTCCCTGCAGTGCAGTCACATCTGCAGAGCTCTCTGGTGACAATGAGCTTGATGGCTTTGCTGTTAGCTCTGAGGATTTGTTAGTTCAGCCTTGGTTGTGAGGTCGCTGTTGAGGTGGACTCAGTGACTGATAGAGCAGCCTCCACTTTGCACAAGCTGGTGGGATGATGGTCTGGCCAAGCCTGTAATGTGATGCACAAGAGCAGAGCTGGAGACCCTGACTTTGTGAGCAGTGTAAGAATGGTATTATGACATGTTCCAAACTGAGCAGGATGTTATTAGGAAACTTAAAAAGAACCTCTCAAAACTTTCTGGAAGATTTAACTAAGCTGAAAGATTTTTATTTTTTTTTGTGCCCTCCCCCTGCCTCCAATCTGTTGCAAAAATAAAAATAAATATTTACATTTAACACTTTATATTTCCAAAACCAGCAAGTCCCTGCTTTAGGCTTCCTACCACCCTCTCCCAAGTATTTGTTTCTCCTTTCAGTGGCAAATATCTCCCTGGGAACACTTGCACTTTAGTATACCTAAAAATGAGGTCAGTAAGAGAAACCTTTGCTGAAGCTATTCAAGCAAAACTAAACCAAACCTGGGAATCCTACTGTATCCTCTGCTGCTGTCACAATTTCAAGTAGATGATGGAAACTATCACCTAAATAGTAATGCTGATAAAAGACTTTTGGCCTTGTGCTTACTCTGCAACCTGTTGGTTAACAATGTAAACATGAGGAAATTGTTACATCAAGAAGCCAGATTAATTCCCACTGTATCTATAGTGGTTTTGTTGGAATTTGGGCTAACTAGTGTGGATTATATAGTTTGATTTAGGATGGGCATATAGTGGGCAAGCAGGTAGCCAAGCATGAAACAGGAGTCATATAAAATACTATTGCACAATAAATAGAAATAAATATTATGCACATGCATGTCAAATGTGATTTAGTAATTATTCAGCAGAAAACAAAGTTTATTCAAATAAATCAACAAAATATCACTGTGGCAGGAGTTGTGAAGCCTGTATTTAGGTCTCTATGCTGTCCCCATTAGTACTGACTTGAGCTCCTCACACCAGGAGAGCACAGGGGTAGACTAAGAGTTTGTCAATTATTTTACTTTAGTCATCGTGAGTGAAAGCACTGTGGATACTCCTTTTAAAAATAATAGCATACTATTACATCTTAATTAACTTTGTGTTCTTTAAGATAGTGGGAGTTTGTTCTCAAACATCTACAGCTAGTTCTGTTCTGAGCGGGCTCAACCCAGAGTTTCCCAACTGTCAAGAGCCAAATCTTACTCCCTTCTCCTCTGTTGGTACCAGGTAGCTCCTTGAATCAAAGGATATTCTGGCCATCTCCTACGTGTGCTCAGTAGGGACCACACAGCCAAATGTCCAGAGCAAAGGCCAGACCATTCCCTCTGTCTCCGTGTGCTCTCCAATGCCCCGTGCACAGGGTCCAGCACAGCATTTTCAGCTCATAGGTGGGCAGGGGAGTTTTGGGCTCAGCAACAACGTGCTGCAGCTGGATACGTGATGGAGGTGGTGTGGGTGTCCTTAGGGAAATGGGAGCTCTTCTATTAGCTGTCAGTTTGGGGCATTGTGGGGATGCCTGGAACTGCAGGAGGTGGCTGTACACAGTAACTCTGTGCTCCGAAAGTCTGCTTCCTGCCACTACCCAGTTAGAGTTCCTGAAGAGTTTTGTCTCTGGATACTTTTTAGTATTTGTTAATTTACCTTTTTCCTTTTAAGGGAACACTAAACTAGAATCCACTATTCTTGGCAGCTAATTTCCTACTCATTAGCAGAACAAAAATTTCCCAGCATTATTTAACAGCAGCTTTGCCCTCTGCTTTCTTTGCCTATTGATTCAAGGTCAGTCTTGCCCTCAAAGCACACCAGCTGCAATCCCTTCCTACCTTTCCTGCAGCAACCCAGCCTTGTGCTTCTTCCCATGACCCAAGTAGGCACAGGTGGCACCAGCGGCCTAGGATACACAGTCTTTTAAAAATACAGCATCTGGCATGAAATGAGCAAAATCAGTAACCAATGGCTTTGATCTTTATTTCTTCTTTGAGATGGCTCTTATGCATCTTATGACTCTAATGCAGTCAACATTTTGCAAATGAGCTGCCTATTGGAGTCACTGGGGACATTGGGTTTCAGTGACCAAAGAGATGAGCAGGTGATGAGGAAATGCTTGCTTAGACCCTGCCAAGGAAGTTAACTGTCTCCCAGATGGGCAAGGTGGCAGGGAAATGTTGCTGTCTCTTCCTATAACAACTTTTGAGATGAAAAACATATTTGTGGCTGCATCCAGCAGGTGGCAAGCACAGCACACTGAATTACAGCTGAACAGAGATGCTTCCGCCAGGGTAAGCTCCTGATGCTGCTTAGCACATGTATGTGTGTACATGAAAAAAGTGTCATACGATAAATGGCAAGCTCTGTCAGTCCTTTGTCAGCTTACAGAGAGTTGGGGCACTGGTACTGCTCTGGATGCTGTTGATAATGCACAGGTTATTGCCATATTCATTTTAAACTAATAGCTGGCTTGCATGTAAGGACAGACATAAGCTAACTATAAAGTATTCTGTATAATAATTTAACTATGTCTCTAAATGACATGTTCAGGTTTCAAATTTTGAGATACTAGCTTGCAATTAACTTAACTTAAACCTTTAATGAAAGAGCATTTTTTTAACATACAGCTTTAGAAGTTTCAGTGACTCCTCACCATGTCTTGTGGCATATATCAGTAGACACATACATTATTCCCATTTTGCAGCTAGAAGAAAAAAGGCAAAACTGAAAAAAATTTTCTTTAAAGTAAGTGAATGAAAGAGCACTAAGATTCCTAGACCTGGTTGTAGTCCCATTTTTCTGTGAAAAGTTTTAAACTACAGAAATATCTTTTTTTTTTTTGTTGCTGTGTTTTGATTTTCCTCATCAGAAAACATTGATACTCCAAGCACTTGCTACTTGAGACAGAGCCACATTAGATGTAAATTTCTGAAAATTATAAATACTGCAAATTCTCAAGGGTCATGTAATTGTCTACATGATATATGGAAAGTTTTGGAATTTTTCTTAAGTTTTGTAATGTCAAAAAGTATTTATGAACTTTATCTCTGAAGACAGTAAGTGGGTGTCAATCAAGAATAAATATTATCTGGAACTCATTATTTGAGGTAAAAAGGACAAATTATGATATCATTAGTTGAAACTTCCTACAGTGATTATCACCTTCCCCCCTTATTTGTATTGAGAGCTTGAGCCAGACTTTAGTTCTGATTTATGCTAGTATAAATTTGAATTTGTTCCATACACATAAAAAAGTTTCTACAGGGAGCAAATACTCTAGGCATAGTTTTGTATAAATGGAGAGAAACTCCATAAAAGCAAAAGTAAAGTTTGATCTTGGATGTTTTGTGATGGGACTAAAAGTGTTATTAGTTAAACTGATATATGAGCACTGTCATGTTTTTGCTTATCAGAATGTGAGTTACTAAATGTGCAGGAATTTTCAAAACTAAGTAGATTTGATTAGTTGGTCATTTCTCTCACTGAATGCCCTGGTTCTTATACAAAAACAGTTTGAAATTTTCTGATCAGCTCTTTCCCAGAACTCATGTTTTCAAATAGAGAATTTTACTTTTGGTCATACAGACTATGCAGTCAACTCCCTCTGTATGTAAAGTTCTTCAAAGACAGTGTGGCTTATCAGAAGGGAAGGTTGAGTGAACCCCATTTTTGTGCGCACACACATATAGTTATTTTTTAAACTACCATAAAAATACACACTGGGATATAAATGTACATTTCTGAAGCAATGTTTGAAATGTATGAGTAGGAATATAAATCTAAAAATATATTTCCTCTATATTTAATAAATAAATCTGCATTTTATTGCATATATTATTATGAAAAAATTACCATTAAAAAAAAAAGAAAAACAGTAGCATAAATCAGAATGAGACCAATTTCAAAGACCTTCAATTTCCATTTGAGTTTAAAATTGGGCCTCTATATATAGAATATATTTGAAAATATATTATAAATATGATGATAGGACATTTATGTCATTAAAAAAACACCAAGAAGCAACATAGTTCTACTAACTCCCTGAACAAAATTGCTCACATATATGCAAAACAGCTTCTTTGTATTTCATATAATTTATACAAGCTTTTCCTTTTAAAACACCTCTGAACTTAAGATAGGAGTTTTCTGTACCCTTCTTTTGTAGTTCTGAGTAAAAACAGCAGGACACTGGCAGGAACTCTGACATGCCTGTCCACCATTTATGTTGCTTTTAGTAAAGAAAAACAAAATGAAAACCAAGCAGTCCTCTTCACAGTGTAAGATGGAAGGCCACTGCTAAATCTTTACGGTATGATTTCTCTGAGATGATCTAATGTCTCTGCAATGAGCAGTAAGCTGTGATGTTCAGGACTGCAGATGACTCTTGTCATTCTTGCTGCTTCATACTCAAGGTTGTTCAAAATTAGTGTACTGCAAAACACATCAATTGGTGTCGAAAGGCCCAGCAGTTTTTTTAGTGTGCAAATGTATATTCTCTGGTGGCCGATATGAGAGGGAGCTCATTTTTGTTGTTAGGCTTGGATGTGCGCTGACATTCGGTGGAATGTATTTAATTAGCTGAAGGAAGTATTTTTTAAAGTTTTTTCCAAAAAAAACATAAAAAAAGGGATTCAGACAGTTGTTAAAGTAGGCGATACAAATGGTGAAGGGCATAGCCGTGTCCACAATGTCGGTGATTTTGCAGTCTGTTATTACATGTAACTGAATTAACACATCCAGAAAAGTGAACACTTGATGAGGAACCCAGGAAAAGAAGAAGAAAAACACTATTGCCACAATCATCTTAAAAATATCATCATTTCTAGTCTTATTTTTTTGAATTTGATACGCCTTCTTCAAGGTCTTCCAAATTAAGGTGTAGCTCGTTAATATGATCAGAAAAGGAATTAAAAAACCCAGCAAATTTTTGGACAAACCTAATCCGACCCGGAGTGTCGTGTTATTGTTGTCATACCGAAAACCACAGACCGTCATGTTCAAGTTCTCGGCAAAGAAGATGTTGCGGTGGATGATGACGGGCAGGCTGGCCACGCCGGCCAGGAGCCAGATGGCAATGCAGGTTATCCTGGCGACAAACATGGTTCGGCGGATTCGGGACTTCACCGGGTGCACGATGGCCAGGTAGCGGTCGATGCTGAGGCAGGTGAGCAGGAACACGCTGGCATAGAGGTTGAAACTTATCCCGGCTGACGCCAACTTACACAAACAGTTGCCGAAAGGCCACTGGTACTCCATGGCCGTGTAGGCTGCCCAGAGGGGCAGAGTTATCAAAAAGCACAAGTCAGCCAGCGCCAGGTTTAGGAGAAAGATGCTGGCCACTGTTTTTAATTTCATGTAGCAGTAGATGACAATAACGACCAGGCTGTTCCCAAATATGCCTATGATGAAGATGATGCTGTAAACGGTCGGAACCATAATGTAGATGTAACTGTGCCTCCCTGAAACGGGACAGTCGACGTGGATTCTTTTAACATTTTCTTCAGCGGGGTAATTTGGAATCATCTTGATCCCTTCAGCTGTAACCTAGTTTCAGGGATAAAGTATGAAGCTCACACCTAGGAGAGGAAAAGAGGAAGAAAGTAGTATCTATGATAGGGATTAAATTTTTAAAAAGTTTCAATTAAATATCAAGTTTTTGTGTCTAACACAATGTATCAGTGTCTTGGAATTGAAAAATAAGCCATCTTCAAGTGTTTTCTCAACCAATTCTTAATTTAATACAGACTTTGCATAATAAAACAGCGGTAAGAATGTTGGGAGTTAGATGAAAAATGTTAGATTCTTTTTAATATAAAAGAAATCTAACACACTTCTTTCAATTAACAAAGTTCCAGTTTAAAATAATACTGGTTAGTGAACACATATCAAAAATAATGGGAGACTGAAAATAGCAGATAACTATAAATTCAGAGGAGTCTTTAGGTTATTTTCTTTCCATAAATAGGTGACATATCTAATGAGCAAAGTTATTCAGATATCTCAGAAACTAAACTTAAGCACTCTGAATACTAATTAATTATGTAAATAGAAAGTGTAATGCATTAAGAAAATAAGTGAATTTAGATTACTCATTTGTATCTCTGAGATTAATAATTAGAAATTTTTTCTATACATTAAGCTTAATTCTTTGAGACAATTTTTACATCACAGAGAAATATGAAAACACACATAGCCTAGTACTCTGTTGTACCATAGAAATCTTAAATATTCAGAGGTTACCTAGCTCCCCATCTGGCTTGGAACTATGGTATTTAACTACTAGTGAGGGGAAAAAAAAATCTGCAAAAATCCAGACGTGCTGATCCATTGCACATTAATAACTGTACAAAGAGTTTAAGAAGGGTGCAAGAGGGAACAACAATTCATATCACTTCTTCAGTTACTGGCATATTTATGTATCCAAGAATTGAAGCTGTATTTCTGGACCATATTAAGGGTACAGCAATCGTATGAAATCTCCTTTACAAGGCACCTTTTGGGTTTGCCAGGACTTGTGTGTTCTGCAAGAACAATTTCCTTATTAATGACTTATGACTTTAGAGAGCAGGTCATGCAGATTAACTGACTCTGATACTAAATATTTTCCAGAGTCTACAGATAGTCTTCCCTCAAAAATAGTGGATATTTAAAAAAAAATAAAAAATGATAGTTATTATTACAGAGTTTATTGTTGTTTGCAAATTTCTGACAGCTGTCAGCCAAACCCAACTTGTGCTGCTTCAAGCAAAGATCAACTGAAATACTTTGGCTTTAAAAACAAAACAAAACAAATCCCAAACAGCAAACAAAACCCTTATGAGTGTAAGTTACTTTTACATAACTAAATAGACACACCCTAAGACCCCTGGAAGTACAGATGCTTTCAGAAAGAAGAGATGCCCATCGTTACATATACACCAGCTATGTTGTTACAGGGGCTGCTCATCATTTGAGTGGTTCAGCACTGACATTCCTGTTAAGTCCAGAATGCTACTGTGTTTAGTGTTTGACTTGCTCTTGTTGGAAGACAAACCTTACTCCAAATGGACTGTGTTTTTAATAGAGAAGTGAGGCATAGGTATGTTTCAGCAAAGCCCACAGAGGAAGTCTAAGGTGGAGCCGGGAATTGAACCCAGAATACAGGTTGCAGACAGCATCTTGTGAGTGAGGTCACCCTTTGGCTCTGTTAGCTTTTAAAAGACTTGTTATTTCTTTGTCTTAGCTCATGTTCTATTATATGTTTGCATTAATAAGCTAGCAGAGTAATTTCAATATTTAGGTTCTTGATTAATTCTGTCAGGTTTGGAATATCTAGTAAAATGCAGCTAATAAAGCCTTTGTCAGGATGTGCCATGCAACACTTCCCAGTCTCTCCAGTCCATTCTGTGAATCTGTGAGTCTTGTTTCCTCAGTTGGTGTAAGTGCCTCAAAATTACGTCAAGTATTTTTGCACTGTTTAAGAAATTAAAAAGTCAAGCAAACAGAGAAAACACATAAAAGAGGGATCATTCTCATCACATGTGGCACTGTAGTACAGCCTGAGCAAAACTTGGCTTTCAAACTGTGCCAAATCTTGAATACATTGTGTTTGGCTCTGTGGAAGGTCAGGCTACCCTAGGACAGGGAAACCACAATAAAAAGATTTCAAGATAAATCCTCTTATCTCATCCCTTGGCTGTGAAAGAGTCCAAGAAGAAAAAAAACTATTTGTCAATAACTGATATGTTATGCAACATCAAGGTCTGGCAATATTTGACCTGCCCCAGCTACATGCTGGTGCTCTGTGGTCACTCACAGTCTTTGCTCACTTATATACCCACTAAAATTGCAGCCCAGAACTTTGCAGTATGAAACTGTAGTGCAGAAATCACCACTGCAAGTTCAACTTGCAATAAAGTAGATCAGGGCCCGATTAAGGCTGAGCAAGACCTTTGTCTGTGACTGGATTAACAAGTCACTGATACTATTTGGCAATAATATCCTGCTCTGTGTGTACTAAGTGACAGATTCAGTGTCTAAGACAAAAGTAGCTGATTGTGAATATTCCCTGTTTTTGATGGGGTTGGTTCTGTGCAGTGGTAGATGCCAAGGCAATTTTCTCATGGTTGCTTCAGACACCCCTTTAGTGTTGTATGGTTTTGCTTCCAAATTCCCTTTTCTACCCACATGGTGACCTGTACTGTTCCATGTCAGTAGTAGCTTTAGTTGATGCTAATTAATAGCATATGTTCTTTCAGGAAAGTGGAACAGTGATTATATTACATTTTGAGAAATGTGTTAAAATAAACAAAAAAATGACTGAGTTGGGAAATTTGTGTCTGGCACTCTGAGGTACTGAATTCCCTGAGCTTATTCTGTAATTCTTGGAAAGTAAAAAAGGCAGAAAAATCCCTATGAAGAATCAGGAATTTGTCAAGAAATAGTATGATACCTCAATCTACCTGCATAAGACTGTATAACCCTTCTGGAATTAAAGGTATAACACTGAAGTTAGTGAATTGTGCAAATGATGTGTTTGATATGTTATCAGTTTTAAATTATACTAAGGAATAACAGTCAATAAATGAAATAAATCCATCACTATTTTCAGAGAATGAAAGGGAAGCAGAAAGGCATAATGTGGTTGGTTTTGGGTAAACACATATGGATAGCCATATGTACATCTGAAAACAGTTTGAATGTTGCTGTGAGAATGAACCTCATAGGAGCCTTATATCTGGTGCACAGTAAGGAAGGCACTGCTAATCCCAAGCTGAATTTTAATTTTTTTGGAAATTCTAAAGTTTCAGAGCTATCCTCAAGTAGATCTGAGTCCTTGAGCACAACTGTAACTTCAGAGCATTAGGAAAAGCTTAAATATAGGAGAAGGTAGTTTGTTTTGGAAGCAGTATCCCCATGGCAGTGCTGAGTGGTGAGAGAGGGCTGCAGTGGTAATGGGAATTCCTTATAGACAATGATTTCTTTTCCATACCACCATCACTTTTGCTGTTGTTCTCGCCACAGTTCACCTCCTTGTCCCAGGATTACAGTTGTATATATTTTATGCAAAGCAGATACTTCTACATGGAAGGAACTGCAGATTCTTTAAAATCATTACTGAAATAGATGGCTGGTAAAGCTTTATGCTGCCAGAATTCACCAGAGCAGGTTAAACCACTGGCCAGTTAAATGCAAGTATTGAAATTGTGCACATTGATAAATCCACGTAAAGCATCTCAAATGACCTGTGTTAACATAATGATAATTGGATCATTTTAAGGCTGATACACAAGGACCTTTTTCTAAGAGGATTGAATTGATGCAACTGTGAGTGGTGTGGTGACATCAATCTCAAACAAATTATCTGGTGAGCAGCAAACCCCTGTTGTATGTTACTGTCCTGTTTGACCTTTTATCTTTTCTAATTACAATGATTATAAGTCACTGATAATGAAATGCTTAAGACTGCTCTACCAACTATTATTTACCACTCCATTCATTGCTTCTGTTCTGAACATGTATCCTAATTAAACTGCCTGTGGAAGCAAGGAATGCTGGGTTTATGCAAGGTAAACAGCTCTTTGCCCACTGAAAGATAAGACAGTACTGACGGCGGCTTTCTATGAGAACTTCATCAGCTATAAATAGGTAAGCAGGTGCCCCAAGTCAGATTTTAAACAAAAATGTGTTATTGATGTTTGCTTTGACAAAGACTAAATAAACTCAGGCTGAGCAACCCTGCCACAGTTTAGCCACCTTATCATTAGGTAATGTGAGCTTTTTTATTTCTGAAGGTAGGTAGGTTATTTGCTTTTCTTACAAATGAGAAGATATTTCCATGTTTAATAGGATGCTGTATTTTATTTTTATATAAAATTATTGCACAGGGAAAAGAGAGAATGAAAAATGTTTGGAATAATATGTTCAGTATATTAGCTATGTTTATTTCTTTCTGGTGGCATAAACTTTTTCCTTTATCTTGAGTGTTTAGTCCCCCCCCTTTTCTAATTTATTCTATCTCATTTTTCTAATTGCTGAGAAAGTAATGACACTTACACATCCTTTATTGCACAGTCTTTTGGAGTTTTTTCCCTACCCAGCAGAAAAAAACCCTTTATGCTCATGGCCTTGGTGAATATAGCTATTTCTAATTCACACACATATTCAGCATCTTCTCTGCTTTCCTGGACAGAGCACTTTTCTGAGCACTACCATTGCAAAGTCATGCATTTACCTTTCTCCTAGCTCTTATTTCTTTTGCTAGTACTAACAGTCTGCATTCCCCACTCATGGCTTTCCTAAGTATCTTTAATCCAGAGTTGACAGGTGAACTGTGAAGGGAAAGAGAAATGCAAACAAAGGTATGTAATTCAAACCATGGTGGCATTACAGTGTGCTCTTGTCATCACTGCCACCATCTTCCACAGGGGTCAGCATCTGACTTCATGGTAAATGACAATAAATCAAAAGATTACTGAAAAGGAACTGCAACGGGTAGTACAGCACCAGACACTGTACATCAGTTCATCAGCACCAAGAATAGAAAGTAAACCTCAGAAGACCTGTGGTAGTGGCTGCCAAGCTGGCTGTTGCTTTTGCAGTTTTGGATCAGGAGGTGTTCTGACATGAGAACAAACAGAATGTGCAGGACCTTGTACTGGCCTATGCATTTCCATTTAACAGCTGTTCTCCTGGTCAGTTCCCCACAAGGCAGCTGCCAGTCTGTTGAAATTGCTGTTAATTTTGTGGTGTTTACTTTTTTAATTTATTTAGAAGTATTTATCTTTTTAATTCTCTAACCTATATGTGGATTCTTTGTGTCTTCCCCTTGCAAGAGCTGAAGCTGGCCTGCTTCACTTATGCTAGCTCTATATGGCTGGAAAATAAACTCCCTGTGATCCTTCCAGGATCTGGTTCTTCTGTAACATCAAAACCTAAATTGCTTATTACTTATTTTGTGCTAGCAGAGGACCAGTTACTGTTACCTTGTAAATGTGAATTGTTTATGTACTCTGACCTTCTCTGTAAGAACCTCTCTGTATTTATTTATTTATTTCCTCCAGCACACTTCAAAGGAGTCTGTCCTTCTGCATGATGGCTTCAGAGTTTATTCTGAAAAGAATCAACATCTCTCTTCTGTTTGTTCTCATAGACTACTGTCATAAATTTTCCCTTGACTTCCCAAGTATCTTTCAACTACTCAATTTCAGTCATAAAATTTACGTGAAAAAAAGGACAGATAACGGGGCTTTTTTCTCTGGGAAAAATCAGTCCTTGTGGAATGTCTGAACAGTGGAATTGGGTGTAAGAGTGATTTTGAATGATTGTGGGGGACGAAAATGCAAAGGAAAGTAACAGAGTGAAGCACAGTGGCATTTAAATTGCTTTGAAGTTTAACTCATATCATACAGGTTTCGACCACTAGAGGTCTGTATTTCCTATCTTAAAATAAGAGAATTGCTATATTTTATACTCAAGTGCCATCACTTTTCAAAATATCCCCTTCTTTCAAGACTGTTTAAGATGCAAAACACAATGAAAAATACCTATAATTGAACTACTGCATTTATGTAAATATAATGTACCAGAGTGAACTACTTTCAGTTCATTTTACTATCTACTAGCTTATATCTAATTTTCTCTGTTCTAGCACATTCCTGCTTTTGCTAACCTTCAGTCCAATTCTTGCACTGGTAAGTCACAGAGTAAGATCCTGGTATCTTATTTTTTCAAAGACATATGCATCTTAAATTACCTAAAGTTTTTGAGACAAATTAAGAAGAATATTTTCAGAGAGACTAAAAGTATAGTTTACTTTAACAATGCAGATGGAAAAGTAGTGACACCTACTCATTCAACTAAACGATTATTCTAAAACTAACTAGGCATGTTGTTAATCATACAGCTGTTTTTCCAAATATCAGCCAGTTTTGAAGGAAGATATTTTATTGTTGAAACTGACACTTCAGAATCACTTTTTTTTAAAGCAATTTAAGGGATTTTTGGAAATTGAGAGGTAACGTAAGCATACAGATTCTGTTATCCAAATGGTGTGTATATTTCACAAATTGCAAATAATTGAATAATTTGAAAATGAAAGCATATTTAACACTTCTTACACCACCCCTCACCCCTGCTTTCACTATTACACTTGGGTTTGCCATTACCCCTTTGGACAGTGTCAGTGCATGATGGTGCTATTCTGTTTCAAACTATTTATTTATGTAAATATTTCCCTAATGCTAGTAAGGGCAAAAAGCTTTTAATTCAGATAGAGAAGAAAGCTTGTCATTGTTATGATGACATTTATTTTATTGAAAATAGTAGATAAGCAAATTAAAACCAAAAAATGTGCTATATTGTTCTGTGCCAGATAAGTAAGACTGATATTTATGTCCAAGGGGTTATACAGTGTCAGTGTATCTCTACGCACTTAAGAGATGTTTGGGTACAAGTATACAATGTTTATATCTTGAAGCTGCTAAAAATAGGAGCACTTAGAAAGAATAGAAGGGATATATAGAGGTAGAAAACCAGCAAGCAGTTGGTTAGATTTAAAACAGAGAATAAAGAAATCTAATCTTGCACACTTATGCACTCTGCGTTACAAATTGATGAGGCAAAAATTGGCGTAAGTGAAAGGCCACTTCTAAATCGCTAATTTATGGGGCTGTGGAGTATTGAATAAAATCTTCCAAGTACGTTTTTGCAGCATTAAATCCTAATATACTACAGTGTAATATGTGACAATTTTTCTTGTTTGTTTTTTTTTTTTTAACGGTCTGCAGTGTGATAACACACTGTTATAATGTCAGCAGTTGCAGCAGCAGGGAAAGTTTGGATTATTGTTTGCATATCCTCTCATAGTACTAAGAGAGTCCAGAAACATTGGAAATATTTCTTCCTACTACTTAGCTCTTTGAACAAAACTAACTATACCAATTCCCTCCTCATGTATGGGGTTTTTTTTCCAAGAAGTTGGGAAATCCTGATCTACATACTTCTATAAAATTTTACTCGCAGATATTAATGCCAAGAAAGGATTGCTCAACTTCCCTAGTGTTTCTCAATCTCACTAGAACTTAGTGGGTTAGAAAATGCTAGTATAGCAATGATTAAGGGGTTCTTTTGTACAAAATTTATTGACTGGCAGATCGACAGGGCACTCACTATAGTTAGCCAAAACTCTTTCAGTTTAGATTAAGTCTAATTCTTTTAGTTTATAGATTTCATTTTTAGAATTCACTAGCTTTAGGTTTCAAAGTAAACACTGATCTCCTCTGTACACACATAATTTTGTTTTCTCTGCTGTTAAGGACAGGGAAAACATTCTTGGGTTCAGCACATGTAGAACTGTACTTAGAACACTGTCAACATGTTTAATCTCTTATGGAAGATCAGTGATGTGGTGGGTTTAGACATTGCTGGCTCTGATCTCTTAGACTTTTCTATCTAATTTTCTGGTCTCTTTCTTTCAGAAAATTAGTTGTTATAGCAGGAGGCAGTCCCTGCTCTTGTTTATACCACAGGGTAAAGAACTGCCCTTTTTTCTAAAAGAGGCTTGAAGCCACTTAGACATATTAAGACTTTGAAACAAGAGCATTAACTACCATCATCAATCCAGTATGGATCTTTGCATCTCTGTTCTAGCCATTAACTTTACCAAAAAGGAAGATTGACACCATTCTGGAAGACAAAAATGATCAATAATCAGGAGGCTAACCTAATGTCTGCTTCTCAGGGACGTGTCATCTCCTCATATTGCTAACAATATCATTTACTGCACATCAGATGCTGGGAAAGAAAGAATAAACCTATTTCAGATCAAGGTAGGACTAGAACTTCTAGGTTTTTCAGCATTTCTAGGGTTTTCAGCATTAACATGAAAAGATTTTTGAATGACAGCATAACATAAGCTACTATTTTAGTATGAATATACATCTTACTGCATGTTCATAACTTCAGATTTGATGCCTGGTTATGAAGTATCTTTAGGGTATTTGAAAGTACCTGAAAGAGTCAATAGTTAACGAGAATTAAGCCATCAAGTCCCAGAACGAATAAAAATGAGATTAGTTTGAGCTGTGAAAGGTTATGGGCTGCACGGTTACTTCTCTGAGTGATACTAAACAAATGGATTAACACATTTCCTTTATTGCAGTTGGAATTGCCTATATAAAATATAGTGTGCCCCATGTGATCATTTTTAATAAAAGAAAGAAATCAAATTCAGATTGGTTAAGTGCAAGTGAAATAATTCGATGAATTTTTAAGTTTCTATTCTAATAGCTTAATTCCATTGAATAAGAAGTTTTAAAGTTGGGGGGGGGTTGTTCGGTTGGTTTGTTTGGTTTTTTGTTTGTTTGGTTGTTTTTTTTTTAATTACACAGCATTGCACATCCTACACAAATGTAGTTTCTGGACACCTAACCACGCACCTAAAATTTTGATTGGCACCATTGTTTCCATATGGAATGAACCATAAGCTTCTACTTTGAAATCCTTGAATGTGAGAAGTAAGGGAATGTACATTAATTCTGGGTGTGATCCAGATTATATTTCAGCCTTATATTAAAAACATTGTGGAGAGGCAAGGGAGAAAAAAAACCTTACTGCAATAAAAAGCACTGCTGAAAGCAAACCTTGTCATGCCTGCTTCTAACAACAGAGATCAGATGCAATGAGTGAGGTATCTCACTTCCTTTCAGATCATATGTAAAATCACAATTTGATTTCCTGGACATTTCATGTATCTGTTAACCTGTCCTCTTCACTGAAGGTTGTGGGTGCTTCCTTCAGCATGCAAAAAACAGCAGTAACAACAACTGCTCTTCCTTCCCAACTTGTAGGAGAACTACTATTATATTACTGTGATTTCAAGCGTGCAAAGCTTAATAAGGGGTTCCAAGATATTATCTCTGCTCTTTGAGTATCACTGGACTCTGGTCATTCTTATTTCTTGCTGAAATGAATGTTTGTGCATCAACACTGAAAGAATTTTTAGGTTTCACTGTCCAGATCTTCTTAGCCAATGGTTGCCCTGATCCAGTGGAAGGCAGTTATCACCTAGAGAGTGGACTTCTGGGAGGAATAAAGGCTACTTCCATAAATTGCTACGAATGCAAGACAAAGCATTCGTAGCAATTCTGCTATTGCTGTTTAAGGAAAAGAGGATGTTCTGAGCAGCACAGAGAGATGTCTAGGCAATTAGCTTGATGTTTTGCTGGTTTTTAACAGTATCTGAATTTATAAAGACAATAGCTGCAGCTCTAGATGTAACCTGAAGGTCCCAATGTGTCTCATGGGGATTCCTTGCTTGCAAACTGTTATCCTGTTACTGACTCCAGGACATGTCAGACTATGTGTATGTATGAGTTCCTTCTCACAGTTTTTGCAGCATATAAAATTCTAATATGTTGTTGTATTTTAATTTGAAAACTAATATATTAGAAATGTGGATCACAACATGGTTTTTGGCCAGAGCAATTTCTGCAACACAGATTCTTCTTCTACAGGGATGTGGTGCTACTCTCACAAGAGCCTGTGAGAAGCAATGGGTAGACTGTTCACTTCTTTACACTTCCCTGACTCCCACCAGGAAGACTCTCCACACTCTCAGCTTTTATTAACTGACTAGTCCATGACAAGGGTAAATGGTTATATCCTTTGGTTTATAATGGATAGCTGTACTGCCATGTAATGTGTGTGAAATGAAACATATTGGTCATGAAACCTGGGCTGCTTCTGCTTTTTGGTCCAGGAAGAAAAAAAACGTGGTTAAGGATAAAACATCTCCTTAATTCTGCTAAGAATGTAAAAATAATAAAATGGTCATATATCATTAATGGATGGAAAATAAGTATAATAATAGGGAGGTAGAAAAAAAATTCAAATCAGTATAGCCAGATAAGGACTGGCTGTAAAAAGGGTGTTACAATCCAGGCTGAGAAAAGATACTGGGTGAGGTCAGTAAGTATATGCTTACCAGCCTCTGGGCAAAAACAGGTAAAATTTATACAAGTTTAAACTCTTGGTTATAATAGCGGTTGTTAATAATTTAGCAGAAAAAGGGATTTCATGCATCTAAATTAGAAATGATAATGTTCTAAAATGGTTAATGCATGAGTGACATGCCCACAGCAATATGCAGTCACTGTCAGCACCTTCTCTGTTGCTGGCAGAGATCACAACAGAAAATGGAATGGAAAGGCCAAAGCTGCAATTGTTTCCTCATGAACCAAATCACCTACTTCTGGGAGAAAAGAATTTTTCTGCATCTTTGGCCTTTTTCTGTTTTACAGCTTTACTGTGAAAGACTCAATCACTGGTGTTACTAGTATAAATCTACCAAAAGTGATGTTTTAATTAGGTTTTTGTTGCTTCCTCTAGGCAAAGATGTTTCTAGGAAGACGGGTAGAGGACACAGCTAATAATATCATAGGCGAAGCTGGGACGTGATAGGACCTCTTTGTGGAACTTCCAGTTAGTCCAAATAGAGGCTTCCTTGCTTTCTCCTGGTAGTTTACTTTATTTAGAGACCACAGTGTCATTTGCCACTCTCCTAGAGTCATGTAACTCTTCTGGTAAGCCAGAAGATGCAGAGGCAAAAGTTAATGTTATGTATTCAGTTTACACTCCTCAACAACTTTCCTTAGTTAAAGGTGAGATAATAACCTGATAAGCAACAAACTCAGCAAAATAACATTACTCCTACTTTTCTGGTACAAGATACTGCCTTTCTGTACTTTCTTGTAAAAACAGTGAGAAAGCTGCCACATGAGAGCTTACATACATAGATTTGCTCAAAGTTGTAAAGCAAATCAGTAACATTTTGACATACATGGCAACATTCTGATGTGTGTGAAGCCTCACCTATATGCTAATCGTCAAAATAACATTTTCCTGCCATTAAGCTAAATCACCATGGCTGGGGCCATGATGCACCCAAGAGCTTTACAGGCTTAATGTGCAGTCCCTTCTACAGGATGTACTTTTTATTTTTACTTAGTATTCTCCACCTTAACCCCCCCCCCCCAAATAGAGAAGGCACATGCAAATTCATAACAAGCTCTAGAAATGCATTGTGCATCTTCATCTGCAATAATGGCTAATCTGTGAGAAAGTGGGAGACAAACACTTAAAATTCTCCTCTTCTACTCCAGAAATGGAGATACTTCTGTCAAACAGTAGTGTTTCACTTCCTAATCTAATGGAAGTTAGATGAGTTGGCTGAGAGTAGCTCATGTTGCATATTGTTACTTCTCCTCTCTAAAACTCTCTAATGAATTCCATTCCTGTTACTTTTCACCAATATGGTTAAAGTGAGTAACAGAATCTTTTGCTTTGAGTAACGAAAACATAAATTGAAGTATAAGCACATGAGCAGATGCACCTCTATGTGGACACAGACACACCAGTATCACTAAAGAGTCTGTCACATTACCTGAATCAACTAATATGGAATATTTATCACTACGTTTCCAATACCAGGGCTCTTGATTTCCATATAATTTCCCACTAGTCAGTGTTATGGCTCTGAGGAAAGCAAACCTTGCATTGAACATCTTTTTTCTTTTGACTTAATGCTGAAAAACAGTGTTTGTCTTACTGAAGAAGCAAAGGCAAATGTATTGTGGATTTCTGTGCAAGGAAATGGATGTTTGATTTCAACACCTTAGTTCAGAGGAAGCTTTGTCCTCCACTTGTCAAAATTCATCAATCTGTAATAGGATTTGGTTCACTGTGTCTGACTGAGACACTTGATTACTTTTCTTATTATATAATTAATTTAGACATCCTTACAGTGGGAAAATATCACACAACAGCAGTACCCCTCAGAAAAGACTTTTCTTCCTTAAATGAGAATGTTAGGAACAGCCTGGAGGGAAAAGTTAAAAGATTAAAAGCAAAGGATCAGCATGGAGGCTTCTTAATGAATCGCTCATTAGGGTCAGAAAAAGGGAACCAAAGGCAGAAAAGAAAAAAACCCAGTCTGAGTAACCGGCAAAGTACAAGAGTTTATTCAGACCAAAAAAATCTTTTAAAATGTTAATGCAGCTAAGCCCAAGAGAAGTTAGTATCATTGTAACTGTTAGTAAGTATAACACAGAAAACAAAGAGGCCCAATTGTGCTTTCACTTGCACAAAACTCCTGTTAAGGGCAGATCATTATGAGAACTAGAAGAAAATTTGAGAAAACAGATATAAAGACAAGCAAAGTATCTGTGATTTTTGTATAAGTCAACTGGATTAGTGAGTTGCTAAGGGGTTAATCAAAGAGAAGGAAAGGTCAAACACACACCTTAATCCATGTCAGTGTGAAAGTATTATCACCCATGGAAAAGCAGGTTACTATGGTCCTTAGTGCTTTGTCTGGAAGGTGGCATACTTGATAGAATGATACCAAAACAGATGTTCTGCCAAATTTGTACAGCTTGTTTCCTGTTTTCTTCCCAAGTAAAATTTATTGCTCTATTTTGGAAGTAAAATTAATTGGTGAACTCTCTTTGCTGTCCCGAGATGGTCCCTGTGGGTAGTGAGGACCAGCTACAGAGGTAGCAAAACAAAGGCAGCTGCTACAGCTGGAGCGAGCTAAGCTATGATACTGTGAATCAGTACATCACACATATCACAGCCTCAAGGAAGTGCAGTCTTGGTTCTCAAGCAAAAGTAACTGCACAGAAGCCCAGAAAGGGTAGTAGTGTGCTCTCCCAAAGGTGCTACATGAGCTTTACTTTAGTGCTAGGAAAATTCCTGTGCAAGTCCTTGGATGCGTGGCTGTCCTGTACTGACATGACTTTTTTTGATGGTACGTTTAAGAACATGGAGCAGCATCATAAAACGGTTTTGAAGGCTATATTTTTTTAAACTCTTTTTCTCTGAAGTACTTTTTAGGAAGCCCATAGGTGAAGAAATATTTTTTACCTGATTTGAGAAAAACTGTATCATCTAATCATGGCAAGCTGCTAATAACAAAACCAGGAGGAAAACAACTAAGACAGAAATCTAACAGCAGGGCTTGAGTCCCACTTTGAAAACACATATTGATTCTTGCCCCATGCTTTCAATTTCTGACTGTTGTACATCAAGTAAAGAGCCTGAGGAGGGAGAAAACCCTGAGCAACTCCAGTGGTAGCAGACTAACTCCCCTCTGCAGGGGGAGAAAGTAAAATTGTATGAATTTTTAGGCTTGGGCAACAAGAATGAGAGAAGAAAGGAGAAAATAGGAAAACTAATAGGAGTTTATAAAGAAAAAGATGAAAAGACAACATACATCCTATACATTTAGATTGGGAGGGGCATGCATGATTTCTCAGTAAACAAGCTCAGGCTACATCTTTGTACATCATGTGCTGCCTGCCTCTAGTGCAGGCTCTGGCCAGGCTGTGCTGATGCTAAAGGAGGGTTAAATGGAGGATAACTGCCAACAGAACATTTTTTAGAGAAGTTAACTAGTGCATTTTTCTCCCTGCGTAAGCCCCCAAAACATGAAAGTACAGCTGTTCAGTGGTTTTCTGGAATGTTTTACTATTTGCATGGGTTCTTCTGGGCTAAAAAAGCTGAGGTACTCTTGTTCAGTATATCCTCTGTTTTCAGAAAACAGAGTGGAGTCAGGAATACTGTTTTATTTTCCATTTCTGTTGCTGTAATTCATCTACTGATTATTAGTTTCCACTAGCCAAGGATCTATCAGTAGCTGACAAACCTGAATGACCTAGAAGTAAAGAAAGGAAGAGGTGAATTAGCTGAAATTAGGAGTTTTGTTAATTCATTCTTTGTTATGGCCGTAGCTCCAATTATAGCTTTCACCTCAAGCAGTGAAATATTGTCTAAATATTGACCTTGCCCAAATTCAGTACTAGTTTCCTTAGATATTGCCAGTTACCTTTTGCTGCAGCGTGCTTTTTGTCTTGTCTTCAATCATGCCACTCACGGATGCTTTGCCAATCTGATTTCACTTTCCTGCTGTGAGGTCGTCTTCAGTTATTACCCGTTTTCTGTGCCTATAAGAGAAATGCTACTCAACTACAATAAAAAGTGATAAACACCACAAATAGTAACCAAGCATTCTAGCTAGTGTTGTTATATAGTAAATATCTGGACAGTTTGCTATCAAACAAAACCCAAATGGAACGAAAATTGCAAAAGACACCTGACAGGCCAAAATCTGTAGTTCTTTCACATAATGGTGCAACAGAGAATACTAACACCATGTCATTTGGAGCATGATATTTTTCCATCCTTAGTTGCAATTCAGTTGAAAGCTGAGAGTAATTTTAGTATAATCCATCATTTATCTGAAGATAAGACCATAAATGATTAGACCAGCAATTCTATTTCATTTGTGCTTTGTCTCAAACAATCACAGCTGCTAGGACTTACAGTCAAGATAACCTTTTTTCATTTGTTTGTTACAGCTGAGGTAAAAAAAAATAAGTACAAGTATCATAACTCCCCTTGTTTGCCAAATTTGCTAAATTCCCCAAAATGTTCAAAACTGGCAAAGATTCTTCTATGGTACATTGGGCAATTTTTTTTTTTTGTTGGCAAAGGATAAGTTTTAGGAGATGGTACAGAACATGGTATGACTGTTATGAGTAGAAGTACACTGTCTTATTGGTGAAAGTGTTCTTAAAAGAAAAAATTATTGATAGAAATGGAACTAAAAGATATACTGTCATTAGCAAAAGCTAACTGGCTTGCTTTTCACTGCAGGGTGTTTAGGATCAGAAAAAGGAGACAGAAAATGATACTGTGATTAGTAACTTTCTTATATACAGCTGCAACTGCACTGGAAATAGTTTCGCTGGAGGCTTTCTGTTTTTCAGGCTGCAGTTACTTGGTCTCATGAGGTCTGTACATCTCTGAACTCTAAGCATACATGAGGTTGCCACCTACTCAAACTCTCCAACGTATTTGAACTCACCTTGTGTTTACATGCAAGAATTTCAACTATGCATAAAAGTTAATTCCAGGTAAGTAGCTGAGGTTCAGTTCTCAGCAACGGCAACCTCTTTATTCCTGTTGGTGTTGTGGAAACTAATCCGACAATAGCGAAAAGAACAATGTAAGTCATCCCTCCACTTCTCCCTCTCTTCATAAGTGAACCACATTTTTCATTTTGTTTTCAGAATTCCATGAGATTTCTACAAATTTTTCTTTGTGATGTTCTGCCGTTTTACCTTACCTAGGTTCTCAGATCTGATCCTATCAATGCAGAGGCTGACTTCTTAAGAACACCATAGTCATCCTTAGGACTAACAGTCCAAAAATCTGAACTGCTATCCAAGAATACCTCAAAATTCTTAATTAAAATTTGAGAGAAACACATGGTAAAACACGTATCTGTGTCACTGTGTTTCTGATGGAACTGTTGCACAACTGAGACCATGAGGCACAAACATTGACAATAAGCTAGAGAAGGCTTAAAACTGAACCAGGATTAACCAAGGGCTAGAGATTTAGCTAAACATGCAATAGAGCCTACAATACAAGCAGACTGTTGTGGGCCTGTAGTGGCCAGGCTATACCCTGACCCAGTCCTTCCAGCTGTAAGCTCTCAACCTTACCGTGCTTGCAATTCTGAAAAGATTCTGAGCTTACACTTCTCTTTCTGGAGAGAGATGATGGTTGCTGTGTTGCCAGTATTACTATCAGAAATAGAGGATGGGTATATTTTGCTTTGCTGTCCATCACCCTTGCTCTGACTTGGCCATTTGGCTGCTTTTCTTTGTGTATCTAATATAGAGCCCAAGCAAATCTACTTGTAGGCTGATGAATCTTGATAACCCATTTCCCCAACTCAGCATTAGATTTAACATATACAAATTAAATTTTAGTTGATTTCTCCTCTTATTGAGGTGGTCTCCTGGAAGATAACGATTAAATTCAGCTAAAAAAAACCCAAACAGATTAACCCTGTAATGCAACTCGGACATAGTATTGGATTAAAGTAATGCATAAAAATCCATGTTCCCTATCCACGTCAAGACCAAACACGACCTTTTACGAACTCACCAGGTAGGAGACTTGACATGCAGGGGACAGATATGTGCCAACCACTCAAACAGTTAGATGCCTCTCATAGTGCGATTAGGAGCTCTAAAATTTGGGCAGTAATAGCCACAGGAGAGATTATGAATACTACTGGTGAGACCAGTAGCTTCTGGAACACAAGACAGTTCAGAGGGAAAGGAGAGGTAGTACGAAAGTAAGAGTAATTTATGACTGCTTAAAATATTTTCAACTAATATTATACCTTTGCTTATGTAGGATTTTAACTAGGACAGTGTAATGAGAGTTTGTAATTTATGCAACTTTAAGTTACCATATTAATTACTGTGACTGTGGTAAGGAGCAATAGGCAGTGCCAGAGAAAAGGACTATTTAAATACACTCCTTTAACAAACATGGAGGATAAAACTACCACAGTGCAGAAAACTTAGAAGTAGAAAAATGCAGTCAGTGCCCATTATCTGAAGTAAAATTTTTTAATGGGCATTAGCTCTGACATTTATTTCCATGTCAGTCCATACATTTCTAGAAAGTGTAAATAAATCACCACGTTTACATTCTGCATCTGCCTCTGTTTTTATAGTACAAAAATTACAAACAGAAATGAGATACATTTTCCAATGTTTAATACAATTAAGGATAATATTACTCCTTCAGCAGGTAACACAAATACAATCATGCATCTTCTTGTTCTAAGACTGTAAAAAGCAGGTTGTTGAGTTGTGATGTTTGAAACTAAAAGGCAGCACTCTCCTCACTTCTGCAGTGCTGTTACTGGCATTCCAGGCTGGTATTTGCTGCCTTTTAAACCAGTAACTTCTAGCTGCAGTTTGCACATGTGGTCCAGCCCAAGCAAGGTACTGTGTCGAAGCAGGAAGGCAGGAACACCTTACACCATCGGAAATGGGTGGACTTCTGCTCTCCTCCAGTGTGAAAATTAACTCTGTTTCCATCTATTACTATGACAAAAGGGGAAAATGAATCCAGCTATATTCAACTTCAATGATAAACGTGACTTCTCATAACTGTACAGGACCACTCTTTCTCAGTTTAGCAACATAAGCTAGGAAGCACTCAATAATCATAACTGATTTTTCTCTGCTACCTAGTTCAAGTTGTAGAGAAGAAAAGTGTACAGAAATACACATGGAAAGGCACATATTTGAACTTCTTAGAACATGAGCAAAAGCTTAATTTGTAGGCACTTCATGTTTTCGAAAGATGCTGTAATTCAAAAGATTATGGTGGCAACAAGCAAAATGGACTGCCATAGTCAGGAGTATGAAACATTTGTCTGACACTAAAACAGACCTAAAAGAGCGTTTCTACATCATCATGGTAATTACCTGCTTCAGGCCATACTTAATCCTCCTATTCAGACAAAAATCTAATCATGTTAGCACTGTGTGTTCACACAAGTGAAAAGAGAAGATGCCTCCCCTAAACAAAAAATCTCTCTTGACCCTCACCTTGTGATTTTACTGAGCCCATTTATTAGCTTGTCCCATGCTATGCAACACAACACAATCCAAACAAGTACTGCTACTTTTGGAAGTCATGGAAATTTACAGTTAACTGTAGCATGCTCTGGGCAGAATCCTGCTGTCGCTTATTGCCATACATCTCATTAAGTCTAGGGTGTTCGCAGAAATATAGAAAGAGGTGTAACTGAATGCTGCAATTTTACTGCTTGTACACATTGTGATCTGATTGACTGACTTAGTTACTGATACACTACTTGACTTGGAAGAATACAGGTTTTGTGCCTATAAATAACTGGTAACATTGTGTTTTAAAGCATGGAGAGTGGAAGGACAGTAAATATGTTACAGGATCTCATCTGAACTTGCTGAAGAACTCTAGTCCAGTGTGAATCCAAGAAGTTTAGAAACTGACTAATGCCAGGAAGAAAAAAAAAGGGGAAAAAAAAAGAGAAAAAAGTGAGGGGGAGCAATTTAACTTTTACTAACTAAAATTTGATCTCTGGTTGTAGATTGCTCAATATTTTTTTTTTTCTGTAGAAAAAGGATAAATCTAGTTATGGAAAGTGTATGCTACACAGTTTTGATGAAACCAGTACTTGCTGCTAACTGGTGGAAGTTGCATTGCCTGTTAGACTGAGAAAATGAACTGTCTGCACAAGTCTCAAAAATCGTGAGTATCACTTTTGGCGACTTTTGATTAATTTCTATGATGAGCTTAGCACAGTGATAAAAATTTAATTGCTCATCTGAATCTGATCTTGACCAGAGACCAGAGGGCTGGTTTTTGTAGGCTGATGGGATGACTCGTGATGGTGAGGTGCTGTTACTGCACTGTGCCTTCTGCCAAAGGGTGCCTCTGCTTTCTCCTCAAAGTGTTGACAGGACACGAGCGCTCACACACGGCATGGCTGTGAGTCTGTGGGACGCTCAGTCATCTCCAAAACTATGTTGTGCGCGTTAAGCAAGCGTGCCTCGAAGGGCAAACCGGGGCACGGGGCTTAAGTTACCTGCGTCTTGTCTGGGGCTGAGCCTTTCTCTGTCAACGCCATGTAAACCAAGTATAAATTCAGCAGGAGGCTGTGCCACAATCTCCCTCCCCCGGGGCGAAGGTGCGGGGCACAGCCCGCGGGGGCGCGCAGGGGGCGCGCAGGGGCCGCTCCGCGCCCGCGGGAGGTTCGCGCTTACCTGGCTCCGCGCAGCGCTCGCAGAGGGGCGGCTCAGCCCCGGCAGCGCTCGCACCGCGCCGGGCTCGGATCGGCTGGGCTGGGCTTGGCTGGGCTGGGCTGGGCTCTGCTGGGCCGGGCTCAGCGGGGCCGGGCTCAGCGGGGCCGGACTCAGCGGGGCCGGACTCAGCGGGGCCGGACTCCGGCCGCTCTCCCTCCCGGCCGCACCGCTCCTCCCGCTCCGAGCGCGGCCCCTCCGTTTTATAGCGAGGGGCGTTGCGGCACAGCCCAGCTCGCCCGCTGCCTCTCCCCACCCATCTCCCGGGACGGACCCTTCTGACCCGTCTCCCTCCCACTTCCCCCGCTTCCTACTGCCCTTCCCCGCTCGCTGGCACGCCCGCAGCCAGACCCCCCGCCCGGCGCGGGTGCGGAGGTGGCGGGCAGGGATGGGGTGCCCGGGGGTGACGGGCAGGACGGGGGTGTGCTGGCCCTGGCTCCTGGCGCTGGACAGGGCAGAGCCAGCGCCGGGGACCTGGGAGTGCTGCGGGGATGGGGCGAGGGGTGTGCGTGGGGTGCCCCTCCTTCCCTTTGCCTCCAACTTTCTGAAGGAGGGGTCCGAGTGGTTACAAACATTCCCAGTTTCTCCAGGAATCCCCCGGGCCGCCTGTGAGCACAACTGAAATGTTCTGATCACCACTAATGAAGTTGCAATAACTATATAATTGACATAATAAATCTGGCAGACTTTGTTCTTTGGGAGTAGGCGGGAGAGAAAACAGGTATGTTAAACCCCCTTGGAATATGTGTCCTAAGAGGGCTCTTCAGATCAGTGCTGTCATTTGAAAAACTGATTTTGTGTATGAGGGATTTTGTTTGTTTCTCTCTTGATCTGGTAAACAAAACAGGGAGCAACTTCTCAGGATTTCTTCGATTGTCGTGCTCATCAAGAACAGGATTTCAGAAGTTACATTTCATTGTAATGTCATCACACCTTAGTTATGGACAGAGCTAAAGCTTCCAATGGAAACTGCACAACTGCAGATTGGTTCCTAACCTTTTTATACACCTAGTGTCTTTTTCAAGGCTTGCTTAGGAAAGACATGACCTAGGATGGCAATATCCTTCAAGGGTTGGCAATATAACTTTACTTTGGCTGTGAGTAATTAGGATATACTTAGTGATAGTGGTAGGAGAGGAAAATCAAGAGGAAACATTTGGATTCTGCGGTAATAACAACTTGTTTTTCAGCGTCTGCACATGTATAATCAGTAAGGTCTTGTCTGGCTATAATTTGTTGTTGAAAGTCTGTTAGCTAAACCAGAGGTTCAGACAGAAATCCAGAACTGTGGCACATTACGTAAACTCATTTGTTCCAGGCTGTGTCTGATGGGCCATGAGTGTGTTACGTGGAGGCACTAATTCACGTGTGACATAATCTTTTGCCCTGATCTTATTTATGTCGTGACAAGAAAAATCATCTGCATTTTCATCAGAACAGCAGTCAGGAGTGAAGCAGTCTCTATTGGCAGCACGCTGCCCTCCTGCCACTTGGGGAGTTTGTAATTGGCTTCCTCTCTGCAGAGGTCATGCTGAGAGATCTTCTAATGATGAACTGTATATATGTTCACAGATTTATCATGACAAGAACTAGAAGCCACTTGCTAGTAAGTACTGTTCAGGCCTCTGCAATGCCTGAAGCTGGCTACAGCAGCGTGCTCTCTTATTCCCATATATGTTGTTGGTTATATTACATGGAGCTCTTGACATATGGGACACATTTATTCTATCCAAACAATTCTTTGTACATGTGTGACTGATTACCAAACTCCACTAAGTAACAATGAATTTGGCAGTTATTGCCCAATTCTGCCCAGGCTGTTCTATGGTAAAACCTGCTGGATGGAGCTGATGGGGAGGAGACCTCCATAAGGTGACACTTGGAGGTCTTTCAGTTCTTATAGAGCTGAAGGAACTGAAACCAAATCCCAATGCCAGCATCAAACACTGGCTATTTAGAGTCACAAAATACCCCGTATGTGTGAATCACTGCCTGGGATCAGTTGTTCCCCTTATTACATTCTATCATCCCTTCTCTTCAGAAAAGGGAAGGGGAAAGTAGATGATAACTGTATTTTTAACCAGAATAAAATAAAAAAAACCCACAACAACTTCTCTTTCAATTGGATTCTTTTTTAAAAGATGCATGTAAAATTGAATTTGGGTCTGCATCTCTCTGCTGAGTTCAGTCCATCTCTGGTGGATGTGCACAGGAGAGATGTAATTTAATGTAATTTTGGAAAAATCTCTTCACTACCAGCAGTTTTGTGTCTGGAATCCCAATAACAGAATTGTAACATGATGAGCAGTGCAACATGCACTCACTGTAGAAATGTGATTTACAGGAACATCCAGTGAATAATAGACTTGATGACTAGAATTCTGTTTTCATTGAACTGCTGTAAATAAAGAGGCTTCTTCCCACCAGAATTGATTGAGGTGTCTATAATGTGGAAAGGGTTTCAGGGAGCAGGTTTCATTCTACAGCTTGTGTTAGAGCAAAGAGCTGTCATTAAGAAGGTGACTACACTGGGCAATTTGATTGCCATGAAATCAAAGAAATAGCTCTTCTAATAGCAATATTTATTAAAATCACTAGTACTATGGTGAGAATAAATAGTTTAAAACAAATCTTCATTGGGAGAATAAATAGTTTAAAACAAATCTTCATTGGGAACTCAAAATCACATTGCCTTTAACACCCTCTTATTTCTTTTTAGTAATACATTTGGAATGAATCACATCTGAACCTTTTGGCAGTGTTTCTTTTTACATTTTCAAGATTTTTCTTTTTCTTTCTGCAAGAACAAGAAGTACAAAATTTTTTTTTTGTTGAAAGCTGATGTTCCTTACACAGATTCCCATGCCTCTGGACATTAAGAGCCAGGCTTGAGGAAAGCACCACAGCTTGTGAGATTTGTAGCATGCTGTTTCTATTCATTGTATTCTTTTGTATGTATTTCCGATGCATTTTCCCACTGTTGATTCTTTCAGGAAATAGATTGGACTTTTGCAAATAGAATATACCATGCATTTGCTTAGAAGAAAATGAGTAATTCAGAGGTAGGTCTCTGCCCATACTGCAAACTTGGACATGTCCTGGTAGCAATCTGATGTGAGTAAAGATGATTATTTGCCTGAAGATAAGAAAACTTACAAATGCCGTATTTTTTTTAGGAACACTTCTTGTCAAAAGACTCTCCTGCTGCCATAAGGAATATTTCAGTCCTATCCTGTTTATGTATAACTAAATATTTTCTGAGAAAAAGGACCAAGAATTGATCCCAAGTCAATGCATCTATTATTTAGAATTTTTTACCCAGTTTTGTCAATGATGAACTGTGTTTTCAGAGTGTGTTCCCTTCTATCATGTCTACTACAAATGAAAGTTACTGGAAAATATTAAGAAAAGGAAATTTTGGAAAAAGATACATTGTAATTCTCAGTCTCCCTCTTGATCCCAAACTTGTTCAGCTGTAGGAAAAATATTAGCTTGTGCTGTAGAAATAGGAATGTATATTACTGTTGTCATCCATTCTCTATGTAAGACCATAACATTTTGTTAAGGCTGGCAGAGCACTACATGTTTGTGTATGTGAGAGGAGAGAACAAGAGAGGGAGAAAGGTCTTTTGGGATAAGCAAGGGAGGTCATTTGCAGACTTTGAGCAGCAGTGGTGCTAATATCCACAAGCTCTGCCTCTCCAGAGCTATGGAAATTTACATTATTATTTTTTTTCTGATGAGGTCTTAACTATTAAGATAGTTAATCTCTTTCCAGGAAGCTATATGCTTTAACTTTTAGTCTTCCTCAGCTTGTATGCTTTAATTGTATCCATTATAATCATCATAGCATACAGTAGAAGGGGAGGCTGAAAAATATGAAGACTCTAAGAAAGCCAGTGTTTCAAATCTCAGCATTTCCACAACACTTTAACTGCTTTTATTTTGATAGAGAAGTAGTAGATTTTTTGTTTGAATTGTGCTGTGTTCTAAGCTGAACTGAATGAGAAGTGTGTGACATCCTCATTTCTAAAGTTTATAAAATAGGGCAATTACGTGCTTATTTTTATATCTAGATTTGATTATGCTAGATCATTAGTTTAACAACAGCAGCAACTGCTTTGGGGGTTTGGACTGTTGAATTCAGTGGCAGATATAAGGTGTGTAATGGGCTGGGAGCACAGGGGATGCTGTGCAGGTGGCCAGCAAGGCCAGGCTGGCTGCCCTCTGGTGAGTGTCCTGTGTCCAGCCCTGCTTCCAGCCCTACTTCCAGCCCTGTGTCCAGGACTGCATCCAGTCCTGCGTGGGCAGCTGCCATTGCTAACGGGGAAGTAAAATCAGGTGGCACTATGGGCAGGGAAGGGATGAAGACAGACTCGCCTTTATTTGTAGAGTAAATCCATGCTTGATGAAACTGTCAGGTCATCAGATTAATGCAAAAGCCTGGCCCTTCTCCCAGAGCTCTTTCTGTGACAGAAGGAGGCCAGCTGCCTTGTCACCAACTTTGTGTCCCCCTGTAGATGTTATTGGAGCACTTAGGGGACTGAGAGGACCTGTAGGGAATAGAGCTGACAGAACCATGTCATTTCCTCACTGTTCTAAGAAGTGGATGACAGAAACCAGCCTGGTTTTGAGGCAGGGATCTTCACAGCAAATGCTGAGTGTAGCACTGCTGGGAAGCAAGACCTGAGCCAGACTAGCCCAGGCACTGGCAAGGCAGTACCCAGGGGCTGGGCTGTGCTCACACTGCTCTGCAGTCCACATCATCAGGGAACCATAATCTGCTCTTGCAGGAAAGAACTGTAAAGAAATATAATTTGGGAGATATTTCCTTGTCTTCTGAAGACTTTCTAGTTTTTTTCAAGCAAATTAACTTAATATCATAAACTCTTAAGAAAGCTTTCAAAAGAAAAGGCTGGATTTGCTGCTCTGTGTGCATAGTCACAAAAGCTGCTGCATGACTGGTAGCCCCAAAAAGCAGGTATCTGTCTTCCTGTGTGGGTAAAATCTGTGTTCAAACTGGATGCAAAGTAGACACTGGTTTGCTGGACTCATTGCTCATTTTAATATTAAAGCAGATGGGAAAAAGGGTTTTTTTGACTGCATGGTGTGTTTCCTTCTTGTGTATCCTTCCTTTTCTTTAACTTCCTCGTTTCTCTGTCATGTTCCTTTCAAAAATCTGCTGTTTGTTTAAATGACTGAAGAGCCTTCTTGATAAGGAACCTTTTATTCTGCTCATGCTGCCCTTCACCTGACTTGGGCAGGGAGGGTCAAGAAGAGCCATTTTTTAAGTACCTTCAAGAAATGTCAGGCTGGAGTAAAAGACTGCAACTTGTAAGGAGGCAGGTATTTGGGGTCCTGTATTTATGAAATATGTTGCTATGCATTTGAAAATCAGCCCTTTTCCCTCAGACTTATAGGCTTTACTTTTTAATAGTCTTTTTATTCTAGACACATATATCAATTAGCTTGGGTTTGCCATATAAATCTGGCCTGTGAATGTTTGCCCATTCTGCATGATTGTGGCCATGTTCTTTCTGGGAACTGGCAGCAAAGTGTTATATTTTAAATGTGTTTTCTTAAAAGATGCCTGCCATTAAATATAATATTACACAGATCATGCCATTCAAAAGAATATTTTTACGAAATTCAGCACAGGACAGTGAACACTGAATGTGATCATGATCCAAAAGTCTGTGAAATTTGGCTGCCAGTTTTATCACTGACTGTCATTTCTCTTCAAGATTCAGCTCTGATCTCCAGTGTCATCATTTATGTTTAGGTGATACAAAGGCAGAATTTGAAACAATGGATTATTCCTGTGAAAGGAATCATGTTTAGATTCCTTAGAGCTGGAAGCGGTGATGATGGCAGTAAAGTATGTTTAGACAGACTGTGTGATTTGTTCTCAATATGTGATGCTACGTGAGAACTGAATTGAGTACTGTTAGTGAGGAACACATTGTAGCCCTACATTTACCCTTCCTTTCAGTAAATTCATCTCCTTTGACGCAAACCTTATGTAAAAACTATGTTCAGGGTAGCACTGAGTTAAAATTTGAAAGGGGCATTTTAAATACCGAAATAGAAAAAACTAAGTTATAAATTTTGTGACTACTGTTTATGTGATTCTTTTATTGTGCAGTAGAACAGGATGGTTTAGGCACTTTCTGTTGACACATTAATGATGTAATGCTCTTGTAGGTCATAAGAAATATCCCATTTAATTTTTAACTGATCATAAAATTATCAGTTTCTGGAAAAGGCTGTGGTTATGGTAAAGGAAGATGTTGTTTGCATTGCTTAATTGTCTCAGAAAAATGGGTGCAAACTAATGTGTAATTAGTAATTTTTAAAATTACTTTTCTCGAAAAAACACGTAAGACTTCCCATTGTGCTAAACTTAAATATAGTATGAATTCATAAATTTGAGCTGACCTCTACTTCTTGTTGAACCTAATCATTGTGACTAAAATTTAATGGAGACTGTGCAGCAGTATCAGTAATAATTGCTACGTGAAAAACTCTTTTCTCCAGCCTAGCTGTGGTAAGACAGAGAAGTCAGTTTTTACTTCTGGAATTTTGTAAATTTACCAAGAATTACAGCTATAAGACCCTCCTGACATTATTTACCATGTTCTTCAAGCTAAACAGAAGCACAAATAGATGAGTTTTCCTCTCTGAGCAAATTGTTTGGAGAAAACACTGTTTTCTAGTTGGCAGGGAGTTTTGCTGTTTCCGAAAAGAAATGTAACCAACAGGAGAGTAAAAGATGGTATTTTTAACACAGAGTTACTGATCAGTGTCTTGCTTCTCTACACAAAACCATTATTTTCCCCCCTTCTCTTCAGAGCAGTTAAGAGTGGGGATAATAATTATTGTATCTGTGGCTGAATACCCAGTTGTTCCAGGCACATATTGCTCATCAACCTAACCCTGCCCAATTCCTGTGAGATGAAAACAGACAGGGCAGAAGTACTATTATCATCATCACCTTACAGGGGAATTAGGCCATTTAATCATTCAGTAACTTGTTGGAAATTCTCAGGAAGCTATAGCAAAGTGACAATTCGATCTCCTTATTCTCTCGTCCCCAGAGCAGTACCATCTGCAAAGCACTGTGGCCTGAGAATCAGCACTTTCTAGTCAAGTTATTATAAATAAGAGTAGACATTTTATAAAATAAGATAAAAAGCAGCTAAATTCCAATACTCACCAGGTCAACAATGTTAGAAAGAGGTCTGAGTTTCCAAGTATGGAGTAGCACCTGATCTACTGGAGACATAACCCTTCCTTGAAAATCTGTCACTTCAATCAAAATCTAATCAAAGTGCTCAGTAAGCTGCTGAAAAGGTGTGTATGAGCTACAGCACCACAGAGCTTGACTCTTCATTGCCTTATGTCACTACTTACAGCTCTACATGGACTAAGTGTAAAGTCCTGGCAGAGCAAAATTTGGAGGCAATTAATACCCAGTGCAAACACTTATAAATGGTTGGAAGATGGGAGCTACTATTTTTTCAGGAATTCCCCAGATTTCAACATGTGTGTTTATCCTGAACAGGAGCAAATAGCTGGCCTCTCTTGTAAAGGGAATAGTTTGGAAACAACAGGCCTAGAATGACTGGATTGATTTAAATGGTGGTAGTTTAAATGTTATACATGTTTTGGTAAATATAATACATTGTAGTATGCTATGTTATTAGGACAATATGAAAACTAAGGAATATTTCTATTATTAAAAACACATCTTTGCACCATTGAAGCAACTTACTGATCAGAATGATTCTATCATTTCATGAAGAGCACTAATGAGAATTTCTTTTTTCAGTCTTTCAGTGCATGTGAAATATTCGTTTAAATATGAACTTTAAATAATCACTTGGATTGATGACATCTTTTTTTGAAGGTGTTTTTTACTTTCCTAACTCTTGTCAATAGCTTAACAAATATCCTTGCTGTATCACCACCTGCAATACAACAGCCAAATTGTCGGTATGTTTGATTGGTGTTTACAAATTAATTTTTTCCAAACACATGAGTCTATATCAGCTTGCAATTTTCAAACACTCCACCAGTTTGGAGTGTTTGCATTGGAACCAGAAGTTTGATTTTCATCCAAATTTCACAGCATAAAATCCACAAGAGTCACGGATTTACACATTCCACGTGCATTTGGAAGTCCCTCCATTGTGCAACTGGCAGAGGAACTGAGGCTGTGGCAGGAGCTGCCAGCTCCTCTATCAGCCCATCCAGGAGCTCCCCTCGTTTACCTGCCAGAGCTCTGCATTGCAGGACTGTGACAGGGGGAAATTACACTGTTGCTGGGCTTTTTCCCTCCTCCCCTCTACTCAATACACATCACAGAGGGTGGGAGTCCGAGAGAAACATTGTGAGACTGCATAAAAAACATGGGGAAGTGCTGCTGGGGCACTTCTCAGGGTGGGGGGAGACGAGACTAATTTAAAGGGGCTCACTAACTCCTTGGTGTCATTGTCTTTCACAGTCAATGTCTTGAAGACCTGGTTATTTGTGCTATTTTTGTTTTTAATGGTGCAGAGAATTGGGATATACCTCTGTATGATTGCATATGATTTAACAGCCTGATTTAGGTGGCTGCTTTTTTTGTTTAAATCTTGGCCAGTCCACGCTGTCATCCCTACTTGTAGGCCATTATCTCAGTGTTCTCAGGCAGCCTGGCCAGGCCAGGGTGTGCCTTTGGCACTCTGGTTTCATGGCTTTCAGATGTTATCTGTTTTCACCGCGCATTTTGGGGGCTGGATTGTTTATCCAGACGTTGCTGTTTTTCAAAAAAGTAAAAGTAGTTTCTAGGCAACCTTAATGAATGGTAAGAACATGTTAGTTTGTTCATAATTTAGATGACTAGCTTGTTTACTGTGATGTTTGGTTTATTGTGAGGGGCTGGCTTACCTTATTAGCAGTGAACTATATAAGTATGAGAATGAGAACAACAAACCACCAGAGGATCACAGAATGATTACAAGGCTTTTTTCAACTTTAGAATGTTTTTATGTAATAGGTTTATATTGTGAAGTTTTTAACACCTAAGAGTAGCTTTTAGAATGCTTTGCTCTTTAGGAAATATGAATTACATAAGGTGAATGACAGTTTCCTGAAGTCTTTCTTAATGCATCTCAAAGAAACATAAAAATGTTTCATATAAATGTATTAAACTTACCTGTATTCTCTGTACACTTACGTGAACATAACACATACTGTGTGTTATAACTACCACTCAATAACTTTTTTCTCTGAAGTACAGTTATGCATTTTTGTGGTTGTCCTTTATTAGTAGGAGCTTGGACCACTAGGCTTAGGAGGAAAACTCTGGTCATAAGGACTAATGTTCCTAATTTTCTTCTCTGAAAGAGTCATGATCACCCTGTTATGCAGTTGGCAATTGTTAGATATTGAAATCGTCTAATGGGTGTCAAAATGTTGCTAAAATCAAAATACCAGCAGAGACGTATAAATCCTTTTAGAAAAATACTGGATGAAATATATGTGCTTCCTACAGGTAATCAGGGACTGAGGCTGTACTTATGAATGCATGTAATCATTAAAGTAAATTTTTGGAAGAGTCTGGAAAACAGAATGTGTTGCTGCTATTACCAGTTTATATTCATTCCATAGTATGTTTTCCTGACCAATCTGCAAGCATGTGGACACGATTTCTGAAGGAAGAGTTGACATAGCCCAGCTGGAACAATGAAGGAATGCAGAGTGCTTTGAATAATTGAAGAACATGCTTATTACCTTCCTGTTATGGTATGTTAACTTTAAAACATAAACACACAAATCTTAGTAAATTATAAACCTCTGTTTGAAAGTGCCATGTCTTTGTTCGTATTTCAATAAACTCTTTATAGGCATCAAGATTCTGCATGCTTTTCAAGAAATGTTATTTCTTTTGCAATATTTGGGGTTTACCTTTGTGCACAGGATTATAACCACAAGAGATTTACTTCAACATTAGGGCAAGTTGACTGGAAACAATGTCTGTTTTGGTTTAATTACATTAAACCAAAAAAAAAAGAGAATCCGTACAGGAAAGTGTAGCTATGTGATATAATAACCCTTTATCAATTCACAGAATCAGAAACATTCTTGGTAATTTGCCTTGTATCTGAGCAACATGAGATTTGCAGACTATAATTTCTTCTGATTTTTTTCAAAGCCATACCACAGCATTTTCTCTCTCACAGAACTTACTTTGTTTTCTGGTTTTCCTATTTATTTCTATAGGCCTGTTCAAGCAAAAATGTAGTCCTAATTGGAATGAAATGGCACTAGGAAGAAAACCTAAGCTTTTACTTACCTAGAAGTTATAGCTTTAGTGAGCTCTCCAGAACTGCATGTGGAGAAGCTGTCAAGAGCTATCTGACACATCTGGAAGGTCTCACTTTCCCTGCAAGCTTTGTAGAATGTAGAATATAAGAAAGTCACAGGGATGGGAGGAGAAATATTTGTTGCCTTACTGGATAGTGTGTGTACAATGGGTTTCAAACTATTACAATCTTGGGCCAGATGTGTTCTGCTTCTCTATACCAGCCTACCAGTAGCATCCCAGGAGAGACTTCATAGCTGGGAAAAGAATCTTGTCACATTGCTCCTTTGTTCATTATGCTGTGTCTGAAGCAGGGATGAAACAGGAATGGTCAGTGCTGGTTGTGGTTACTGCAGAAGCTGGAGTCTCATAATGGTCAGCCTCTGGGCATCAGAACAGTGTTGTTCCTGGGCAGGTGCTCCAGGGCAAAGCACGACCTGGTTGTGCATTCCTTAAACTTTCATCAATAGGCATCTTGATTAGGAGGCTTTCTGCAACCTTTTAGCAGGGATCACATCCCACCTCTTTTGTTGCCTTTTCCTCTCCTCTTCTGTTGACTGCATTTGTCTGCTTTTTCTTCCTCGTGATTTTGCTGCTTTATCACCTCTGACCCCTTCTTCACTGAGGGAAGTCTTGCAGAATTTGTCTACTTTTTTCTATTGTTTTGGTATCTCCTGTTTGTGTACTCCATGTAAAGTAAAAGCTTAGAGTTTGTTTTTAGGAGCTATTTGGAAAGAGCATTAGCATTGCTGAAAAGCCTACAATAATCAGGAAATGAAGGAGAAGGAAAAACAGCAATTGACAAGCAGATATTTTGCCTCATTCTTTGCATTCTCAATTTAAAAAGCCTCTTGTTTTTCTTTTATTATTATAGTACCCCATTATCTTAAAGCAGCATTAAGGTCTGTGACTTTTACTTTACTTTTCTAAGAGCTCATAATTTCCTTCTATATTCTTGCTGAGTAAAGCACACAGCTGAATCCCAAAGTCCAATATAGGGTGGTTCAGGTTGAAAATTGGCACCCAAATACCAGTGTCGGGTATCTTTGCATTGCCTCCAGATTTATTAAATTAGGATAAATGAAAAGAAAATGGCTTGGATTGTTTTAGTTTGGTGGAAATGTCCCTTCTTGGAGAAACAGTCTTGGTTTTGGTTTTTTTATTAAACTCCTGTATCACCTAAAATATGGCTTGGAATAAACCAATCTGCTTTGAGGGAAGCCCTTAATTCTGTTTAGTTAAGGGAAAGTGGTATGAGAGTTAATTGGCCTTACCACCAAAAGCTATAAGTCAGAATTGAAGTGCTGTTGCAAGCCAAACTGAATTTACTGGAACAAAATTAACAGAAACAAATAGCAACAGGATTTTATTTAAAATGTTATTTTATTAAAAAAGTGCTGAAATTGGTCAAGAATAAAATATAAATGGAAAAAGAAGTCATCATAAAACCAGAAAATTTCTGGAAAGGATATCTGCCTGGTCAGACATCCAAATTCTATCAATGTGTAATTCTCATGTCTTTAAATGGAAAGGCCCATGTTCCTTTTTCTTATGGCATGACTGTATGGAAAAAAGCTGTGAACCACTACATGCTGTTCTGTATTTTCTCTGAGATGCCTGTATTTACTGACCAGAGCTTACTGATGTTTTTGTTTGTTTTTCTTCATTTTTCACACTGTTTTATGGAGAATGAGGGAGGTTCCTGTAGTATTCTTAACCTCTCTCAGTTTCCAGTTTGCTGACAACTACTTGGATTAGAGATAAATCATGCTGGAGCAACATGGGGTAAGCGTGAACAAGTGTGTGAGCGTGGCTCTATTGCCACATCCAAAAGGCAATTCACGTTGCAGCTTTTGTTTGAAGCTGTTCACAAGCTAAAAAAACCATTACAAATCTAGAGTTTTGCTCAAATATCATGAGGGAACACAGAGATGGCAACTGGGAAACAAAAGTATTTGAAAGGCATGAAGGGTTACAGGAGGGGTTTGCAAGGTGTTACCTGGAGGGAATCAACACCCTGGAGAGAGTAGGCTCGCTCTTACAACCCCTTGACTACGAAAGTAGATGAACAAAAGCCAACAGTTTTCAAGAGTCATGGGTAGGACTTCTCCAGCTTTTGAATGTGCTACTGAAAGTCTCATTGGGGGAGCTGAATGCACAAGTTCTGTCATTAGTTAGCAGAGACTGGAGTGTACGTGAGGTTTGGTGACCCCTGTCACTCTGCATGAGGTGTCTCAGCTGGAATGTCTGGATGGATGAATTTCTTTTGAAAGGGATAAAAAAGTGTGTGTTCTGGAAGCTTAAAATACAGCAGAGTGAATTGGTTCATGTTATTTTGTTGAATTAGGAATGTAAATGATAGAACCCCAGTGAAGTAGCTGATGTAGCTGTGGAAAGATGGGAGAAGGAGATAAATTGAAATAAGCTCGCCAAGGCACCACATGCCTCACTTTAGGAGAAATTAGATGGAAAGGAAAACAAGAGAGGAACTTGCTGTGGGCCTATTCTGATACTGAAAGCAAGAGGAAGTAGAAATCAGTCATAACTAGGATTTATTAGAGAGAGTAACTGTTGTCAGCTGTGGAAAAATGGGAGGACCACTTCAGGGTTAAATTCTCCAGCTCGTGAGAGGCTTGAATGGGCTGAACTCCAGCTGGTTGATTAGGAGGTACATCTGCAGAACTTGGGTGATAGAGAGAAGGAATGACGGGTCAGGCAACTGAAAAGAAACAGCCTTTATAAGAGGTAAGGATATAAAATGCCAGTTCAAGAGTGGGGGAATAAATAAATTAAAAAGGTAGGTGGCTGGTGGCAATGTAAATGTGTATCTGACTTCAAAAAGAGTCACTACTGCTCTAGGACATGTGAAAAACCACTCCCTCAGTAAGGCATAGAGCTGTTATGTTTTGGGGCTGACCTGCAGAAATGTAATGAAACTCTTTCCTTAAGTCCAGTCAATAGAAGAAAAGCACTTAGATGGTGCACAAGCAGTTGGAGAAAAAATGGGTGTGGTGGTCCAGAAAAGAAATGTGAGAATTAATGAAAGGTGGCGTGGTCACTACTGTGGTGTTTTTGGAAGTAATTGTTTTAGAACCTTTATGTGCCTGGAAACTTAAAATATGGCTAGTGATTAAAAATATAAATTGCAGTTGTGTTTCCTAAAGGTAGCATAAAAACAGTGGAAAAAGCAAATTTTCTAGGATAGGTAGCAAACTAATCTGCATTTCAAAGATAGCGATGTCAGGAAAAGGACTGGTAACTTGTCAGGAGCCCTGAGAATGCAGTAGGTAGGTGGTAGGAAAATGCACTTCTAACAGCCTCTTGAAGCATCTTGTGCTTTACCTGTGTTGTGTTAACCAAGTGACTGAGGCCTTGGGATGTGGAAGCATAGGAAGTATAACTTGCTATCAAGTCCAGACCCTGCTACTGGAGGCATCTAGATTGTTTACTTTTTTACACAAAGCAATTGTATTCATTTGTACAGGCCTGGAGGAGTTGTTGTATTGATGATTTGTGTCGTAAAATGCTTTCATAGAGTCATAGAATGGTTTGGAAAGGACCTTAAAAATCATCGTTTCAACTCCCCTGCCACGGGCAGAGAAACCTTCAACTGGACCAGGTTGCTCAGACCTCCATCCAACCTGGCCTTGAACACTGCCAGGGCTGGAGTGGCCACAGCTTCTCTAGGCAACCTGTTTTAGTACTTTAAAAAGTGGTATAAGGCATCCTTCTTCCCTACAACAATACTACCTCTGTTTTGTATTTAGTTTAGAAGGGAGGCCTTGGTCAGTGTTTGTAGACTTGTAGTCTCTGAATTAAGGAGCTGTATAAAGTTACAATGAATACTGTACTCTCTGTGCACTGAAGTTGGTCACTGCCTGTTTGGAACAAAATGTAAGCATTACTTCTATAGCAGGGTCACTGTTCCTTCAGCTGCTGTCTCTTTCTGACTCCTAAAATTTAACAACAATTTGGACAGGTCCAGGAGTTGCCTCCTCTTTTTAAGCTTCTCACATGTTTTTGAATTTGCTTTTCCCTTTGTGGTAATGGTAGTCATCCCCATTCAAGTAGGTATGAGAGCATGGATTGCAGCATTCAACTAGTCTTTGGTATGTCTGGATCCCTTATGTACAAACAGATTCTAAAGTAAACCGAAGCTAGTACATTACACTTTGCTTCTAAGCAAATTTGCTCTGTAATGGTTACTGGAAAGTCCTGAATATAAGCCAGGACTGTTAGCAGACATTTAGCTGAAGCATTTATGATGAGGCTTGCCTTAAGCCAGACACTATTTTGTGTGAGGTCTTACCCAAAGTCCACTGACATTAACAAAAAAGGTTCCTTTAGCTTTGATCACATAAATCCTTGTGTCCTGAAAGGTAGCATAAACAATGAAGATGGATACAGCAATAGCTCACAGAAATCATGTAAACTAACGTGAAAAGAGATGTTAACAGTGTGATTAGTTAGTGTGATCTGTGTTATCAGCCATTATTTCAGCAATGGTAAGTGGCAGATTAAATTCTCAGTGGAATTTTCCTTTCTTCTTTCAGGCAGCACTTGCAGAGTATTTGTCCCCTCTCTAAAGGGTTTGTTTCAATGAACATATGTCACAGCTCTTAGCAAAAAAATTGTGATTCTTTTTGTCAAATTTTATGCCATATAATATTTCTATTAAAAGGGAATAGTGGAAAGAAATTGGTAAAAGACCCCCCCTCCCATTCTTCACAACCGATAACAACTCTTTTCCTCCTATATACTTTTTCTGTATCTAAGATATTGGAGTACTTTATTAGGAAAAAATCATTTTGCTTGCTTCAAAAACATGAGAAGTTCTGAGTGGAAAAACAATAGCTGTTTTAATGTTAATTGTGATGCTATGAAATAATCTGAAGGAGGAAATCACACATATTGTGATGGTCAAAATTTTTGAGAAAATTAGGAAGGAAAACAGTAATTAATCGGAAAGAATTGCTTGGAGCCTGGAGCTAACAAACCTAAATTTCAGAGAAAGTACCATGAATTTAGTAATGATTATATGCAGAACTGCCCTTCAAAAATTTTCCTCTTACCAGCAACAGTTTTGATATGTTAACAAATTGTTTTATAAATAGAGTCTGAGATGTAATTATAAATACGGTATCTGGCAACAGCAATCTAATGCTGCCTTGTAGCACTTTTGAAAGCAAACAACTGCCACATTCAAAAACAGGAGCAAGATTAATCTGTGCTGTTCCTACAAAGTCAAATGCTCTGTTTGCTTAAGGCAAAATCCTTCTTTTCTCTCATTGTGCGGTGTGCTGGTGACTGATTGGGAAGTGCGGGAGCAGAGGGTGTTTGGTGAGGGTTAAATGTTATACATGGCACACTTTAATGCTAATCCTAAAAGAAGCAATCAATGCACCGTCTGCTTTCACCTCAGCATCTGTTCGTTCTCGTTGGGGCTGCAGATGAGGTGGTGAGAGTATGAAAAGGTGCAGCAGCTCACACCTCCCATGCAGCAGTAAATGTGCAGTACACACTGAACTACCCCAAGTGGGGCCCCAGTTCACTTATAGCCTGGTCTGTGCTCTGCCATTGATAGAGGCATTTGTTTTAGTTTCTGTGAGCCGTGGGCCAGGACTCCAGTGTTCAAAACCAATATTAGCTGATTTTTTTCCCCTTTCATTTTTAATACATTGAGATAGATTAAAATGTTCTGATTATCTTCCCTGCAAATTACATTTTGTTTCCAAAAGGCCCTAATCCTTGCTGGAAGCTTTCTGGAATAATGGTATTGTTTGAATGTTAATGGTACTTAAAATTCATGCAATTAATATACTTAAGGACTTAGAATGATAGATATTGTCCATAAAGTGTGAAATTGTGGGAGGATTATATACATTTTAGTCAGTGTTTAACTGCATACATTTTAATAAGACTTTAAATTTCTGGTTTGTGTTTTTATTTCAAATAGCAATAACAAAACAATTATGTACAAAAGGGATTTATAAACTTAAAAAAACCCAATCCACATAAATTTCATGATGTACACTAATGCTTATTATCCTAATTACAGTGGTCCCTTTTGAGGCAAGCTTTGGTGTAAAATAATTAATTTTTATGCCTTCAGTTTAAGATGTGTAACTTGCTTCCGCCAGTTGTCTTATTATAGAGCCCACAAGGGTGGAAACTGGTACTTAAATATATTTTGTTATTCTAATCAATCTTTTCATAGCTTTACAAGCCTTATCTGCCTTAGAGAGATCATAGCATACAGTGTTATTCAAGGTTAATATGTTCCCATAAAGCATATATGAATGTAGAGCTGGATTAATTTTGCATCAAGTTGGCTAGCCCATGTTTGCATTTTCAACAGCATAACTATCTTCTTTCCCCAGATTTGGGTTATTAGTGCTATGTTTGACTAGCTTTTGCACATTTGCTCTAACTTAGGTTAGAGATTGATCTTGAAAAGGAATTATCAGTTTGAAAAGGGCTTTGAGGCACTCACAGTGATTGTGATTGATGGGGATAACAGATGATTAAAAATACTAGAATATTGGAAACAGCTTTTAAGTAATGACAGCCCACAGGAGTTAATGAGGTGCTATGAGTGCTGTGAGCTTCTGCTGCCCTGCCTGTGGAAAATGCCAAGCACTGGAGGTGGAAGTTTAAGTGGGAAGAAGTGAGACAACCCCGTTAGGTTGGTCTCTTTCCTAGTGTAGTGCTTCATTTGGATTTAGTGTCTTTTGGCTCCCTGTGACCTAAGAGGTCATAAATGGGACTGGGTGCAGGTCTGGTGTTGAGCACCTCGCAGCTGGGCTGTCTGGGTATTGCAGGTGGAGCTGGATTACGTAGTACTGGGAACACTGAAATTAAAGCAGCTGTCAGAAGTGTCGGTATTGATCAACTACTATGGATTTGTCTTTGTTGAGATTGCTTCACAGTCCTTGCTACCTCTGGCCAGAAGCCTCTCACTGACAACCTGTTGTTCACGACCTTTAAAACTGCAGAGGAGGGGCTCTGCCCTTCCTTGGTAAGGTGAAGTGGGCTCCTGGAATTAGCCTTGCTTTAGGGAGCTCACACTTAGCTCAATGTTGGCAAATAAGAGATAAAACATTGTCTACCACTGGCAGGAAGAGTAGGAAAATAAGAGAGCAGAAATAAAATGAAAGGTAGCGTTTTAACCATTTATAAAAATGGATTTGAAGGAGATCATGTTGGGCACATAAATCTTCTTCTTAAATGCAGTTTCTACCAGAGAACTGTGTATTGTTTGTATGCTTTTTAGTGAGGAAATAGACATTGTGGTTTTTTAATTTGTATTTTTATAATTTGATTTGGCTCATCTGTGAAGATGAGATGTCATTTTTAATTATTCTTTGTCTGAAAGTGGCTAGAGAACTTGGGAACTCTTTCTCAGAATACGTATTTTCTCTTACACCTTTATAGATTGTGAAACTTGGACTATATAAGATCTGGATAGCTGAGCATGTATAGATCATAGATATTTCAGCCTTGTTTTTATTTATTGTCCTTTTAATTTTCTTTCCAAGCATTCTTAGAGTGTGCAATGTTACTAGAAAGCCCTACTTTCCTTTACCTAGACTAGCAAAATTCTAAATCCATGTGAAATGAATGATGTGTAAAAATACATATTATTACTAAAAGCCTCTCAGGAGGAAAAGCTACAAAAACTAAGTAAGACTTTAAAGGGAAGGGGGTTGTTTCTAACTTTGATGTTGGATTTGTGTAAGTCTTCTGGCTCTTTGGAGAGATTTGGCTCTTTTGTGTGCTTTGGGGTTAGGAGCCATGTGGTAGCAAGCTGTAGAATATCTAATGTTCTGCTTGAGGACCTCACCTCACTGCTGCCTCCTGGAGTAGGCATTGTTGATTTTACAGAGAGAGTAGCTAACTTTGACATGAAATAAAGCAATTAATTTCTTATTGTTGCACACTTATTTGCACCCATGAAAAGATACAAAGTGAAATTGCTTTTCTTCTATTCTAAAGTAAAATTTGAAGGTTTTAATCTGAAAATTCAAAGTAGTTAACAGTGCTGAGTCAGATATATGGATGGACCACCAGCCCTTGAAGCCTTCATGTGCCTAATAGAGAGATGATGCTTTTTTCTCAACAGTGTTACATATTAATAGAAAAATCCTATTGAAATGTAAGTTAAAGTTTTGAGAGTTTTTTTCTTTGCCTGGTGAAAAGTCTGTATTCCTGTAATGACTTTAGATAAACAGCCAGTTATTGAAGTTACTGGCTTGAGCTGTTCCTCCCAAAATTAAAGTTTCAGATTAGATAATGCAAAAAGGTACCTTCCATTAATAGAAAGTGACATTTCTAATAGAAATGTCACTTGTCTAACACCTTAAAGTTCTTTCTCTGTTGCTGGCACACAGTTGACTTTGGGTGAGCAGCTTTTTGTCTAATATTGCTCATCAGTGAGGACTGTAAAAATTGAAAACAGACCTGCAGATGCCCATATGGCCCTCTCTTCCAAAGCATGTTTGTAAATGGCCTGTGAACAAAATGAAGCACAAGGTCTGGTACTTCATGTCACTTTTTGTTATAACTTTGAAATTACGTGAACAAGGTATGGTATCATGCAGGAGAGGGAGAGGTTATTTTACTGAATGGTGAAAGCACAGACCCCATAACTAGTTCATCCTTTTGGTAAATTCTGAAGTGTTGCAAATGTGGGATGTTTAATTAAAATCTTGTCCCACGTTGCCTAGTGATCAGTTGTTGGTGTTTTGGTCAAGGTAAACTTCCTATCCTAACTCAGTATCAACAAAATCTGTTTTACTTAAGACTTTGAAGAGATGCTTTTGAGACAGGTTGGAGTACAGCCTTGCTATGTCTTGTATGTGAAAAAAATTTTTATATGTGGAAATGTGCACATTTGCTTATTTTACAGCAAGTGATAAAAAAACTCCCTGTCAATGTCTTTCTTGTTTCTGATCTCCTGCGTATTTCTTAGTTTGCCAATTAAAATGGGTAAAGGACACGCATATGTATGGTTTTAATTATGGTGTTTATTGGGCAATATGTGGCAGATTCCTCTTATTCACAACTGTTTTGTCAAAACATATGTTGCATTATTCTCTTATCATGTTCTTTTACTGTGTTAACATAGTGCAGTGGTCATAGCCACACTATCAGATGTGCTTGCCAAGGTGGTCACTGGCAGCACCAGCAAGAGTCAAGGGCAAAATGAGAGATCCAGTGGGGTGGGATACACTTTTAGAAATACTGCCAAATTCAGAGGGAGTAATACTGATAAATGATAACTAAATATTAGAATCTAAAGATTAGAAATGCACAAACAGCATTTCCTGTGTTCTGTTCTTCAGCCTCAGAAAATTAACACTCAACCTCAGCAACTGAAAATGAATGTGATTCTTTTCAGTGAATGTGTCTCCTGTGCAGAATGTGGATTTGGATGTGCTGTGAAACTCAGTCACTTCTGTGTAAGGGAGCATGTCACAGCCTATTGCTAAATTTTCTGATCCTGAGTCCTAATGGAATGATGAAATCAGTTTTAGGCAATAGTAACCCTCCTGGAACAAATTTTTGGAAGATGCACCTTTTACAGTGTTCTCCCAAAAATCTGTTCCATATGGAATTTCTCAATATTCAGTTATTCTGCAGCCCCTTGCACAGAGAACATCTTGCAATTTGTGAATGTTATTTTGTGTTAGTTACCATGCATGGGTGTTAACTTTGGATACATACATCTGTATTTTTTTAATCCTGTCCCTTTTGTAGTTGCTGTGATGATCATTCTTGTCTGATGGGTTATTGTTTTTGATAATGTTTTCTGTGAATTAAAGACAAAATGTTTTTAAAATATAGGGCTCAGTACATTGTGTTAGCAAACGTCTGTGTTGCCTTGTAAACTGTAAAGCCTTCACTCCAGGTCACCTGAGTTCTTCTGAAATTTGCAGTTACTTTCAATGTTTCATTGAAGCTCTCTCCCTCTCTCTGGACTCCTTCCTGCTCTCCAGCTGCAGTCTGTGTTGCATGACTCCTTTGGTTAATTCTCTCTCTGTCCTACCTTGTCTCATAAGCATGTGTCTTCACACCTGACCACGGTCTTCCTCCTTCAGTAGCGATGCAATCTCATCCTGTACACCCTCCTGCCAGTGGATCTTTAACTCGTCGTGGTTCAAAAATAGACAAACAAAGCACAACCTGACCATTGTGAGTCCTGGCTTTGCCTGAGCTGGCATGGCCTAGGCAGCCTTGCATGCCTTGGAGTTCAAGGCAGAATTTGCCATTCAGTTTAGCATCAAGGTGGCTGCAGGAAAATGTTCAGGCTTGGTTTCTGACAGAGCTGCATAACACAGATGTTCCCGCTTCAAATCTCTTTGACTTTGACCTTTTAGTCAGTTTTACTTGGTGCATTAGATTTTCTTACATCCAGAAATCACAGAAATATACATTGAAGAGATTTTATCTAAATTTCATTTTTCCTCTGTGGTGCTTTGGTGCTTTTTGAATCTGCTTCTTACTGTTTCTGTTTGCATTGTGAAATACTGTTGTATCTCTAGGCTAGCACTGTGCAGTGTTTACTGTTCTACATGGAGAGGATCCTGACCTGAAAAAACCACTTGATTTCCTTTAGCCATACTTGCTATTAGTAATTAGCTCTCAGAAAATCAGTGTGTTATGTCAGTTTCTAGAAAAATAACAAGTGCCTTCCTGACTGAATCTTGCCACATCCTCTGTGCTCTGTAATATTTTGGGTTTTTATTAACCAATGCTCATTTGTCTGCATTGACTGAAGGATAGTTGCCCTGAAGAATAAATGATCCAAATATGACACAGTGCATATGTAAGTAGTGTTGATAAATACTAGGTTTAGTAGATATTAACTTTATAATGTTTAAAATATGGCACTTTGACTCCAAAGTGAATCAGGCTGTATTCTGGGAAAATTGTTTATAAGATTATATCTCCTTTAAAAAATATTTTAAAAAAACCCCTCATAAAACAATTACCCATTTAACAGTCTCTGGATCTTCCCTTCTTCCCATGCACACTCTCAAGAGCATGTACTGGAAAGAACTTGCTTCCTTTGTCACTAATATCTGTTTCTTTTGTAAGAATCCATAGTTCCTCTGAAATAAAAGGGGTGACTGGCAGTTTATTATTATTTTTATTTAATAAAACAGAAGATTCCTAGCTAAAGAGTAGTGTGTCCAAAATTTTAAAGCATGATTCTTAACAACTATTCTGATGTTCATGAAAAGTCAGAAGTGTCTGAATACTATAAAGACTTATGATATCCCTAGGTGTCAAAAATCATCATGTTGTGTCCTGAAAACTGTTCTTGGAAAGTAGAGAAGGGAGCAGAACTTTAAGAAATATATAAATTACTTCTGTCTGCCACTTAGCATTGTCTGGGTAAAGGCACAGTTGTTTTTTCTGCAGAGTTTACTTGTGTTACTATTGAAGACTGCATGACATTTATACTAGTAGAATAATTTAAGGGTTTAATTGACTGCTGATATGAGTGAGGACTATGGGACTGGCCTGTGTGTAATCAAATGTTACCTTTGCATGAATTTCAGAATATATATATGCCTAATAACATTTTGGCAATGTTGACTCTTCAAAAACTTCCAGGTTGTTTGTCTGTTGATAAGTGTGCATAATTCTTTTTTTTTTTTTTTGTGTGTGTGTATGTGCTTCCAACAGAAAGTAATCTCTTGTGGGCTGACAAAAACCCTCCCTTGAGTTATGCAGACAAACACCATTTTCTGTTTCAAACCCAAAGCCTGTTATTATTGATGCTTTCCTTCAAGTTATGTAATACTTTAAATTAAAGAATAGGTGATGATACAGGGCTGTAACCAACTGCTCTCTACTTGAGGAGTCACACAGCTCCCCAGTGATTTTGCCAGGCAGTGTGAATCAGATGCATTTTGATGAGCCTTGCATCTTGTGCTGTATCTCTGGCACCTTGTGCTGTATCTCTGGCACCTTGTGCATCGTATCCCTTCTGACAGTAGAAAGGACTGGGTGGTACCTGAGGTAAGGAGCCCTTCAGAAAAAGACCCTGCCCCTTCACTGAGCAGTCCCAGTGATGCTGCACACTGAGAGAAGGTCCATGCGAAGGCTCATACTGAAGCTGAGCAAGGCAGCAGATCCACTGCTATGTACCAAGATGTGTCCTTGTGTGATGAACTGGGTAGCTGTGCCTATCCTGTCACCTGAGGTCTTGGTTCCCACACAGAGGGAATGAATGCAAAGTCTGTCTGGAGGAAAGCATAGTTCCTCCCAAAGGAGCTTGGTTACTTCTGTGGATAAGTATTTCTGTACAGTGTCTATAAATTTGGATTTGGATTGGATTTGGATTTGTCTATAAATTTGTGACTTGGATTGTTTGCAGAAAAAGCTCATCAGAGAGAAGGGATAATACAAAGTATGAAAAGTTAACTTGACATTTGCTTCCCTTCTATATGGGATGTGTCTTCTGGGCTTTCTGGCAGTAGGTTTTATGTGTATGTCTTGTTCTCTCATGCTCCACTAGAAGTCTTGGTGGTTTCTGTGCTGTAGTCATCCCAGCTTTGTTGTATTGCTCTATTCCCTTGTCAGCAATGACAGCAGCTTCTAGCTGGTAAAAGAAAAACACTCTATTTTTAATTTTTTTTTCTTTACTTGCTGAAATAGAATCAAATATACTGTTGCTCTAAAGGAGACAAGAAAGGGCCTTAGACCTTCATTTCAGGACCTAAAACCAGCAAGGAATAATTTATTATTACATCAGCTCAAACAATTAACCATGTCACTCTGGTAGTGATACAATAAATCAATACTACTCCTCCACCTGGGTAGGGAAATCACTTGTAGGAATTGCCTGCTCCCTGGTCTCCTGTAACCCAAAGTGATGCATCTTGTGCAGCAAGATATCTGTCCTGGGGCTCACTGGAACTATGACGCATCTCTTGTGCTCCTCTAGAAATGAGTCTCATTACCTCTGAGGACAGAGTGTTGTCATTGCTGTCACATACACACATTGTACGGCCAAACAGCTGTTAGGAATGTGAGATTCGTGTTCTGTTACATTTATTTCACACTTCACACATTTGTTCTCGCCTCCAAAGTATTACGTGGTGCTGTGTCTAATCATATTTTCATTTGCAGGGAAAGGAGATTTGCAGAGCGACTCACAGTGTGAATGATTTACATTAGTAATACAATAATCTGGTATATTTGAGAAGGCTGATAAAACTGGCTTTATGCTACACTAACGACTTAATAATAAATTAATAAGGATTTGTACTTCATGACAATCTGCTGAAAAAAGCTGCTAATGCAAATGTTTAGGTGCATTGTGTATATTTTTATGCAGACCTATATAAAAAAATATTCTTGTTATATCCACCTTTGACACATTGACTTCTAATGTGACCTGACAGCTACTATTTGTATAAACAGCTGCTAGATATATAAATGAAATTAAAAATGATAAAAGATCATAAACGTAATTGTGAAAATCCCGTTTACTTTCAATTGCAAAGCATCATAAATACCAGTGAGTGTAGTCCATTCTACTACATGCTGTGCTAGAATCTGATTTGTCTGATTTATTTAATGAATTGCTGAATAATTCAATTCTGAAATACAGGAGACACTGTACCAGTAATGCTTCAGAAAGTGAGAGATGTGAAATATATTGAAAGTGAAAGATGTTAAATATATTGTAATACAACAGTATTAAACATTCTGCAAAATAGGTCCCAAACAGCAAAACTTTATTGGACATTATTTAGGGATATAACTGGACATTTTTATTGTGTAATCTGCCTTCATTTGTGTAAACAGCTCTATTGGTAAACAAGGACTTAACTTCATTTAGCACCCATAAAGTTGCTTATTGCTTTGAAGCTGAGCAAAATTAATTCATTTCCAGTATGGTAAAGGAGGAGATTAATTATTAGGAAGTTGCTCTTTGAATCATTTTTAATAAAAAAATGAACCAAAACACAGAGTTGGATAGCAAAAGGAAAGCGCTGGAGAGACCAAGAGAGCTCCAAAATGCATCCAACTAACTTTCTTGTAAAATTCTATTGAGTGTCCTTTGTGGCTCTGCTGTTTTTCAGCATGGTGGGTGTGAGAGAGCAGGTTCACTGTCTTGAGAGCAGCAGATGAGAGGAATCCTTCCTTCATGAGTAAACCCCCCCTGCAGCTCTGCTGGCTGTTCCCACTGGCAGTGTGGCTCTGCATTTCCTACTGCCCAGCTGCTGCAGAGTTGGAGCTATAAAAGGCTGCCAGATCTCATACACTGTGGGTCACCTTCTTTGTGCTTTGTTTATTGTTTCTGGGGAGCTATATCATGGGACCTGTATGTGACCCTGCTTGGGCTGTATTGTGGCATGTATGAACTGCTGCCTGAGTTTACTGGTGCAGCCCAAGTGTAGCCAAAGTCAGTACTCAGTGTCAGCTGCTCTAGAGCTGGTGCAGTGTTCTTTTTATTAGCAGAACCCCATGAGGTTTGCAAAAGGGACCTGTACTTTTTCCAACACTAGCCAAATAGAGTATGATAATAGTAATAGATGGCTTGTCTTGCCCTTTCTAGACTAGTGCCACCATGTCATTCCTGAAATTTCATAGGAGGAAAGAAATAAGTGATTTTTATGGTTTTGAAGTCTTCTAGACATAGCAAACCTAATTTATTCCTTCAGCTGCAAGTCCCAGTCACTTACTGTGTGAAGGGAATAACTGTTTAATCTAAATTGCTAATTTATCAATCCAATAAGAAAACAAAATTGCCTATGATCACTCTGAAAAATCCTCTGTTTTATCCAGAACAACCTTTTGGATTTTCCTTTTATCCATTTTTACCATTCAGTTACCAGATATTTCTTAACCTATCTGTGTTGGAGAACAGTGCCTTGACTGACTCTTAGAGGACATAGGGAGGGAACTCTACATGACTGTGTGAGTGAACAAAAAGGCAGCAGATCAGCTTCAGTATGAACAGTGCAGGTAATGCATCATGGAGGGAACGACCTGCATGATTTTTGGACTTGAAGCTGGCAGTTTAAACTCAGGAAAGGGGGACTGTAGGGAATGTGCTTATGTGCTCTTCCCAGTAGTTTCTCTCAGTGCTGCCATGTGGAGTCTGTTTGCACAGTGCAATGTGTGCACAGGGGCCTGGTCCCATTCTCCACATAATCAGTTTAAATCTTGAGTAGACAAATTAGAGTAATCCCTCAGCTGTCAGGTAGAATACTTTTGGAGCTGTTTTGTCCATATATGAAGATAAAGTTCACACAAACAAACCAAGGTTAATATGTTGCCTCTTAGTGTATTTCCCACAGTAAACCGGAAACATATCCTTAACTGGAGCTGCTTTTTATATTTAAGAAAAATGGTTAACCACTTTTCTGTATCATCATTAACATTCCCCTTGGACAAAATCCAGTGATGAACAACTTCCTGATGGAAGAGGTCGTGGCTTCTCCCTCTCCCAAAAGTATTAAATGTCAGTAATATGTTTGAGAGTAGTGATGCAGATAAAGATTGAGTCATGGGGCCAGTGGCACTAAAAGAATAGTGTAAATTGTCTGCTGAGACTGCTTTTAAAAGAGGTACAAAGCATATTTATTATTAGTAACAGGGCAATTAAAATTCTTTGAATTTCTTGTTGTACCTATAGTACCATAAGCATGGTAGAGCTTCTACCCATGCATGGGCACCAGTTAGTGGAGTTCTATTTGTGTTGTGTAATTGCTCAGAACAGTGGCATAGGGGACACAAGATTTTAAGAGTGAAAGAAAACCTTTGGAAGCGCAATTTTCTTGTTATTTGGAAGTCACAGAGATTTAATCAATTTAAAGACCTCGTGATGTCCCATACGAAGGGGTGGAATCCCCGCTGTGGCTGGCGATGCCCTGCAGCTGGTGTGTCTGCACCAAGGGCTGCCTTGTGCACATAATGTGTTGATAGAATCACACAATAGTTAATCTTCTCCAAACTCTACACTCTTGTTTCCAGTAGTATTATTTACTTGAGCTACACTGTGGCTGAATATTTTAATTTGAGTAAGAAACTAATTTATTTTTGTACTTGTATAGTAAAGCAAAGTATTTTTTCAGTATGTGTCCCATCCCACCCAAAAACCCCAGTGCATTTCCTGATCTTTTCTTCTTGGTTGCTGTCAGGGTACTTTGATTCACTGAGAGGGAGCTGTTGATTTGTACACTGAAGACAGCCTGATAGGATTTTTTTTCTTGTATTATTAGTGGAAACGGTGTCATTATTTAATTAAGAGTTTTAATTTAATATGTTTATCTTATTTCTAAATGAAACTTATAGCCTTTTTAAAAGCCTTTGAAGGAAAGATTTTGGTCTCAGTAAACACTGTAAAGCTAAAGTAATGTTTTTTTCTTTGACAATCAATCAGACTTGTGTGGTCATTTCCCTGTGGCGTCAGAGCTAAGCTATTATGAGATTTAAGTTTAAATGTGTGAAAAATGAAGAAATGAATGGATGATTCAGGACTCATGTCTGTCTGGGGCAGAAGAAAAATAGCTTTCAAGAAAAGCATTTGGAACAATTACTAAATTCAGTAAGGGAGATGAGATTTTATTTCAGAAAGTGTCCAGATTCAATTCAGAAGTTGAAGTTTTAAGGCTGCCTTCTCTACCCCACAACACAATAAAGCTGGTGTTTCCAGGGAAAACCATTTAACTCCTGAATGGATATGTGGGGTAAATTGTTCTTATTTTATGTGATTAATACCAGATGTGGCATTTAGGAAAATATGAATTTATCCTACTGGTGAATAGTAATAGGCACATTTGAAACATTCAAACCTTTTTTAAACAAATGTCCCAAAGCTTAACTGGGGAAAGAGAACTATGGAAGAACAGCAACTTGGGGGTTATGCCACTGACTTGAATAGGATTAAGAATTTGGTTGAGTTGATGCTAATTACCAAATGAATTATTAGAGGGCTGGAGCTGTGGGCTGTTCTTGAGTGTTCTGCAGTACCGATCAGGACCTGGATGTTTGTTTCCTGTGACTCTTTTATGGTGGTTGCAACATTGTCATATTTTGGTGTACTGCTGTTCTCCATTCTGTTTACCTGTCTGAAATTGAAAATATCTTGGAACATTTCAGTCAGAAATTTGTATTGAATTTTGAAAGAATGTGTTTTCATATTTTTATTTTTTTTTAAAAGCAAGACATATTTCAGTGGACTTTTATATTAGAGGCCCTATGCTTTGGAGCAGGAACTTTCTGCATGAAACATAGTCACTTTTTAAATATGCTGTTTTGCAGAAAAAAGAAAAAGCCACTTCTACTTTCCTAACTCCTCGTGCCTGACACCTTGCATTTGTGGCAGGCCTGAAGGCAGGGACCATGTAGTCTGATGCTTTGTGAGGAGAGCAGGGAGGCTGGGGGTGTTGCAGCCATCAGTCAGCAGTGTGAGTGGTAGGGATTTCTGTGTGGATCTGCAAGTTTCTGTGTAGATCTGCAAATTTTGTGTTCCCTGGTCTGTGATGCATGAAATGATTTTTCTCCTACTTATGCATATGTCTGAAAGCTGCTGCTGCTGATAAAATAATTTTGTTAGTTGATGGATTGTCTGTGAAAAAATCATTGTGAAAAGCTGTTGCTAACAAAAATGTTGTTAAAAAAGTGGGTCCAACCACTTTTATCTGTTCTTTGGCCTGGTTTTGTAAAACCAGACTAATAAATGTCTGGAACAGTTAGGTGTTTTAGCTTCACTTCTGCTCTAGCATAAGGCATGGTTTGAAGTTTCTACCCTTTCTGGAAATATATGCAGAAATAAAACTTCTCAGATGCCTGGTTCTGTAAACATTACATTGGCCAAAATCCATGTAACTAAAGGAGAGCCCTAATTGTACTCTTATTTGGAAGGTGAAGTGGTTTACATATGTGAAAATTATATACCAGCCCTGGAAAGATGAGACCCATAAACAGCTCTGTTCTGCAGTTCTGTACTCAATAGCGTACAGCCAACATAATTTCCTGACAAGGAGACTTTTTAAAGGGTGTTTGCATGAGCTAAAGTAGTTTCTACAAAGTTTTAAACAGATCATAAGTGTGGAGAGGCCTTTGAACATAGATATCTGATTTTATCAGTACTGAATCATTAGAGCTACTTGCCATGATATGTCTTCATATAGTGATCTGCCTTTTTTACTAAACTGTTCTAGATTAAAGGTAATGTAGAAATGGTATCACAGGGTATATTTGGCCTTTTATGAAATGGTTTTTCTTCTCATGTTGTCCTTGTTGCTGTGCAGTAAAATCAGGTAGTAAATTCTAAAATCCATAAAGTCAACTGAAACGTTATAAAAATGAAATTGCATCTGGTTCTCTTAGGCTTTGTGCTTTACTGTCTTGTATTACCAACCTAAATCTATTTGTGTAAGTTTTGCTTTTAGTGACAGAACTATAAAATAACCTAAGAGGTATCCATGGAAGTGTCATAAAGAGTTTATGATATTCATGAAGAGAATGTCATAACCATCCCAGTCTTTCATTTAAGAACAGCCTGCTTTGCAGACTGATGGAGTAATGCACAGTAATCCTAAAAGGGTGTTCAAGATGGAGCTCTTATGAAGTCATGTTTTGTGGTTGTAATCTTGATGTGTCCAGCCAGCTCCTCCACTGAGCATGGCAGCAGGAGGAGGTTTGGTACTGAATTGCTTGGGCCTCTTCAAGTGCTTCTTCCAGAAGTATGTCAAGTTATTTGGAACAGGAACCTTTAAATGTGAAGAACCATCTAACTTTTGGAACACTTGAAGGGAGGAAGGGACGTAAACTTTTTAAGAATAAAAAAAAAAGGTAGAAAGGCAGCCAATAGAAATGGCCCAGAAAATACCTGAACAGGGTTTTTTTTTGTATGGTAAACTTGGCTTAACATAGTTAAATATAATAAAGTATAAAAAGGGGATGCAAAGATTTCATTATTCCTACACAGTTGATATTTTTCCAAACCTGTATTTCTTGACCTGGACAACTTTGAAATAATGTGTTTTTCTTCTTGGCCAAGAAGTATCTTACTTTTAGTTATTTAGAGAAGGCATTCTTGGTGAGCTACATTCTCTGAATAAGTATAGCCAGTATTTCTCTTTTTATATGGAGTTAATGGTGGCTTTGTGTTATCGCTGGTATTTTTCTCAGATAAACATTTTTTTTTTTCCTCTCTGGGCAGTTTCTACAGGTTTTGTCATTTAGATGATCTGTTTTCATGGAAGAGGTCATGCCCACCCAGGAATATCCCAGGGCAGTAATTAGGACAGTCTTGAATCACAAGATGAGAGACTTGAGCTTGAAGCTTGAGTTCAAAACAAGAACGAGATACAAATCCTTTTTTGGCTGCATGGTTACAGATGATATAATACTTGCAAAGGCATTGTTGTCTTCTAAGACATCATTTGTAAACCCAAATTTGTTAATGTATTGAAATGTTGGTCCATGAACTGTTTTGACATATGATATTTTAAAAAATTACTGTTGGATGAAATTTACCAAACTAGAATCAAAATAATGATTTAGTTTCACTTCCTATGAAAAGGTTTTGTTGGTTTTCTTTGTTTGTTTTTGTTTTGTTTGTTTGGGGTTTTTTTTCTTTATTTGTTTTTCCGTATGCGTGTGTCCAGTGTCTAATGTTGTAATTTGCCATCACTGAGTGGTTTCTATAGAGTGAATTTACTATAAACACAAGACACTCTCTTCTATGTGTATTTGGAGATTTTAGTGCCCAGCCTTTACCCAAACTCTCTATGTGAGAGTTAAGTCTGGCTTCCTTTGAAATAATAGAAAGGTTCCCTTGATACTTCAAAAAACTGGAGACACCTAAAGAGTTAATAACTTTGTTCCTTACTTGAATTCAGTCAGAATGCTTTAGTGTTCCAGAACTGCTTTTTTTTTTTTTTTTAAAGATCTTTAGTGAAGTTAAGTAAACCTTGGTTCTTATGCTGGAAAGCTTCACCATCCTCACTAATAAGGGCGAGTGTGTGCTGGTTACTTTAGGAGTAAGAACATTAGAAGACTGTGATATCTATGCCGATGCTCTAAACTTTGGTCATTTAGCAAACATGCAGATTTCTTTTAAACTAAAATCCAGATTTCTTTTAAACTAAAATTATTCTATGTTTAGAATAATTCAGACTTTTTACAGATCAGGTGCTGCTTCTCTTCTCTTACCCCCCACCTCAAGGTTGGCTAAAATGAAATTGTAAGCATCAATTCACAAGGGAGAAAGTTTAATATGGAAAAAATATCAGCATTGCCAGTCTTCTTGGTTCCTGGCAACATGGAAATATGAAGGGTGGCAGGTGCATGTGCCTATGTAGACACTGGGACACTTTCTAATGCAATGCCCATTTTCAATGTTGTAAGAATTGAGTAAATACTTTAAAGGAAAAGAAATTGTTTACCATCAGTCATCCTGCCCTTCAGCAATACAAACAATAAAAAAATTCTACAATGTCTGTCTCCTTTGTGGATTCTCTTCTGAATATAAGCACTTTCTGAGTGATGAAGCTTGGCTTGCTGATGTTATCCTGTGTGGTACTACATTTCTCCTGCCTACAGACAGGAGGACACACAATAGCTGTGCTTGTGAAGACTGACCTGCCAATTTCTCTCAAGCTTGCTACTTCTCTTTATGGCTTACAAAGTCTGTGGGAAGCCCTGACTTGGCTGCTGCACATGAAATAAGTGGCTTTACAGGCAGCATGGGGCTGCACAATGCCTCTGGGCATTGCTCTAGAACATTCTTGTCTGAGGCTTATAATCCTCTGTCAAATTTGGTTGAAGTTGGGCGGTGTGTTCTAAAGTTAGTGTAATGTACTAACATGATCCTGTAAGAATTGCTTAATGGAAGACTGCTCAGAAGAGTTTTTTCCATCTTTGTCTGCCAAACTCTTCTTCATGGAGGCCTTGACACTCTTTCTGGTCTGCCTGTCTTCATTATAGCATCCTTCTCACTTTCTGGTTTTCAACTTGTGTTTGCTTTAAGTGAAACTGCCGTGGAGAAATACACTTATGGTGTTAGTGCTGTCAGGTACATGGAGGGTCAAGCAAAATGACCAAGTGCTCTTTGATGCTGCAGTGCACAGATGTTTTGAGAACAGTTTAACTGAGACTTTTAGTGGCATGATAACTAATGTCTAATGTCTAATACCTGGTTCTTCTAGTGGCTTGTTACATGAACATTCATTTTTTGCTCTTTGACTGCCATATCTGTAAACAGAACCTAGTTATAACTTGACTGGATTTGAAAACTTCTTTGAGCTCTGAAAGCAAGAAATAGAAGTGTAAAAGGATATCTGGTCACCCTCCTAGTGAGAGCAATTGCAGAGTGACAAAACACGTTTATTATGAATTGAACATAGTTTTGGGGGTTTTGTATTTTCAACTCTATACCTATGTATTTTTACACTTTCCTCACAATTTTACATTTGCATATTGTATTGTTTATCCTAGTTTTATTTATATAGAATTCTTGATCATCTACTAATTATGCTGTATTTTTTAGCACCCTTATGTGTTGTATGGAGATCTGATATACTCCATGAATGGAACTGAGGGCTTTGTCTTACTAATTTGGCTTGTTCTGCTTTGAATAATTTGTATATTTGTGTTTTATTGTGAAACTTGAACAGACAAAATCTAGTATGTTGTTCCTTCTATAATGCCAATGAATTTTAGAGAAACTGGGATGGAGCAAAGACAGTGCCAGAAACAAAAGTAGAACACGGATTTTCCAATTTCCAGTCCTCTACCTTCTAAGCCTCTTTATACTCATACCATCAGTTGAAGTGGTAGAGCTGAAATCAAAACAGGCTGGAATATTCAATGGCACCTCATTCTTCAGTTACAATGCATTCTATAAAACCCAAGCAAAAATTTTCTCTGACAAACTCAATTTCTATTAAATAAAAGGATAAAAATCCAGAAAAAAATACCCCAAACCAAACCCAAACCTTTAGGCTCAATTTGTAGACAAAAATCAGTAAGTTCTTAATCTGCTCCCTTCTTGCTATTTTAAAATATTTTTCTATTAATATAACTCCTTGGTTTTGAAAGTGCCTTTTTTCCCCCTCCCAGGGGATCTCTTTTAATGTGGGAAAATTGAAAAAATCCTTTAAGTAAAATACATAGCAATTTCAAAGGAGTCTTGTCAAAACAGTAAAAATAAATGGGGAGTTACCATTTAGATTTATTATACGGTTGTGGAAGCCATCTGTGTTATCTGATTTAAACATAAACACATCAAGCATTTTAAATACAAGATAAATAAGTAGTTCTCAGTATGCTAAATACTGTTGTGGTTTAGTGTATATACTCAGCATAACAGGCAACAGGCAATCTTTTAGGAAAGTCAAAATATGTTGTAAAAATATAATCTGTAAGAAAGGGATTTCTCTCTTTTCCTTCATTGTTGATTGTTCATGAATGATCCCAGGCTCAAATTGGTTCTCTATTCATTTAGTTAGTATTTCTTCTGTGTAATCAGGATAAAAATTATAACAAAAACAAACATGAAACTAACACATAGTATGGAGGAGTCAAATAGAAACATATGTCATTGTAAACTCCAAAGCCCTACTTAAACTTCAGACTGCATTGGATCTGGTCTTAGTGAAATCCCTGAGGTTCCAAAGAGAAGTGGATCTTGTACAAAACAGATCTTCACATGGGAAAAGTATGACAATAAAGCTGTACAGAGAAGCTCCAATGTAGGTACTAAGCAATAAGGATTTACAGATGCAGTCTGTTGTAAGCTCGTATGGAAACAGCTTCAGTACCAGCTTATTTCAAAGTGGGTAAATAAAACTTTATTTGGTAGCCACTTGTCAAAGACAAATATTTCAGCAGAATCAAATGGAAATTAAAACAGGGATCAGAATAAGAGATTTGTAAGAATTAAGTGAAAAAAAAAATCCTATCTAGAGACAATAGTAGTATCTCAATGGTTAAGAATAAATGACATTAAATATTGTACAGGTATGTTCATGTTTTGATTCACTTTTGAATACTTTTTAAGGGAGAATAACCACTGTTGTTCCTTTGTGTCTGGGGAGGCTATGTGACATCTGAATACTTGGTTGTCATGCATTTGGTATTTAAAGTCCATAGCCTACTGGGTGCTCTGAAGAAAGTTCTTGTAAATAATAAAATTGTTCCAACATCCTCATTTTTAATGTTGATACTTTTGAAGAAAAAGAAAACATTCTCTTTTGTGGCTTTTATTCTCTTGACATTTTTACTTACATGTGATATTTCCAACCTCTAATGCATGTAGGCAACTCATGTTCCTGCAGAGTGCTGGAAACCTGCATTAAATGTATTCACTTTCAGAGAGGAAATTGAATTTTTTTTTTTCTTTTAATAAAGTCAGATTGAAGAATGGTATTAGAAGAATGGCATTGCCAATATTTCTAGATTTTCATCTGAAAGAGATTTGGAAGTGGGGAAGATGATGTCTAGCTATCCTATTGCTTTGCTTAAAGTAGTTACATGACATGCTTTAGATACAGTCGAGTGAATAGAGTTTTGGAAAGGGGTTGGGATACTGTACTTTGTTGCTAGATCTGCTACTGACCTGCTGTGAAATGTGGTTATATATTTTAATATTTTCATTTCTTGATTTCTCTACCTGCAGAAATAGTAATATGATGATTTTTGCATAAAAGGAACAATCTATAGATCAGAAGATAGAATTCTTATTAGTTAGCAATAGAATATTATCTGTTCATCTTGTGTAAATTCTCTTTATAAAGATAAAAATACCAGATGGTGCTGGAGCAATACAAGTTCTATTAGTCATAATGTGCCACTTGCCTGCATATTTGGAGACTAAAATATAAAGGATGCAAATAGACATACACAGACCAGTAACTCCTGTTCTGGCTGCTTATGGAGTGAATGGAGGCAAGAGGGGTGTTTATGTGTTCTGCTCAGGACTGAATAAAGTAACAGGCAGATTACTTCAGAGTCAAGGGTTGACCACAGCAATCTGTAGTGTCCTGCCAAAATCCACTCCAAAGTATTGTGAATGAAATCACAGTTTTTCGTTTCATTTGACTTGCTACAATTTGTACTCTTGAAAGTAGCTGAGAACATCACAGTAGCCAAGTGGTAAACTCTGTATAAAGTAAGCAATCACACAGCTTCCCATTGTTCCAATTTCTCTTTAGTAAGTACTAATGATATTAGGCAGCCTACAGCTGAGCTCTTAAAATATCCTGAATATCTTGTGCAGCACATTTTTTTTTCTTTCACGTGCAGTTAACAGTAGAAATGTTCTTGTTTATTTCTCTCCAGTACAGTTCACTCAGTTCGCTTTTAAATCCAGACGCAGAATTGTGGTCACTGCACTAATGAACTCCATATTTAAGCCACTTTACAAATTGAGGATATCTGTGAACTCTGACATTAAATATAGAAAGATATGCCTTTGTATAAATATGGCTTGGTAAAAGGCAATGCCTTTTCATTTATGTGGGAAAAAATATTTTCCACTTTTGTACCTTGCATTCTATGGAAAGCAGCCACTAAAATTACTTATATGAACCCGTATCTCCTAATGATCCTGTAGAAATGGTGTAAGAAGTTAATATTTGGAATGTTACTTGTGCCATGAGGTGGTGCTTTCACGCTTCTGCAGCACGAAGAGGGAAGCAAAGGAGCTTTGTGCAGGACGTGCTTTCGCAGGGCTGCAGAGGGTGCAGTAATGAAGCCCAGCTGTGTTGGAAAGGGATACAACCGAGGGGCTGTGGGAGAAGGGGGTGGGTGAGGCTGAGATTTGGCTTGTGAAAAATTTGATGGAGGAAGTCACGTGCAGCCAGTGTGCTGTAAGTCTGGAAGATGGTTCTGAGCCAAAGAAGTTGATGACGTTAGTGCTGGTTTGTATTAGCTGAAGATCTGGCTCAGTCCATGCTGACTTTGGATGCATCCTAATGTCTTCGGCTTTCTCACTTTTCTGTTGGTTGCCCTGGTCTGCTGCCCTATTTGTTTAGAATGGGATTAAGGGCTTTTCCACAAGACACCCACACCTCTGGTTACAGGGAAGGATTTTTTAAATGTGTACAGGCTTTTGGTGATGAGTAGGAGTATTCTGGAGTTCAGTTTTACTGGGATTGGTCTTAATCAGGCCAATTCCCACCTCCTGGGAAGCTGTCTGCTCTCAAGGAAAGAAAATAAAAAGTTGAATCTGAGCCTGACAGTGCAATGGAATGGTTGATATTATTTACCCAGGTCACTTTAACAGGGACACTGACAAGAGGTGAAGATACTTCACATGGGTTGCATATGATGTGCTTAAATCTTCGTCATTGTATTAAAGGGTCAGCTGGTGACTGGGCAAGCAGTATTGGTGCTTGGGTGGTCCAGATATGAGTAGAAGCTGTCTTTGAGATCCTGCTAAGGTGGTGTCCTTCTGCTCAGTTGGTACCTACTCAGGAACTATTTTCTTCTTTGCTGCACCTATGATACACAAACTATGAGTCGCCAGAGCAAACTACTGAGCCCACTCAGACCCCTTCCTACATCACATAATGAAGTAGGGGCCAAAGCCTCCTCTCATGGCTCTCTTACCTTTTGTGTTAACAATATGGATGGAGTTCATATTTCAGTCCAGTGCTGAAAATGTTCTTGAGGCACATCTTAGGTGGTGGTGAAAATATAACCATTGGGATCTAAGTAAAAATGCCTATGGGCAGAGTAATCTGTACTTGTAAATTCTGAGGAATACGGTTGACTCTGGAGAACTATTTGAAATCACTGTCAGAGGGAGTATGTTTGTGTTGTTCTGTTACAGCTTTGGTCCAATATGGCAGGTCCAATTTTATGTAATAATGTTACCTTTCTGGTAGATATACTCATCCTTGCCAATCTATGATTTAGGTTACTGTGCTGTAATTCTGTGGCTAAAATTTATGATTAATTGATTCCTTGCCCTGCTGTTCACCTTTACATATCTTTGTTTTCATCAAAGTGCCAACTTTCAATTTAGCTAATGGCCCTGTTAAGCACCTGTTCCTTGATTAATAGAAAGCTTATAGTGGCAAATTCCCACAATATTATAATGACAAATATCAACAAGTAACATCCATTTTAATACACTGTCATAAATTTCTTTCCCTACAGAAACTTTTGCTTCTGCACCTTTTATTTTCTTTTTTCAGTTTCCATGGAAAACTGATCACTGGTGTTTATCCTAATAGCTTTGGGTGCTACTGATGCTTTTTCTTATCATGGTGAGATCTGACTAATCTGCTTAATACTACAGAATAAACCCATCTTATTCTTAAACCTAAGTTTAAATAAGATTGCTCTTCATTTTCCCTGAGTTATTTTTAATCTAATATCCAGCTTTCTATTTCTGATGTAATTTTTTGAACTGTTTTTCTGGTATTTGTGGCTGGGTTCCCAGGGGATATACAAGAAATCATTTAACTTACAGTACTTTATTTATTAAGTGCTTAAACTTTCTTTTGGTTACATTTTTGCACCAGTATTTATATTAAAATAGTACTGAAATAATTTATCCAACATTGAAATCCTTTTCTGCAAGATACTGTAAATATATATTTGGAAAAAGATACTGTAGAGCTCCTCAGGAAAAACACCATATTGCAGGATTTGGGCCTGCAGAGAACAGGAGAAATAAGGTCCTGCTCCAGTGCTACAGATGAGGAAAGGAAACATAGAATTAGTCATGAGTGTAAGAATACACAAATGACCAAAGAATGTCTGTTATATTTTCATCATGAGTTGATTAGATTTTGTTATTTAATGAGTGTGTTAAATTTTAATGAAATTTTATTTTTAGTGAAAGCCTGCCATGTGTAGACTTTGTTCTAGAAAGCTGGATAACAGAAGCTCAAGCAACAGATTGCCACTATTTTTTTAAATAGTGAAACAGTGATGTTTGGAGTTGTGGGAAGTCTTATTAATAGCAAGAGAAATTATAAAAAGTAATTTTAGAAGGTCATTGAAAGAGAAGATGGGAGTCATAGGCTTTGGAAGTGTAACAGAATGTGTTTCCTGGTGATGGGAGAGCTAAGGTAGTTTTGGAAGAAAGATGTGAGAAAGCAAACAATGAAGCCCAGTCATTCCTGAACAGGATTGGATTCCCAAGGAAAAGCTATAAGGAAGGGTTTTTTCCCTTAGGGAAGGAGATCATGTTCTTTGAAAGAAGCCTGGGATAAATATGTGCAGACTGCATATATGTTGATAAAAGTTCAAAAATACAACTGACAATTTATGAACAGAACTGGCCATAGTAAGGATTCATTGAGAACCCTTTTCAGACACACTGGCATCTAAAGGAGTTACTTTTAAGAAATTTGAAATACAAAATCGTTTTTGATTTAGAGAAGGTAATTCTCCTTGAGAAATCTTTACCTCCATGTTGTAGGAGCTCTTTGGGTTTCTGTTTAACTTGGTGGATATTTTGAATATTCTTGCGACTTCTATTTCTGTGGTTATGTCTGCTCTTTACCTCCAAAGTCTCACTGCAACTGGGATCCACATCTATTTGTGCATGAGGGAAAAGACAAAATTCATCTCCCATGGGCTGAACAAGAGAGTGAATAGTTTCAATACAGGAATTTACAGAGTAATTTTAAATACTTTATTCTTTTCTCCTGAGTCTATGCAATTTAAATCTAATGCTGGGAAACTATTAGTTAGGGGCTGGGGGAAATAATGAAAAATTATTAGTTATGATGATAAGTGCTAGAAAATGTACACAGCACATAAGGAACTGTTTAAAATATGTCAACAGTGAATCATTATGGAAAACATTGGATGGAGGTTACTTCTTATTTCCTCAAGGATTGACTTGGAGATAATAACTTTTTTCAGTGTTTTTTATTAATGGCATAAACAATGGGATTATGCTGATGAAATCTATTGATAACAAAAATTTAGGAGGAACTATAAAGATGGTTATTTTACATTTTAAAAGAAAGAACTGGACAAGCTTGGAGATGGAAGTAGTAAAAAATCAATAACACAAACCCTTGGGCTGAGCACTTGGGAATTAAAGCATCTCTTCCAGGGGCTAACAGCTGGAAGTGGTCACAGAGTAAGAGGATCTGGGTGCATTGATTGCGTCTTCTTCCTATATTGGAAGAGTATTGAGCCATCAGTGTGACATGGCCATGGAAAAAATGAAATGTACATCCAACAAGGTGTCCCAAAGGGTGAGTACTGATAGTCATGTTCAGACACTTGAGGGACCTCTCTGAGTATGTTGTGAGCAATTCTTGTCACTCTTGATCAAAAGATGTGGATCCAAACTGGAAAGTCCAGCCAGGATTCATCAGAGAAACAGAGCACTCCCTGTACAAGAGGAGGTGGAAACACACGACTCGTTCAATGTCACGAAAAAAAAGCTGAAGAGGATGTTGTGGCTGCTTATAATCAGGAAGAAGAGGTTTTTTGTACTTAACCTACAAATGGTACTAAATAGCATTGCATAAACTTACAACTAGTTATATTTTAAAAAAATTTTCAGTTATGACAACATGAAAGTTTTGGAATTGCCTACTTAGTTAATTTTTTTAAATTTTTTTTTTTTTAAATCAGAAGGAGAAATTGAAATGTGGTTGTCAATTTTAAGTGTAATCCTTTTCCCTTCAGATGGAAAGTTGTACTTTTGAGACAACAAGAGAGTAATGATTTTCTAGGTCTATTCCCAAATTCCCAGTAGTTGGTAGACAGTGTGTCAGTGCTTTTGAAGTGGCAGTTGCTTGAACACCTTTTGTAGGTTGAGGCTTTGGCTCCAGATTGATGGCCCAAGACAATTCATTTACCTGATCCTTAACAGTGCTGTACAAAATGTTTTGGGAAGGGAAAAGTAACTTGCTCAGCCATGCTGAAATAAATATTTAAAAGTATTCAAGCAAATATGTCATCCTGATAGATATAATTGCAGCTTTTGATTTCTGAGGAGTTCCTCACCTCAGCTGTATCACTCCTTTTATGTGAACGCCAGACCAATTGCAGATTCTCTGATCCAGCTGCCTCTATGGACTCAGTTGCTATTTTGAAACCCTGTATTGCTGTAGTTAAGATTTTATTTTTAGGCTTAAGTAGTATATGTGGAGAAACGAATGACTTAATTCAGTACAATTTGACAAAAACAGTTCCCCTTTTCAGAACATGCCAGTTGTGGTCAACCTTCCTAATATTTTTGGCACATTACCATCCAGGTTTGCATGACTACTAGGACTAGGGTCTAGGAGAAAAAGGGAAACAAAATGTTAATTCAGACTTGAAAAGAGGGTATTTTCTGCCTTTTGCTTTCCATCAATTTGCTGCTGAGCAACCTTCACTAGCTTGTGAAATTCAAAACACTTTCAAAATTGAGAGGGGTAAATGCACAGTGCCCTATGCATCACATTACATGTATCATTAGCAGGGTCTTTGTGCAACCTTCTTTATAGAAATCTTTTCTTTAACAAAAGAATGTGACATGGAATGTACATGTAGAATTTTAAAATGAGATTTTAATCACAAAACTAATCATCAGCATGCAGAAAACATTTTGAAGGTTTTTTAATTTTTCCTTGACATGTTAAGATCACTTTCTGTTTGTGAAACCATATAGGGAAAGTCCCAGATCAATACAACTTGTATTGTAATGATCAGTTTTATTGTCTGTGCTTTGGGTAGTAGCACCTGACCATCAGAAAGGGCAATGCTAGCAACTGACATAACTACAGCTGTCAAGGTGTTATTCTAGTGCAGATCAGAAATATCTTTGCCAGTATAAAATAAATTTTATAACCATTAGAACCTAAACAGGAAGAACCAAAAATATTGTGTTCTGTTTCTCGTACCACAGTGCTGATCCCTACCAGCAGTAATGCATTGCACACTGACATGGAAATGTTCTTATATTCTGATTCTTAGATTTCAGATATGACCCTTGATAGGTTTTTCAGTTTCCTCTTCTTTGCCATTACTATGAGCCCAGATTTCTATGTAATTTGATCAGGATTAATCTTTAACATATGTGCCATTCTTCTTTTCCCATGGTTAATATAACAGATGTAATCCCCGTTTCTTTTCTATGCAGTATTATTTTACTGTATTGTTGGAAACTACAAATATCATGAAGATTTAATATTTATGGTAATGCATGTGGGACTAGAAAAATTATGCCCTAATTACCATTTACAATTAGGTTGATCTTTTTGAAATTAGAAAACAATATATAGTTATTTGCTGTGCATATCAACATTTGAATAGAGTGTGCTGTGTACTGAACACAGGTAACTTGTGTCTCCTACAGAAGACATGCAAAGCAGAAAAACAATATCCTGCTATTTTGGTGTTGAAAAGAAATAGTTCTCTTTGCTGTACTATTATTTCCTCTTAGATGCATCCTCATCTTTGTTGGATGATACACTAATGGGACCACAGAGCTGACTCTGCCCATTTCATACCATATTCCATGCACATTTGAATGGTACAGAGAGGAAAAGAAATTGTTAGACAAAATTTGATAGCTTGTATCTCCGTGGGTGTTATTTTTCATAGGACTTCAATACTGCCAAATTAGTGCTATGTGGCTAAGAAGTGAGATAAATGACAACAGAAGGCAAATCTCCTCAAAGTAAAACAGTTGTAGGAAAAGCTCAATCTGAAGTTTATTTAAAATCAAGGAGGTTCTTGGTATCAAAGTACTTTTTGTGCTTGTTAAGGCATACATTTGTCTCACAATTTAGAAGTATATATGTTATTGACTCTTGAGGGTTAATCACTGTGAGCATAATAGACATTTTTTGCTAAGACTTGAAAATAAGGATTAAATTACTTTATCTTCTTCTTTTGTAAATATAAAGTTTAAGTTGCCATGTCAGTCTAAGAGAAGCATTTCTGGCTTGTATTTGCCATTCATCTCATTATAATGATGCCAGAGGTCCAATGTAAATACCCTTCTGTTCTGTCCAGCAACCCATACTTTAATTTAGTGTAATCAGAAAATAATAACCTCTGTAAAACAGCCTGTCAGGGAGAAATAATAGGGCTGTTAGACATTTGGCAAAACTCCATTGCATACTGCTGAGATACAATATCCCAGTTTTGCAGGACGTTTTTCAAGACACTCAGTTGCTGTAATGTGCTGGGATGATCTTCCTGTCATCAGGTAGCACCTGACAGAAGACCATGAACAGACAACTCTTCACAATTCAATGAGCAAACCTGGAGCAGTAATTCCATCAGCAAAGTCATGTAGTGTAGCTCTGATTGCCATATTTACAACCAGTGCTGTACTTACAGTTTTCATACAGTCCTCCTCTTTTTTTTTTTTTAAACTACTGAGACATTATTTTTCATGGCATTAACTGTGAATCAAATAGACTCCGTGGAGAAATAACTTTAAGATGTATCTGGATCTTTCAGTTATTTTTTGTATTTAGACAGTATAATATTTTTCTGAGCCGGTTTTTACTTCTCTATTTGCAGTACTTGAAGAACCACCAAATAGGCTTTAATGTGGTTGTTGGAAGAAGGTTCACACTTCTTTTATTCACTACTGCTGTAGTGACTGGCAGCAGTTCAGTTTTTTGCAGTTGGAGCACTTTTAGTACATCCAATATATGGACATGTGTAAATATCTTGCATATGGAACCCCACGTGCTGAGAAATGTGCTGCTGCCTTCTGTGCACTCCTGAACACAGTTCTATAGGACTTGTAAATAAAAACTGGAGGGGAAGGAAAGTTTTCTATTTAAGAAGTTGAATAGAGGAAACACAACCAAAGAGAAAAAATGTATGAATGCAAACAAAACACGCTCATTTAGTTACACTCAAGGGAGAAATTAATGGAAAAATAGGATAATAGTTTTCAAAAGTAGTTCAAGACCACTTCTGTAAACCTCTTTGTCAGAAAAAGCTGTTTGAGTTGTAAGCTTTCCCAAATGGAACAAGCGTTCAGATTTGAGGATAAAGGAAAAAAGCACATGTTTTTAGACTTAGAAGGCAAATATTCTTCATAGAATGTACAATGTTAATAATTCTGTGAATAAAAAGATCTGTACTATCAGACAAGTTTTGTTGCCTTTTTTTTTTTTGTGGTAAAAGTACATCCCATAATAGATTCATAAGTGCTGTCATGAATCATGTGAACCTCCATGGAAGCAAAGTTGTTTTCTGCAGAGTCCAACCAGAGTAATTTGTGGAATGGTGGGAACCCTCTGGAGAGCAGATAGCTGGGAGGATGATGCTGGATGACAGCTGCCTTTTTCACTGAGATTTTTGTTTTGCAAAAACAAAAGTGACTCTGTGTTGGATCATCACCTGGATTAAATCAGGATTGTTACACTCTGTCATAAAAATAATATTTTACATTAGTTGTTGAAGATTAGAGAAGTGATTTAAGTTGGTTTTTTTTCCTTTAACTTTTTCAGCTGATTTAAAATTGGGATAGTTTGTACCTCAGTTGTGTACTCTAATGCTGTTGAAGAGTCCCATGGAATGGGCTCTCTCTTGTGGCAGGAGAACAAGAAAAATCAACTTGATCCATCTTTTTCATCCTGTGCTGAGAACAGCACAGCGTGAGCTCCCTAACATTACAGGCACTGAACTCAGTCCTTGTCTGCTTGCTTAAAGAACTCCAGTGTTGGTTGAAGAAATGTAAACTGTACTTGGCACAGTTATTTTGGATATTAGCTCTGACTGATTTTCAGGGTTTGAAATAACTGTAATTGCTCTTAGGCTGAATGTTAAATGGTTGAGGTATGAAGAAAACTGAACCTTTGTGTTCTCGAATAGCAGTTTTAGGAGTTGCATGTGGTAGAGCTTAATACAAATTTTGAGGATTGTAACAGACATGAAAGAAAACAAAAGTGATCAATGTATGACCACTTACACTGAGATAAAATCTAGGTCTTGCAATTCCTCTTGGGAAAAGCAAGCTGGAGCAGAGGATGGGTCCTGTACTGCTTGCTGCATGGAATTACATGCATCCCTCTTTCTTGTTGTCATTGACTTGCTTGACTTTAGAATGATCATATTAACAGCATACCCCCATTTCAGTCTCTTTTCTTTACTAGAAGTTGGGTAATTGGCTTTGTAATATTGTAAGAGCAGTTGTTCCCACACAGTCTGTGTTCTCTTCCAGCTCTGGTGTTTCTCTGTGTTGTGTGAGATGGATCTGTGTGTGATAGGCTGTGGAGGTGATTGTTAGTTAAGTCAGTTCTCAATGGTAAGGACAGGGCTGATCAGGGAACTGATTCTGTCTGATCCAGATAGAAAATGTAACTCTGGGAAAAATGGGAAAGATATATTAAAAGCTTGGCAGGGCCATGGAAGCTCAGTTGGTTTTGTCAGCTTATCCTTAACACTAATTTAAAAGCACTTGAGTGAATTTTCTATCTATAAATTATTTAATTATCAGAGGTTTTTTTCTGTGTGTGTGTGTGCTTTACTGTAAAACTCAGAATTCAGAATTTTCCTTGTTTTACTTACAGAAGTATTCAACTAGAGAAGATAAATACATTGGCTTTGCCAATCAGATAAAGTAATGCATGTTCCAGTTTCTATATATATGAAATGAATTATTTGCATTGTTACGATTGATTATTTGAATTATTGCTGGAATTTTTCAACTTAGTTATTAGAATTCCACTATATGCTTATGGGCTGTTTTGAATAACGAAAAAAAAAATGCCTTTAGGGAAAAGAATTTTAAAGTATACATTCAGATTTACTCATAATAGTAATTTCCTCCTACAGAGTCACCTTACAGAAACTAACTGCAGTGCTTTTTTTTGTCTCATTAATTAGGTGAATTTTAAATAAACAATGACTGTGGAGTAGCATAAACTGTGTGTTACATTCATGTATGTTATTTTAAAATAAAAATAATTTTAAATCAAGGACAGTCTGTTTCAGATGCAGACGTGTTATTTATTAGTTTATTAGTCTGTAGGTCCTATGACTTGTTTTTTCCATGGTATTTTGCCTTTGTACTGTTGCTGTCCCATCATGCCTTATTTACTGGAGTTATTTGAATAATGTACTTTATTTCCATGGTTAGAACTAACCTCTACTTGCTTAGTTACAAAGCCTGACTCGTATAAGCAGCTTTCTCATTTGGCTTGTAAATCTCAGTCAACTGTGAAAAGTTCAGTAACCTTTGGGTATACAAGGGAAGCTTTATGATCTAGTAAAAACTCTGAACATGACATCTCTACGTATTACTAGGAGTTATGATGTTTGGAAAATGGCAAAACGGCCAACTATGTTCGTTTGTAAATGCTAATGGAGGTCCTAGTTTTGAGAACATGCTATGTATTTAACTGAAAAATTATTATTTATGTATTGAGCTGTTTTTGTTCTACTGCATCTAAACCTAGACTTGATTTTTAAACCAGATTTAAAAAAAATATATGAAATATACAATCTGCTTGAAAATTTTTACTTGATTTGAAGATCAATCTTCACTGTGGTTGCAAGATTGATTCTCAGATATGGATTCTTTTTCTTCTTTGAGTATTTTTGGTAACACCAGCAAGCCCTTTCACACTGAATATTAATGATCTTGTTCAAATAAAGCCAAATAAATGAAATATTCAATTTTTTCATAACTTATTGCTTTTCATGTTTGGCTATAGTCTGTGTGATATATACAAGTGTGAGACCTGCAGTCTCTGCTATTACAATGCCAAAGGCTAGATCTGTATCCTTCCTGGGTACATTACTATAATACATTGGTAATTGATTCTGAGAGAATTTGAACCGAATGTTCATGTATGATGTGTTTGCCAAAATACATAAATGACTTACATGTATTTTTATTTTGCTACTTGATTGACTAGTCCTGTTCTAAAAACACTGAGAAGATGTCTCAGTAAAAGGAAACTACTTTTAGCACTACTAAAACAGGACAAGATTTTGCTCAGGTAGTTTTGTGTGGGTTTTTTTTTTTTAGATAATTTACGAACCTCACTGAGTAAAAAAAAAAAAAAAGTCTCAATTAATCTGAAAGGACATGAGATTTCTAGTTGTTCCTGGTATGAAATAGAAACTAAATGCTATGAACATTACGTGTATTCCATCCCACAGTTTTGCGCCAGCTGCAAGTCAAAGGTGTGTGCATGGAATTTACACCCTTGATTGAGGAAGAATTAATATAGGAATTTGGTAGTCCAAAGTGCCATCTTGGTTGGGTTTTTCTTTTGGTGATTTGTTTTTGTTCTTGTTATTTGGTGTTTTTCTGTTGTTTTTAAATAAATAAAATGTATACAAAAAGGGGCGAGGAGGGGAGTCTCTGTCCGGTCACATACCCATGATAACACCCAGTTCTTTCTGGCCTGAAAATAATCCCCTTTTCCTCCTCCCTCCCTCAGTTCTGGCTCCAAGGCATCCTTATGGAGCCAAGTTACATATTTCACATGGAAAACGGAATATCATATGGACCTGATCTGTAGCTACCTTTGCCCCATTTCTTACTTATAAGTTTTAATGATGTGTGTGAAAGTGATGTTTTGAAACTGATTTCCTGCTTGCCCTTGTTTATGTGAAGTTAGCTTTACTATGTAATTGTCTGTTCTACAATGTGTGGTTTGAACATCAACTTACTTGTGTTTTTGTGCATTTCATAGTGATATGTATATTCAGTGAAAGATAAAGATGTATAAGAATCGCAAGGAGTGTGGTAAGATCTTAAGATATCATTGCATGCACAAATTGCTGACAAATTGCTTAAGTGTTCTTGCTGACTTGAGGGTCAGCATTCAACAGGAAACCAAAAAAAGAGAAATTTTCTATATCTAGTTTGACTTTGAAATGATATGGCCAATTTCCCCTCTAAATCCACACTACTGCATGAGTAAGCATGTCTTTATTTTACTGTGGTTTGGTTCATCTGCAGAGTCAGGAATTAAGCATGACAACAGAAAATTTGGCAGTGTTGCAGATGATGGCATGTTAACCTTGTGCTAAGCTGATTCACAGGCATAGCTGATTGATGTAGGAACCTGTTGAGCCTTTTATAGAAGTAAAAAGAAAGGAAAAAATTTGGCATTCCTTCTCTTCCTTTAGACTTAAAAATCAAAAAATTTTCAAAGAAACACCATGCGAACATTCATAGTTTTGGGTGAATATAATGTAGCTTAAAGAGCTTTTTGTACACCTTTTATTATGACAGAATGAAGTTCATCTTAATCTCTGCATCTGTGCATTTTTATTAAATGTACTTATCAGAATTGGAGATGTATTTGTGTACAGAGGCACTTTCAGCTTCTCAAATATTACCTTTTCCTGTCTCTGTTCTCTGAAAACATTGGAGTAAGTGTTGAGTATATCTTAGGATTATTGCATCCAATAACTGAAGTGAAAAGCTTTGTTTATCCAGTACATGATGCTATGTTATAGCCATCCTTTGTTGGACCCATGCACATACTCACTGCCAGAATAGCCCCACCACACCCATAATATTCCTTAGAAAAATAAAGAAATTTCTTTGCCATTTGTTTTTGTTATTTTTTTTTAGGCTTTCACAACAGTCAGATGGCTTAGCTTTGTAGGAGATAAATCATCTTGCGGACATGCACTCCCTAAATAAATGAGCAAATGAATTATTAATTGAAAAATATTTGTTGTGAAGGGCTTAAGTTTTTAAACAAATACATGGTGACCGTATATTTACCACTACTTCATTTCAGATGCTTATATGTATCATTCAACATGTTTTTGCTCTATGTTTTTAATAGCAAGCACATCTTTCCTTTCTGAAAATGTGCTGCAGTGAAAATCTTTTAATCTGTAAAATACTTGAAAAATAAAAGGACAAAACTTTTTTCTTCTGTGAGGTGAAGGAAGGAAGCTTAGGGGAAGGAGGGGTATTATGGATATATCTTTATTATGAATATTATACATATATACTTATAAATATATCAAAATGAAAGTATATACTTATAAATATATCAAAATGAAAGGACTATATCTGAGTCCTTTGAAATAACTCATTAGGGATTTAGACTATCTTATAAAAGGAAAATAGGATCCTCTGTTAGGAATGCATTCCTGGAAGCTGGTCTTCTTTGAAAAGAGAGTTTATACCACTGTGAGTGCATTTATTTTTTTATTAAAAGAAAAATGAAAAACAAAAACCAGCTAATGAGATAAACTGTGTATTGGTGCTTGTAAAACCATTGTGGGAAATTTTACTAGCTGTGAATTATCGCCTCACTTCGTAGCTCGATTAACACTTCTAACTGTAGACTAATTAAAATGCCAATCAGCTGTGAAAAGAAGCAAAATTACATCTTTATTTGATTTGCTGCTGCGAAGGCTAAATGATGGAGCACATCAGACACCCAGGGCTCTGCACAACTGGAGTGTGCAGCCTCCCCACAACTTCACACAGATGCTTGTAGTTGGAAGATGGCCCATCTGTGATGGGTTGGTGTGTGCTGAGCTGCATCCAGCACTTAAAAAAACCCCCAAGACTGGGGGTTAGGGGAGCTATACAAGGATCTGTACTAGCTCAGAAGTCTTTAGCCATGTTTTGTGCATGAAGTTGTGTACTATGACTTGGCAGAGTAAAATAATGCTAATATTTTCACACTGGGCCCAAACTGCAAGGATTTAAAGGTATTGGGGAAAATAGGCCATGAAGGAAAGGTCATCGGTTTTGATATTTTTTTTTTCTTTTTTTTCAGTGAATAAAATTTAGATTGTGGTCTGAAGACAAAGTTCTGTTATTTTGACAGAGAAACTATTTTGGTAACTTCATGACATGTAGATTGCTTAAACGAGTTCTTCTCAAAACAGTTCCTGATACTTTTTTCCTCTGTCTGATGCTGATTATTAGTTGAGCAGTTTGTTCTTATTAATGATTTCTATGTTGTGATTCTTACTGATCATGTAAATGAGAACATATGAGTGCCAACTTCACCGATGGAAGTCTCGATGACTTCAGTGGGAGCAGTGCTGGCCCCAGTCACAGACACTGGGATGGGCAGATTTTATTGCTGTTGAGAGATGCAATGTTCTTTGTTATTCTTAGCCTCTGATCATTACTATAGTTGAATGTTGCCTGAAGTTGTCTCTTATCCTTTGAGTTGTGGAATCTGTTATGCCTCCAGGGTCCCAGGCAATGGCTGGTAAATTTATGGGACTTTTGTCTTTGTGTGAATGTCTTGTTCTGGTCTAGAGGACCATTTTGAGATTGCATGTCTGCACTTACCAGATTTTTATTCTCTAGTGTGATGTACCCATAGTCTTCTGAAAAGTAATTTATAACACAAAGAAGAACTTTGGTCTTGAACAAGTCTTTTTTTGTTGAAAGCATGTATTATATCTTATAGCACTGTTATAATTCAGATGAAATAATTAGGTTACCATTTTATTTTCATTGTTTCCTTTAGGTCTGGAGCTGAGTTCATCACATACTGTAACACTTTTATCTAACTGATTGATAGCATAATTTATTTTAATAAATTTTATTTTATTTTAATAACTTTGTATTAAAAAAACAGATATTACCAAAGACTGAAAGTAATCACATCTGCTGGGGTAAATGTTTTCTCTCTGTACTATAGCCGTGGTTTCTGTTAGGGTGACACTCTCTGATTTAATGCTAACAAAGTATCGTAGTTTCTTAGTACTACACTGCAAACAGGACCCTCTTGGATGAACTTTGGACACACATTTTGTAGAGTCTAGACTTACCCTTTTCCTGTTAATGATACATAACACCGAAGTGTTCCTCCTGAAGTTTGTTGTGTAGCAGCCATAACTGAGCATTTTTCAAATGGGTACTTGATACAGGAAAGATAGATTGTCGGGTAAGAGAGATTGTATTGCATTCTCTTAATTGGATTAGGTGAAAATGAACATGAATTGTTAGAAAATCTGCCTTCTTGAAACAAGGATATCCATGAGTTAAATGACTCACCCACATGTGCTCCTCCACAAATGCTCAGGAGACACATCTCTCAGTGTTGTCATCCTGAAGTTATACAAGTCACTATGACTGGCTGTCATTAATCTTATAACTTGCCTTCTTTTGAAATAATATTTGTGACTTGAAAAACAAAATAATAAATTTCCTATGCCTATCTATCTCACATTTCCAAATGTCAGTGTAGCAGTCCAGTATTAAAAGTAGTTTGTGTAAAATGTGATCAATTTATGACATTATTTGAACCACTTAATTTTTTTAAGTGCATAAAAGTGACCATATAGTATCACTGTCAGTCTAGTTCTGATGTGCTGCTTCTGTGGTCAGGAGAGGAGGCTTTGTCAAAAAAAGTAAGAGCGTGGCTGGTGTATGGTGACTGCCAACTTCTGTCTATCTGGTTTAGAGGGTTCATTATCAAACCAAGCAATGAAACTGTTGCCTCACAATGTGCAGCTAAGACAGGGTACCACTTAAAAATTTGCCATTATTAACAGAGTGGCATAATTTCAGGTGATTTCCATCGAAGAAAAATGTTAACAAAAGGCCTGACTAAATAATGACTGTATGTAATCAGATATAAGCATTAATGAAGAAGCTGCATTTTTATTCATTATCATTATTATTAGGAAAGTCAGGCAGAAATTTGGACAGGACTGACTACATAAGTTGAGCCTGTTTGGTATTTAAATAGCCCTTGTTGGTCCTACTGACGTTAAATAGTCCTTGTTTCAAAATTTATGTGGTCATCACTGATGTTCTGGGAAGACAGCATCTCTCTGCCAAGACTGTAATTCAGATTTATCCAATACTTACATGAATTAGGCAAGACAAGTAGAAAGAGTAAAACAGGAAAAATTAGCTATCATGTTTCAATCTGAATTTCAAGAACAGTGGTTTTGAAAAATTCTGTGTTTAATATTAACAAGATTGAATCTTTGAGTGCTTGACATGTGGAAGCATATTTCAATGTTTTTCTTTATTTAGCTCTTCCAATGTAATATTTTGCCTCTGTAAGCAAGTGGAACAATGGAAATATCTTTTTATTTGTAATTATTAATGTCATTGAAGTTCATGTCTTTTTGTTTGGTTGTTTTTTTTTTTAATGAAGTACACTCAAACATGTCAGGGATTACTGGACTCTGCTGTGCTAGAAAAATGGAATGCACTGTGTTATTTGGATGTAGATGAAGTAGTTATTTAATTGCACTGTGATAATAGATGATTGCTATAGCCTGTAGCTTTATACAATAGAACCAGGTTCTGCAATGCCATAGACAATTATATCCAGCTTAACTGAAGTTTTCATGTGATGAAAGGGAAGAATAAACATCCCATGTATAAATTGGGTTAGAAGGCAGAGTGCATTGTGAATTGATACTTTTGTACAAGAGGCTGACAGAATAAGCATTAAGCCTTGTGATTTTTAAGTAAACTTTGTGGAAGATGATGCGTTAGGTGGGGTACAAGTGGTTGTGTTGCCTTTATACTTTTTTGGAACAAATAGAAAATTATTTTCAAGAAGTGGGATTCAAGGAGTTAATAAATGCTAGGATACTGAATGTTTCTAGAGTCAACACCTTCAAAAGATGAAGAACTGGACAATATCTGCAGAAAAGCTAAAAGGATTTGTGGGCTGGAGAAATGTTATTGTGTTGAGGGCTACAGAGTCAATCCAAATTTTTTAAAGGACAATGGTGAAAAGCAATGAATTTTTCATAGAAAGATAAAAGCAACATTAAAAGACTCTCTAAATCACACAAGAAATTCAGAGAAATGTTTGGAAGATGGATTCTGAAACATTCAACTGAGAATAAAGGAAGAGGTTCCTATCTGAAACAAACAAGAGAACACAGCAGTTTTTGTAGAAACCAGCAAGCAGTGAGAATGGTGCCTCTTGCTCTGTGTCTTCAGACAGTGTATATTGCCTAGAGCACCAGCAACATAAAGATCTGGAGCAGGAAAACAGGATAAGATGCACAGTGTCACAGAGAGCCTTTGGGGGCCTCATTGCCTGAGAAGATTGATGAGAATTTGTTACTGTATGTTACTAAGAATAAGCAGTTAGTGACTTGTAGGAAGTATCTCCCTAGGGAGCAGATAGCTTCCATCACCTGTGGATCACAGCTTTTACCTCTGTATTTATAGAGTAGATGTCCTTGTAAGAGGTACAGATGTACCCTGGCAATTAGGTAGAAGAGAGTAGGCTATTTGGAAGGGAACATTGTGTTTTCAGTCTTAGATGGAAAACCTCTATCTGTAAGGTTACCCCAAACCCAAGAGGGACTTCAAAAAGGCATTTAAGTTTTTGTCCAAGTGTGTAGTGGCATGGCTCTTTCATTGCAAAAGAAAGGTAAGCCTGTATGAAGAAATTAAGATGTGAGTTTGGGAATGTTTTTTTTCTGTCAGGTGACATTACTGAGAAAGAAGCAGGGAGATGCTGTTTCACTCCTTTTTAAAAAGAAACTCCAATCCTAAGTGATTTTATGTGGAAATGGAGTGACTTTGTACTTGTTGAAGGTTACTAAGGAAAAACTTACAAGAGGACAATCATTAGTTTTTAAAGATGAACGATGCTAGTGAGATAAGGGGAAAAATGAAAGAGCAAACATTGGAAGTGCTTAAGAACTAGAGAATTGGACTTTATATAAACGTAAGTATGGTTTATATTTTTGAAGAGAACTTTGAGTAAACTATTTCCTTCCCTTTTCAATTATTTCACTTAATCTACAAGAATATGCAGTGTGTTAAAACCATAGTGTAGTTAAGAAATGCTGAGGAGCTCAGACTTCAGCTGAAGAGGCCAGATTTGGGAGAGGGACAGATATAAGTAGTAATGGAACCTGTGGCAGCAATGCACAACATCATGTTTGCAGTGAATTGTCAGAGTAGAAACAAAATCCTTCTGCAGAAGCTGCCAAGTCTAATGTCTGTTTTGTGTTAAGGAGGGAAAACTATTAATTTCCACAGCAAAATCAAGTGCTGTAGGAGGATAAAAACCTCAAAGGTGCTTTCATCTCCTATGAGGACAAATGGGGAAAGATGAGAAGCCATCAAGGGTTTTTTTACTTTCACAGGAGGAAAGAAGGTTTGGTTAAAATAATCTCTTTTTCATTTTCCACATGTTACTTCTCTTGGTGTGCAGTTGTTTTGATGATGATGATAGCTAAAGATACAGATTATCAAACTGTATCTGAATTATCTGTTATATGATAAAAGCCTTGTAACCTACCTTAAACCCTTGATTTGAGAGGCTGAAAAAGGTGTACTTGCCCTGAGATAAGTGGTTAGGAGTTCCTGTTGCTTGACTCACTGTTTCTCTCATTTCACTTTTTCCCATCTCCCACAACATGAAATGGCTTCAGCATGTAATAACTAGAACAACAAGAGGAGACAAAAAATATAAGGCTCACACTGGGGATTTTAAAAACAAATAGCTTCAGGAGAGCTCCTGAGCTGTTGTAACTGGAATATGCCTACATCAGAATTGCAAGCAAGCACATAATTTCTGTAAATAAAATATGTTCAATTGTAATTCTCAGTGTAGACTCCTTGTCTCAGTAGCTTTGCGCTGGTGTTATTGGTAGGCTCATTTTACATTTAGTTATCACTTTAGTAACATCATACTGTGTGCTGTATGTGCTGGTCTTGGAGGTGGTTTTGTTTTTTGGTTTCGGTGTGGGGTTTTTTTTGTTTTGTTTTTTATTTTTGTGTTCACCTATGGTTTTTTAACTTCAGGCTACAATGTTGATAGATTGTGAATACTTTTAGTCTTGGCACGTCACAATGTTTTGAAAGACAATTCCTTAGACTCAAATCCAGCCTTGTGAAGTGACCTCAGCCATTTACTTTAAGGGACTGTATGTAGCCTGCCTTCTTCAGGGATTTAATTTCCTATATAAGTAGGAGAAGACTTTAAGCTAAATAATGAAATTATTTCAAAGCCAAATTCTCCATTAACAGGGATGTTGTTTATTTGCTTTTACAGTTGGCTCTTTGCTCTTAGCAAAAGAATGTGTACATTTTTGTAAGAACACTTTCAAAACTGTTTTATGTGGCATTATTCCTGCTGTCTAACAATAATTATTCATGGTTCTCTAGCACAAGTACTCTGTTGAGTAAAAGATGTCTAAAATGTTCCTTCCCTTTAAAGGACTTTGCATAGTCTTGTTTTAAGTAGCATTGTATTCATCAGAGCCCAATAAACATAATGGGAATTCACATTTTCTTAGGACCAATCCACAAGCCCGCTACTTCTGCCAAAATCACTTTCAGTGAAAAGTAGTTATGTGCTCTAGCGATGAAATGGTTGTCACAAATAGGTAATAAGAAACAGTTCATTTACATTCATTTCAATTCCTTTTCAAAATTTAGAGATGTGGAGGGAAATAGAGAAAAAGGATGAATAATGTTAACTATATTACATATGATTTTCACAAAGACTACAAAAAGTAGTGAGTCAAACTTTGTGAAATCAAATTCTTATCATGATGCTTTCTACCCTTGAATGATTTAATATAAGCAAGAATATCTACTAATCAATGTGGAAAACATCAGTCATGCCATGAAACAACTTACTATATGGTTGAAAATATATGCTTGGCAAATGCTCTGATATGAATTTGGAATTGCACTTGGTATTTCTCTCAGGAGTAATTCAGTTACCTTGAAGTATGCTGGCAGTGAAATTAAATCTCTGCACTAAATGAAAAGTAAAGTTTTTGGGTATGGAAAGAAAGTTACTAGATTACTTGAACTTCTATGTGCAATTCTTTCCTGATAAGAATCTGGGCCTTAGCTTTCAAACTCTGGAAAAATATGCTTTTGGGTTATAGAACAGGTAATTAATGGTTGCCTATAGCACTGAGCCTGTACAATCTGTGTAATTAGAGCAAATCAGGCAGAAACACTCTTATGAGCTGTTAAATTCTATTGTACTACTTCGTTTCTCCTTTTACACTTGACATGAGACATGACATCTTAATTGAATACATCTTGACGTCAGATTTTAAAGCAGGTACAAGTCTGTCTTCCTCTTACCAAATCACGGTGGACTGTTTTAAAGTAGCTGACACCATCTTCCAGTGACTGAGAAGCACACAGACCATGCTGTGCAGTGTATCCAATTCTGGCCTGCAAAATAAGCGTGCAAATATTCTAGTCAGTTTTGAGAATTCATCATATTTGTGTGTGTATGGCTTGAGTATGCTTTGGTTTTTGTTGTTGTTGGAACGCAGAACCAATATTTATTTTTATTTTACATTTTATGCAGATATCCAAAGAAGTGTGTCAATGGGTCTATGATTTTTCTGTCAGTATAGTTCTTTGCAAGCTATATTGTGTAATGAGTTTTAAGTGGAACTCTGCTCAACATTAGCGGGGTAGTCTACTTAAAATCAATGTCACATGTATTTGCATACCTTAATTATATAATTAATTGTGCATCTTATTACATGATTACATGCCTTAAATGTGTAATTACAACTACTTATGCTAGCATGACCAAAAGCATGAAATTAGGGTGTGTAATATCAGTATATACAGTAGTTGAACAAGTGTGATTCAGCTTTTTTTGCACTAAATATAACTTTAAATAAGAGATTCTGCATTTAACAAAATAATCTCTCTAAAGATTATTACCAGGAAGCTGATAACAAAAAAGCCAAAAAAAGCTTCACTTTTGTTTATTTGGCACAAACATGTCTGACTTCTCGCTCCATCCTGTCTTCCTCCTCCACACTGAGATACTGATGCATTCACAGATTTGTATCTGCAGAAAGTACTCTACAGGCTGGTATTTCCCACCATGGAACAGGTTGCAGCTGTAGAAGACTCTTGTCCAGGGATTTTCATATAGCAAGCTCAGTCATAAAGTTCACCCTTGCTACCTGTCTGGTCTATTGCAAGATGGCTGACTGATTCCTCAGTTTGGCTTTACAAATGTTTTAAGATGAAGGCATAGATGATGTTCTTCTAAGTACAGTGTTTGGAGAAAGATAGGTGTAGCAAATGGGTTATTTTATGGGCTGATCGACTTTGCTGCTACTGGCAATTTTCTGAGGAGTTTATATAAACAATAAGATTTTTTTTTTTTAAGGGTTTTTCTCCAGATGTAGAGTGTCTCTTCTGGACTCCAATGTTTTTGTTATCTTGAGAAACTTTATTTTTCTATGCCTCAGTTTTTGATGTGCACGAAGATACAGTGTGCTTTTCTGTAATGCAGAAGTGTTGTAAGGACACTGGAGATTGCACAGCTCAGTAGGAGCTGTGTGAATACCTTTTATAGGTAGGGATGAAATAGGAGAGATTGCTAAGGGTGAAACAAGTGTTCCTTCTCTTTCTTCACACAATCGGAGGTGGCTGCTGTTTTTGTATGAAGCAGTAATAGGTTGCTGTATTCTCTCTTCAGGCAGCTGCTCCCAGCCTTACCTCCTGCTGTTGACCAAGAGAGCTACTCACAGCAGGGACAGACCTTCCCAGAGAGAAAGGGACAGGTCTGGAGCCCCCAAATGGCAAAAATCAGTTTAACAAAAAAGACTAGATTGGTCATTTATTTCACCAGCGCCATTGCTTTGCTGCAAGGAAAAGGTCAGAAGGAAAATAGTGCCTGCTGTGCTTTAGATCTGAAATGTTCCTTTGTTTCTCAGCCCTGTGTGAGTGGATCTGTTTGTCTGCTCTCTTCTGATCATGAGAATCATGTTATAGAACAAATTTCCTGTTTTTATCCAAAACCAAGATGATAGTAGCAAACAGTAGAGCCACTCCAAGTCCCACATCTTCAGAATGGATTAGTGATGTGGTTTATGTATCATGACAGTAATGGAGAGGCTAGATATCAAAATGATTACAGAACCAATTGTGCCATATTCAGGAAGGCAACTGCTTAACTTCAAATAGGACTTCAGGTTAAAAGATCTCTGGGTTAAAGATTCCTGCTTTTTTCTCATTGTTGTCCTGAAAACTGTTTGCAGAGTTTTGGTGTCCAAAGTAGGAGCTGTTCTTAGAGCATCTGCTATAATTCATTGGTGAACTTGGGAAAAGGTAAGCATGGATTTTCTGGAAGAACTATAACCACCTTCAGCCAGTATTTCTGTGTTGACTATGGTATTATTTCAGAGGCAGGAAAGCAGAAACACAGGCAGCAGCAATGTCAAAGACATCATAGAGAGTTAGGATTATTAATTCCTTGGACATTTTTTATTTGGGAAATTTGCATTTTTCCATTTGGAAAAGTGATTTTCCTCAAGTATTATAGTGAACCCTTGGGGAAAACTAGGTGTAAATGTTTTTTGGTCTTTATAGGAAAAGTGTTGTGTGTGAAGTACGTGGGCCTACTATAAACAGCACTGGTCTTGTCACCACATGGGTATGTTTCAGTTCTTTTAGAAGACCCATAGTCACATTTAATTTTCTGATAATATCCACCAAGTTTCTCCAGGAACTCATCGCATAAGGAAATACTATGCCCTTGCATTTTTGGGGGCGTGATAAGTTTTGTTTAAGAAAGACTTTTAATTAGTCTTAAAATCTGTGCTTGTTTAGAGTTGGCAACTGTAAGGCCATATTGGGCTAAGGTTTTTTTCTGTTTAAAGAAATGCAGGTTGCCTAATCACCCTCAAACTTTAAAAGAAAAATGCTCTGTGGGGATTAATGGCCACATGTGGGAGTCTTCTGATGTGCTGGAAAAGTTTGTAACAAAGCCGAGGCTTGCAAACGGATGCCAGGATTAAAAAGGAAAAACTGTTCTATGACTTACAGACTCTTCACAGTTCCACAGATTTCATAATAGACTTTACACTTTTAGGAGCTTGTTCTACTTTGTTCCTCTTCTGTGTTCTAAAAACACTTGCACATGAGAATATCAGTTTAGAATTTTCTGACAAACACACACTGAAGCTTTTTTTCCTCCTTCTGTTGTATTTTTTAAATATTTCCATGGTGACGCTTAAATCCTCTTTGTCTATCATTATTATTCCTGCCATTCTTATGTTTACAAATAACTATTAAACACCTTGTGGGGAACATGCTACAGTCTCCTGGCACAGAATTTCTCATTCTGCAGGTTTCCAAGATGGTTTACATACTTGACGAATAAACCCCTCCACTGAAACATAGGTGTTTTAGGCTTGTAATAGAATCTCTGCTTTACTTACACCATAGTTTTGTAGGAGACAACAGTCCTTTCTCATCCTCAGTGAAGCTGACATGTGACTAAGATTACAAAATGTGAAAAACTTAATATTACAAAGTAAGAAATAAATGAAAATAAGAGCAATAAGCCAAACAAGAAGACTCGGAAATGTACTTGCCACACGCTAAGCTTTGTAGAAGGTATCCGAGTGGATTAAGACACTTCTAATTGCTTGACACTGGAAATCTCCAGCTCAGGTTTAAAAAAAAGAAAAGAAGATTTGGAAATTTTTATAACATTGAATTTATCCATTAATTAGAGTGTGAGCCATGTAGTCCAGTAGTTAAAGCCAAGGGCTTGGCAATAAGAAGATCATGGTGTTCTAATTATGCAGTTTGGATAATTTTCCATTGTCTTTTATTATTTGTTTGTTTTACTCACAGTAGATGCTCTCAAATGTCAAAATCAGATTTAAACTTTGAGGTATAATTCTACATGAAACCTCTCTATGGAGAGCTTATGTAAATTTTGTTTGTGTTCTTCATTCTCCCTTTTTTTGCCCTCCCCTGCTTTGGTATTTCAATTATAACGCACATACAGGTTCTCAGCCTTTGGAACAGAGCTGATCTCCATCTATGCACAGGAAGAAATGCTCTTTGCTCTGATGGTTCTGAATTTCCCAATGATCTGTTACTTGCACAGTTCATGTGGAGAACCCCTACTTTCCTTGTGTGCTTTAGTCTGAGTATCTCCACCAGTATTATCAGGAAGGAAAGGCTTTGTCATACTGCCATAAATCTGAAGACTATGTGGTCTGTACCTAGTCCATGTCTTAGTGTGCTCTCTCAACCCTATGTATCTGTTCTTTTCCACTGTACTTGGAGACAGGGAGAATATAAGTTCCCTACCGTCATTGCTGGCCAGAAGGTAAAGGGGAGCAAGCATTTAGATAATGAATTTTAAGACCTTCCACAGAGTCGGAAGTTCTATGCCTTCCTGGCCTACTTATTGGATCACAGGAAAGGGATCATGAGATCTGTGTGTATTGTTGAGGGACCTCCTGAGTTGTAATGAATTCTGAGTACTGCAGCCCTAAAAACACTGTGCATCTTCCTTTTAAGACAAAGCATAAAGTTTACACTGCTGTCTTTCTGTTGAGAAATGAATTGATATGAGTGCACACAGAATTACATCATTACCAACCTACTACTCCCTGTGTTCTTGAACTTCGGTCACTTTTTGCACATTAATTCTTTTTCAACATGGGGCAGGATTGGGCAAGAGGACTTGTCTTTTTCCTATTTTGAGATAACATCTCATGGAAATCAAAATTGATAATAAAATCTGCTGTGTCTCACAGAGGAGAACTTTGCTTGAATTCGGTGATACTTCAGTTTCCTTGTTCAGGATGTGCTGATGAACAACACAGTGGGATGTGTGAATTGGGGACAGCCAGAAGAAGGGGTGGAATAGACCAAAGTAATTTATAAGTGCAGGTACTATGCTTGACATCAAGAATTGTGTAAGGACATTAAGTATTGTTATTATCATCATCGAATAATGCAGGTCAAATAGTAGGTCAGAGAGGCGATATGTCCACAGGTAATCTGTACACAATGCCACAGTTAGCTGGCTCCAAGAACACACAGTACTGTTCCAATTAATTGAGAGAATAGCTTGATACTTCACAGATTGGAGCAGCCAGATCATTCTAAAACATTGATTATCTTCCCTCCTACACAGAATGTTTAATTTCAAACTAAATTGTATCCACATTTCCGTTTCTAATTAATCCAGATATAGAAATGCTATAGTAACCGAACAGCGTGTCCTTTGAGGAAATAAAGCATAGCACAATCCCGTGGCACCAGAGTAATCTGATTTAAAAGATGTTTATGTAACACAGGTCTTTATAAACTAACTAATTTCCCATATGCTTACTATTCTTGTGGTGCACTTTACTTCTAAAGAAGAGATGAGAAAGCGTTTATCTTGCTCGTTATATGCTTTGGGATTTGCACTGTCTCTAGTTTGTCATGGAATTTATGGAGGTGACTGAAAAGTTAGTCAGCCACTTCATAGCATATACTTCTGCTCAAGGCAAGGATCCAATTTTTAGTAGGAAATTTCCACCACTGGTGTCTGCTCAAGGGATTAAATGCACTGATTCTCATACAGTTAACAAGGTGTACCTCTGTGGTCTGTAGCATGCAGTTCTGAGAGGGTTCCCATAGGTTGCCAGTATTTACAAGAAAGTTAGAATGACCTGTGAGAGAGTGGGGACAAGTTTTTCACCCATGATTTTGTGTGTACTGAGCTAAAGGAATGCGAGTGCTCCAAGGCAGTGCCAAGATTTCCATGTATCTGAACAACACTGAAACCCAAAGATCTGTCAGAGTGCTATATGTGACTGACCTCTGCCACTGGTGTGGTGATTTTGTTCCTGCTGTACAAATATATAACCTTTAGAAAATTCAAAACTTGAGAGAAGTTGAAATAGCTCTGAATATTTCTTTTCATCTGAAAGAAAACCTTCTTTAACCAGTAAATGGGATTACTTTGTTTTGTTCTGTCTTATATTTGGAAGCGCTGCACATGAATTGGTTTTGATGGACAGTGGTATAATTGATATTTTTGGAGTTGATTTGGAAGTTCTGGCAATGAGGACCTACCAGTGTTTTCATAGGAGGGAAATGGAAAAACTGCAATGCTGACACAATTGTAGCAACACCAAAATGAAACAAACCACATTTGGATACTTAATATGGTATCTGGGTTGGAGTTAATCTAATGTTTAGATTCTCATTGGTGGAAACTGAGTGTGCTGAGGAAATCTTGTTCATAAACTGCCTCTGTGGGATCCTCTGTTACCGCTTGATACAAAGCTAAGAAATAGATATATTTGTTTTTTCAACAGTCTCTGAGAAAAGAGCTTGTGTATCTCCTTTCAAGCTTAAAGCCTTAGTCCTGGTGACATCCAGCTGGATGAGAGCGAGCTATGACAGAATTGATAAATTGATAAATACAATAAGAAGTTTCATTTCATTCAGCAAAACATCTTTAAGCAAAAAAAAGCCTCTGAAAAATCGTTGGAGCTCTTGAAAATTGTCAGCTTTTACTTTCAGCTTGTAAACCAGACTTAAAGCTGTTTACTAAGAAGAGAGCACCACCTGGTGTTAATAAGTCACTACACCTTGTATCGCCGTATGTGGACGTTGCCTCGTACAGATGAATTGAAGAAAAAACATGTACTACTTTTTCTTCATGTAGTGCTTTTGTGCTTGTGCTGTAGAAAGCCAAGAAAGAAAAAAGTTGAAAGTGTAGCGGTTAAGAGCTGGATAGATGGCGTGATGGTCAGAATGGACGTGTCAGCAGACGACAGAGTTCATGACAGGGTTTGCTCTGTGTGGAGATTCTTATACAAAATTCAGACTCTTATACAAAATTCGAGTTCATGACATCCGATGCTCTTCAGAAAAGCTTTTTGACTAAATAAAATTAGAGTACCTGCAGTACCTGTTTTGAGAGGTAACAAAATGCATGTATGTCTCTCGTAAGCAGTAATGAGGAGGGCTATTTTGCTGTGAGACTGTTTGCTGCATATACACACAGAGTAATATCCCCCAGGGTCTAAGTGCTTTGCCAATGTCTTCATCAAACTAGATATGCAGAACTTGTCTTGAATCTATCCTTAGTAATTAGGACCATTATCTCTTCATAGCCACAAATACTTGTTTGAGATTATTTTACCATAAATTTCTACTGAAACTTTCTTTTTTTATCTTTTGTTGATTTATGGTTCAGGTAGTATATGCTGGGAGAACCTATTTTGTAGATTAACTGTTTGCAGTTAACGTATATTATGATTTTTTTGTTTCTGAAAAGTAAAACTTCTAAATATTTGATTATATATATTCTCATAAGGGTGGGATAATTTGACATATTCCTTTACTTAGTGTATAAATAAGTTTCTGGTTGTGTAACTCTGAATGATAATGTAAGCAGACAAGGTTGTTTTGCATCAAAGAAAAGTTTTAAATGTATCAGTAAATATAGGTTCTATGTTGAGTTCTTCTGCAGTCATTTTCAGTGATGTTGAGAAAAATAAATAGGAGGCAATTTTGTGGCATTGAAGTCAAAAGCTAAGCAGCTAGGAATTGCATTTCAGAATCTTCTAAATAATCTTTTAAAATGGAGATTTCTGATGTGTTTAACTTGATTGAAGAAAAAAACCTCTAAACAAACAACCTGGCTTTCATAGTTCTAATTTATTCTTTATTACCAAAAAAAAACCCCAGCTAATCAAACAAGAAAAAAAGTTTATCTCTACTGACACAGGAATAATGCAGATATATTGCATATTACCTGATTTTTTTTGAACAAGCTAGGGAAGTGTTCTCAGAAATATTTTGTTGAGGCATTGAATAAAGGTGATATGCATGAGAATGTAAACTTAGGAGTTTCTTGACCTAGTTGCTTGACCATGGAAACATTTCATCTTATTTACCAATCTTCAGTTAATCAATCTGAATGCAGTTGATGCTTTTGCATTGTTATTTAGGCTTCATTTCCTTTATACTTGTTGTGAACAAGACAGGGAAGAGTTCGAGATCTCGTTTATTTTCTTTTATACAGAGATAAATTGATTATATTTAATTTTTTTTGTTAAGCAGAATATTCTCACAGCCAAACTATCAGGACCAGGGGTTTTTTTAGGGGGTGTCTGCGTGTGTGATGATGAACATTTCAGCAACTTCTTTTACAATTTACTATGTGACCTTTACCACAACATTCTCATTTTGTATGGATAATCTTCACTTTTTGTGAAGCCCTTTTACAAATGGACCCGTCTTCTGATTAGGAACTTCTTTCTAAGGAACTTAGCTCTTCCAACAAGGAAATGAGTCTGAAGAAAAGGGTCACCCTATGATGGAGCCAGTGGAAAACAAAAAAATAAATCTCTGCATTTCTAGGTTTGAACACATATATCTGACTCTGAACTGAAATTAGATTGTAAGTTGGAAAACAGAAAACATGGAAAATAAGACTGAAGAAAAGAACTGAAAAAAGCAAAGAGCATTTTAATGCATTTGCATTAAAAATATTCCACTATCAGGAAAACAAATATATATAATGTGAATGAAAAACACACAAATCTTCTATTTTCAAGAACTATGCTAGGGATGTAGATATTTAAGCTCTAACATACTTTTCAAATACTTGAAAAGAGCTACAAAGCTTCAAAATTAACTATTTGATCTCAGAAGTGGAGGCATGATCTATAACATGGTGCCCAGCAGTGAGTACTGTGTGCATACAGGGTCTGGATCTGTGTATAGTTACGCAACTCTTGCTTTGAGTATTTGCCCTGAACCATATAAACTAACCACAGTGGTTGTCAGTCTACATGTGTGTTCCCTGCTGTTCCCAGAATCCCAGCATGTGTTCCCAGAATATCCCAGCTGTATACTATCAGTTCTGCTCTGAATCCTTTGTAATACATCAGATAGAGCGTGTTTTCCCACCATGGAGGCACAGTAGATTGATGCTTTTGGCGAAAAGAGATGGAGATGCTGCAGGTTTGAATGAGAGTTCTTAGTTCTGGGGCCTGACTTGAAGATATCAGGGCTGCATCTTTAAAAGTGCAGTAAATTTAAGTGTCTTATACAAAACATCACTTCAGAAAAGTGCATTTGAACGTCCATAGATGTCTATTTTCAGAGAAGTAATTGAAGTGAGTGGAATTGAATTAGTAAGATTGGTTTAGGTCAAAAACTTGTGAAGGATCATGGTAAAAGAAAACATTTAAATTCCAATATTTTATAATAATTTTAGATCAAAAGTAGTTGGTTTCCATTAAAAAACCCCAAACTTTTATTGTTTGTTTCAGTGCTAGAGTACCTCTAGTGCTTTGGAGTTTGATATTGTTGACAGAGAAAGATGAGAAATTACAAGAATAATCTTGGTATAGAGGATCTCTCTTATTCTTAAGACCTGCTTACAGCTAAATGCTGAGTGACAGAAAAATCTGACCATAATTATGTAATGTTCAGATGTTTGTAAGGATACTGAGACAGTATTCTGTTAGTAGGGAAACTAGAAGAGATGTAGTTAAAAGCTGATTAGCTTTGAATACTACAAGAGGCCACTGTATAAGTGTGTCTAGTAAAAAAGATTGAACAAAGCTCTACTGCCTCAGACTTAAAAGTAAAAGAAAATCCAAACCATAAACCCCTATATTTATACATATATTTATACATATATTTATGTGTATATGCATTGAAATAAAGATTTTTTCTCCCAAGAAACAAATAAATTATAATGCTGTTTTATGTTTCCTGACATTCAGCAGCAGCAGTTCTTTCCAGTATGAGAAATGTGAATAGTGCAAATGGAAGATGAACTTTTCCAACTAGAGCATATAGATATTCACTGAAGGACAAAAAAAAAATTTCATTCGCTAAACCTATCTCAAGTTTCCTTTTTAAAATGTTTCGCAGATCTAAGATGGTCAGAGTCTGAATGGGAGTGTAGCAAGGTGGCTACAGCATTTCTGTTCCATGTAGGAGATGGGGATTCATTTTCTGTTCACAGGAGGAGGGAGCATTGAGTGTGCTGACCCGCAGCCTCCCTGGGGAATGCCTCCTCTAATTTTGTCTTCTTGTCTCCCACCCTGCTTTGCTCTGGTGGTAAATCTGTTTCTTCGGGGGAAAAGCACTGTGAAGACCCAGTATGGAGGAAGAAAATATTTTGAGAAAAAAAGTGAAATCTAGTGGACAAAAATATTCTTCCCATGCACCTCTGCTTAGAATGTTTTCCACTACTTAATTTTATGACATAAGTAAACCAGGAATGTAAGCAACAGGTAAGGCATTCCTTGTATGGAATTGTGTATCTCCTCTTCCTTGTAGAGACATGCAAAACAAAACTGGAAACATGGGGCTTCTTCCCAGTGGTAACTGCCGTCTTTTTACAGTTGTCCCAGCATGTGTTCGTGATATAGCACAGCTTGGGAGATATCTGGAATTTCTGGGATTTATTTCTGATCAAAGCTGTGCACAGAGCTTACTGAGCAAAGATGAGAAAAATTACACTGTCTGGTGAACAATAAAATGCTTGGAAGAGTATCCTCCGGGAAAGCTCGTGCTGATGGAGAATGCTGCCTGGACTGCTCTCCTCACTGGGTGCACTCACCACGTGGAGCTGTGAGATGGGATCTCCCCACTACACTGCTTCATGAAGGGAAGAACTGCTTTTGGTGTCCCCAGGCTGCATTTGCTGCGCAGAGCACAGGAAAACTCAAGCCATGTGCTCCCCAGGTTCCTTTGCCCTCGTATCTTAGCAGGGAGGGATCTGTTGTGCTCCTTGGTGACAGTCTAGGGCTGGTCAGGTTGGCGATGACTGCAGTGCATTTGTTCTTTCCCTCCTTTATCCTATGCTTGTTCTTACATTTTTGGGTCAGGAAAGCAGTTTAATTTTGTGCTCCCTCTGCCCTTCACTGCAGTCACTGCTCTGGCACTCATTTCATCTCTCCAGGCTCTTAAAGTTTCCATTAGGGATGATATTAAGGATTAAGTTTGCATTAAAGGTGATCCCCTTGTTGCAGGTATTTGGTCCCCAGGGTTGTCTTTCATTCTAGTGGTTTTATCCAGCTGGCTCCTTCCCAGAAAGAAAACCTTTCCTGTTTTAGCAGTATGTGTTTTCTTAGCTGTTGTTGCTTGCAATGCTTCATTTTAACTGCAGTTAGTATGCCAGTTACACTGAGGGTCTGTTTTTAGGGAACAGCAGTAAATCCACAATTTTAAGGTTATGTCAAACACTGTCTCAGTGTTATCTGGTTTAGTTTGCACTGCTAAACAAGGATCTCTTTTGACTCTCCCAGCTAATCAGAATTTCTCATTTGTTTTCAATATTCTTTCTTCTTGTTCCTGCCTACTGTTTTCCTTTGTTTTCTCTGCCTTTACCTTTCAACCCTCTATGCATCCAGGTCTTATATTGAGTCCCAAAGACCAGATATGTGGTGGACCTTTGTTTCCTTCCACCAAGGCACAACAGATCCAGGTTTTATGACTCAAAGTGGATCCTACCTTGTGCTTCTGAAAGTTGCTGAAGTAAACAGCACCTGCTATATTTTGTGATGCAGGCGGTGGGAATTCTTTTCTGTCTTGCCTACCATAATCTTTCAAAGAATGAAACTTGTTTGGATGTGGAAAAAGTGGGTGTTACTCTGTACTACAACAGCTCAACACGCACACAGTTTATTAATGCTATTTACAGTATTCACAACCTAGCAGCATTTTAGGTTCTTGCCCTGCTGTGCCAACAGTCAAACAACTCAATGGCCACCATATTTTTCACCTTTGTGAAGGTGAAAGGTTACCTTTAAAAGTGTATCTGTATTTAACTATTTACTTGCCTGAAAGGTGTAGACTAATCCTTATATATTTTCCTATTGTTCCTGTTCAAAATGTCGTGATAAATGTGGTTTCAGTCACTGCCTGCCTCCATAGGTTGCACACATTTTGGTATGATTTCAAGAGACACACAAGAAACAATAATTTGGAAATTCATTACAATGCCAGGGTTTATACGCTCTCATTAAGCATTAATTGGTAGTTGATGGCTATTGCTATTTTTAACACCATTAGTTCATAGCAATGTAATTAGTGATGCTAAGTACAGGATCCACATTAATAGCATTACTAATTGTAAATCTGGAGATAGAAACACAAGATGACTGGTTAATTTCTAGGCAATATCTCATGATAATTGGCTATAGGACATTTGTGCTGAAGTAGAAAGGTAAATAATTTAAAATCTTTTCTTGTACTTTGTGCTGTGCTTTGCAATACTAATATAGTCTCTGTTGCCCACATTTTAGTCTTATGAAATACAATGTCATTAGTATCTCACAGCTTCTGCAGTTACTAATTTCCATGCTTTTCAACTCTATTTTATATAGACTAGCAACTGTGAATTAAAAAAAGAAGCTGAAGCAATAAACCAACAGCTTTAAGGACATTTGTCTGAGAAACTTTTTTTTATCAAAACAGTATTGTAAGTTGAAAAGAGAAGAGATTTTAAATAGATTTTAAATTATATAATGCTTAGATGGATATCTAAAGACAGATAATTCTTTTTTGTTTGTCAATGAGATTTATGTTAGCCAACAAAAAATTAGGTCTCACTCTGGGCATTAATAATACAGTGCTTGCAATATTTAAATACTTCTCAGCTAGGTTTTAAGTAATTTTTGCTTTCACAACTATGTAATAGGTCTTTAGATGTAAAAGTTCTTGTGTACTGATGTCCGAGGTACTTCTCAACATCGCTGTACAGGCTTTCATGGAGCCTATGTCCCCCGTGTAACTGGGTACCTCCTAAATATTAAAAGAGAAGTAACAAATCAGCATGATCTTTTCAGCTCCCAGCAAGTAGGAGTACACGTCTTGATTAGATCCTGAGTTATATAAATAGTATAAGAACTGATATTAGAGAGGGAATGGATGTGTGTGAAAGCGAGGCTGAAAAAATTAATGATGCATCTTTACAGCCTTACTGAGACCTCATTGATTTCCATGGAAACCTTTTCATTGACTTCAGTGGGTCTCTTTAGTCTGATGCTAGAAAGGGTAGTTGACAGATAGTGAGGTGCATGCTCTGGTCTCGGTTCCATTGTGCTCGCCAGCACTGCCTGCTGCTCAGCGATGCTTTACTTGCAGAGGATTTTAACTGCTTCCTGATTGAGAGAGGCTTTAATTTGGAGACATTTTCTGTGCTTAGGAAATACTGAGACATGCTACCTAAGCCAGTGCCTGTAAAGTGGCGCTATTACTGTAAATACAGACATGCTATAGGTAAACCAAGAAATCAAAAATACAGGGAAAAGGTTAAACTGTCAAGCTTTGTCCTAGCAGTTTTTCCCAGAGGTGTCTTTGCCCCTTCTGACAACACAGTGAAGACCTAGGAGAGAGAGATATAAAGCCAACCTTCCCCTTCTGGAATATCTTTATTTTAAGATTCTCTCCCCTCAGCTGAAAAGGATTTGGTTTGTCTGTGAATGGCAGTATCATTCTGTGTTTCCAGATTCATTTCATACCTTTCCTCCACCATCTTGTCTCACCTGATTTGACAATTTACAAGATGAAGTTCTGAGGAGAGATGCCTTTCATGGTGATTTAGTGGGAGAATTTCTGTCTCTGATCATTAGAAAAATTGTTTGCTTTCTCTGAGCAACATCATTTTCTGGAGAGAAAATTTTGAAAGTAAGAATAGTGATGTAAAGTTCTTTTGTGAGCAAAGTCAATGGCAAATGCTTCATTAGAGTTCCTTCTGCAGATGTGAGCAATATTGGAGCTCTGGAATTTACAGTTATTCTTGCTGTCACATTTCTTATTTTATCTGTTTGTTTGTTGTGATCTGTTTAACAGATCACTGTTACTGATGTCACATATAAGGAAATACAGAGATAAAAAATATTTTCCCTGTTGTTTGTTTCTGTAATCCTTGTGAGATAGCAAATTTAGGTCAAGAAAGTTCCACACTTGTATTCTGATAACCACCTATTTTCCTCTGTCCATGTACTTAAATATATTGCTTTATAATTTCTTTCAGACTGCAAAATCTATAGGTACTGAAGGAGAGCTAGTTTCCCCTACTGATAATATAAGGATTGTTAACCTCACTTTCACTGTGGTGGTGGCAATCCCAGCAGACTTTCAGACCTAGACTGAGTTAGCAGAAAAATATTTTCCTTGTAAAAGGTAGGTTTGGATCTGAATACAAAGACACAGAAAGGAGCAAACTGTCAGTGCCATTGCCACAGTCCTTAATTGATCTGAACAGTTCATTCTCTGCCAGCCAGGCACTGAGGCACCAGGAAAGCCCCAAACCCTCATCCCATTGTGAAGGATCTTATGTCTGATGAGGTCTCTGTCCTGTGTGTGAACTCAGCAACAGACTTCTCAAATTAGACTTGTTGGGGTTCTAACATCTGCACGCAACATATGTAACAAATGTACAATACATTTTTGCATGTGTTTACTCAAGTATATCTTTATTTCTGTAGTGCTTATTTATTTTCTTGTAATCTTTTTCTAGGTCTGTATTACTGGCAGGCAGACAAAAATTTTGTCAAAACAGTAATATAATATTTGTGCTAATCTCCTCTTTTTGAGTTATTGACCAACTGTGAAACTTTGTTTTATAGACTGCAATCTAGATGTCTGTTTTTTGTCTAATATAGACCTGGTTGGGGTGCTTTTGAGTTGTGTGAGGAAATGAACAGAATTTTTCCATGATTGAAAAAATGGTTTGACAAACAGACCAGTGAAGTTTTTTTTCCTCTCTCTTGTTTGTTTGTTTGTTTGTTTTCTTCTATGTTTGTTTTTGCCGGCTCTCTTAGAAGAGAAGAGCATCAACTGAAAGTGATGAGTTTTAATGGGTTCTTATAATTTACTGTCTGGAAAAACAAAATCACACCTTATGAGCTTAATGTTTTCCTGAAAGGGTAAGGTTAGCTTGAACTTCCCTTCCCTGTCACATCACATGGGAAGGTTTGTGCTCAGGGTTGTACGTGAGAAAGTATGTTGTGGTGCATCAGGGAGACAGGAGAGTTCCTGCAGAAATCAGGTGACAGTGGAAATGTCTGCTTGGAGATTCTGAGCTCAGAAAGTTCATCAGGCCTTGTTGAGCTGAGCTCCTGAGTTTATTAAATTCTGAGGTAACTGGCTATAAACATTAATGCACACAGCTATAGGTGGCTAGAAAACACATAGCCTTATATTTAAACTGATCATTTTTTTCAATAGGGGTGTTACATACATGTTTAATCACTGTATCTGACAGAGTTTTCCTTAATCATAAGTTCCATGATTATCCTAGCCTTTGCTTTGTAGGGGCTAGGGAATGGCTGCAGTCTTTAACATGTTCTTCATTGTTAAGGCAGGCAAGAAAACTACCTGATTTGAGGTAGACCAGCGTAGAAAGTAGAGTATCATCTGTATTTTCTCAGGAAATTCTGCAAGTTTCAAATTAATCTAATTTTTCAGAAGCCGAAAACTTCAGGAGTGATTTCTGGGCTGACACATTCTGTTCTGAAAGCCGTGGTAACATCTTCCGCAGCATGTGTGTGTGTGTGGGGCGTCCGTGCCCGCCGCTCCCGGTGCACTGCCCGCTGTGCCCGGCAGGTGCCGCCGTAAGGCAGCAGTTGGGAGCGGAGCCATCCTGATCCTGCTGAAATCCTGGAACTGCGATGGCTGGAGGCGGGCGGGCACCGGCGCTGCACCCTTGGCTATGGTATCGCAGATTGCTTTGCTACTCAGTTCTTTATTCCTTTAGGTTCCGGAGTCCCGTTCTTTCCCGGTTATGGAGAGCACTGTCTCGCGGACCGAGTGGTTTGTAAGGGGTCTGGTTGTGCCATGGCCGGTGTCCCTGGAGAACCAGCGCCAGTGCCTTACACTGGCCCTTCCAGCTCTGTTTTACTATAAAGTTGGTCACTGTGGTCTTGGAGGATATTCCAGGAAAAACTATAGAGTGAGATGCATGCCTAGGTATGCAGTCTTTAGACCCTTAACTTTATCTGAATTTCCTTTGTGGGGAAAATAGGTAACCTTGACCTGGCTCTTCCAGGCACTGAGTGAAATCACTCTCTGGAAATGCTCTAGTCCTCTTCAGAAAGAGCTGGAACAACTTGGACTAGACAAGTGAACAGCTCTAACTGATCACTTGAAACAGCTGAAGCCAAGCAAGATAAACATTAACCTTAGTGGTAGGTTGTAAGGTCTGTTGGGCAGAGGCTTCTCCTTTGGTGGCTGGACAGAGCTTCCTGCATGACCCTAATCCATGGCCAGGCTTCCTAAATACTGTCAGTGTGCAAATAGCAGTTATCTGACTTGGGGAGACATTTCTCACTACAGTGATAAGAGTTTCTGCATTTTACTGTTTCTATGTTACAAGCCAACTTGGAGAGTTTTCTGGTTTTCGTGACAGTGGTAGTTTAATCATAGTTCTTTGAGTAGTTTGCCATGGGATTTTGAATTATCCAAACTTTTAGTACAGATTCCTAAATCAACTTAATTACCTGATACTCAGGAAGTCTATTGGATATCCTGATGATGAATAAAAAGATCGCAAAGGTTTGTGTTGTTTTTTGTTTGTTTGTTTTTTATTATTATTAATGCCTTTACAGGGTATTGTCCTAATGATCAAGTATGATTATTTTGTGATGTTTGTGTATTCTATGCATTTACTTGATGTGGCAAAAGCTAAAATAAATATTCAATTAGGAATGAGAATTCTTTAGAAATATTTCACTTTTTGTCAGTTGTAGTATGGTAACTTTTGCATCTTATAACAAAGACACCAACTTGATCCAAACTGAAGTAGAGTTTACTGTAAAATAATGTAGAAACATGAATTGAAGACTAATTCTTTGAGGAAGTCTGGCTTGGTTTAAAAAAAAAAAAAAGAAACCAAAACCCTAACCCACAGCTGTATTTTTGGGGGGGAGTGGGAGGGGTTTTTTGTTTGTTTGTTTGTTTGTGGGTTTTTTAGTGATGTCCTCTAAGTAATATTGTCTTAGAAGGTGCACAATAGATGATATTGTAACAGGAATAAAAGTAAATTTCTATTTAAAGATACATGCGCAGTAGTTATTGCCATCTAGTGTTCCTGTACCTTTATGGCATCAAATACAGTCACATTGTGGGAATTGTCTTGCAGCTTCCATCCCCTCTTTATTTTGCTTAAGCAATGTTGCCAAGATGCTTATGTTTATTTGGAACAGAAAAGTTCATTTAATGTCGGTATTACTAGGTATGTCCAGTCATGGTGAAACAGTAATTTCATACAGAGCAGTGTATATGTGCATATCCTAATTCAAGATAATGTGGCCAAGGACATGAATGGGTTATATGTTTGAGAGTTTTATGAGAAAATATATTATGGAGGATGTATGTATGAAGTACTGGTACTTATCAAAGTAAATATTCCATGAGTGAATAAGTGAATTCTCTTAAGAGTTCCCAAGAGGGCTCTGCCATTAAATCAACTTTGAAAAGTCCACCGGGACTAACTGGTGAATTTTTTTGGTGGATAGGAAAAAACTGTAAATGAGTTAATGAAGGACTCTTTCAGTCCCCAGTTTCAGGAAGTATGCTTGTTCATAAACATATGTGTTTTAATTATGGTGCTATTGTAAGATGCTATTTATATCTCTGTAGCACTTAACAGTCCCAGTGAAGACTTGAGCTCTGTAGTGTGAGGTGTGAGGTAGGAGTGCAGGAGACTGAGGGTATTGCTAATGAATCTTGGTGCTTGTTTGAGCTGTCACCAGTTGCTTCTAATGTGGGAGGAGGAAGGATATAAATATAGTTTCCTATTACTGATGTAGACCTGGATAGAAAGTGATGCAGTAGCTTATTCCTATGACAAAAGAAGCTTGTGTTTAGGAACTGAAATTAATCTCCTGGATCCAAGCCTTAAATCAAATGCAAAAGCCGGTGCAGACCCTTTTTAGTTTTAATTACTGTGTCAGACCCAAACTATCATACAAATCTCAGTACTGCCTCAAAGATGTTTTAGTGAGTTGTATGTTCCCTGACAAATTGAATTTGGGGAGTTTGGCGCATAGCATTATGTCTTAAATTATTCACAGTTCTGGAAGTCTTTATCTTTAAACTCTACCCTCTGGTATATGCTCCGTATGGCTCAATTCACAGCTCTACCTGAACAGCTGTTAATGAGACCTGTGGTACTACAAGAAATATATATAGTTACATTTATGCTAAAAATGGCCATAGGGGAGATAGCTTCTGTTGCTACATTAAAGATCTCATGTACCGCCTCTTTTTCTTATAAATCTCTTTATGACTTCTGTCTAGGTTTTTATTGTATTTTATTACAGGACTGAATTTTGAGAAGAGCTTAGATGGTATATAGATAATAAAATGAGTTTATATTGTTGAAATTCCTGAGGTTTTTTAAGGAATATTGTTTCCTATCACAGGGAGCGTTTCTGTAATGGCCTTCTCTTATACTTTTGCATCTTCTCTTTTCCTTTGCTCTCCTCATTTTTAATTTTCCTTTTTTTTCTGATAGAATCAGTTTCTCTTGGTACACTGGTATCCATCCTAGCAGGGATACCGCTGAGAGTTAACTCTCTTTTTGTGAGATTTTTGGTCATAGTTGTGTGATGACTTTTGGAGTCCTGTCAATTCCTGTAGATAAGAAAGGCTTACACCACAGTTTGAAGAAGCAGCTCTTCCTGCTCTGATGCTCAGTGCAGTCAGTGTACAACTGCTCATTTCAGTTGTCTGTGTATATGTTTATGGCTCCCACCAATAAATTTCCCATCACAAATCCAGTGGAGTGCCAGACAGAAAAATGAGACCTGCATAGCATAGCTGTAAGCGTTCTACAGAGTGAATGGGATGGATGCTCATGACATATCCTGCCTGCCCTCGTGAAAAAAGCTTGGAAGTACAAATACAAGGGCAGCTGGGGCTTCCAGTCTGCAAATGGGCTGTGCTTATACAGTGTGGATGTCAGCAGCTGGAGGTACAGTTTTCCTGAAACAGTCAACAAACTTGTGAAGGTGGGAGACACGTCACCTTTAGCTCCAGCTTCCCTGGCCCTAATTAGCTTAGGTACAATGTTGTTATCGCCCATACTTCCTTCTCAGCCCTTCGCTACCGTGGCCATAGATTATTTTCAGTTTTGTTCATTCTGTTCCACAAATCTTGTGCCAGCCCTGTCCAACAAGAGCTATCCTGTGAGGATGTTAGTGTGAGAAAATGTCATGCATTCTTAGTTTCTGACAGCATTATGACCTGCCAAAGGTGGCTACTTATTTGACCCTAAAAATAGAGCCTATACTGAAAGTCATCCTGGGAGAATCTAAAATCCTTGTGCTGAGATGCAGGTCAAGTTCTAACTTCTCTAAAGCTGATAATCATCCCTTACGAGCACTAAGAGGTTTTCATCCAGAGTAGGATTACATGCATTGTTCAGGGTTGAGAAAGGCTCTTGGTTTATTTTGATGCATCACAGCTACTTCTTCAGATTTTTTTCTATAAGCCCAATTGCAGGCATGTAGGTTGTCCCTTTTTGCCACACCTAATGAAATGAACTGAGCTTTGTGGTATAGGTTGATGAAATTATAGCCTTAAAAATGAAGCTCCTGACATATCTGCATTAATGGAAGTCTTGATTCTGTATTCCTCTTGCGTAAAGAAACATCAGTTACTCGCTTACAAATAATGAACATGGATTCTCAATACTGCTTTTGAAGTGGACCATAAGCTAAACTGAGACAGAAACCAAGTGGCTTATGTCCTTCTTTTCCAAATTCCTACACAAGTGCTTCAAGTCCATAGTCCATCTTTAGCATTCCCTCTTCAATTCTCCTTGATCTCCTAATTTCTGAAGTTCTACTGCTGTGATAATAGGTTGCAACATTTTTAGTGTATGGTAGGTACTGGGCTATCTCAGCATTCTCAGACTCTCACGGAGATAAACTTGCAAAAGTTGCAGGCAAAGGTACATTTGTAAGTGATTTAGACTGAATAGATTCTTTAGAGTAGATGCAGAACCCACATGTTGATGGTATGTCTTCAAAAACGAGCATCTAACAGCCACAAAAAAAAATAAATTAACCACCCTACTCTTACTCAGTTTATAGCTATTTCTGTTGCTGCAAACCTCAGCTTTGTTCATACTGCAGCCAATGGAGAAAAAAACCAAACACCAAAACCCAAAGCAAAACCACAGTGAGAAACACACCACTGTGGTAAAGGACTGTATTTTTGTCAACAATAAGAAGCATTAGTTTTTGTTTAATGGTTTTTTTTTTTTCCTTTTAAGAGCTAATTCTGCAGTGCTCAGCAGTTTCTCAGGCTGTTGATTTCAGAAAGAGTTAATGGCAGTTCCCATGCCCCGAAGTTAATAGAACAGTTAACAGAACAAATTAATCTGGAGGCAAATCTATATTTGTTTACTAAGCATCATATACCTATTTATATGGCACGAAATATTCTGGTTTGAGTTACCTTCTTATTTTTTTGCAAAATCAGGTGTGCAGGCATACGAGTATTCTTTAAGAAACAGGCTTTAAAAAAGATAAAAATAGATAACTCTGGATATTTAACCCATCATTCCTAGATAGTTGCAACTTCTTGAGTGAAAAATAAACTGCCAGTTTTGTGTACATTTGCCTGCACACATTTTGTTAATATGGGAATAAATTCCTTCGTGTATACACCAGTGTCTTCTGTTTTCCTGCAGCAAATACTTTCTTTGATTGATGTACTTGGAAGCGGTCCTTATCCTCATTCATTTTAATTGAGAGTAATGAATTTAGAGCTTTTATATGTACAGATTGGCTTCATTCCATTTCTAACTTTCCTCACCTTTGCTAGGAACACAGCCTGCTCAGGGATGCATTGGAAGAGGTTCAGAATTTAGTGCAGCATTCCTGGAGAGGACAGTATCCCGTGAGGAGTAGCCATCTGTTTATAGACAGGCTGATATTTCCAAACAGCTAACATTTTTGTAGGCAGGTTCTCCCTCCCCACCACTATCACTGAGGAATTGCTAATCAGTAAATAAGCTTCTTCCCTTCCCTGATTTGCACAAGATAGAGTGCAGTGTCCACCACGGTGTTTCAAGTTGTTTTGAATTCAGTGAGAGGGTTTGAAAGCACTGCTGCGCTAATGGCACGTGGGGAAATCTTTACAGAAGACAAACTTGCCTTTCTGGTGATTATATCCTTTGAAGTGAATACTATTGGCATGAAACAGAACTGTTAGAGAGTGGTGTCTTGCAGATTGTGGAGATACTGAAATTGTCTAAGGTTAGAAGTGTTTTAATTTCATATTTTCTTATGTTCACTCAAATTTCTTATTTTCCAGAGCCTTAGAAATAAGGGGTGTAACTCTCCCATTTCTTTTCTATTTTGAAGGGACTCTAAAATGAACACCAAAAACCAGGTGTTTACCTTTCTCAGTTTTATAATAACTTTTCATTTTAACCTACACCTGCTATGGGAGAAGTCCCACTGCCATTTTATATTTGCAAGCCATTTGCCTTCTTTGCACGCCGATGATGTAATGGCTTTTTACCTATGGAGAATGTGAGGCAGCATAGGGATAAACTGGCAAGAACCCGCAACACTGTGCTTGCGAGGAGCTGCCAAGCTGTTCCCTAGTAAGTTTTGTGATCAACAACAAGGGAATTACTCCTTTTTGAAACACTTTATCAGGTGTGAAGTAATGAGTAAAGTTATTGACATCAGTCAAAGCAATCAGTGTGGCTGTGCTGATTTATCCCAACTGAAGGTCACTTTGTTTCTGAAATGTGCAAAAATAGGGCGATGACTAGTACTCCCCTCTGCTTTAGAAACTGTCTTTGTCTTAACTCTTGGTCTGGAAAGGGTGTCACAGGGATAGGTTAGTTGCAGTGACTGTCTGCTGCAGTGCCATGGACTTGCAGAACACATACAGTGGCATGGAAAGTGCCTTCAGGGCAAATGCCTCTGCTTGTCCCTGTTTCAACAAGGGTGTTTGGTGGCTAATGTGCTTGTTCTCAAGAGAAATGTAGTGACTATGCCTACTCTCAGGTATTTGGGAATTTTTTTCTGCGTGCATCTCTAGCAGAGGTCTGGGCTATGAGCCAGTCAGCCCTGCATCATGGTGAGACAAACTGGGATCCAGCCTTCCCTCCTAGAGCTGGATTAGCACTGCCATTACCATTATCAGTGGTAATGACTTGTTTTGTCAGTAAAGGTATCAGAAATTACTAAGAAAATATAGAAGAAGCAGCTCTTTTGAGTAAGAAGGTACTATTTTTACGGAGTTGCTTTTCTGATTATAACAGCACTTAAATGCTGGATGTTAAAGTCCAACAGCTGTGGTAAGGCTGAATTCAGTCCCAGAAACAGCATTGCCAAACCATTTATCGTTATCCTACAATAACCTAGACAGTTCTTTGAGTCTTCATTAATACTCCTCTTATTAGTTCACATGTGGTTTCCTCATACATGGGACCACTCATATAGAAAGGTTGCTGGCATTACTTCTTTAAATTCCTGGATTGTGTAAAAGGCAGAAGAGAGTTTGCTTCCATCCTGCTCTATGTTCTGCACACTGCTGGTTTTCATACTTAAATTCACAGTTAACAGTAGGGTTGATTGTCTCCTTTGCCTCTGTGGGGGAAGGGATAGGTTTTGTTGCTGAAGCACAATGCCTCCCACGCTTACTCTTGGGTTCCTGCCGCTTAAGCACACGCCCCATGTTCCTGGCTCTGCCTTGAGGTACAATCTATCTCCAAATTAGTAGGAAAAAAACCCTGGAGTTGAGTGAAGTACAATCAAGCCTCTTGGAAATTAGTTAAACACTTAGAAGGGTGTATTTAAAAGAAAACTTTCTGCAATCAACAAAGTACAGCTTTCATCATGTGTTCCTGGTCAGAGACTTCTTTTCGTCTTGATGGCCATTTAGCTTTTTCTGAGCAAGCTGTCTCATGTGAATTTCCCTCCTGTAAGTCGGTGCTTCAGCTGTGCTTTGATTTTGTTTACCCTGTCAAAGCTTGCTGGCTTTTGTACATAGCTGCCATTCAGCTAGTTCAGGTTTTGCAAATGCATATATGCAATGTTACATGCAATGTACAAATACATTCTTCAAAGGAGATGTCAAAACAAGTTTCAGCTCGTTTTCAGCAGTATCTAATTATAGATACATAATTAATGAGTCTGACATTTATCTTTCTTAACACAAAAGACCATACTTACAAATAAAAGCATTTCCTACAGCACATGTAATAGCTAGAGCATTAGTTGAAGAGAAATGAGAATTTAGAGCATGTTATATTCTGAGGAAATAGAAGTATTCCTAGGCAAATAAAATATAGGCTGTTACTGTAGTTGCTTACAACTGAGAAGTGTCACACCTTGATATCATAGAATGAATTACTGGTATCCAGTTACTAAAAGTGAATGGTAAATCTTGGGTAGAAAGGATAGAGATTTCATTAATGTAAAGGCATCTTTCCAGAAAGCATCTGGGTACTGTTCTACTGTCTGCAGCTGTTCTAGATTAAAGAGGAGGTATTTTCCCTTTCTTGTTTACTCAGTGAGTTTATGTTTTTCTGTGCTATTGTCTAGGCAAGGACACCTTCCCTGGTCAAAATGGTCTGAGCTTATGAGACAATGGATATAACTTAATGCTTTTGCTTACAGGAGTGTAATTGTCCTTATTCCCTAGTACCACTCAAGTGAGTCATAGGAAAAGTGGCTGGCGAATATTATTTGTCTGACATTCCTTTTGCAGTGACAGTGTGAAAGTTCAAGGTTCTCTATTTCGTATTTGGTTAATTTGAATTAGTTTGTTAATTACTTTTCACATCCAAACAGAGTAATGAATAAGTGTATTAGCTTCTTGCATGTTGAAATAATAACATGTTTTGGTTAGATTTATAAACTTCAGTAATATAAATTTGTGACTCACATTTGCAAGTGATCTATAGTTTGGAGTAATGGACACTTAAATCCAGCTATATATAAAATGTGAGCAGGCTCTTGCAGATGGTTTCTCTGTCTAAGTGGAGAGAAGAACAAGTCGGCATCCAGAAGAAAATACCTGTTCTGCACAGCATAGTGTGTGTGATGACATTTATGTGAGGTACTACTTGCTGAAGTGGTGCAGAAACTTTTCCAGCCAGTATTTTGTCCTCTGTGCGTGTCTGTGTGTGTTTGCATGTAACAGGTATTCGGGCCTGAAGGTGTTTAAACAACATGCAAATTGGTCTGTTGTATTGCAATAGTATGAAAAGTCCTGAGCATCCTTGAGGGCTCATTTGAGAACATGTTGGGAATGTGTCCTTTCCGTGAAGAACTGGCCATCTGGGCAATTATAACAGGCAACTTCTAGAAAGGAAAAGGAAAAATGCAGAGTTGAAGCAACTTTCCTGATTCTAAACATGGGTTGGTACAGTAACCCACCTCTCTTGAACTGTTGTCTAAGGAGAAGGGTCTAGACTTTCTCCCTTCACTTGCATTCCCCTCTGTAGCTCGTGTTTTAATGTCCTGTTCCTTCAGCTGCTCCTACAAACTAAGCCCCCAGAAAAGTTGTGGCATGAAGGAATGTACATATGGCAGTCTGGAAGGGGCACTGGAAAAGGAAACCAAACAAAAATCTTCAGCTTTGATATCAGTCTCTCAGGCTGACTCTGTGAGTTGGCAGGAAAATAACAAGCACAAATGCTGTTCCCTCCTCATCATGTCTGTAGGTTGCTCCAGGCTTGGTTTCAAACTTTTTGGTGTTTTTCCTGTGTCATCTTTTCTACTACAATACATTTAATTTTCTTTTTGAGAGTTGCTACAAAGAAACAAATCTGTCCGTTTACTTTTAGCTGTAGGCATTATGGTGTGTTTTCGTTTGGTCTTTGCATGTACAGATTTCCTGCTCTTCCTACAAGCTGGCACTTTAGGTTTTACTTAGTTCTTATCTATGGTTCTTTTCAATTGTAGGTGGCTCTGTCTTTCTTTTTGATTCTGGATGAAGGCTTAGTTAAATGCCTATTTAAGAACTGATGAGTAATTTAAAGGATTTAGGGGAACATTCTGTGCTATTATATGCAAATACATGCCATGCATGGCTCCCTGTGTCATTAACCTGGCAGTCATTTCATGCATGACTCCCCATCTTATTAAGCTAGCAGTATGGAATATTTGATTTACTAAACTGCTATGAACTACTTAGTGTGCTAATATAGGAATATAACTTTTAAATTTCTCTGGAATAACTGTCTTTGGAACAGATTCAGGAATACAATAACATTATTTTGACAGCTGTGCTCAGTTACTAAGGTCTATTGTAGTAAGCTTCACAGAACTGGTGGAGAAGTACCTGTGATTTGAATAAGCTGTACAATGACTGAAAATGAAAGCCATCAGATTAATTAGAGTCCTTCAGGATTCTGCAGGCATTGGAAGCACAGGTCTGCAGTGTACATGTAAGTGTTCAGTGTGCAGAGCTTGTGGGAGATACCTACAGGTGTGTGCAGTTCTGAATCTAAAATTCTTCTTCAACATTTTGAAAACTGCTTATATCCAAGCTCTTCCCCCTTCCTGGGCTTTTGTTACCACAGCAGGATTCACTGGCCATGGGATTTACTGGGGATGGTGGGGGAAGAAGTGTATATTTGTTGACTTGGTTCTGTGCCAAATGGAGTAGGAATTACATGTGCAGGATGTTGGATTCTTCCTTTAGTGTCCATTTCAGCTGGCATCTAATGTCATCCAGATAATTGCAAGCCACTCTGTCATCATTTAGCCAGCTGCATAGGACAAAACAAAGAGAAATTTAGGATCAAAAGGAAGGAATAGCCATTTAAAGGGCTTTTAAATGTTGTTTTCTCTCTTTCTCAATCAGTAATACTTAAAAGCCTTTAATTTACCCCACCCCTTATCCCCCTTCAGAGATGTACACATACACTCACATTTGTATGACTTTCAGTGCTTCTGGCTTGATTGATAATATGTGAGCACTGAGCTGCCCAAGAAAATGTCACAAGCAAGAAATGAGGTCAGATAATGACATCCAAAACCAGAGCAGAGGAAATCATTCAGCATCCTCTGGTAGTTTGATTGCAGCTAAGAGTGTGAATCAGCTCCACTTTTATACCTCCTTTATGTTGAAAGTTCTCTAGTACTTTGTATGTGTGCTTTGGATTTGGAGCAGTCATCTGAATCACAAATGCAGCATAATGCCATACATACAGTATGGGTCATCAGAGACTTATTTACCTAGAAGGATGGTGATTTCAGAGGGCTGTGTAAGTCTCCTTTGAAATGTGCCTGTGCTCTGTGGTACTTTTAGCATTAGCACAAGCTGTGAATATGCATTCAAGTGGGAGCTGTGTGGAAAGTGAGCCCGTTACATGTGGAGGAAGGAGGGTATGAAAGTACTGCTAGGACTGACTGGGGAAGTGTACACAGCTGGCTGGGGCAGAGTGAGCTGCAGAGTGTGCATGGCAGGGGGATGCACAGATGACTTTGCTTAGCTTAGCAGACCGTGGTTGTAGAAAATAAAGGCTCAGCATCGTGTCCTATTCAGCATGTTCTTTTTCAGCAGAGACCATGGTCAGTGAGAGGCTGTGAAACCAGCTCTGGACAGGCTGAGATGTGGAAGCATTGGCAAAACACACTTGGTGCGCCCAAGAAGCCAAGGGCAGATTGAGGAGTGGTTCAACTCCCTCCCATTTGAACGCTGGAGAAAAAAAATCTCAAATTTTGGCAGAAAATTGGGTAAAGCAGAAAATCGTGTGAAGCAGGTCTCTCAAAGGACAGTCAGTAGTCCTAAATGTAATGATCTGAACACATTATCTTATTAACACATATGTTATTAACTTTTTGGTAAGATCTATCTGCTTAGCTCCTGTCCCTCATTGCACTCATCAGTCTTTTCTTGCTGTATTAAAATTTTTTTCCTGTTTTATAGATGCCTGCCTACCTGCCTGCCTTCCTGCCCACCCTCCCTCCCTCTCAAGAGCAAAACTGATTTCTGCTATGCTTTAAAGGATCAATATATTTTGTTCCCTTTTGTTTTCTATAGTGTCAGGTTATCTCTTTTTACAAATACACTTCATCAAAGCTGGACTCTGCTTACGTTGCTGATCTCTCCTGCTCTTTTTTATTTTCATTTGCATGATTAGGTCTCTGGTTTGTAAATGCTTTTCACTTCTCTCTTTGTGCAGTAGAGTCCCTCATTTTTTGCCTGTTATCAGCTGACCCTACCTATGAGATGAAATGACCTCTGTGAGAGAAGTGGGCAGCCAGACTATATATGAGATTTTTAGTTTTCCATATCTGTTCATTTATCTGAGCAAGTAAAATGATACAAAACTACCATTACAGGTAGAATTCCTGTGTAAAGAATACAGTCAAGTGCCTCAGTTGATAGCCTGCTATTTTTTTTGTTGTGGGTAACTGAGGTGAAGGACAAAGTAGACAAAGGTGAATAGTATCCCTGACTAGAGGCAACTACTTAAGGCAGGAAAACATGAGTCAGGGACACAGTATATGACAGAGTGATTGTGGGTGAGCAGAACATCATAGAGGAAGGAATGTGAATCTAAGTGTGGAAAGCTTTAATGGCAAACATTTTAAATGCTTCTAGCCTGGAACATACCCCTAACAACTGCAGTTTTACAGTCTGGTTCTGTTATTGTCATTTCCCCCCCCTATTTCTGTGTGAATAGCTTACCCAAACATGAAGCACTTACTGGCTACTGCATTAACTAAGCATGACACAGAGCAGACTCAGTGAGAAAACTTCTAATGGGGGGGCTGCTAATTCACCCCAGTAGTCTATGCAAATAGTTCAATTTCACAAACTTCTTTCTGGAAACATGTAAAGTTTCAGCCTGGTTTCCTGCTGGTTCACCCATGCAGCTCACTGGAAGCATGCCAGCTACAAAGTGAGATGCACAGGATGTGGAGGTTGTTTGGCTGTTCTGCCAGGTGGGCTACCCTGAGTCTGGGGCTCCCAGATTTCCAGGCTACTACCTCTGAGCCAGAGCAGGTGGACAGCCAAAGGTGCAAGACAGCTCACCAGGCAGCCTGGGTTGGAGCTATAGTCACCTCCTCTTTTGGAGAGTATTTCTGAATTGATGAGCAGAATAAATTCATCTCAGGAACAGGAAAGTTCTCTTTGAATGCATTCTCCTTTCCTGCTTTAAAAGTGGATTTAACAAGGGCAGGAAAGTAAACTGAAGGACAGAGAAGGAAGTATTACAGCTTTCAATCAACATGTACTTCCTCTATGTATTACCAAAGTTAAAGCTGAAGAAAAATTTTTGAACAAAGCTGTGGTGCTCCCTCTCCTTGTACAGAACTGTAGACCTGGAAGCCAAAGGAAAGTAAGATGAAGCTGAAGGTTTTTCAGTCATGAGAAGATTGCACTTCTTCAGTTAAATGTGTCCTTCCAATCAGGTTAATTAATCCAGAGGAGGAATTATGATGTACATGTTTTTATAGGTTTAAGCCTCAGTTTTGCTAACTCAAATCAAAGGGACTGGGATGGCAAGCCATGCAGTCTGAAACACGGAAATGTCTTCCCGGGAAGGCTCCCACTGCTTCGGCTATTAGTCGGTGTGCAGTGGCCAGCCATCACCATCAGCAAGCAGCTGTCACACCCTTTGGCTGAACTGGAGCTGTTTCTGGCCATAGAGTGCAGTGCACAGCTTGCTGTTTTATTCGCTTGCTTGCATTTGCTGGGTTTTTTGGCCTGAATTATTCATATGGTAGCAATTGTCAAATGATCTAGGCCAGAGAAATTCATTTTCTTGCAGGACCCAACCTGATGTGGCAGCGTGCTGTTATGTACCACACCAGAATTAGCAGCTGCTGCTTTACAGAGAGGCAGTGCTTCACTGATGTACCTCTAGAAAGGCGGCTGCCAAGAGGTGGCCCTGAATGTTTCAGAGGCAGCTGTTTGCCTGGAGAAGGTGGTGACATTGGTTTGCAGATACCAACCAAAGCTGATGACAAAAACCGAACCATGCCAAATGAATGGGGAAATGGGGACTGTCTTAATTCTGAGTTTCGTAGCAGATTTGCTGTGTTCTGGTACTTTTCTATTTTCGTCTTTTCTGCCTACTGTGGACCACCAGTACTGGACTAAGGTTACAGCTATGTAAGGGTGGATTCCTCTATTGAGTCCCAGATGTAACTGGGTACAACTGCAGTTTCCTTGTAACAGCAAAATGCACAGTTGTCTAGACCCTGCCTTTCACCTCAATTAGTGGTTGCTTTGCAAGTAGTCAGAGAAGCTCTGACTGTGGGAACACAAGTCATGTTGCTGAGAAAGCCCTGCCTACTGTGCACAGCAAAATATCCATGTTTACCAACACTCTCCACTTACCACTGGAGACTACAATATTCAAAACATCATATCCTTTTAACTTCTCCAGAGCTGCGGCTGCATTTTCTCTCCTCTTCCCCTCTGTATTACCACTGGCTTGGAAAGAAGAAAAGTTTCTAAAACTACGGCCAAGGAAAAAGTATATTTTGCTCTGAAACCAGTAGACTGCTTTATGCATCAGAAGGATGTCTTCAGACCTGAGGACTCACTCATGCTCAAAATTGAAGTCAAGCTCCCATTTGTAGCAGGAAGACTCATCCCCTCGGTTGTGGAGTCTTTACAGGCTGCAGAAATGCTTTAGGGCCCATAGACTCTTGCTAGTATAATCTGCCCAGGAGGAAACCTACAGGAGAATCCCAGAGCAGGGCTGGAATTTGCATTTGGGATCAAACATAAGAGGAATGGTTCACCTAAAAGGTGATACATGTAATGTATTCCTGTAGAAGAAAGCTCTTGTCATACTCTTTAGTCTGGCAGAGAAAGGTCTAATGAAACTATTCTGCTAGAAACTGCAGGCAGGCGTAATTGGTTTATACAGTGAGAGTAATTAATCATTGGAACTGAAGGAGGTTAAGATCTTCTCTTGCTTGTAATCAGAGTGGAATGTCTTTCTACACTTCAGCCACAAGTAAGGGGCTTGAGATAGAACTCATTGTGTTCATCTTTAGTCTGTGCAATGCTGGAAGCCCTAAACCACATGGTTCCTGCTGAACTAGGAATCTGTGAATAACTGCTCTTAATTTTTGCCCTTTTTCTGCTCTAGTGGTTATTTTGAAAGTGAAATGGGAGTGAAATCCTACAGCTGAGTTTGACATCACGATGAGATTTTAGTCTGTTAAAACTCCTACGATTTCTTTTTTATTCAGTTAATTTCAGTGTAATTTAAAAAATGAGATTTTTCTTCTCTTCAAGAAAAGACTTTCTAGACTTCTGAGCACATGTTACCCATAGTGGAATAAGCAGGCACAAAGCAGATGACAAAAATACCCCTCATGACATTTCCTCTCTGTCATTCATGAGGCATTTTTTGCAGTTAATGTAATCTAAAACAAATGTAATGGTTTAGGTGCTGTTGCATTGCATTCCTTATGATTGGAAGAAACTATAATCAACAGTTCTGCTTTCCCTTCCATTGTAATAATAAATAGTAAAAACTAGCAATTCCATTTAAAATAGCTCTAAGTGGCACTACAGATCAGACCAGTGAAGCATTGTTTGCCTTTCAGATTATGAACTTGTGAAGGATTTCTTGATTATTCCTTTTCTTGTTAATATCATATAATTAACTTAGTAACATTCTGAGTTTTAATAAAGATTTGTGTATTACTGAATTATACAAACAAGTTTCATTTTTCAAGGTCTGTATGTAGGAGAAGTGTTAGCAAAAATAAATATTCTAATCACTTTTGTCAAAACAAATTGCTAACAATGTCTTTACTATTCTGCATGTGAGAGCTACTTGTGACATTCATTAATCTAACAGTTTATGATTTTGATTTCCAGATGGAATGATTAGCATTTCTAAGCTTTTTATATTCAAACTGCAAAAATAAGCCTTTTTCAGGGGTCACTGAAGGCAAATAATTTAGTCTAACACTTGGCCCATTTAAAAATCTTTCTGATGCCTTTGTTTTGAATATTATTTAAAAACTTTTTTATATGAAACAGTGAACTGTTATTATCAACAAAGGTCACTTCTACAGTTTTAATCTTTTCTTTTGTCTTCCTCCATCCCTTCTTAATCAAGAATACCACGCCTCACAATACTGTAGAACTAGAATCATAGAATCTATGCTTGGGAAAAAAAAATTATTTTCCTTCATTTTGTGTGTGAACAGAGCACCAACATGTTGTGACTGATCACAAAATGATATCACTTCACTTTTATCAGTTGCAAGTGTGAAGTGGGTGTATGCTTTTGTATTTAAATTGTGGTTATTAAGTAGGTCTAGTGGGTATCTCTTGGCATACCTTGTAGAAACTTGGGCTTAGCTTCATTCTTTTCAGCCTAATTCTTATAGTTATTTTCCTTCAGATAATCTGCCAGGGGGAATGGTGACACCTCTGTGAGGTATCTTGCTCTGTAAAACTCTAGGGGCTATCTCCTACAAATAATATCAAGTTTTGTCCTTCAAACTGTTGAAAGTTTGAGATCTTTTAGCCACCTATATGCAAAAACACTTGATTATTTTTTGTTATTTCAGGGTTTGTAAATTCCCATCCTTATTCTGCTTAATTAAAGAACTGGATGGTGATACTCATGACCACATGCTTATTGCCACGTCGATTGTCTGAGAAAAGAAATTCCTCCCTCACCCCAAACAGTTCCTTTGAAGAGGGAGTTATGCTTGAAACCCCCTTGAGATACCAGACACTTGCTGTTCTGCCATGAGAGATTTCTTTCTCTGGGATTTGCAGCAGTTTGCTGTAGTTGAAACTAAATTTAAATGCTTCAAACTTAAGTGACATGTTGTTGCACCAAATGTGAGCCTGATGCACACACTGACTGCACCCTGACTAACGCTGCAAACATTGTTGAATCTGTTAAAATCCAGATACTTTGGTATTTTGGCATCCTGAACAGCACTCTTTGACCTTGGTTGTGACCTGAGGATTAATGGTGAACCAGTCTAGGTAAAGTACTGTGCCATGGGAATGCAAACTTTTCCCCTTTCGGGAGTCACCAATAAAATTAATAGCAAAGTTGCAGCAAGTGGTCAAGTTCACAACTGGAGTGCTACAGCAATACACTGTTGAAAGGAATATAGAATTTTATTTTCCCTGTATCAAAGAGTTGGGTGTCTGAGATGGTAAAAAACTGTGGAATTTACACAGCCCTGTGGATGCCCTTTACTTTCCAAAGGAAAGATGCTGCTGATTTGGTGCCTAAAGAAAGGCACTGGTAAGGAGGAGAGGCTGCTGCTGCTGCAGGTTGTATACAAAATTTTGAGCACCTATGAGTTTCTTTCCCCATATTTTTAAATGCATCTAACTCCCAGTTTTACAGAAATCTTGGAATTTAGTGAGTTTGTGTCAAAAAAGTGCTTATAGTCTTTCCTAGGTGGTTGATAAATACCTGACAATACCTGAAAGCTTGTGAATGTGGACTGAGTAATGCTCCTAAGTACATAATGTAAAGAAGATATATAACAAGAAAATACAGTTTATAAGTTGAGAACCTGATTACTGCTTGCTATTTATCAATAAATATTCACTGCCTATCAGAGGACTTATAGGCAGTTTTATCAGCATTAATATTCTATAGCAGAGAAGAGAATTGGGTTCCAGATCTTCGTAATTTCTAAATTCTGCATAAATGGAATATTCAAATAGTGTGCCAAAATAGTGACATGAATCTGGGGAGGATTAATATTTTCTTTTAAGTCTTCAAAAGGGTATGTCAACAATCACTGTTTTGTTCAAATGGGCAAAATTCTCTATCAGTTTTAGCACCATAAATCCAGCATAACTTTTGATTTTGGTGGATCTGTGCATGATAAACACACAAAACTCAGAATCCATCCCAGCTGGAGGCTGAAAGCTTATGTTTGCAAAACTATCCCACAGGCAGGAACAGATAACTGATCAGTTCATATTTTGCTTAGCACAATTTAATTACTTAATTTTTCTGTGCTTTCCCTTCCTCTTTATTGACTTCAATTAAGTTTTCCTTAGGGTTTGCATGCCTGGAAAACTTTGACTACTTAAACAAGTAATCCTGTTTACTCATCACATTATCCCAGCTCGACTTTTGGGCTGAAGTGTGTATTTTCCAAATTCTTTTGGAACTATTGCTATTCAGTATTATAATGATATTAAGAACTGCTCTTGTAAAAATGAGGCAGCAGATTTGTGTGGCCGGTTTTGAGAACTGCTCAAGATTTTAGAGCTATGAAAAGAGTATCTTTTGAGGGAAACTTTGTAAATTATATGAACCAACACTTTTCTTTCATGTTTCATTTGAAAATTTTTAAGTTCTTAAAGTGTGAATAACTGGGTCACTCATATTGTAAGTTGTATAAAATGAGTAGTTCTACAAACAGAGGAACAGTTAATGGAACTACTTGTGTTTTAAGTTTAATTACTTTATATAATGCATTATGTTTTAGGCATAATTTTGGAATTTTTTGCTAAGTAATATTGATGGTGAATTTTTATAAATCCTAGTAAGGCATTTAGTTGCTTATATTTTCATTTTAATGAGGGAAATTTTAGAAACTTTTTTTTTAATTCTTGAAAGTTTATGTTTTTTCTTTCCCTTTGTTGTGGCACCCCAAAAACCCAGTAAAAACTCAAATTAATAGTAAAACTGTCAATGTTATTAACTTTTCAGAGAGAACTCCAATGGGAATAGAGCCTGTGGAGAGCTATCTGAATTCTCACATTCTGTAAAATTAGCATTCTAAATTAAAAATTATGAGGAATAGACCCTTCTGGCACAACAGATGAGCTTTAAAGACAAAATATTTGTTGGTATTTATCAGTGTGTGTGTTCACAATTATTCTTAAAAGTCTTAAGAAAGACAGTGAGTGTTTTCCTGAGGAAAAATGTTGATAACTGAATTTTAAAATAAAAGCAAAATTTATTCATTTTTAAGACTAAAGGGAAAAGACTTTTTTTCAGTGCATAGATATATGTCTGATTTGGTTGTCTGGTTCTAACACAAGCAAACTCGTTAAGTTAGGAGACAGGAAAGTAAAAATACGTCTTTAGTAAATACACTTACTAATTTTTTGGAATTCAAAAGAGTGTGAGAATTAAAGACAGGTTGATACCTCTGTGTATACAGTTGTGGCTAATTTTCAGTTTAAAGTTCTCAAAATTAGTTTTCTGATGAACAAGGTGCAATTTACTGATATAATTGCAGTTATTTTGAGTTATTGACCATTATTTGTGTAAGGAAAAGAAGTTTACTTTTTTAATACTTTATTTTTTTAAAAAAACTATGTTATTAACATTAGAGTTGTGGAGTTTAGATGTTAAGTTCTACAAAATATTTTAATCTTTCCAGTCTTAAATTTCTTTTATATTCTGTTGTGACTATAAAAGTCTAGGTCCATATTTCTAAAATTTTTGCTCTGCTATCAATACCTCCTGTAAATTCAAATGAATGGATGAACTAAAGTTGATCACAAATCACTTGGGAATTTTGAGCAGTGCAGACAGCAGTGGGGGATGTATGAAAACTGACAGTGACTTAAGCACCTCTTCACGTGAGTGGACACTTTTGGGAGTTATTTCTTTGCCGGGGAAGACCCATAAGAATTACTCAGAATGGCAGAATCAAGCATATATGTAAATGTTTACAAAATTGGAAATACAATGATGCAAACGTAGAAAGTTATGGCATGAATAGGAGACCTGTCTTTCTGAACAGGATGGCTTTGTCCAGAAGTTTCAATTCTGCTGGCATTCCAGTGGTTTTACTAGAGAATAAGTTAGTTTCCACCATGACTTTCTGTGTTGCGTGTTTTCCTTTTGGGGTTACTCCTGACATCAAATAAGCTAGGATTTTTCATTCTACCCTGTTTTAATCTTCCAAAGTGTTAGTTTCAGAGAACTTCATGAAGATGCTGCCCTTTAGAGCATTCTGGGTAGTACCTGTATATGTCATGAACCCTTACAGAGGAGTGAAGGGCTATAAGCCATAGTTGTAATCATCTGAGAGATACAGGCAAGTAAGTAACCAAGTTTCCATGTAATTTCAGTTTTTGTAGTTAGGTGTTTAGTTGTTACTGAAAGTTACAGATATAGGACCATACTGTAATATTTTTCAGAATATTGAGAGATTTCAGATTAGAATGATCTTTTTTAGAAAATAGAGCTCTTTGAACTTGGGGGATAGCAATGAATGACTGGAAAACCTAATTTCATGGAAACTGCATTCCTCTATAGATTCTACAGGACAGGGATGTTTATACAAAGTTTTGAAGACAGTGTTCCTCAGCATAATTCCTTTCCAATATGATATCAAATAATTGCATTGCATTTAATGGAGCTTCTACTCACTCACTCTTCTGTTAGAAAATGTACCACTTGGTAACTGTTTCCTCGAGCTTGAGTCTAGTTGGTAGACTTGAATTTCTGTTAAATATGTGTGTGGAAATTATACAACATCAAATGAAAAGAAATCAAATATCAGAATTGCCTTCTTCCAAATCAGACAGATAGCCAATCCTGTTGAAATGACTTGCCATTTTGAGATTGTCTTGATCCAACTTACAGAAAGAAGCGGAATTAAAATAGCAGCTTGTTTAATGCTGGCCCGTGTCGTTTACAGGGCTTTCATGAGATCTCCTGTCAGCTCACGTTAACCAGAAATCATTGTTTCCATTGGAAACTTTGACAACTGGAAGTGTTTGGTTGCAGTGGGCCTTGTTACTTATGTTTTGTTACCTTGTGATAATACTGTAACAGGTCATTACTGTTCTTGTTACAGAGAAAAGGATTTAGTTAGGTGATGCATAGTGGCTGTTTCTGTTGAAAATGTTTGCACCTTGAAGCTGTGATGCCTCGTCATATCATTAAAGTACAGTTCTAGGAAGAGGGAAAGCATATTTACTGGAAAACGATGCGGGTAGAATGACATCTGTGTGTTTGTGAGTCAGTCTTTAATATGTTAATGGCAATATGAAAAATGGGCAGTTGCTGCTCCATTGATGGTGGTAAGGGGAACTCTTTTCAGCACGGACCCCACTGTTTGTGTGGAGGGCATGAATTTTCTGTTGCTGCAGTATTTGCAAAACCATGGCAATAGGCTGAGGTGGCAACAGTGACTTGGGTTTTGTTTATTTCCATCTCAGTATTTAACAATGCTTAAACACGTGCTTAATCTCTCTCTAGTTTTAAAATCATAGTTTAAAGAAATCTCTCATAAAAGTGTCTGAATGAAACTGCACACCATAAAATCTCTTTAGAAAAGAGATTTTTAATGGAAACACTGCTGCAAGATTTATTGTAGTGGTTCTAAAATTGCACTGTTATAATAAGGGTTAAGGCTCAATTGTTCACTCTCCAGCAGCAATAACTTTCTCATTGGAATCTGAAAATAAACCCCTATGAATAAAATGACACCAAAGACTTGTTTTCTTGAGACAGCTAGCCTTTTTGTACAGAAGCTATTCGGAGGTCTTATACTGTAGTTCTGCTGAAAAATTACACTGGCTTGCCAAATATCTTAATGACTTTTCTCTCAGCGGTTGGTAATGGTGAAATGTTATTCTAGTAACCATAATGTCTCTCATAAAACAATTGCATACAATATGTACTGTACTTCTATTTTAGTGAGCACTTCCATCGGGCTTGTACTGCCAGTAGCCATTTAACATTTCATAGCAAACTGCTCACCAGTCCTTCAAGTGTAATATTGCAGAAACAGTGAAGAAATGCGTGATTAAAAGCATTCACTGAGAGTGGACCATTTAGTACTACCCTATCTTGCAAGATAAACCAGCCTTCACACATGTAGGCGCTCATCATATAAATGACAGTTCTATGTGGTCATTTAATTTTACGATCTCAATTCTCGCATATATTGCTAACATAAATATAGCGTTCTCCTGCAGGGAGGTCTGCTGGGTATTATAAAATCAGTAAGACCTCAATGGGTTCAAATGGACATCTTTTATAATTATTGCTATAAAATTTCTTGACAATGCATTTTGTTGTCCAATGGGTAAAGAAAATGATTTTCTGAAAGAATGGGTTTTGACAAAGAGAGCAACAGAGCTTAGGCGTTTGTTCCTGTGCTCAAGCATATTTAAATTACGTCTGTTACTCTTACCTTTTGGACAGAGGCCAATATCCTGGAATAACTTTTTGCAGTGAAACTCCAGTCAGAGTATGGCTGTATTTTCCATTGTTTTCTGGTGTGGTGAGACAATGTAGGATATCTAGGGGGAAAAGATTAATTTGCTCTTTAATGCAATTAAATCCTATTTGCCAAGCAATTCTTTTTACAAGCCCTTGAAGAGACTGGGGAATCTGAAAGAGGATGAGGGCAGTAAATGTATTCCTAGAAGTGGTTTTAAGGGAAGAAGCAGACTTGGGTCCTGGATTTCAGGACAGTCCTTTTAGCTGTAGATCATCAGGAGGGACCCTGTTACATCTTTCTTACATTTCTCTAAAATGCTTCTCTTTGACTATGTCTGGAAAGGAATTTCTGTCCTGTTTATTCACATTTACATAATAAAAAGATATTAAGTTTCCTTTAGAAGGCTGAATAGCAAAGTTTCTGTGCTTGAATTGCCTTTGGAACATGGGCTTTGCCTGTGGAATGACTGGGTTGTAAAGCACTGCTGTGCAGCTCTCTGTGCTGGCCCCGGGGACCACCAGCAAACTGTGGAGAACATGGTTTGTGTGCTGTTGGTCAGGAGCTGGTGCCTCTTTGGAGGTGGAAACACTCAGAAGTGGTTCAGCTGTATAGTGCCTTGATGCTATTGAGTTTTATATAAAACATCTGTATCAGTTGTTTTGGACTATTAGTGAATTTTGCATCCATCAGAATAGAATGACATCAGTACCTATATGCATAGACTGTATCAGCATCCTATTACTTTCCATCTTGAGTTTCTAATTTTTATATATGTTTTTAAATGTGCATCATATGTTATGGAAGAAGAGATGGTGTTCTTGTGGGTTGGTGATACTTCATGGATTTGGTTGAAATTAGAGTGATTGATGTTAGCTTATGATCTAGTTCCTCTTGTCTGTTTTGGAATGGGCAGGAGAAGTCTACAGCACAAGGGAATTCTCTGTCATTTTGTTTTACAAGAAATGTGTCTCTCACATTTCCTTAAAGGTATGTGGGCATTCTCACGTTATTTGATTGCCTAGTGTCAGTAATGGTGGGATTCTGATCTCTAAACAGCCTTATAAGCGCTGCAGTATCACACACATATATATACAGTAACAAAAGAAATTTAATACTAAATGTGTATTGGAACAGGAAGTGCAAGAGTGATGTGCATTTACCCCAGAAGTTAATTGGATGATTACTGCATAATGATGTTGTATTTGCAGTTGATAAATAACTGCACAGTAACCTTTGATAAGATTGAGGTAGCATAAGTTAACTTGCCAGTACTGTGTTCGTTAGAAAAAGGTGAAGGCAAAGGCAAAATAATCAGTATATTTATTAATGTATGTGGGGGCTTGGGGTGTTGGCAGCTCATATTTTTGATATTTTTTCCTATGCAGTTCTAAAACCATTATATTAATTGTTTTTCTCACCTGGAATGAGAGCCAAGTGTCTTCAAATACATTTACCTTTGAAGTAATTAAAATAAAGTGTCTACTGACCATAGCGAATAAGCAAACATGCTCTGCATGAAAATAGGCAATGATAAGGAAAAAAATGTTATGCAAGAAAACAGTAAGGGAAAGAAAAAAAAGAGATTGTAGTTGCAGTTTCTTTACTGGAACCTTAGCAAACCTAATTGATTATTCTGAGCTATCTCACACATAAATATATCTTAGCTGCTATAGCTTGGAGATATTTGTAAAGAAGATTCTTGGTCTTTTGTATAAAGAGTTGAAGCCAGCATCTTCCATCCATGTTCCAGGAAGAAATAATTTACAGGAATTCCAAGCACTTTGGGAAGTTTCTCATTGTATAAAAGGGTTTTCATGCCTCTCACAAGTATTACAGTTTACTCATGGGAAAAAATGAGCTTGGGTGAGTGGGCAAATGTGTAATTCCTAAATAGATACAAAATAGAAAGGACTAGATAAGGAATGGGAAACTCACACTAGAGTTAGCTGAGAAAATGTAAATAGTTTGAGATCTAAGCTGATTTCTGTATTTCAAATGAGAAAGTTTCTTCTGCACGTTAAAAGTGTGCACTACAGGTATACAGCTAAAAGCTTTCTAAATATTTAATGGTGAGATTAGAACACCCAGGTTCAGTCTTCTAACTACATAGATTGATCTTACTGTAAGGCAACAGCTCAGCCTGTGCTTCTTGGGTAAGAGTAGTTGTTTGCTGTCCACAACACCCAGGAAGAGAGTTCTCAGAACACCTCACTGTGGGGGCAGTGAGCTCAGTGAGCATGAGCTTCATTCTTCCAGACTGTTCCCCTACCTTTGCTGCTGTGCCCAAGAGTGGTGTTTGTCCTCTTGGTCCCACTTCCCAGTGTGAGTTTCCCTGGTCTAAGCTGAGAAGGATGTTTGGCCACTTTAAATATAGCTTGGCAAACCGCTTTTGATCAGTTGTAATATTCATGAATATTTGTACAAGTTTTCAAAATGCATCCTTCCTTTAAAAGACCTGGTGAACAAAATTGTGTATGCTGAATGTCTATAGGAGTCACTAATATATTAAGCAATTAATGTTTTTTTTCTATGTGAGGAAGGGGTCTCTCCAGCATTTATCTGTGCCCAGAATACATGTAATTATAAAATGAAGTTAACCAGCAGCCAAAATAATAGATCAGTTTTCAGACCACATAGTACTTCTATTTAATGCTTTCTGCTTTTTTTTTTTTTTATGTTTATGGCAATGCTTGTATGAACAAGTTTAATTTAAATAATGCAAAAACATGCAACTGATTTTCCCTGTACAGAGCAAACTTGCATTGGATACCACAACAGTTTCCATGACTAGCTGTTTACACTTTTCTGACAGTGCTTTTCTGACACTGCTTGGTAGGAAAGTGGGTTTTGCTGCTTTGCTGTGAAGATAGAGCTCCAGGGAAACAAAATACATTCTCCATGGATTTTAGAATTCATTTTAGCAATCTTTTTATTTTTCATTTCAGTGAAGGTAATTCTGCAACTTCTATGAATCTCAGCTGTGGCAACATGAATTCAGGAGTTGGATCCCAAACATGGGGGCCTTGGTTGCACAGGCTTTTAATATTCTGGAGACTTTTTGATATTCATTGCAAATTCCCAAAATATTGCTGGTCTGCATTCCCACTGTCAAGCTCCAGCTAATATATACTGAATACTTCTGTTTGTTGGCTTAATCCTGCTTTGGTGTTATTTCACAGTAAAGAATCTCCTTTTAATGTAGTGGCTGCTCTCAGATCTTCGACTTGTCAGCACTCAACACTCCTCTGTCTCAGCAGTTTCTTCCAGTTGCTGCAGTGCATATGTATGGCAGCTCTCATGGTCAGCAGCATGGAAAGAAAATAGGATTGAACATTCCATGGGGCAGTACAGCATCAGCCCTCTGTGGTATGTTGTTCTCAGGCTTTCTTGAATCTATTAAAGTGGAGGCAATAACAGGGGGTTTGGAAAGCCTAATGATTCTTTAGATTCAGAAAATGTGCATGGGAGACTACTGCTGAAACTCTCTGAAGTCAGTAGACAGACTCCAGTGAATTTTGAAGGGCTCAGATTGGTCCCACAGGGCATTCTGATGATTTCCTGCATACACACTGCTTTTCAAATGACTTGCCTTTTGGGTCTCTGGGGACATAAAATATTCCCAAGATATTGAAACATCCCAGTGGAGGAAAATTAACCATTTCTATTTACATTTCTGTGACCTTATTTGGATTTTAATGTGTTTTCTTAAAGAATTTTGACAGTAACAAAGAGGCAGGCATTCTTCCAAAATGTCATAAAAATAAAAGAGGTGTAAAGTAATCTGTAATACGACAGCAATTTTCATGTGAAGTTTTATATATGAGTAAAATGAACTGCCTTTACTTTGAGTCTATCTTTGAGTTTAAGTTAAACCCACAGAACCAAAATCCAAAAGGGGTCCAACCAGGTTCCACAGGACTCCCATATATGTTTTTCATCAGTTCAATGTCTCTCTTATTTGTACAATGAATCTTAAGCATGCCCAGTCTTATATGAAATACCTGGGACTTGATTCTCAGACTTCTGCACTACAACTTGGAGTAATTGTACTGAAGTCAATGGCCCATATCTTGCCACCAGTTCTTAAATAGAACTTCTAGTGAATTTCAATAAAGACTTTTGCTTAAAAGTCAACAGCACAGCATGGTTCAGGGAAATTACAAGGCTGCAAGCAAAAATGTTAGTTTATTTTTCCTTTTCTTTTCAGAATACCTCGTGTTTGGTTCTATAAAATAAGATTATTACCTTGTAGTGATTCAAATCAGTATGGCATCAGATTGGATCTTGGGAATCTCAGTAATGAGCCTAAGCTTCTCTGACAGTAAAATTAAATAACTTTTAATTAACACAGATTGAGAGCATGTGAGGGATATATCCCTGTGTTTCTTTCAAAAAATATTCCTTACTTTTTGACAGTATGAACTTATATGAACAGTATATTGCTGCTAGTCCAATCTTTATATTCATTATAAATTACAACCACCTTTTTTCCTGTTCCAATAGAAGAAGCAACTACTTTATTGTGTAGAACTTGCCAAGCCATAATTGAACTCCATTCACCAGTGCAGCTACCTATGTGCATGAATAGAAAGCAGTAATATTTTTTGAGGAGGAGGTCAGTGTTTCAAAGGAGATGATCAGTACCTGAGCTGTGAGATAGCACTGGGGGCAGACTTTGTCTAATGTGCGGGGGAAGTGGTTATGAAGAAGCAAGTGAAACTAATGGCTGGCACAGCTTGCCAGGACTAAAGAAAACTTAGAAGAAAAAAAGAGTTCTCTTTCTTCTTTGCCTAATTTTAAAGCTGTATATGAAATGAGTGACAGAAGCTTGCTATACACCCTAAAGTGTGAGTCACCATTCATGATGGGTGATGGAGGCAGAAATGGATTATATGATCCAGTCATATGCTGCCATTGTGTGCACATGTGATTGTGTTCTGCTGGGTACGTTATTGTAACCACTCCCAAAACAATGCAATTGCTTCGGGGGAAAGCCAGTGTAAGTGGTATCACAAGCAAGGACAGGATTTTGGGCATTTCTCTCACTTTGTGTATCTCTCGGTTGTGTGCCCTCCTTGTGACTGGTAGCAACTAGGACAGAAAGGCAGCTGCTCTTAGAGCTCAGGTTTCTCCATCATCCTGTAACATGGACCAAAATGTGATTTTCTTGGTGTGGGTGAGATAAAATGGAGAGAGCAGAACTCCTTTCCCTTGCTAGGAAAATGATACAATGGCAACCACAGTGCTGGAAAAGGGCATTGTGTGCGTGCAAGAAAGCTGAATGATGAGGTGGGGCACAGTGTGTGTGGCAAGGAGCAGGTGGTCAATTCTAGGTGCATAAAAATAATATTCATTTATAATGTCCAGGAAACACTGTTTTTTCATTCCTTTTAATCTTTAAACCTAATCCTGGTTTTGCTAATTTAATACACCATATTCTTTAGGGACCCTGTAAGCAGCTTCCTCTGCTCAGACTATGAAGAAGAGATGTAATCTAGCTGCAAATGCTCACTGAGGAGTCCTCCTATGGTACAAGAACTCTCTGCTGGCTATTATCAAGCCAAATGTGGGTCTACACTTCTGATACCTTCTTATAGCTCTGTAGAGACAACATAATAGTGATGTGAGAAGAAAGAAGATCCCTACCTACCATGCTGCACATATTATCTGTCAAAATGGGGCCAACTGAGGATGTTATATTCCAGAAGCAATGAGCATGGGCATGTGAGAGTAAATTATACTGTAATTTCAGTGTCCCAGCTGCCCTACTGCAGCTGCCAGTGATGTACTTTTCTGTTGTGATAGAACTGAGGTAGCCTGAAGCTGTAGGCTGCCTCAGATAAACCATGTGGTAAACTGGTGTCCCAGCTCTTTCCCATAATATACTTTAGGAAGCTCACACTTACCTGCAGTAGGGCACCAGCTCCAAACTATGCCAGGGATCCCACAGAACTGGAGATTTCCCTCACAGCCTTTCCCACTTTCTGCAGCAAATAGAGGTTGGGGGCAAGGGAGTTTTTCATGCTTCTTCCTCTGTCTCAGCGTAGTTTGAAGATGAGGGAAGCAACAGTGGGAAAAATGTTGCCACTCTCCTATTTTGATGTTTGTTTCTCTCTTGCTTGGTAGGGCAGTTATTTGGTAACACAACTGTCCTAAATCCACCTAATGAAACTGCTTAAACATGAGCTACTTCAAATCCTGAGCACAGAAGGAATGCATATTTTATAATATCTATATAAACAGATCATCAGTCGATGTAAAGCTATTGGTGGAATAAGGCAAGATCTTAGCATTTCTCTTTCAGAAAAATGTAGTTTAGGTTGTTGTGATACTTTATTTCTGAGAGAATTTACTGTAGATGTAAATGAACACTTCATAAATAAATCTGTAACACTTGTTCCCAAGCATAAATCTGATTCCCAAGGCTCTGGTAAGCACATTCAACAGTACAATATACAGTAAAGTGCAATTCACTGAAAATAAGGTAAACATGTGTAATGGTCTATGATAAATATAGGTTAAAGGGCTCTGCATGTCCAATAGGTTTTAAAGCTACTCAAAATCACATATGTTCAGTTGGCACAAAGATATTTTTCCGTAGAGGTCATATAAGAGATAAATAAAAGTTATGTCCAAAAAAATTATTAAAAATATATATAAAGGTGCAAATACAAATGAATTTATATTTGCAAAGATGCTTCGCTGCTCATGCTTACAGCAGACCAGGAGCTATCTGTTAAATTGAGTCCTGAAGCTGAGCATTTCTGTTAGCCCTGAAAGGCAGGGTATATTAGTTTAGGTACTGCCCCTTAGGAATGTGGCTGATGAAATGAAATTGCACTGGAATCTACCAGCTTGGTGTGCAGGTGGAGCAAGCACCTGCAGTTTAAAAGACATAATTTCAAAACACCCTGTGAAACCCTCTGGTCCCTTTACAGTTGGCAGAAAATGGATGGTGTGTTTTTCTCCACTGTCACATAGGTTGCCCTAATTCAGTGAAGCATCTCTGTTCCCATGTGGAGGCACTCTTACTCCTCCAAACTGTAATTGCATTTTTGTCCTGAGTATTATTTATGTTCCCTCTCCATAGGTTTGAGTCAGTAATAGGAATAGAGAGACAGAGCCATCTTGTGGAAGATCACTTTAATATCTTCCAGTTTTAGGTGCTAGGCACTTCAGAAGCTCTTAATTTTGTAGACCCTATTTTTGCAATGAGAAACCTCAATTACAAGTGAGTGTCCTATAATATTTCTACAGATGTGTTGGTTTCTGTACAAAGGCAAGTTAAGTGAGCACGGAATTATATTGTTCCAACATTTGCCTGCTGGCACTTGATATGTTTGAACAGCATGTTCTTTGCCCCATCTTGAACTACATAATCAGCAGTTTCTTCTCTTCTTTCCATATTGCTTCTGTGCACAATTTAGATATTAAATATATATCTTGATTTGCTTTGTAACAGACTGCAAATGAAGCTTCACTGCCTCATCTTGGAAATGTGCAGAGGAAGGAGAGTTGAAAATAATATTTTTCCCTTCATCCTTACTGCTTTCAGTTGAATAATTGCACAATTCTTACAGACTACAGCAAACATTAAAAAGCTGTTCTTGTCTACAGGTTCCAGCCTGAGATGTGGAAAATGCTTGTAATGAAGCTGCAAAACACATGAAAGCAGAGTGACAAGATCTTCTGTGTAGCAGAGAGGGGCTTTTGCTTTAAGCAGAAGAAAAAGAGCAGAGGGCATCTTTCTCGTAAGAGCAAATGATGTGGGTCTAGAAAGGACGGAGGTCTTGATAAAGGGAAAATGAAAATGATGCTTAACATTCCAGCTTCCCCTCCTGAGTTAAGGGCATGAGTTATACTTTTCAAGTCCTGTATGAGGTAAGGGTCAGTGATTAGCACAAGACTATCTAGTACCTTAAATGCTATAGTCAGCACGTGCTCTGAGAGTATTGAAATCTGTGTTAATCAAAAATGTCAATTCCTTCCAACATGCTTGACTTCTTTACTAATGGGAAACTTAGCCTTGATTTACTTAAATTCTTTAAAGATGTTACTTTTTTTTGTGCCTTATTTTGCAAAGCATTCATGAGATATGAAATAGATGAGATCAAATTTAATCCAGTCTAATGCGTCTTTTGATAGATCAAAAATAAATGCACATTTAAAGATTTTAGTTTTTTGCATCCAGAATCACAGCATACCTTTTATTTTGATGAGGAAATGAACATCGTGCTTGTTTAGAGCATGGTGCTAATAACACCAAGGTCGTGGTTCAATCACCATATGGGCCATTCACTTAAGAGTTGAACTTGATTATCCTTGTGGATCCCTTCCAACTCAGAATATTCTGTGAAACCTGTGAAGGGTTTTGATCTGTTTTGGTTTTCCCCATCAGCAGTCTTTGTTGTATTTTCATGTTTGAAATACGTGACTCAAAATCAATTTTTGATAGAAGGTGTATCTCTACGATGTGCCACATTCAAGGTTTAGAAAACTAGACTGAATTGAAGGAAGTGCTTATAATTATTAGGAAAAATACATGTTTGTGAAGTGTGAGATCTGAAATAATCAACTGAATAGTTGTTGCATAGAGCTTGTAAATCTGTAACAACATGATAATGTTGATTTTAAAATGAAATCAGCCATAACATTGGCAACCTACTACTGTTCTACCTCAAAACACAGATTAGCCATTCAGTGGAAAGAAACTTTCTCTACAAAATGATATAATGTTTTTCTTTCTTAGGAAAGTCAAACTGAAAAAACCTAAAAACATATCAAATGGAAAGGAGGTTAATGTTACCAATATATGATAGAAACATAGAATTATAGAATATTCTGTGCTGGAAGGGACCCACAAGATCCCAAAGGATCCACAAGACGCACAAAGATCATCAAATTCCAGCTCCTGACCCTGTGCAGGACAGCCCCAAGAATTCCACCACATGCCAGAGAGTGTTGTCCAAACACTTCTTGAAGTTAGGCAGGCTTGGTGCAATCACCTTCCTTGACCAGCTGGAGATGCTTTGCCTGATGCCCCCCAGGACATGGTTGGCCCTCTCAGCTGCCAGGGCACTGCTGACTCAGATTCAACTTGCCGTTGACCAGGATCCCCAGATTCCTTCCGACAGGGCTGCTTTCCAACCTCTCATTCCCCAGTCTGTCTATACATCCAGGTTTGCCCCATCCCAGGTGTAGAATCCATCTCTTGTCTTTGTCAGATTTCATACCATTAGTGATTGCCTGGCCCTCTAAATCATCAAAGTCTCTCTGCAGGGCTTCTCTGCCTTCAAGGAAATCAACAACTCCTCCAAATTCAGTATAATTGTCAATCTTACTTATATACTTTATATATACTATATATAGCTATATATACACCTATATATAACTTATATGCCTTAAAAGGTATATAAGGTATTGTAGATGTAGAAGACCTTCTGAAAAACTAGTGAGGAGGGAAAGAGCCTAATGTCCGCTCAAGGAAACCTTTGCTGCCGGGGAAATGATGACTTGGTAATAAATTAGTTTTTCGCTCAGGTGATGTTCTCTTTATCTGTCTACCCCAGAGGTAACTCCCTCACTACAAGTGATAGAGTTGTCACAGGCATGCCTGGAGGCCCCCACAGAGGGGCCAGGCAGGCCATGAAGCACAGGGGGACAACACAGCCAGGGGGTTTATTGCATATGCAAAAGGTGTTGTTATAAAAGCACCCAAATGTGTTTCTGTTTTCCCCTTCTTGGCCAGCTGTATTGCAGTGTTCTTGACTGTCAAATTTTCTTTAAAGCTTTGGTCACAGCCTGGTGCCTGGGGTTACCCTTACAGGTCCTGTGTCCAAGTCATCATAAAATCATCTTAAATAAGTCATCATAAATAATGGATGAGTCAGCCCTGAGAGGACCTGCTGCATCTGTAACACTGTTCTAGGAAACAACATTCCCTTCAACTTGTTGAGGCATTTCTCTGTAGCAGTTGCTGAACAATACTAAAGGACCCCCTGTCCTTTAGCCACAGATCCTCTCCCAGACAGTGACTGCCGTAACTGGAAATAGCCCAACTCTCCTAGTTGTTTTTCCATGTAGGCTGACTTTCAGAATAGTCAAAAACAAAGGATAATGCTACGGTGCACTCTGGCTTTTTCTGATCTTTCATTAGAAACACAAAATATGTGTGTTTTAAGCTGTAAATGTCATTACCTATTTCTCATGAATATTTCAGATTCTAAAATTTACAGGCTATTGTTCTCATAAGGCAAAACGTTGTTTCTGGATACATGAGTAGTGAGTGATAGAAAAAGCCTCAGTAAGATGCTATAAATCTATTCTGAGAGTAAAGTAGTGTGTAGCCTGCTTTTTCCTTATTTTGTTTTTTACTGGAATAATCAGAGGTGCAAAACAATGGAACGTTTAATTTAAGTTTGATTATTTGGCTGTGTGATATACAGATGCCATAATATTTCTTTAGTTTTTGTCAGATGTCAAGGTACCTGAACCGCTGGTAAATGTTAATGTCTTAAAGATAACTGGTTTACTGGGGCATATACTTTCAATTATACACTAGTGGATGATCCAAGCAGAACTATAGCAGAGATGGGGGGGAGATGAGTCGCTGTCTTACTTGTACATGAACAATAGAGCAATTCAGAACAAATATAGTCCAACTCCTTCCCTTTTGCCATCTTAAAAAGGGACTGCAAGTCCATGATACTGTGTTGAGCCAGTGGCTGTGGCTAAGGGGATACAGGGAGGTTGAAAAGAGTGCTTGGGAGGGTGCCCACTGTCTGGAGGCTGAGGGGGGGTGGGGACTGGTGCTGGGTGGGCCAGGGGAAAGGAACTGAATGGCTCTGAATAAAGTCCAACAAATTGGCAGGGGTAAGTTTTGTCACCCAGAGAAGGCACTCAGGTACTGTTCACTGGTATCATGCAGTTCACAAATGTAAAACTGCTTTCAGTGAATACAGAAAAGTAAGAATGAGTCATGATGAGTGCTCTGCATTATTCTGATGGGTATTGTAGGTTTCTTCAAACTTGTACATTGCTGCCTGAGTGAATGCAACTTTATGTCAAGGAAGTCTTTAAAATGGTCTTTAGAGCTAGAAAAGGGAAAAAGAAAGTGCTGGCGCAGGTAAGATAACTTCAGATGCACAGCTTTAAATTGTCACAGTAACAGTCCAGAGTAGGATTGTTTACTTTTTCCAGGACTCACTTGATGGCTAGGGAGAATTTCTATTCTTCTGTACTGAGGAGAGAGAAAAGGCGTTTTGAGAGATGTAGTAGGGAAGGAAAGAGAGAGAGAGGAATTGCAGTGCAGACCATGGGAAGAATCAGGGCACCTAGAAATTGCAGGCAGAGGGCTTGCTGTTTATCTCAAGCTGCACAGGTAGCCAAGTTGTCTCGAGCACTGGAGAAAGAGCTTATATGTATGTAGGAGGACGTATGCATGGAACTCTCCTTTGGCTTTCTACCATGACACTGATGCTTTCCATCACTGGGTGAAAGAATAACAAATGCATTCTTTAGTGAACTCCTTTAGATGTCTGCACTCATGGTGAATGTAGGATAAATTCTGTGAGAAGCCCATCTGAGCTTGCTTGGCCAGAGAATAGCTAATGGTGGCTTATGGGCAGGGAGGTACGATCTAGGTGCAGATTTGGGAGTTGGTGAGTTGTTAGATTTTACTCTGGGAGAAGTAATTGCTCTGAGCATTGCTGATGTCACACCATAAATATCAGATCCTGAGAAAGGTCAAATGGTGGGGACATGGGCTGTACCAGAAGAATGGGCAGGGAAAATGCTGAATTTTCAATGATGTGGAATACACTGTTGGAGGAATGCCTTTCAGTAATGCAGAATAAATTATAATCCAAGGTTTTGTTTTCTGTAGCATTTCAGTTGTATATTAAAAACAGTAAATTATGCTGATAGAGTATGATATTCAAAGGTCTAAGCAGTCTTTTTGAATTTCTCTTTCTAATTGATACTTGGGAATGATACATATCCGACGCAGTGGGTATTGTTTTATTGTAAGATTATCTAAGTTGTTTATATCCTGAAAAAATACTGTGGATTCAGCTGCCTTTTGCTCCCACCCCAGGGTGTCTGTGCCTTGATTTTATGACTGGTGTGTCATTTGGTAATTAGTATTCTTCAACTTTGTGTAACATTTGTAATAGTGGTGGTGCCTTCACCTACTGATGGCATTAATATCGGTTGGTATTTTTATGCACTGATCAAATTGGCTCATTGTAACCAGAGAACTTTATAATCATAGAGCAAACTATTACTTTTATAATGCTCTTATTCCATAAAGGGTGCTGTAATTTTTCCAGGATAATTAGGGAAATAGATCACAAAAGCTCAGGGGTGCTCAGGGCACCATGTTACTAAGTTTCATATGTGCCATTTGTTTGCCATTTCGGTCTGATATCCTGACTGTGGCAGAAGTGACTGAAACTTCCCATTACCTTCTTAAGGCCAAGATTTCCAAATGGAAATCTAGCACAAAATTAATTACAGACAAATCTAGGAGTCTTTCTGCATCTGTTAGTCATACAGGATCATGTGTGTCATCCATAATGCCTTGGTCTAATGCTCTGAGTTTAAAATTACTGCCTTGGAGCTTCCCTATGCACACATACAACTGCTCTCTCTGAGGAAGCTTTTAGTTCCTCTTATAGATTTGTTCAAGAGAGATTGCTCAGCCGTGGCAGAAGTGATGTCGTTGCTGCGGACATATTTGGGGATTTTCAAGCACCCTACTGTCAGACTGAAGGGAAGCTGGAAACACTTTCTCCTCTCACTCTCTGTCCCTCCAAATACTCCCAAGTCACTTCTAAAGAGCATCTGTGTAAGAGAAGAAACTCCCCAAATAGCAGATGTTTTACCAACATTTTCAGGGGAGTGGATTAGAAGAAAAAAAGCTCCTATCTCACTGTGTCTCTTCTCCATGTGCCTGCTGAAGGTCTTTGCTCACTGTTACATTGCCAGTGTAACAAACGGGGCTGCTGGAGACAGGGCAGACCTGCTCAGTACTTAGACTTAAACACGGTAGTTCACTGAGCCATGCTGCTCAGCCACTCCTCTCTTGCATAGGATTGAAGGAATTGTTTTGCAAGAAAGTAAAACAATTGATTTAAATCCAATGATACCAGCTAATGACATGGTAAGGGCAAACAGTATGAAGGAATGATCTGTGTAAATGCTGCTGTGCATTTTTGTGTGCCACCGAACCTTGTGAGTGAGGAGAAGTTGTTACATGGAGTAGGAAATTATTGCATCTTGGGTGTTACAGGATAGAGGTTTCTTTGGGCCAAAATGATTGTGCACTGCAGTTTTCTGACAGTCTTACAGCATCCTTCACCCCAGCAGTAATGTCCCCTATAAACAGTTTTGTATGCAAGCCAAGATGAGATCAGCACTATCTTGCACTAATGACGGAGATTTTACAGTTCTAGGGAAGCTCTGTCAGCATGCAAACTGCAGAAAAGCCTAAAATGAGTTATCAATATTTAGATATTTGGCAGGTGCATGGACATGCTCCTCTGTATTTGTACACACTTACCAATTAACTGTATGATTCTCAAAGTTGTCTAGCCAGAAACAACTGTATGATTTTGAAACCGGGCAAGTTAATTATGTTGGTTACTGAACAAGTAACTCTGTTTCTGTAATTGAATAGATGCATTTAATAAATTCCAGCTTCTTATCTCTTTTACTTTCATCATTCAAACTCTTGAGCCTGAACTGCAAATATTACTTGCCAAATGCCAACAGACAAGATGACTGCTAACCTTTTTGTCTCTTTAAAAGTATATTGAGAGGTAACTTTTTTATCTGAAAGAATCTTATATAGTGCTGAATAGCTGCCTACCACAGGAAAAAAAATCGCCAAGTTGGACAATCTTCAGACCTTTGGTATACACTAATTATGGTATGAATTGTGTGAATTTCATTTGTACTCGCGTATTTATATATATCTCATTAATTTGTTACAAAGAGGGAAAAAATCATTACTGTAGAGTCAAATTGCCTGTAAATGACTTAAGGAATATGTTAATGATCCTGCTCCAAATGAATAATTATAACGCAGGTGCACTTGAGATGTGATCATTTAACTGACAGCACACAGCTTCTAATGTCTTGAATATCCATGATAATGGTGATGTCATAGCAGCCAGTTAAAATCATCGCTCACATCCTCCATTCAATACACAGGAGAACTGTGGGTGTAATTCCCATATAGAGCTATTACCTTGCTTATTTAAGGAATGGTTAATTTATAAACAAATCAAGAAGTTGCTCTGCATTGATTTTAATGCAATATGTTTCCAGTGAAATGCCATGCTATTGTCTCAAGTAGAAAATAAACATCAGTGGCAGAAAGGTGTTACTGCATCAATTTGATGTTATAGTTTAAATGAACTTAACTCAAAATATCTGAGTTTATTAGAGATGTGAATTGTATTTCACCTGCTTTGCTACTAATATCCAGCTAAAATTTCCACACTTATTTCTTTAAAGGTGCCTGTAGTTTAGTTCCCTCTGAAGTCGATGCCTGTGGGAATCAGGGGATGTATGCTCTGACGTGTGCAAAATAGCCCTTGTCTGCAGATGAGTTGTCTCATTAAGAGAAGACTTGAACTCTGAAAAGGCTAGTCTACTTTTGGGCTTACATCCCACTTCATTTTAGACAGCTGTGCAACATGTTAAGCTTTTCAGCGTTATTTGTGGTCAAGATCAGATTTTAAGTATTAAATAGTCTACTTCAAATGTGCATGAATTCACAGAAGGCAGCAGTGTGCTGCCTAGGTGTTATCTCCATGATAATAGCAATGAAACTAGAGCAGTAGCTAAATATAGAACAGTTTTTCTGCATCTATTTCATGAGTTGTCATGTAATTACAAATAGATGAAGAATTAAATCCCTAAGCTGTAATGAGGTTTATGAGGAAAACCTACAGAATTCCTAATGTAAAAGGGGTTGTTTCCAGTTAAGGTTAGCACTGTATTCCTTGAGAAGAACACTACCACCTTATTTAGAATAATAATACTATATTGATGCAGGTTATTTTAGCAGCAAGAGTCTGTGCTAGGAGGGGAGAACTCTTTTGAAGATATCAGTTCCAAAGCATAATAAAACAGGTGCATCTTAATAGGTCTACCAGGAATGTTTTAGCTGTTAGCATCTTTTAAATGCTTCTGCTGAGAAACCCTGTTTTCATAACAAGGTTGGTGAGTATTAAACCTGTGATAGTTCTTTCTGGGATTACTATAATTTACAAAAACAATAAAAACCTGCTAAAAAACATCTCTGTATTTATAAATGTTGTAATCCAGGGGTCCCACTGATACTTGCAGTGAAAGATATGCCTAAGGGCATATAACCCTGCTTGTACATTGCCAGGACTGCAATCTGGTTTATGACAAAACAGATTCATTTATCTCCAAATAAATAAATTACTTTTGTGAACATTTAGAAACATTTGCATAATTAGGCTGTAAGATCTTAGCAGTCTTTTTCATAATAATTAAACTAATCTAATCTTGGACAGGGTAAACAGACTTACTAGGCTGAGAGCAGCCTTCAGGCAAGGAACTTACTACATTCTACAGGAACTGTAAGGCTGATGATGTTTGTTAATTATGCAGAGCTTTTACTCCCCAGTAATAGCAGCGTTTGTATTGCCTGAAGCTTAGATAGCTACTCCCAGGCATATAAAATTAGGCTCTGGGTTTTTTTGTCATGCTTAAAAAAAAAAAAAACAACAAACCAAAACCAAACCAAAACAAAACCCGAAACACAAAACCACAAAACAAAACAAAGAAGATACTTCAAAATGATTATACGCTTTCAACAAGGAGATATTAACCTTACAGCGATGGATCACAGATCCACATACAATTGGCTCACTCTGCAGTCATGTGGTCTTGATTATCTTCATATCTGGAGTCCTTCATGCCATACAGAGACACGGAGTTGTGAGGCTTGGTAAAAGAACAGCAGAAGGCACTGCTTTATCTTCTGGGGACTTCAGGAAGATTGAGAATATCAAATAAGTCTTATCCAGGACAGTTCTCAGTCAAGCAGTCAATAAAAATTTATTGCCATAAATCAAGAAATGAAGATTATAAACAGTGCCTAGCAAATATTGAAAGATTTTCTTTCCTTAAAGAATGTGTCACCCTTATCTAGTTCTATAGGAGTCATTAGTCCATGAAGACTTCAACTGGCAAGTAAACTCAAGAAGAAGGATTTTTCTGCTTACAAGCAGGGTATGGCATTAACAAGGATGATAGTTATAGTCTACAAGCTTATTTTAAAAAAATCATCTCTTAATAAAACTCTCTTGTAGACAAGAATTTAATTTCTGAATGTTATTTTCCTGGTAACAGGACATGCAAAGAGATCCTCCTGGTGGTTTTTTTTGATACTCTGCTTAATTTAGAATATTTTAATAGAAACAAATTCATGTGATTAGTCCTTAAAAGGTTGATTTATAGTTTATAATTTTTTTTCTGAGAATTTGCATACAAATTCACAATGCATTTCCTTTTTCAGTAAAGTTTACATTATATATGGATAGCAATAGTGAGGCCTGATCCCTGCAAAACAGGGGGTTAAACCATATGAAGGTAGTGTTGAATGAAGCATTGCCTCTAATAATCAAGGGCTAGATTTCATTCACACCAAGAAGTAGCATGCTTTATGAATTTCTCCTGTTAATGTCGAAGAGATTGTTCCCTGACTAAATACTGCTAGATGAAGTTTTCAGATTCTAGCACTTAAAACAAGTTACATCAGGATTTGCTTATGAAGATCTGAATAACCACCGATCATTTAAGACCTTGAGGGTCAGAAGATCTGGAAAAGGTGATCACAGAATCACAGAATATGCTGAGTTGGAAGGGGCCCACAGGGATCATCGAGTCCAACTCCTGACCCTACACAGGACGATCCCCAAGAGTCACACCATGTGCCTGAGAGGATCATTCAAACCCTTCTTGAACTCTGTCAGGCTTGGTGCTGTGACCACTTCCCTGGGGAGCCTGTTCCAGTGCCCAACCACCCTCTGGGGGAAGAACCTTTTCCTAAAATCCAACTTAACCCTAACCCTGACACAACTTCAGGCCATTCCCTTGGGTCCTGTCACTGGTCACCACAGAGAAGAAATGAGTGCCTGTCCTTTCTCTTCCCCTCATGAGGAAGTTATAGACTGTGATGAGGTTTCCCTTCAGTCTCCTCTTCTCCAAGCTGAAAAAATCAAGTGCCCTCAGCTGCTCCTCATAGCTTCCCCTCAAGACCCTTCACCATCTTCATTGTCCTCCTTGGGACACTCTCCAAGAGCTTAATATCTTTTCTGTATTGTGGTGCCCAAAACTGCCACGATATTCAAGGTGAAGCCACACCCTTGCAGAGCAGAGCAGGACAAGTGATGTATCTATGGATATTTTTTCCAGAATAGATGAGTGGGTAGAGGCAAGAAATTGGAGTAACTGGTTTTCAGCTTTTGCCTCTTCTGGCCTGTACAGCTGAGCAATCCAAATGTGGTGTCATGCATGGATAATAAGCAAGCATCCCATTGCCAACTACCTTCTGCTGCTTCAGGCCTTATTCTTTCTTACTGTTTTCTTCATTCCTGGGCATGTTATGTCATGAAATTTAGTGAATTCAGCATGTCTGCCAGTCATTGCTGTATAATCTAGTGGGTTGTTGCTGTTTCAGTTAACATTTTGTGGTATTGCCAGTGGCATGAATTCAAGTACCATGTGTTGCTCTTTATTAACTTTTATGAGGGAATAATACAAGTTGCTTGTATCAATGAAATTAATCAGAAAGAAAAATCCTGTTTTAAAGTAATGAATTGTGTAAATAAGTTATGTCTCTCTCTAGTCTCTAGGAGGCCCACCAAAAAGTTTCCTTTGACATCCCAGGCTAAAAAACTCCTAGCTAGAACATTCATCCCAACACTGCACATAGCATTAAATAGGGCTAGAAGGGACTGCTCTGGGTTTCCTAGTCACAGGAGCAGCCACTGATTTCTTTGAGGAGCACACCTTCACCTGAAGCCCTCTTTCTCCTCTCTTTGAGTACAGTGCATAGCTATGTACTCTTTATTTACCAGAAACACAGAAGAGCACATTTAGTATAGAGCAATTTCCAAGACTGGACTACCGGATTTACAATGTGGAAATGTGGCACTCTTGCTGTTGTAACTCCCACCCTTAGTGCTATTTCCATGGGGTCATCCCTTGGGCCAGTGCTGGTCAGAAGAGTGAGCAAGAGCAACTCTAAGCTTCTTGTCTTGATGACAGCAGGCAGTCTAGGAAAAGTCACATTTCCGATGCTCTTAGCAAAGAACACAGCTTTTTAGATTAAAATATGGAAAATCTGCATTATGTATAATAGCTGGTGTCTCTGGATATTAACTGCCTTTGCTAGTTTATAGCTTGAACATGAAGCAAATTTTCATCAGATTAGTTTTAATACATACATCACTGTTAAAATTTTAACACCATTGCTTCCATATTGCTGTTCAGTATATTTAACTATATTGTGCAATGTAATATGCACCTTCATCTGCATCACTTAACATGGAGGTAAATGAGCTCCCTCCTTATTTTCCTCCTGCCCTTCTCAAATTTTCAGTCAAATTATAAGGAGAACATATGAGATTGACTACTGTTTTTCTCTGTGGGGACAAAAGACCAAGTAAAGATGAAGATGATGCCATTCCGTCTGCTCACCAGACTGTTGTGGTGTTAGAGTCAAATTTTCCCTCCCCTTCCCCTTATCTCTCCAGAAGAATGAGAAAATGGTATGTAAGCTGTTACTTTGAGATATAGTTGATTCTTGGGTGCTGTCTGAGTAGGTGTAGTTATGTGCTGCTGCTTTTTCAGGACAGAATGGGAGATTTGGGACAAATTGGCCCATCAAACACGTGTATCAGCTATTTGCAGAATGGCACAGCATGCTGAGGACAGTAGGTGCGCTCAAGGTTGTGTTAAGTTGAATCTGTGTCTATGACCACAGATAATTAAAAGAACATATTTTTTATAATTATAGTTCTGTGAGAAATACAGCGATTTGTGTTGTTATTAGGTCATCTGCACATTATGGACCAGGCAATAGCTTGTCTTTTGAAGATAATCCATACTTTTCAATCCAATATAGTGGTTTAAAGAAATGTCATCCGTAGATGTAGCTTTTTCTCTTGTTTAGCTCTGTCTTGATGCTAGAAGGTCAGTGGGTGAAATAACTTTAGGCCTTGAACCCTAAATAGTTGAAGTACTGGATATTTTTGCTAGTATAAACTCATTTTCAACAATCGCTTGTGATCAAGATATTCTAAATTATTTTTACCCTGTGTACTCTTGGAAAATGGTATTTTAGGAAAACTTGGTGTACACAGGTATCATTCTCTCGAGAGTTTGAGGGGGGAAAAATTAAAAATTGTCAGCTCTCTCATTTCCAACACTTCAAAGCATATTTACCAAAGATATATTGGCTGGATTTCTGTATAATTTTGTGTGAATCATTTATCTTGTCTGGACCAGAATGTAAACTTGCTAAACATTTTAAATTAAGTATTTTTTATGGAGGAAAAATGCTTACCATTTATAATTTGCATTATAAATACAGCCCAATTCCAGACAAGCTTTGCTTTTATTTCAATAATGTTAAAGACAGAGTACTAATAATTTGGTATTACAGAGCAGGGATTTTCAAAGCTGGTTAGAGAACAAGAGCATAAGTAAATTGCATAGATCCTCTTAAATTACTTAGGTTGTTTTGAAAAGTTGAGATGATTTAATTCTCTTCTTCTTCCTTCACTATAACCTTTATAGATATAATGATAATATATTGATTCCTCTTCCTCTTAAAATCACTGTTGTTTGATAGTTTGGGGTTTTGTGGTTTTTTTTTCTTTCATTGCATTATGCACTGAAAATTCTTAAAATTTCATAATTGGTCTGAAAGAAATTGCTCTTTTCTTCATCCAGCAGTCCAGTAACTGCCTGAAATGAATAATTATAGTAGCTCAAACCTGATTTTTATGATCCTTGATGGCCTTATTTGGAATAATATTAGTCTAAATATGTCTACTGTATAGGATTGTTAGGAGTCTGGTCTGAGAGGGCACAGTGCAAATCATCCCGATAAGGAAGAAAGATAAGAAATACAGTAAGAACCCAAGCTGGCTAAATCAAGAGCACTTCCCATACTTCAAACATAAGAAGGAAGATTGCACAAAGTGGAAACTAGGTCAGTTCACTAAGGCAAACTGCAAGCATATGAATCAGAGAAGCTATTCAAGAGAGTGGGAAGGCTATTTGAAGGTGACAGGGGAAGGGCTGATGTCATGCTATTGTGTCAGATTTCAGTATAAAGGTCAGGTGCAATAAGGTAGTCTAATACCAGCACCAATAGGAGAGAATAGGGAAGAAACAACTTACATAGCATGTATAAAATTTAGATGTTTTCATGCCAGCTGGTTGATGAATTCTCAGAGCTTCTAATAGTTATATGTAGGAACTTCTGAGGGACAGGCAGGTTACCTAGATATTAGAAAATATAACTGTAGTGATTATGTAAAAATAGTTGGAAAAGTGAGGAATTTATAGAACACCCAACCTTATTGCAGTTGCTGGAAGGGCACTAAAATATACAGAGAGATATACAAAGCAACAAAGCAAAATTTCCTGATAGTAAAGGATGTTAGTAAAGGACATTCCTATAGTAAGCTATCAGAAGATGCTTTAAAGGTCTTTAGGAACAACCAGGTACCTAATATGGGTGTTTTAAGGACAATTATCTCAAGATAGGACATAGGGTAGATGACATTTTTTTATCTTTTTCAGCTGTTTGATTCTACTTTACCTCCTGTGTGAGTGTAGAATGAGTGACAAATTCCAGTCTGAGACATTACATGCAAACTGGGAATGGGGGAGCTGCTAGTTCCCTTTTTTGCCTGATGACCTCTTACTCTGAGCACTACTTCTTGAAAGTATGAATGATGAAAGTACTTTCTGGGGCACTGTGCTCTCCTGGTACAGGTACAACTGCTGGTGTGCCCCCCAAATATGAGACCTGAATAATTTATCCATGTGTATGGTCTGAAGGCCATACCCTACTATTTTGGGAGGGCAGAGGGTAGGGCCAGAGATTGTGCAGTCCTAATTGTCACCTACGATGACCACCCAGAACTCTTACTCTCACTTTTAGATCTCTAGGGGCTTTTGTGAATTGCTCTCAGAATAGTCAGTGCAAAAGTTTTCATTGCATGGCATTTTCTTGCTTATACAATTCAGTGGCCAAGACAAGTAAATAGAAAATGAATGATGAGTTTACTGCTCCAAAACTGAGGCAGAAACCAGTTGTCCAGTAGGGTGTACCTTTAAATGATGGATGTATGACATTTGTCTCCTTATGTGAGAACTCTTACCTGTAAAATTTCAATTCAAAAAAGTTCAATTTATGAATTATTCATTAAATACCGCCTAAACTCTAACAAGACTTTAAGGAGTGTAAGAGACCCAAAAGCCTTACTTTTGATAAATAAAAAGACCTTAATTTTCTATTAGCCAGCTCAGAGTTAATCAGAGAGATTGTAAGAGAAACAAAGGAGCTGAGAAAAAGCCAGATATAAGAATCCATCCTAGATAACACTAATGCTCCTTGAGTACAGGGTGGGGAAGATATCAGTGAGAGACACCTGTGGCATACATCCACCTGACCTAAAAAAAACCACAGACTAGGCTTATTCTTCCTCAGTCATAAACTTTATATTAAAAGAAATAAGGCTTTGTCAGCAGGTTGAACAGTTGGACACAGGCAGAGTGGGAGAGCACTATAAGCAAGACAGCTGTGTCTTCCAGGAGAGGTGGGAATGAGTTGGATTCTTCTTCATTTGGAATAAAGTGGTTACGCTGAGGTAATGAAATATTTAAATAACTCTTTTGTGCTTTGGACCCGTTTTCCTAAGTTGTGTATTCTTTGGCAAAGAGCTTAAACTCTTCTTTTGAAAGATCTGTTTCTTGTCTCGGCAGATTTACTGACAGGCTCTGAGAGGGTCAAACCATTTCAGAACCATAATTGTTCCAGAGCAGCTCTGGGAAGGGGTCACAAGAGGATAATCCATTTGATCCCACACACAGGAAGAAGATAAACAGGAGTGTGACTTGAAAAGTGCTATGTTGAGGAAAATGTGGCTTCTAAGAAGGGTGACTGGCCACAGACTGGCAAGCACATTTAAAATGGTTTTGGATAGTGGAGTCAGTGAAAGGGACATTTGACTGAGAACTTCCAGGGAAGAAATCTGCTGTTTCTTTCACACGACCATAGTCTACGATGAGTGTGTCATCTGTTAAAATGGTTATCCCAGGCTCTCCGGGAATAAAGAGGCCTCTTACAGCTTCTAAAGTATCCAAGAGCGAACTGTAGGCGTTCTTGTATTAGTCAGATGCCCCTGCTGTCCACAGAAGAAAGAAGTGCTGCTCAAAGTCTAACACTCTGCACTGATCTATGCCTTTGGAGCAGTCTAAAAGTCTGTGAGTTGTCCTTATCTATACTTGGCTAAAGCAGTTTTTTCTTCACTTGATACCACATGCTGTTTCTGCTTCAGCACCTCTTTACATTTGTCAAAGTGATCTTGAGCTCTACTTCCTTCTGCAGTGTCTGCATCTTCTCCTTCTGTGCTAAGCAGACAGAATAAGCCTTTGTGGCTTCTGCTCCCATTTCACAGGGGCAGAATTTTGGCTGCCTTTTGCAGCAGTTCAGTTTACCCCATCCCAGGCTTGACATTGTCAGTGAGCAGGTGTGGACAAACTCTCTTTGGCTAAAGGTGGAGTTCATGTGCAGTAACAACTGTTTGAGTAATTTGGAGTTTAACAGATGTCATGCCAATTTTAGGATATAAAACTCCTCTATTCAATGGAAAAGAAGTAGGAGGATGTGAAAAGTTCCCTCTGAATGCTGAGAGGTGTTTAAGATAGGGTATCTTACCCTCTGTACATCCTTTCATCATTTGTCACTGGCTAGAAAGACAGACAGCTTACACTAGATGCCAAGGTTTTAGGTGGCTAAAGTAAGGAGAAATGAATCCCATCATTATAAGAGAATAGTTTAATTCAGTAACCACTAGATAAAGGTTAGGCCTTAAGAAAGCCACTCCAGAGATCACTTATTTCAAGTGAAACTCAGAATCTTTCCGAAGCCTGGATATGTTGCCTTTATTACTGTTCTCACCTCACCTGCTGCTTGCTATTTTATTGCAGCATCCTGGCAGGAAGCTTTGCTTATACTTACTGCCTGAAGAATGAATGTGAGTGTTCCTCAGGTGTATTAATTCCTCAGTAGAAAGAACATCCTTTACAGAAGAATGTAATCCTCTGCTTCCTTGTAATTTGCTAGAAGTATACATCCTTTCTGAAAATCTTCTGGTTTATGATTTGGATTTTTAATTAACTGTATATTTTGGCAAATACCTTTAGAATCCTTCTTATCTCAGCTGTAAACTGCCAATGCAGTTTGAACATATTATCTACCATCTCCAGAAGTGTGTACTCTAGCATCATTAACACTTCAATTTTTCTATCCTGTTTAATGGAAAATTAGTATCCCAGATACTTAATCTCCTCTTTGAATGGTTATGCTTTCATACTACACAGCATTAAGGCAGAAAAGTAACTGTCAAAATGAAAATTGTGGTATCTTTGAGCTGGGAGACATTTAGCTCCTTCAGCTTTGATACAGAGCCTCCAGTCACTTATTTGTGGTTCCTGCCCTGTTTTCTGCAAAAATATAGCAAAAATTACCCATCTTGTGTGTCCTGTCCTGTATGTTTTACATAATCAGAGAGATTTTAATCTCAGATCATTTCTGTAAGGGGTGAATATTTAAAGTTTGGTCTTTCATTGTCTCTCTTATACTCTTGATAAAAACAACATTCTTAGTATTGATCCTCCCTTGAGCTGCCCCTTGAGCAGTGAGCAAGATTTGTGCTTGGAGCACTTGAGCTGGGTAGCATGAAGTGAACAGTCTTCAGATGCAGTGACTACTACTGCCAGTGTAGACAATCATATTGCCTAAGAAATCAAAGAATCAAACAGGAGAGGGCTCATTTGTAAAAGGGCCACAGTTTCAGAGGTAAGAAAGTTCTCTAATAGTTTTCAAGATGTCTAATTATTGAAGTTATGCAAATAAAATATTTTGATTTCTCCTTGCAGTCCTACCATGTTATTCTTTTGGGATCCACCTTGAGTTAATGTACAGAGAGTAAACAAAACAAAACTAACAAACAGTAATATCACATTACAAAGTAATGCAGTTTATGGACAGTGTGTAGTGTGATATTTGAGGGGGTTTGTGTGTGATTTTTGTTCGTTTGTGTTTATGATGGGATTATTTGTTTGTTTTTAAGCCTTTGTCTTCACTTTCACTTATCAATATGGGATCTTGAAAGAGTTCATTCCCAGTCTCTTATACTGTCATGGGAAAAGCAAAATGATATTCTTGGCTGACAACAGTGCAGTTTCCAAACGTTACCATGGTGATCACCTATGTAACATCACTACCACTTTTCACAACAGCTCAATTTAAGATTCAAGTTGAATATTTCCATGATTATGGGAGGGTAATTATTTCATTACTCAAGGGAAGAAGATTTAGGAGGTAAATAGCTCTTCATTAGTTCTTAAATGATTTCCCTAGTTTTTTAGGCCACAGAAATGCCAAATATTAAAGTGACAGAAACAGAGGGTCAAATTCTGATCTCCCTCTTCATCTTGCCTACCTCTCAGCCCGTTCTGAGCAGCCAAGAAAGTAAAAATATCTCCAGCCATTAAATGCTCTTCATACTTGAGATATTTGGTGTAGGGCTTAGTCTTCAATGTTGCCCTGTTTTCCAAGGTGCCCAGTTTTTCAAACATGCAATGCAGTTGAAGTCCAGAAAAATTGCAGGTTGGATCACTGACAGATCCTTGTAACTTTGAAAAATCACACAAGCAAGTTGAAGGGAGGTGAAGCATCCAAAGTGCTGGCCCGTAACTGTAAAACTTCTTTCTTGTTTTGACTACAGGTGTTAATGTCTTTTATGGATAGGGAAAGTTAGAGCCCATTAACTGCTTTCATGGTTTTTTTTTAGCTTCTTCAGAATTTGAGCAACCAGGAACTTTGACTACAGAGTGATTGTGTGGGGACCGTTGATACCTTCTGTCATTGCTGGTGATATTTTGTGGATTTTATGTGCACATTTGAATTGAACTAAGCCATCTATTTATAATTAGAAGTGGATGTAAAAAAACCAAAGAAATGAAATGTTAAATTCGACTGGGAATTTTAAAAAAAGTTAACCTTTATTGTTAATTGCAAAGGGACTGTCTTCTACTAATTAAATCAGAGGTGGAACATCAGATAGGCTTTGCAAATAACTTAATGGCTTATAAACAAATAATTGCCGCAGCAAAATAAGCACACATAACAGAAAGAAAATAATTATATTGTAACACTGTTATTAATTTGTCCCTTCATGTTATAGAATATGCTCTTCTTAGGAGTCTTTCATTAGAGAAAAAAGCTTGCAGATACCTCGCTTTGAATCATACTGTTAGTTAGGAACCAAGGGGGAAATGATTCATGATTTCTTTTGCCTGCATTTTTACATTTTCCAGGGAAAATAAATGAATAGATTTACATAACCACAATAAAACATTTCAAGAATAGTGGTGCAAATTTTTTTCGCCAGGCTGCAGTCACCAGGCTGCCAAGGTTTCAGGACACTACTAATATGTCTAGACAAGCAGCTGTTTGTGTTGTTTTGGCTGATGATCATTGTGTTCCCTCATTTTTTATGGGCCAGGGTTCAGCAATGATGCAACTCCATAATCAAGTGATTGGGGTTATAAAAGACACAGAAAAATATTGCAGTGTTATGCTAAATCAGACTGAGATAGAACATGGCAAATCAACAATTTTCTGTTTTGTGTGCCATTTCTCAGGGATATCTGCCAGACAGAAAGTAAGACTAGGTCACAGTAGAAAGAACTAGAAAATGCTTAATTTTTTTTTCCAGAAAAATCTCATTTATGGGAGTAGCTTTATTCAAGGGTTTACATTTTGTTGATGCTTCCTCAGATTAAGAGTGAAACTACAGATCATGAGACATCTGATTTAGGATGCTTGCTTGGAAACCTCAAATTCCTGCCCTATCTTGGTCAAACTATGGAGTTTCAGGTGGTTGTCTTGGATGTTGCACTGAGATTTCTCAGTATAAAATTCCATTCTATGTGGCTATGACTTACCCATTGGCTCAGAGAGACAGGCACACAGCCAACATCTGCCTCTTGGACAGTTTAACTATGGATCCTGGGCTACAGTTCATGGTCTACTATCATTCTCTCTTGTAGAGTTGTACTGGCCTCAGGAACTTGTAATAGGAATGAGCTTGAAGGGTCCCTTGAAGGTCAGCAGTTATCATGGTCAGTTCTGGCTGATTTCCCCAGAGCGATGGATCCTCGCGAGGTGCTGTTGTCACATTCTGTTTTAAAGCCACCTGTGAAGTCCCTGCTCTCTTCAGCTCTTCAGGGCGTTAGGGATTATTTAGGGCCCTTGACCACTTGGTTTGTGTTCTGAGTGAAAAAGAGTAGCTTTAACTGAAACTTTCACAGGCAAGTGTTAGCATAGAATCCTAACCTATTAGTATAGACAGATACTGATATCTTTAAATATAATTTTCCATGAAAAATCCTTCCAATATTCTGTTAGTAGCTGTTAGAACAAGAAAAAAAAAATCACATTTTATGAACTTAGTTTGGTGTTGCAACATTGCAACATGGTTACACTCAGGACACCTTCTGGTATAGTGCCACCTTTTACTCATAAATACATATATGTTTACTGGTTAATATTCACTTTAAGATGACAGTGTAAAGTTTCAATATAGCAGCAAGATACAACCTACATTACTGTGCAAAAATTCTATTTGAGATCAGAACTAAATTAGAAAAGCTTATAAAAGTTATATCCATGTATATGTACACACAGTAGTGAAACACTTTATAGCAATATACCTATGTGTATAAAATAGTGTAAAACAATTGAATTTTCATAGAATCAGAGAATCAGGTTGGAAAGGACCCTTAACATCATCAAGTCCAACCATTAACGTAACACTGCCAAATCCACCTCTAAACCATGACCCTAAATGCCATGTCTATACATCTTCTAAATACCTCTGGGGATGGTGACTCAACCACTTCCCTGGGCAGCCTGTTCCAATGCTTGATCACCCTTTTGGTGAAGAAATTTTTCCTAATATCCATCTAAACCTCTCCTGGTGCAGCTTGAGCCCATTTCCTCTTTCCTATCTGTTGGATGGACAGGTGATGGTGACATCTTTAGAGCTGCCTTCCATCACTACCGGCTGTGATTCACTATTGGCCAGGATGCTCATTTCATTGTATGTTTTCCTAGCAAGGCAACAAGGTTCTACCAGAGGAGTATACCCTAAGAAAAATACAGCTGGAACATAGAGGTAGTGCCTGGTAGGAGGTGAAATATTTCATTTGGAGTGCCTGCTAAACTGAATACTCTCTGTTCTCACTTCTATATAAAGTGGAATTTATGCTGTTATGCTATTTTTGTTCTGAAGAGGAATGATTTAGCAAACTGCCAGGGGTGTAAACTGAACAAGGTATGATGTCTAAAATTAGGGAAAGAAAATGAAAAAATTGCTATTCTTGAGTTTGAGCCACCCACATCTACGTTATCTGAGTTGGTGCAGGTAAGCAACTAGTTTGGACATAATTCAAAAATTATTACTCAAATGCATAGTATACAGTATTTTAATACACCCACTGAAGTAAATAAAGCATGTCGAAGAGAAATTAAACTTTATTTAGCACAGAATTTCTTTTTTCAAATTAGTCTTGTTTTGATTTCCTTTGTTCAAAAGTCCATTTTGAGGTAGCAGTGAAATCCTGCCTGATGTCATAAGAATAAAACTTACATTAAATTCCAAGAGCCAGAATTCCTATGGAAAGTCTTCCTACTTCTCTGTAGGTTGAGGTTTCTTCATGAATGATCACGCACACAGGCTGGTAGCTCTACCACATTTAATAGTGTCTTTTTCTCTCCAATTATGTTTTCTAATGTCTTGGTTTTTTCAAGATCCTGTAAACCAGTTGTATGATTTTGTGTTCCAGGATTAATTACTTCTTACTGCTTTTACTATTTTATATAGAAAAAAAAGTCATGACAGCCACACAGCCTGGTTTTGTCATATATAAGAATTCACAATATTTAATTATTTAGCAATTTCACCCATTGTTTTCAATAGCATTTTCCTTTCTTTATCAAATATAAAATATTTAGTGTTCAGTTGCAAAGACATTGAGACCTTCTGTCCCTTTCTGAAAGTTTCCTGACTCTTGCCCTTGTTATTAGTCTGTGAAATATTTTATTTTATTCCAACTAAATTTCAATGAATTAGTAGAAAATGTCAATGTAGTTGAAAAAGCTGTTAGGAAAAAGGTGGAAGAGGCTTGAACAATTGCTTCTCATATGGTTTTGAACAGAAAAGCTCATCAGAAGCCAGTGTGTGTGTGTGAAGACTTTGATGCACACTCTGGGCTCTGCCTCGAGGACAAGGGTAGCTTTAGGAGTATTTAAATGTCTTCTCTATGGTGAAAGGAAGACAATGTGTGCTGCCTGAGAATCACTGCAAAAGCACTGCTTTGCTGCCAGTTTACTTTTCTGGTTGACCTTTATAATTTTTAAAACTAATCTGATAGAAGTAGTATTTAAAGTATTTAAATGTTCTTCAGTTTTAAAGCATATTCTGATGTCCTGGCATTTACATGCAGATTCTCTTCAGTGTTACAACAGAAGGAAACTCACTCAGAACTACAGCTGTAGTAATTTTAAAAAATCCAAACATAAAAATTTAAGTAGTGTAACAAAATATTTTAAAATCATATTTGTAAGATTTGTGGTAAAAACTTTAGGAAAGAAATAGTGTTTTTAATGTTTTCTGTCACTTTAATATTTTTTAAAAGTTCTCCTATAATTTTCCAGTATTATTAAAAAAGTAAGCTTTAATTGTGCATACAATGGAATAGAACTAGAAAATATTTCTGCTATCTCAGAGTTGTATTGAATAGAATATTTCAGTTGGAAGGAACCTACAGTGATCATCTAGTCCAGCTATTTAAAATTTGAATATATTTTAAGTGTAAGAATTTGTAGCACATTATATGTAGAATAGAAAATTTGCAGATTTTCATGGACTATGGATTTAGCAGAAGGATAAGTGCTCTGAATAGAAAACTGAATGAGAGCACAAAACCAACAAGTAAAACCTAAAACCTGACATATATCTTTCCTCTCACTGCATTGTCTGTACTTTTATGATTATTAAATGATGAGTGGTACATAGGCCTGTCATTTTTTATTTTTTCAGAAAATGATATGTAAGACTTGGGTTCCATTTGTTCAGGCAACTCCTCCCTATTCTCAGTTGTGCTACTGCTGCTGCACAGTCTGCTTTGTGACTGAAGAATCACCTCGGGAGTCCTGGTCAAGTAATGGGAAATATGGGCAGGTCACTCAGCAAACAAGCCCCTCTTTCTTCAGCAGTACCTAATTCTGTGTTGTCCAGGAGCAGTTTGCCTATAGGAAACTTACTTTTTTGAATATTAAAGGCAGAGCTAACACCCCTTACCCCACCCCTTGCCATTTTTTAGAGGGGGGGGGGGGGAAATGAAACAATTTTTCTTTTCCAATTCCATTTCTACTTTTTTTCTGCTAAATAGATACTTAACCCAAGACTATTTGGTTTAGTTGAAAACTCAATTTCCTATTAAAACAGTTATGTGATGAGTTTGTGATCAGCCCTCATATTGCCACATTAGTGACCTGTGTATTTTTCTCTAACAAGACTCTTGACTAATTGTAGTTACTAAACCAACAGGCGTCCTTTTTTTTCCCTTCAAAAAGGAACACCCCACTGCGAGTGGAAGGGCATTTACAGGGTTACCCTCTTTTCAGCTGATGGTCAAACAGGTCAGTACTTTCAACAGTTGCTTAACTGATGCTCCCATATGCTTGTCTGGTATTTTCTGTAGAAAAAAAAATGTTTATGTGCCATGCAACTACCCACAATATTGAATTTATTGCTTACCACAGTGCTCAAAACTCTATTTGTTTGCAGAGCAGCATGGCCTGTGTAAGTGTTAGACTTGGTACTTTGCTTTTAGCATATTTTCAAAGAGAGATTCTTCAACTCAAGACTTTATCCAAACTGTTTGTGAATAGGACTGAATAACATCTGTTCTAGGGAAATAAGCTTCCAAAAAGTAGTGTTTTTTAAGAGATTAGAATAATTTGAAAACTGATTAATTGCAGTGGATAATTTTGGCAGGAAAAAAATGGAATGGAAAAGATGAGAATACTGATTTTTTTAGAATGTACCAAAATATTTCATTTGAATATTTTGTAATGAAACAAATTTTTGTGAGACTCATTTCCTGTTTAAAAATCAACCTCCATGTGGGGAAAAAGGTCTTAAAATAGGTTATTTGGAAATGAAATGAAGCAATTCACTCTAGGTTGGTGCAGAGTAATTGCTATTTTGATTTCTGTCATGTTTCTTTCTTGAAATATTTTTATAGCTCTATTTGGCCCAAGTTACCCTTCAAAGCAAAAAGAGCTATTATTTGTCAAATTCAGTTTGCAAATTTCATTTAATTACTTGCTGGTAGATCTGATTAGAAGGTATTTTTTAATGCTCTGCTTATTTTACAGAGAGTTCAGGAGGCATCATTTAAAAAACAAACCAAAACAAACCAAAACCAAAACATAGCTTTTCTACATTTATGTACCTGAATTAACATATGAAGGATGACCCCTCCTAACTCATGTTTTGTGTGGCTCTTCCAGATGCCCATTGGTAAAGCATAATGAAGGGAATAACCAGTACATGTGATTTTAGGAAACTTACAGAATTATGGCTCTTACCAATTGGTCAGTAAAGCAATAATCTGTTGATTGATTTGTAGCAAATATACTTCTGTTGAGATTAGTATGTTTGTTATTCTACAGTTAGAAAATAATTAAGATGTAGGGTGAAAAGACTTGGGAATTAATTCTGTATGCGATGAATTAGCTTGTTTGCTCCAGTTTGTTTTTGATCAAATAGAAGATGCTGAAAGAGTATAAAATAAGGTCCTTAATATACTCTAAGGGCCTGTTTCTGCCCCAGCTGACATTAAAGGCAAGTTCTCACTGATGTGACTGATGCCCTAATTGCCTGCTTGACATTGATGGTTTCTCATTTCTCAATTCCAATAGCATTGCTCTAGAAAGGATGTTGGAATGATGTCAGTTTTCGAAGCAGTGATCACATGAAAAGCAAATATTTTAAACAGAAGATTAAAGAGCTGGAAGCAGAAAAGTATGGTTGGTGACTATCAAGCCCCCTTGTTGCAGGTGAGAACAAACAGGAAGAACAAGTCTCTCTGTGCCCATTTTTGTTGTGGGGGAATGCTTTTACATTCCCTAGGTTGGTGCATTAACTTTCCTTACTGGGAGTCACAAAATTTTACCTAGTAATTTTAAAAGAACCATATTACCTGGATATTACTTGTTTACTTTTTAACCCTTTTTTTTCTTTAAGCCCACCATTGACAGGCTTTTTTTACCTAGTTATTTAATCCCTTGTTTCGTTTTTCACTCTTTGTTATTCATTTTATTAGACTCCAATGCAGCCTTGCTGCACTGTGATTCTTCCTTTCTTTTTTCCACATGGCTGCTCGGTTTGCAGAGGATTCCTCCTTACAGATGTGTTCCTTCCCCTGACAAACAATTACCCCTGTTCCCCTCTGCAGGAGGCCATTAGGACATCATCACGGGTTCTGCTAAGTCATCTCACAATCACAGTTTTGTGCAATCACCTCTCATCTGAGTCTATCTAGGCATATGCCATGCGGGAAAACTAGCAGTCACAAAATGCAGCACCTCCAGGCATATTATTTGTTATTTTGGTCCAGGAGTGTGACAGATAATGGCTACTGTCTGAAGGTTTCATTGGCTGCAGGGACTGGCATCATATGCAGAAAATGCGGAAAAGCCAGGATGGGTGATCACATCCCTATCTAATAGCAACAAAAGGAACAGTTTTGTATTTTCACTGCAGTTGAAAGCACTAAAAAGGGAGACTGAAAAGGTAATGTTTGGAGAATTATTCCACTGAATAGACTCACAAAGCAAAATTTATGTCACATCTGTTCTTTATTACTTATTGCTTATGAGCTGAGTGTACAAAGACCAAATGTGTCAATAATTTGCTTCATATTTAACCTAGTTACCATAATGGAGCTCAGCATTTGACACGATTTGACTAAAAAAATGCCATAAAACTAGGCATTTTTAAGCTTAAGATGTGCCAATTATTAGGAGATACTCACTCCTTAAAATCCAGATGTACCAGGTAGTCCTCCCATGCTAAACTGTGAAGAGCAGAGAGCTCCATTACTTAAACACAATTTGAGAAACTGTTCACACTTTCCCTGTAGCTGTTCACACACTTCTAACTCATGCTAAAAAAATCCTTAATTAAATATTATGATTTCAAGGACTGTGTTAGACCTTGAAATAAATGCACCCAAAACCGTGTGTTTTCTTGATAGAAGGAAGCCAGCTGTTTTGTGCAAGACTCTGTCTGTATAAATGTTATAAACTGCTGAATTACTAAAAGGCCCCTTGATATATGATCTCATGTTGCTTAATAGGCCTCAGATTACTTTGGGGAAAAATGGGTTTTATTGTGTTAATCATATGAAAACGAAGTTACTAATCCCTATCTAATTATGAGGGGTTTTTCTAACTTGTAATAATATCCTAATTATTTCCTCTTATTGAAACAAGTCCTGTTCTAAAAGTAATCCTCAAGAAAGCATATGGAAAACTATCCAATGAAATATCTTCGCTTTAATTTTGATTTATGTGGATTTTGAATCATTATTTTTTTTTTACTATTGTTCCAAATGCTATCAGCAAACACTGTTTTGTATTGTACCTCTAACACATTCTTCTCTTTTTGATATCTCTCTGAGCAGAACCTTAATTCAGGTTCCATACAACGTGTTTAGTTTATGATATTAAATCAAGTGAGTATAGACTCACCACAATCAATCCTGAAATAAATCACAGAACAATGCAATTTAAGATTATTTGACTGCTGACAGGCAGATGATTAGATAGCATAATCATTTCCTGTGCTCTGTCTGCCTCTGAAAGTACTCTGGTTTTGGGTATTTTGTACTGCAAGGTGCAAGAGATTAGAAAACAGGGGGGTGGGGGATGGAGAGGAAGGATAAGACTATTGAGAATAAGAAAGGAATAAGAAATTATGAGTAATTGTGTAGATACCACTGAGCAACATCTTAACCTCATGCTCAAGTTAAAATGCCTTTGCAGCAAATGAGACTGAGAACTGCAAAGTGAACCTTGTAGTCAATGGAAGAGAAAAAAACCCCATGGTTTTTCTGCAATGAGCTCATCAGGGAGCTCCTCCCTAATTTAGGCTCTAGCTTGCAAAAAAGAAGTCTTTTTTTTTTTGTCTTTTTTTTTTTTGTCTGACACTATTAGATCAAAACAGTACCCAGGCATTAGACAGTATTTATTAGCTTGTAAGGCCAGAGATAATGATCCCATTCAATCAGAACTCATGAATAATTCAGCAGTCCCAACTCCACATAATTTCTGTCTTTACTTTTAAAACCAGTAAAGCACCATTTGCATTGCCTTTTTGAGGGGAGGGGAAATGACAGTAAGCAGAAAAATAAAGCAGATTTTTTGTGCTTTTGGTTTTGCTTCTCAAACATATTCTGCTCTCTTAGAATGTTGTCTCCCTTCCCTTTTCTTCCCTCCCATCTCCCAGAACAAAAACGACATCAGAATAAATATTAATCACGATACTATTGAGAAGATGCTGTACACTAATTATTGTCAAGAATAGTGCTACCCATATTTATAGAGGATTTTGTAATCACTGCAATTTGTTCAGTATTGTTACTTATACTAGCTGCTATGAAGTAATTACAGGTTTTTCTCTTCTTTTTTTTTTTTTTGTTTTAAAAGAACACCCACACTTTTTTTTCAGCTTTCAGGCAAGCTTGCAAATAGTCTTTTCCCTACATGTAGTTTCTGTGAAGTGAAACATTCTTTCTGTGAAATTCCTTTCCTGCTGCTGAGCTGAACAAGCCCAGGCTGATGTGGTACCCATGAAGCCTAAGGAAGAGTTCTGTGTTACATATCCCAGTGAACGGGAGGCACAGGATGAATCTGAGGTTTTTGGTATCTTGGACTCTTTCTTTACCTCACTTGCCCAGCTTAGTTGATATCTTACTTATTGTAACAGTATTTTGCTTACGTTTCATGGCAGATCCCACACTGCTTTAGATATTCTTACTTTACATAATATGCCTTTGTTACTTTGGGTTATGCTGAATAAGGTAATAGAGATTTATTCTATGTGATCTTGCTACTGCTTTATAAATCCACTTTTGTATTTTATGTCTGCTACATTGTGACAGCAGTGATGTGACTATTACATGACTTGGTCCCTTTCTTGGGGCCTTGGGGACTCTTTCTTTTCCCCTTAGTCCACAGAGCAGTTGTGGGCTGAGTCTACCAGGGGAAGAAGGTTGTAATTTGCAGTGATTGCTCCCATTGCGCTCCCAATTGGGATCCCTGTAAATAAGTAGCAAGTTCCAAACCCCAACTACAGAAAATGTCCAGTAGCCTATTAAAATATTCATTACCTTGCTTACTGATGTTAGCCTCTTAAAGAAAGGGGCATTAGAGATCTCTTATAAATAGATTATTTTTTTGTTATAAACACAGCCTTGCTGAACCGTGGGAAGGAAGAAGAGGTATTAGAAAGAGCAATGACATTCTGATCCTGTCAACAGCACTCTAAAAGAATGCATTTCTCTGACATCTCTGTTAACGCAACTAATGCAGATGTCAAGAAAGTCATCACGTGCATACGTAATGATGTGGCAGAGTGGCTGTACACACAGTGAATTCACATCTATGATGCAGTGGGAAATATACAAATTATCTTTCCATTTTTATAAGTCATTGGCCTGTCTTTCCATATCTGTGATGATGTATCCTTGGAAAAGGGAAGAATTTTGCAGAAAGAAGGGTTTGCCTAAGAAAGTGCTTCAAGAGCAGAAGCTTGAGATCTAAACATACCAGAGAGGATGTGTCCTTACTGGGGATGTACTTGATGTGTTTCTTTATCAAGTACAACAGAAAAAAAAAGTTCACTAAAACCTAATTGTTTTCCTTCATGAAGTTATATCAACGTTTGAAGAAGAAGGGGGCATTCTGGCCACTTTTGAGCCAAGACGTTTAGAGGCCAAATAAACAGCAGCTCAGCAAGCCATAACTTAGGAAAAGACTGTCAATAAATCCCGAGGGACTGCAGATATATTTGTTAACTTGCAGTGTCAGTCAGAGGGCGAGTGTTTGTGTATTCATGTCAGTCATTAATTAAAGGTCTCTTGGGAGATTTTAAGATCTTCATCTTGGATTACTGAAACTGAGCAAAAGGACAAATTGGGCTTTGCAAATATCCATAGAGATTGAGAGTAGTGAGTGAAAAGGATATTCTGATTCAGATAACATTGTTTTCTTCATAGGTATCCTGGTATGAGAACTGCTGATTTAAGAAAAATCATCAACCAAATATTTACAGTGTTAGTAGAAAGGCTGCAATGTTATTTTTATTAGCAGTTGGTGCTTAGTAACAAAACCCAGCAGATAAGTTTAGGGTGAAGCTTGTTCAGTTTAGCAGAAACTAATGTGGTGCTCGTGAACTTTTCCACCAGTATTTAATTAAGCATGAATTTAATTGAGTATGGAAAAAATAATACATAGGCAACTGAATGTTAGGCTTGTTCTTATGTACCCTCTGTTCATTCCTCATATTTAGAGGAAATGTCAACACAAGTCCTGGTATAGAGAAATATGAGTGTAATACAGAACCAAATATGAATGCCTGAGTGTTCTGGTGAGCTCTAAAAGTAGAATCTGATCTGTGGAGTGATACAGTTGAGGCCCCAATGTTCGTTATAAGTGCTGGGGATTTTGCTTTGACTACCTCTCTCTTCTGCTCCCATGGACTGAATGCCTGTTAGCAGTAGATGCACTATATTTCATCCAAGAGGATTGTGCAACATGAAAGTGCCCTGCCTGTGAGACAAAATGTGGTGAATGGGGATGACAAGGAAGCAAAATGAATTCTGGATTCAAAACAGAATGCTGGTGTAGACATACCCTCTGACATTCTGTAATGCTGGTAGCTATCTCTAAGTGATATAAGGTTTAGGTAGTTGCCACTGAAATCAATGGGGTTTTACTTGTACTGATGTTTGTGAGAAAGGGAATCAGATGTTAGGTTTTACCAAAAAAGCAGATTCCTGGCTTAAGCCTATGTAAATTTACTTGTCAACACATATGGCTCTGATTGCCAAATTGGAATCTAAATGTGCAGCCATCAGATATAATCCAAACCATATGAAATAGATCTGTAAAGTAAATAGAGTCACACATGTTTCACCCAGAGATGAATTTAAGCAGTTGAATAACTTGGTGTGGGAAATCATTCTAGTTTAAAAATAACCACAACAATGGTAATATGTGAAGAGAATTTAAGTCCTTTATTGGGGTGCATCAGGCAAAGCATCACCAGCCAGTTGAGGGAGGTGATTGTCCCGCTCTGCTCTGCACTGGTGCGGACTCACCTTGAGTTCTGTGTGCATTTTGGGTCACCACGATATAAAAAAGATATAAAGTTATTAGAGAGCATCCAAAGGAGGGTGGTAAAGGGTCTGGAGGGGAAGCTGTGTGAGGAGCAGCTGAGGGCACTTGGTCTGTTCAACCTGTTGAAGAGGAGACTGAGGGGAGACCTCACTGCAGTTACAACTTCCTCCTGAGGGGAAGTGGAGAGACAGGCACTGGTCTCCTCTCTCTGGTGACCGGACCCAAGGGAATTGCCTGAAGTTGTGTCAGGGGAGGTTTAAGTTGGATATTAGAAAAAGATTCTTCACCCAGAGGGTGGTTGGACACTGGAACAGGCTCCTTAGGGAAGTGGTCACAGCACTGAGCCTGATAGAGTTCAAGATGCATTTGGACAATACTCTCAGGCACATGGTGTGACTCTTGGGGATGGTCCTGTATAGGGCTAAGAGTTGGACTCGATGATCCTCGTGGGTTCCTTCCAACTAAGCATATTCTGTGATTCTCTGATTTTTCTTATTATGACCTGTATCATTCAGCACACAATTATCACAGCATTGCTTTGTACAACAAACTCTGCTTAGTAATGGATAATGATGTAGATGTAGCCTGGCCCAGGGAGCTTAAAGTCAAAGTGATAGTACGAAGCATAATTATACATACACCTAACTTCACATCTGAACTTAGTAGGGCACAGAGGTGCACATAGTTGAACAATGTGAGTAATGAGTTCCCATAACAGGACTTAAATCTTCATGCCGCAAAGGTCAGTTATAATATGCCCTGAATGTCTTTACATTTGTTGGGAGAGCAATGCCATTTTTATTGTATTGGTTTGCTTATGATGGTTTCCACAGAACAAGCAAAAGTTTAAGAAGGGGTTTAGAGTCTTGCTCCTGACCCAGATAATGCCAAAAATATCTACCATTGTATTTTCTTCTGCATTCTTAGATTACTCAGGTTGTCCTGCTGTGTTTATGAGAAATTCTGCCCAGCACCAAACCGTGCACCAGGAGTTACCTGCAGCAGTTTTATTTCCAGCACTCGCTGCAGCAGTTGCACTGACACACACCACAGAGTACAGAAGTAAAATAATCTCCAGCTTTCTCACAGTGTTCTGTTTCTCAGCACCAGAGTTCAGCATTTGAATGTGCTGATCTCTTACAGGATGCCTGAGTTAAGCAAAAACATGTAAAGTCCATTCAAACTCTACTAATGATACATTTAAGCCTTTGGAAGTTAAGACCTGATCCTACTTTCTCTGAAGGCAATGAGAGTCCTGCAATTAACTTCAGTGGGAACAGGATCAGGCCCTAAGTCACTAAATAACATTTTCCATGGTAATAATTAATAACAGCAGTTTTGAAGCTAAAGAAATTAATAATTTTTTTTTTGTAATGCAAGTATCCAAAATTGCTGGTGGATTTAGGAAGAGAATCAAACAATTATCTGAGGTATGTTCAGGGATGACAAGCTCTAAAATCAGGACACATCCAGAGCTGCAGGCTGAGTGAGATACTGTAGGATGGATTAAGAACTATCAAATGCTATAAGAGAAAGGTAAGTATTATTGATTGGGGGTGGGCTAGGAAAATAATATGCTAATAAGGTGCATTGCAGAGATCTTAAAACCTGGCAGATGCATTTTTCTAGTGGAATGTTTGTAGTGTGAGGGGTTGCAGAGGATATGTCTGAAAGGAGACCCAAGGGGAAGTTTAGTCAATCTTGGATGCTTTTTAAAAATATTGTCTTGCCTTGTGGTTAAATAATGAATGCAAATCTCCTTTCATGGATTTAAAGCTCTGATTGCTGACATGGGAAAACCAGAAAGGTTTTGGGATTTTTTTCTCTTTTGTAAAATAACACCAAATGACATGGATATCTCTTTGTTCTCACATATGAATTTATCTTTGTTTTAGGATAAAAGGAGCACCAGATGTGACTGGGATTGCATTAGCAGAAAAGAGCTGTGCAGAGCATTGTGGTTTTCATTTGTTCGGGTTGTTGCAAACATTTCTGTAAGTGTCTTTCAGTGGACAGCAGTGTAGCTTGGAGCTTGGGGTTCAAGAAAATTGAAAAATATAATCATACCTCTCAGATTTAGGAGCTGAACTGTGCTGTAACACGTACAAGAGTGCACTCTGGCCATTATTCAGTTGAGTTTCATTAATTCTAGTAGTCCTTCCATGTGCAAATTTATAACGTCATGTGTAGTCAATCACATATTGAATAGTTCCATCATATTCTGTTGCAAACCTTGCAGAATTTTCATTTTCATCATATATGATACCTTACTAAATCATATGGTATTTTTTCCCGTTCCCAGAATGGTTGTTTTGCCTTTCCTGAGGCTTAAGAGAGGAAATGCATCTTTATGACATTCTGGCCTGTCTTCTCCCTGTACTGTTCCCATTTTGAATACAATGAATAAACAGTATAGCCATGTAAACAAGAAATGGGGCATCAACCCTTCTGTGGTTACTGCCCATATGGATAGAGTGTATCAGAAACAACTTACCCTTCTTCTTTTTAAGAAATAATATCGAATTATATTCTGTTTGCTGTGGAGTTAGATGCAGTAACTGTGCTGGCAGTGAGGCTGTTACCACCCATCAGCTGGCTGTTAGTAATTGCTCGTTATGTTCCCAAACCTGTAAAAATCACATGAGATAATTTAGGTGATGTCCTCAGTTGATGAAGATGATCTGTTATTCCGAAGTAACCTTGCTTTCTATCAAAAGAGACACTATTCCCCCAAGGAACTTGAAAATCTAATACAATAATATTTTACTTGATTAGACTAAGTAACTGACTATGAAATAACTTATATTACATGAGTTTAAGGAGTCTATTAGCTCTATTATATTTCAGCCCTCATTAGTAAGATAATTCATCATGCTAGAAAATGTGAATTGTACTTTATGAATTAGTATAATAATATTCTGCACCTGATAGTTATTAATTCCGGTTCACTCTGATTTATCATAACATTAAACTATTCAATGTTTGAAGAGAAATAAAAGTTAGTTTTCATATTGCTCTGAGATACGGTATGTAAAATGTTTCAGAATAATAATTAGATGTTAGATACTACTATATTTTCTGAGGCAGAGCTAGTGATTGCTTGAAAATGATATTTAAATGACCCTACTCTGCTTAGAAACCACATAACCTAAATTGTGCCATCCATTGCTGCTGCATGGAGCTCTACAGGAACATTTCTTTCAATGAGAAATGACACTATTTTTGTGCTGACAGTTTCTATGTAATAATAGTGTTAGGTTTTGCCAACGAGCTAGAATTGTTGCTAATATGACAGTTTGTGGAATTGTTGAATTTTGAATGGAGAGTAATCGAAAATGTACATTACTATGGACTTCACTGGGTGAGGCAGGAGAGGGTGGAATTAGAGTTTGCTTCTGGCTCTACTCTTGTTTAAAATGCACATGATGTAGTTCTGATTGTGCAAACATTTTTTTAAACCAGTCTTAGAAAGCAGCCGTTTACCAGCAGTTAGCAGCGAGATTATGCTGTGGAGATGATACAAAACTGTTTATATTGACTTAAATTGAGATAGATTGTTTTGCTTATTCCCATGCTATTTCTAATAATATTGAATGTTGGTAACGATTTCCATCTGAGAAACTCAGAATTCTTTATAAGCATTTAATGAATTTTGTTTTGAAAAAAAAATACCAGTATTGAAAATAGAGCAACACATAGTAAAGTTAGTGGTGAGAAGAGAGTCTAGGTTTGCTGATTCTCCTCTCAAGCCTCTCTGTTGGGATGCTTTTTTCTTTGGGCTGTGACAGAGTCAAGGTAAAGTTTGATCTGTAAGTATTTCAGTGTCTGTTAAAAAAACCTGGTGCACTTACTGAGGAGTTGGTAAAATTGAGTATGAATGTATCAGGTGGTAGCTGACGACTTAGGTAATGTTAGTGACAGAAGAGTTTGATTCTTGCTATCAGGGACTGGAGGCAAATTCTCTAGTGGGTCACACCAGGTTTCATATGGATCTACAGCTATGGGTGTCAGTGGTGTTGCTCATGATGCACACCATGAGGATTGAGAAGAGAAACAAATACTGTGATTTCTCATGTGTGTGTATAATGCAGAAGATACACTTGTTTCATATTCTCTGCTGCTAGCCCTCTTCCTCCCAGGATAGCTAGGGTCCCTGTTTTTATTCTCACGCCATTTCTTTACTGTCTAACGCTCCTTTCTGTGGCCAGACATCTTTTGCTCATCTATGTACTTGGAACTCTAAGGGAACAACAGTTTAGAATCTTATGCTTACCCTATATCAGGTAATTCCTTTATTCCTATGTTTTGGAGAAGCTTGTCAAAATCTTTATGTAATCATCTATGGGAAGTCATGGCCAGCTTTAATTCCCTTACTTTCTTGTGTGAAGCCTTTAAATGAAGTTAGGTGTGCTACTCTGATAGTGTTACCGGTTAGAGATGTTCCTTAAATGAATTATTAGATGCTATGATGAGAGTAACACATTCAAAAGGGGACATTTATAATTTTGTGTTGATTTTATGCTTTATATTTTGCAAAATATTTTTTCAGTATTCTTTTGACTGCATTGCTAAGTATTTCCATCTCCATATGTAGAGGTATCTTGTGCTAAGTTTATTTGTGGTTCATGTCATAAAATCTTTCATTCATTTAAGAACTTATGTTCCTAAAATAAATACAAATCTGTTTGTTGTCAGTTGAATTTGGAGAAGGGTTTTCCATTTATGCATATTGCATTGTTTGAAGGGTAATCACACTGGAAATAAATAGATTTTGATTGTATTTTAGATGCTTCTGAGATTAGAGCAAATATCAGAGTCTCCATAAATGGTCTGAGCTACAGAGCTGTGAAAAGAATGGATTTTCAATTTTCTGAACAAAATGAACTACCCCAAATTATTTTAGGTCAAGTGAAACATTTTTCCAACCTAAAATGGAGTTTTAACATCTTTTCAGATATTAATTTTTTGTCAGTTTAAAATACTTTGTAAGAAAAACTCAATAATGCTTTCAGAAACATTGAAAAAAACTGTTTCAGAATTGTGTGTTTTCTAGATTTAATTTTTCTACCAGTTCTGCCTGGTGAATAGGTCCAAGTTGGCAGATAGTTACAGGAGATGTCTGACTGCATTTCTGAGTGAGTAAATTATTTGTCTGAAAAGTTTTAGCATGCTGTACTCCTGGAAGAAATTTGTCTTGATGACTGCTCCCTTTTCTTCCTTCCAGTTAGGGTCCAGGAGAGAAAGGTTGGGTTTTTCCTGTGTTTAATGACTGCACACCAGCACATCTTTTGCTGGTCTAAATCAGCACAGCTCTGGTGGATTTCTACCTGCTGAGGAGCTGTCCCTTTTTGTTCATTACTAATGCCTTAAAATCATTCTGACTTGATTTTCAGTTAGTTCACCTTGACTTATTGTCCTTCATTATTTTAATATTCATTTATGTTTTTGATCACCTGCTGACTCAATCATTTTTGAGCCCTTGTATTTCATTGCAATAACTAATTTCTAACACTAACAATCTTGACTTTTCTAATAATTGTTTATTTTCTTTTTTCTCCTTTTTCTTTTGGTGTCCTCATTAATCTCCTACAATTTTTTTTCCTGACATTTCAACTTTTTTGATGATGATGATGATTATTAATTTACATTTTACTTATTTAAACTTATTCCATTTCTTTCTCTTAAACAGTGAAAATTGCTGTAGAGTCCATTAAAATCCCTCATCTAATTCCTGGTGGGTTCTGGCAGACTGTGCGAGTTCTTGTTGCTAGAATAGCATTTCTTGAGGATAAGTAATCCTTATTACCTTTCTTTGTTTTGGAACTGGCAACATACATGAACTAGCAGAAAACAGTTTAAAATTTTGGGCGGGAATTTCAAATAGAAAAATAGTTCTGTTTCCACTGTTTTAACTGGTTACTGATGTTATCTCTACTGCTGCTATTTTTCCTCCAATGACAGTGCTTAACAGCAAACTTCTGATTTCTGCCAGTGCAGAGGAAACATAAGGTGATATTGTTGCTCAAATCCTACCCTAAAGGTAGTCCCCACATGTCAGATGGATCTGATAGTGACTGATTTTCTGTATGTGGGTGCTCTGAAGAAGGGAAAAAGCTGCTACGTCAAGTTATCATTTGACTGTGAATAATTTAGTAACACTGATATTCTTCTAGTTCTGTGAATATTTTATGATAAGCTTCATGAAGAATCTGTAACTTCAAGCGAGATCAGCATAAAAATGGCTTCCACTTAGATTTGAGCATATACACTATTTGGTAGCTATACTCTTGCTCATCTTATGCAGTACACATGAATAGGTATAAATTAAGAACTAGGTTAATTATTACAGTATAGATTTTGTGTACTGTACTGTACTTCATCTGAGAATTTCATTGTGTTTTAACTACAGCGCTTAAATAGCTCCACAACAAACATCAAACTGTTCTAATTCTGAAGTTATTGTTCTTGTTTTCCTTTTGCAAGTGCTGATTGTTGGAACTTCAAATGTATCTGCAGCTTATAAATACCTGAGAAAACAAAGCCCAGCACACCTTGAATCTGACTTAGGTGCTTGTATTTCACCCTTCAAGTCTGATTTCTCATTCTGGAGCTCTCCACTGTAAAGCTGAATAGAAATCATGTGTTGCATGTTGTTTTGGGACTAAAGAGGTACACAGACAGAGGCTCAGCTGTACCAACTAGAGCTCCTGCTGGCATTCACCGACTGGAGCAGTGGAATGCACTAATCTATATGGCAAGGTACACTGTGCTAACAGAAAAATCAGCCCCACCAAATATTTTCAGAATGTTTCCTTTTCTGTTTGGAACACTTCTGTTGTGAAAGGTGTTGAGAAAATGAACCACTGCTTAAAGCGGAGGGGGAAAAATCAGGTATGGTTTTGATCTCAGCAGGTGCCAGGAGTCAGGAGCAGCTGATGCTGACAGAGGCACCATCGTGATTTCGGCAACAAATGGGGGCTGTGGGGATCCCAGCTCTTGATAATAGTGTGTCTTCTTGCACATCAGCACTGCTTGAGTTGCAGCAGTCCACCTAAGGCTCACAAAGGGGTGGCTGGATGTGCCACTGTGAAAGGTAAAGTCTGTTTTCTGGGAATCTCTTCTCTCCAATAAGGCCTGAACTCACCTGAGGATCCTGTGGTCCCATAGCCTGAATCTTGAAGTCAGCCTTTCTCAGTTGACTGGTGGGATCTTCTCCTCCCAGCCAAGATTCTCTCTCTACCAAAAATTCCCAAGACAGCCAAGCAGTTGAGGAGCATATCTAGGATTTGTGAGAGGCAGTACCTCTGGAGTCAGGCCACTCTGCTGTGCTTTTAAAAACCTACAGAGAATTGCAGCTCTCCCCAGGTAGCTGCAGGCACTGCAGCTCCAGCTCTCTCTCCCAAGAACTGGCAACTTGCCTGTGTTCCAGCTCAGCAAGAGATGGTGCAGCATGCGGGGAGCGCTGTGTGCCATTCCTCCCGAGAATACAAGGACCTCAGGAAGTAATGATGAAAACGTATCTTTCTAATAAGCTGACTGCCATTAGCAGTTTTCATTTTCAGGGTCTCTTGTGCTATGTAAAAGCCTGAATAATATTTAAGCATATTTTAATAATGGTTAAAAAAAATCCAAGTATTTTAGTGTGTAGCTCTGTGTGTGTGAGATGGACTAAAATAAAACCTAAAGCAATAGTAAGTGTGTCATGACAGTGTAGGTCTTTCCCTGTCTTAGTATTGAAAAAAGGATTTATATTAGGGTTTTTTTTGATAGTAAAATATTTATTCTCATAAGCTGGTGCAGAAACCTTTCTAATTAGGGCATGCTGTTTTGCAGTTGAAATTGCTACCAACAATTTTCAAATATCTTTGTGGCATCTCCATAATTCCTGAAGACTTATTAAAAATCTTCTCCTTGTTCAGGCAAGAGGTTGAGTGTGATCTTTCTAAAATCCTGTTGAAATGCAAATAAATCCATGAATTCATATTTGCTAGACTCCAAAGCAGTCCTCTTGTACTGCCAGCCCAGAGAGAGTGATTGTAACTTTAAGCAATGTTTGAAAGGACCAAAATGGGAGCACAGAAGTAATTGTGCTTTGCTGATCCAGTGGCATGAGAGGCTGTTTGAGGGAAGACAAAGCACCACCAATATTGGAACATCATGAAGGCCAGATACAGTATCTCTATTTGAGTACCATTTACTCACCTGCAGGAATCCCAATTAACTGGAATTACCACCCCAATTAAGCAGCAGTCCTTGCCATTAAGTATCATTAGGCTTAATTTGGTTCCCTGGGAAATGTCCCGATTAAGCGGATTTCATGATTAAGCACCTGTAATAAATGTTTTAACTTACATGTAAAATTCTTTTTTATTTCATAGGATCTGATCACAAGCACCCAAACAGCAACTAGTATGCCAACCGCTACTTTTGTCATTTTGTTTTATTAATTGTCTTGTATATATTAACTTCTTATCTTGGCTTTGCAGTTTTGACAAGGAATTCTTTATATTTTTATGTGATGATTTTGTAGTACAAACATATTCCTGCATATCTGCCTGACAGCCTGGTTAATATTTTGTCACTATCTTAAGAGAAGAGCAAACCACATGTGAACATCAGTCACATTTCAAGAAAACACCCCATTTTTTATACTGTGGAGAAAGTTTACTTGGTCAGCTGTAATTTTCAGTTGGCTGGAAGAATAATATTTCACAACCATAAACAGGTATTGAAAACATCTGCAGTACCAAACTGTTCAAATGACCATGCATCAGGTCTCATTTTTCTAAAAATAGGTGGTGACAGATAAGATGTGTTATAGGAAAGATCTGTTGCCTGAGCCAATGGCCTAAATTAGGGTCCTTGTTGTAGATGCCAGGAGAATGTAGAGGTACCCAAGACAGCTGTAAATAGGGGACCAGATCAATATAGCCACAGTAAGGCCAATGCTTTGTTGGGGTTTATTTACTCTACAGCTCATGAAATAAAGCCCCTTTTGAGGGTCTAAACAATATAATGAGAAGTGGAGTTGGGAAATTGTGGGGTTTAGTGCTGCAAATGCATAAAACTGCAATACCAGCTGGTGGTAGCATCTCTACTGAGTGAGGGCTGTTGAGATGTGGTTTACAGAGAAGACAGCTGAGGTCCTTCACAGTACAAACTGACAGCTCCCATGCAGTCATGCCATCAGATTTGCAAGTCTTGCCTTGAATAGCAGCAAGCGCATTCGCCAAAGAAACATGGTATCATTGAAAAGTTGTTTATTTGTGGAGCCCAGAATATTTTCTTAAACACCTCTGATTTGCTGACCTTCTGAATCCAAAGCTGGGATCCAAGAGGTTCTCAGCAGGGATTTTTGGCCCTATGGCCAAGACCAAATTTAAGATAAATTTACACTGAATGTTGTTAAATGGTCACAGATTCACCTCACTCCTCTAAAGAAGAGCTTAAGTTTACTTTTTTTGCTAAATTTAAATTTCCACATCAGATAAAAGAGAATATGTATGGCAAAATCAATTAAAAATAGTCAAGTGAAGAAGCAAGGAAAAGGAAGTGGAGCTATTTCTCTAAAAGATTAAACTGGAAAGGAATGGAATGGATCAGAATAAGGGACTCCTTTAATCAGCCCTCTCTAATAGGAATGTATGACCAAGGAATCCTTTTGTGCATGTAAAGATCAAGGGGTTTTAATCACAAAATAGTGATGGGACCATACACTAATTTGTTGGAACAGAAAGCACTGAAAAAATGGGAGAGAGTATAAGTACTTCAGGGCATTATGTACAAAGAGTTTAAACATCTTGAACTTGTGCCATGTACACATTCTCTAAGTGGGCAAAAAAAATGAAAAGGTCTTGTTGGAAAGGGAAACATTCTACACACAGTTCTAAATATATGCAAAATAAGGTGTTGGTCCCCAAAAGGCTAAGAAAAACATTCCAAAAAGAATAGAAACTGTTTCAAAGGATTTTCACATCTGGGGACTGTGTTTCTTTCTCTTTCCTTCTCTCTCACTTTCTCTCTCTCTCTCTCTCTCTCTCTCTCTCTCTCTCTCTCTCTGTCACTCTTTTATTTTGGCTCTCTAGCTCCTCTCTTTCCCCCACCATACACGTATTCAGCAGCAGCAGAAATAACACAAGAAATTTTTGCAGTTTCCTCTATATAAATTCTGCAATTGCACTGGTCAGAGCAAAAATATTCAGATTATAAATTGCCTAAAGTAGGTTTTTCTTTTGATGTGTGTATAACTCCCATAAATGTTAATGCTAGGTTTGGGCTTCAAAAGGAGAATATGCTCCTTGCTGTACTGTAGAGTTAAGACATAAGAAAATTTAGGAAATTGAAAAACCCATCTGACTTGGCACTTGTGCTATTTATTTGTTTTGTGAAGAAAACAGAGAATTAAATCTATCTATATAATTTTACCTAGTTTTCCTGTATACTAAAATATCAATTTATTAATATCAATTTATATCAAATTATCAAATATCATACTAAAGTATCAAATTATTACTGCATTTTTTCCTTGATTGCCTTAATTTCTGTATCAGCTTTTCCTGTTCTCTCCAACACTTATATGTAAAATAAAACAGGTCAAGACTTCGCCATCTGAGCAGTTTACATTGCTTGTATTACAGAATTGAGGAATGTCCAAAAGGCCACCTGACCTTTCATCTTCTGGGGACTGTATGATTGGAGCATGCTGATGTAAGACTTGAAAAGAATTAATCGTAGAGATTGGTAATGGGTCTAGGTACTGTGAGTATGTTCATCAGTAACTACAGCCTACCTACAAACCCAAAAATGATCATCTACCACAGCTCTGGGTTTCAAGAGAGAAAATGTGAATGCTGTTCTATTAATGAAAATCTTTAAGCTGTTTAGCATGGCTTTCCTCTTAGAGCCCGAGTTACTTGTGAATGATGAGCCTAACGCCGTGCCAGCCAGAGCTATGGAAATAGGCTTGCTGGTTGTAGAGCAACCAACTGCACTCATGAATGACAATCTCAACAGGACAGCCTTTTGTGAGGACCAGAAGATGAGGTAAGTCTGCTACCTCAGGTGAAGTGCCCAAAGATAAGACCTTTTTACTTTACCATGAGGTAAATATTAACTGGGGTGGTCTGGTTGTGTTGCTGAAGTGCATGTTTTAGTGGTTGTGTGCTTTTTTCTTTTAGGCCACCTTTGTGGCAAATAGAGCTGTAAGAGGCTAGTAGACAATTCCACATGAAGAGAGATATAGGGGTGGTTTGAGACCAGGAAGGAAAGCCAGGAGGGGCATTTCGTGCAGTGCTGTTAGTTGTTCTAGTATGGGAGGTGATTTTGAGAGGCAGGATGAAAATCTCAGCAACTGCAAATATGTTTAACGCAGTCTTGTGTAAAACAATGTGGAGCAGAACTCCTCTGTTTTCGTGGTTCAAAATGACAGAGCTATTTTCCGCTTACTTACATTTCCTGCCTGTTTTCTAGACCAGAGACAATTATGCATGTACCTGCTTCCAAAGAGGAATTTGCTGATCTTTTCTAAAAAATCTGGTCTTTCGTAGTGTTTATCCACAGTAATTTCAAGATGTATGAGTGAATTTCAAACAGTCTCAGAGATGGAACTTGGGTTTTGACTGCAGATGTGTGTTGCTGCTTCCTAGTGACTGAATTCCTTCAAACACAGTAAAATTCTCTGCACAATAAAATGTGAAGCTTTTGAAATAATTTCCTTAGCTGGGGCCTGTATCTTCCACTGATGTGAGAGGTGTTCTGTCCACATGGGGAAATGCAGAGGCAGGGCCTTTAACTCTTTTAAAAGCAGTTCTGCAAAGCTCTCAAGACTCAGTGAAAATAACTAGGAAATTATCTTGCATGGAGTAATTTAGTATTTTGGCCAGCATGTTAAGCAATATTCTATTATTTCTATTAAAATAACTGATGAGGGACTTCAGATATCCTAGAGAGCTCTACTGAACAGAAAATTCTGCAGATTTCTGCCTTCATTTATAAAGTCAGGCTGATTTCTGAGACCTCTGTATGCACATCCCATGAGAATTTGCCATTAATCAATAGTAGATGAAAAAAAAATTCACTTATAAGCAGAAGGCTTAGTGATCAAAAGGAACATATCAGGTTATAAATATTTTTGCTAAATGTTATGTTGTGCTCTTTATTTCCCATTTTATTCTTACTGACCTGAACAACATGATGTAAAATTTCTTGCATGTGTCTTCCCCCCTTCTGATGATCTGATCTCAAACAATCATTTGAATCCTGAAAAAAGAGGTCCCTTTGTTATTAGTCTTGTTCTTTCACATGATCATAAATCCTCCTGAGAAGAGAACGGGTATCTGCAGAAAGCATCTGACTTCTAAACAGATTGTGGGTTAAAGCAGTCACTTGGACAATACAAATAAGTAGTCATTTATTATATGCAAATGTAACAGGTTGACATAAAACCCATGACTTCAGTCAACTAGAAAATAATACTATAACTGAGATATGTTTTTGAAGTTGCTGTTTAGCTTCATATAAGGGGAGAAAATCTCCTGTAGCTCAGATGGGCTTATTTGAAACCAAAGCTTTTGATGTTATAATGTGCAGTCTAAATTCATTAATCCCTCTGTTCAAAAAAAAAAAAATCTCTTAAATGAGTAATAAACATAATAATGAAAATAACTGCCAGGAAGAACATGAGTTACATCACACTTAGTGTTCCAGCTAAAGATGAAAATTAACTTTGGAAACAGGTTACGCTAAATGAATTTAATTTGTGTTTTGATACAGAATGTTTAAACATGTTGTTATTTCTGGCACCAGGGCTGATAGCTATTAAATGAGAACATCTAAGAACATCAAAGGAACTGGACCTTTTATACTCTTCAGCACCCCCTTGGAGATGTTTATCTGGGCTGTTATCTGGATCCCATACAAGCATCGAACAATGTGCCAGTCTCACCAAGTTACTCTCTTTTCCCAAAAGTTCTGACGCATGCATTTCCTGCACAAATGTTCCATATTTTAGAGTTCACTACAAGTGCACAAATAGAAGTGGTTTGTACTAACAGACTTGACTGTAGATACTTGAAGTTTTTCTTCTATAAAGTATTTGAAATAGAAAAGAAAACTTCCTTCTGTTTGACTCAAACTAAGTTTCCAGATGTCAGGGTCAAAGGTTGGAGATAAAAGTATCAGGTTTTGGCCTACTCTAACTAGACTCCAGACCCAAATGTGTGAGATCTTCCCTAGAGGGGGTTCCTTTTGTGTTGGTTCATTTTTCTTCTTTAGCTTCTCCCAGTAAGAGGTCCCATTCCATGCTGCTGAATTATGATACTTCATCTCAATCGTTAAGACACTTAAAACTTATATTTACTGTTTAACACTTGGCTGCAAGTCAAACCTTTTAAATATCTCTTTTTAAAACTTTTCCACTTTTGAAGGCTGTTAATTCTTTTCTTCCTGGGGCTTCAGTGACTGTGTGTGGGTCCTCTTGGCTGACATTACAGGACTCCTGCTCCAACTATGCCAACAGTGTGCAGTAAAACAAGAGGCCTTACAATTTACACAAAGCCTCAGTAGATGTGTAAAGGCTACAGGATATTAGCTCTGCGCTCCCCTTGGCATGTTCAGTGGCTTTTTGGCTTGTTTGCTTCTATCAGCAGCTGAAACTGCTTAACCACCTGAGAGAAAAAATTAAAACCAGTGCACAAATGAACCTAAGAGCCTGGAAAGTGGTTGAGTTAGATGTAAATGTAAATATTAGGGTTTAAAATGATAAAATGAAGGCTGTGAAGGCTAATCATAGGAGTTACAGTTTAGATCTAACCTTTTTCTGGTCATAGGGTGAATACTTTGGCTAAATTCTGAAGGTTTGCATGTGTGAAGAAAACACCCATCTGGTCAGAGAGGGACTGTGGAGCCAAGAGACCCTGGAGGCATTCCTCCTGCACTCCGTGTCTGTGGGGAAAAAGGTACTGCTTGGTTATGGATCTGACATTCTCCTACTCTGTGCTTCCTCAGGCATCTACATTTCCATGTGGTACACAAATGTGTATGCTCCCCATGCCTTCCCCAGCAGTGCTGTCCTGTCTCTGCTCATGGAAGCGTGCCAATTCATCAGCATTTGGCAAAGAAGGCAGAACAGAATTTGAGGGGTGACCAGAACTGTGACATTCAGCATATGGTTTGGAGAGACCAGTTTCTTAAAGGTGGCTTCAGAGACATGATTTTGCTCTGTTAAATCACTCCAGTACATTAAGCAGGAAACAAAAGTAGTTCCTTCAGAGGTACTAGAAGAATAACTAATAAAACTACTAAGAATAATTGAACTGACACTTGCAGATGCATACCTAGGGCAAGGAAGTAAAGCTGCATGATGTAACCTAGAGCCATTATTTACATTGGAAGAAAGATTCACCTCCAAGTGCCATTTTCTACCTTAAAGCAGGAAAGCACTTCAGGATATCACAAAAAGTGGAGACAGAAAACACCTTTTAGGTTGCCAAGTTTAATCCCTCGTGAATATTGGGTTTTCCCCATGTGTACTGTGTGATGCTTTGTACTGTCTGGTTTAAACAATTCAGACAATAGGAACTTGACTACTTCCCTCGGATGGTAATGTTACGAGCTGTTTGAAAGGCGTTTACTTTGGCTTTTTCTATGACAGGGCAATTAGGGAAGTCAGATGCCTGCTAGGTTTGGAAGTCCCTAGAGGAATGAGGCAGTAGGAGAGTCTGCAAGTTATGGTGGTGTGGAAAAAAGGCCTCTTTTTGTAAGCTGTCAGGGAGTTCTGCGCATGAGGGCAGTGGCACAGAAAGCCAAATGAGCAGTGAAATCAGTGGAGGAAACGGCTGCTGACAGAACAAAACATTGAGGGAAACTTCACAAATGGCAGATCTAGTCTGGGTTCAGGGCAGTAATCACTAACAAGTTGGTGTAGCTGTAGAAATCGGACTTCCTGTAGATAGGGGACTGTCACGGTGGGACTATGATAAAGATGAGCTCAAAGAGACAAGAAAAGGCCAGACATATAGGAATGATAAAAATTTCCATAGTAAAATCCTGGGGTCAGGATGTGCTGGAGTCTTGCTGGTAGTAAAGCAGCAGTAGTTGTGGGCTGGGGCAGAGAGGAAAGTCTGGGCTGGATGAGATGCAGGCAAGGAAGAAGGATTGACAGTCTCACAATGAGGCAGAGCAATATTTGATATACTGTACATGCATTAAGGTTGGTAAACAGTATTATTATAAGTAATTATTTTAATGTTGCTAAAGCAGAGAAAAGAGAGTTCTCATCTGTGTTGCTCTACTGCAAATGTACAAATCGTTCCAGTGTTATATACCTATTAGCATTAACGTGGTGTTAATTTTCATGAAAGACCCCATATTTTAGTGATTTTTGCAGCTGCTTTTTTATACTTTGCTTCTTTACATGTTTTTTCAGATGCTTTTCTGCTTGAGATGATTGCTGATTTATTTGGTTTGAAGTGAAGGCACACTAAATGGTCACACTTGTTCACCTGTGGTCTTTTGACTGATTTTTGTTTCTCTTCATTTAGCCCTGTTATTCTGACTTATTTTATCCCCTACCCATTCTGAAGTCATAGAACTTCCCATCAGGTATTTATGTTTATCAACTACTTATGGACCAACACTTTTGGATAAAATTCTGCCTTGACAATTGCAAGCCCCTGAACTCAAATCCAGTGGAAGCTTTGTGAAGTCAAGGAATTATGTGAGGTCCAGCACAAATCCACATGGTTTCCCCCATTTTTTCCAATAGTAAACTCAAGCAGGAATTAGTGAAGTAACCAGAGAGCTCAGGGGAAATTCAGGAATTAAGGCACAGTCCTTCCTGGGACTTGACTGCAGACCAGTTCAGTGCAATGGTGCCACTAGTGCCTTTTAACAAGTTTAAACTGCCTTTTAAACAAGTTAAACCATATTTCATACCTTTCCAGTTAAAAGGTCGAAAATCATACATGCTTCTAATAGTATTTTAAAAATTAACCTGGAGCTTTTAAAAATGATAGCTCTTGATTCCTTCTGAGGCACACATTACTTGAAATATTTTTAAATGTAGTATTTGTTTTGTCATTGGGTTTTACAAACTCTGTCCCTTTATATCTTTTTCTGTTCTAAGGTCTGCTTTCAGTCTGTTACTAAACATGCCTGCCAAGAGTTGTATTCTTCTCATATGTCATTGTTAGGATGGTGATTTCAAAGAAAGCAGCCTCTGACAACCACCTGATAATGAAGAGTGAATAGAAGCTATAGGAAAATTCATATTTAGAGTAAAAAACTGAATTGATTGGGAATGCAAAAGAAAAGCCATTTGGCAGGTCAGTGAGAAGCTTACTTATATGTACGGAAGGATTTTGCAGAGACAAGGATGGAAAAACAGTGTTACCTGCAGAATAACTGCTTGTCTTGCTCTGGGACAGAGCAAAGAGAATGAAGGAGAAAGCAGAGTGATGTGCAGTGAGAACTGGCAAGGAAGCCCTTGGATCTGTGAACAAAGAAATCTCTTGCTGTTTGCTTCCTGCTCTGCTTGCTTTCTGATTGTCAGGGACGGGCGGTGATTTACCTCACAGTCTGGACTTTGCATTTGGTATTTTGCACAGTTACATTTAAAAAACCTGGCTTCAACCCTGTTCTGTTGGGTTCTTTTCTAGCTAAGTTTGCATATTGCAGAGAAAATATGTTATTGTTTCATCTTCTCTCTCTTCCACTGCTTTTTATGGAAGTTGCATCTGTAAAGCTTTATCGGAACTGGAGTAGAGTCCCATCCTGACAGCAAGACAGATAGTTATTAATTCAGTAATCGATATGACTAAATTGCTAGTGAAAATTAATGATTCATCTCATACATATATATGATATCTGTACACGATTCATCTCATATATATATGTGTGTGTGTGTGTGTTTGTGTTAATAACTACTTTTATTTTCCTTAATGCACCATCAAAGAATTGAAGTTGTAAACTTCCCTGGACAGCAAAATAATTTGTGACCAGAAGATGACCTATATTGTGGTAATAACCTTTCTCTTCCTTTCTTTCCTCAGTTCCACATTTTTAATATATCTTTAAAGTACATTAAAGATAATCAAATATAGTGGCTATAAGAAAGCCAATGAATTCTTTAAAAGAAAACCTACTGTTTGATCATCTCACAAGGAATGAAGGAGAAATACACTCAGTAAAGTCTTCCTGTAGATTTGTTTTTGTTTTTAAAGCTACATTTTTTTTCAATTTGTTTTTAAAAGAAAAGAACAGACTGTTCCAGATTTGGAAATACATCATGAGGTCACCTGAAACAACAACAGAAAAATCCAATACAAAACTCCTTTCAACTCTACTTATCTCCCAAAATGTTTCTTTTCACAAACTGGACAAAATCAATTATATTTGAAAGACCATGACCATTCCAATTGTATGTTTTAATAGTGCTATGATTGACCAGGAGTGTTCATTTGATTATATTTGAAGAGGCTTTAGAGATTCCATCCAGGCATCTGAAAGATATTATTTCCAGTAATTTGTCGTGTGTATCTGGAGTCTGGCTGTAGTTTTGCTGTTCTAACTTTGGAATAAATCCATTGAGGTCAACAAGCTACTTTAAATTTCACGTTTATTGACTTTTTCATCTGTTTTTTGGTGTCTTAGCAATTTGTTGTAACTGTGGAAGGACTTTGGAGATGTCCATAAGGTTGTCATTGACAGCAAATACTGTTTGTAATTGGTGTACAGTATACAGAGGCCTTATTTATGTTATTGTCCCCATTGGACTGATTTTATAAAGAACTCTGAAAGGTATTATGTTTTCAACTCCTTTTCTGCCACCTTCAGTTCTCTCTTGTGCTTGGGACAAATAGGAAATACATTGGGCAGTAACATAAACTTAACTAGGGAAGACACATGGGCCATTATGGGAGAAAATAGATCTGCCAGTAGCATTTCCAGGATTTTAAATTTGGCAGTTCTATGTCAGTGAAGCACAATATGAATTAATTATCAGAATTAGACTCTATATCTAAAAGAAAAGATTGAAAAAAGAATTGCTTAGACTTTTGCCATGATCATACCCTAGAATTTGGCCTGCTTGCTCCATTGTTGGTTTTGGCTGAGCTGTATGAGCTTCGTGAAGACACACGAACTTGATTGACAGACTTCAAGTGGCTGGAAATCCTCCAGTTAATTGTGTAAAGGAAAGAAAGCTTTTGTAGCTTCAGCTATTTAATGACTCAAATAACTGGTTCTACTTCTATCTATAAACTTTTCTTCCTAAACTCCCATAAACTGTGGGTAAAATCCTGTCTTTTCTCCACTGAACATCAGTCAATACATCCATGAGCTTGCGATGTCATCTTGTGATCCTGACAGATATTAATCATCTCCTCAGTTGCTTTAGTCTCTCCCCAGTAGCAGGTGTTCTAGGCCCCCTTCTCAGTGTTTAATTGTTTGCCAACATCCTTGTAGAGTACAGTCAAAAAAAACTTTGTTAGTTTTTAAACATCATATTCAAAAATTTTGCTGGTATTTGCACAGAAAACTTGGTCAGTGAATCACAAATAGTTGTGTTTGCATGTGCTTTGAAGGGGTGGAAAGGGAGTGGATGTAAGTGTATGGTGGATGAAGGAGAAGAATTCAAAGAACCCAGCAGCAATTCAGCCTCATCCCTGAAATGCTGCTATCACCCACTCATTAAACATGTTGTTAGTAAGTCTATCCCTTAAGTACATATACAAGTGTATATATTTCAGAAAATCAAATTAATTTAAAAGTATTTATCATAAAAGTAAGATGGAGCTAATACAAGAAATAAAGTAAAAGTGTATTTGTATCTTTATTTGTATTGTAACTATATTTAAAAGTAAATGGAACTAACCCATTTCCCTTAATTTCCTGCTAAATAATATAGTGTGAGTATCAATGCATGTAGACTCAATGGATGACTTAAGGCTTGTGTAAATGGGTACTTTCCAGTCAGAGCTTTATAATAATTTTCATAATTTAAATATTTTCCCCTGACATTTAGTAATTTTAAATGTAGCCTTTAACTGAATTTTTAAATTAGTATGGGTTATACGTTAATTTCATTAATGATCCTGATAGTTTCTGAGTGATCCCATTATATTAATTCTTCTTTAACACTGAGTTATTTACTCTTTATTTCAGTAATTTTCTCTGGATATTATTATGCCTTAGTAATTTGTAGCATCTAACTGATTCTGCTGATACATTAAAGAAGCAAAAAGAAAATTAAATTGCTGCCCATTTCAGTCAAACAAAATGCTCTTACAAATTAGTCTGTATCTAAAAGAATGTGGAGAAAAATTTTTTTGTGAAAACAATAA